>NW_027361838.1:6092500-6745000 GCF_039654945.1 Dendrobates tinctorius | reverse complement strand
AGATAGATAGATAGATAGATAGATAGATAGATAGATAGATAGATAGATAAAAAAAAAAAAATCACAGTACTCACCTCTCCTCCTAACTCCCATGCTTATGCCGGCTTCAGACTCAGGAGCTGTCCCATCTGCCAGACACACAGCGGGTGCACGATGGTGACGTCATCGCGCACCGGCTGTGAGTCAGGAGCAGAGGGGACTGATGGGAGAGAGACGCTCTCTCTTCCACTGCAATTGAGGGCTGGGCCGGCTGCCTAGGCTGGGGGGCGGGGCCCCGGGGAGTGGAGACCGAGAGTGAAATGATATTCACTGCTTCGCAGTGAATATTCATTTCTCTTTAGTAGCGGGGACAGGGGCTCCTGCCTCCTGACACCCGCTGCTGCTCCGCTGGCACGGGCCCCCATAACAGCTGTGTGGCACTGGCTGGGAGCCCCTGGAGCAGTGGGGGCCCAAGGCAACTGCTGGCCCTGTATGCCAGCAGGGGCCAGGGCCCACCAGATGCCAGGGCCCACCGGAGAATCCTCCGGCTCCCCGGTGGGCCAGTCCGACGCTGAGTAGCAGTATTCGTTTTCATCTGGATTAATTTAATAGCTTATAAATACTACATGTGTGTAAACACATAGAACATAGCAAGTACTAATAAAGCCGGCAAAGCCAAATATTTCTACCCAATCTGGCTTAGACTCTGGCCATGCGGGGGAGGCGATAAAAAGTGCATCTGATAATCAGACGTCATTGCTCAGTATAAATCTGAATTTTAACATGAGAGAAGGCTTAGCACTGTACTGTACAGCTACGTTCTTTTAGAGGAGTCGTAGGGGAGCTGTATGTTACCCCGCTACAGACGGAGCAGGATTCTATTTGAAGTATAATTCTGTATTCACCTTGGACATTGCCAACCATGGTAAACTCCTCTAAAATCATTCCATATGCAAAAAACACAGATGATTAACACATCACTTACTGAAAAATACTGCTCAGCTTCAAGTTGGTCCTGAAGTTCCCTCATTTGACCCTCATTGCCTCTGTACTGCCTATTGAAGGAACAAAAAAAAAAATTAAGATGAACAGCAGCTATTTTAGGATTTCAGAGCTATAAACACATTGTCCAAATGTCAATCCAAATGTTTTATCTTTAGTCATCCAAGTGACTTGAGAAAATGTACTTATTTTCAGTTGTTCATAGGCTAAGTTCAAACATGAAAAACACTCAGTTTCTTATCCATAAAAAAACGGCATAGTATATATACATATATAGACACAGACACAAGCTTTTCTCAAGCTTTCAGAAAAGCTCACACTTTGATCCGAGATGTCACAGGAGCCCATATGGGCTAATAAACCACTGTATTTTTTCTAAAAAAAGGAGTGCTGTCTTCATCTTTTTTGTACTTTGTATCTAGTCAGCCGTGAATCTAACAAACAGGCAAACTGCGTATGCTGTGGCTGTCTAACAACTGCGAGACAGGCAGACGCAGGCACCTGAGAATGCTCGGAAGACACCCTATACGAGCACATTCACTCGTCACTAAGCATAACCGATTCTCAAAAGCAGCTCAGTATACAAATGGAGTAAACAAAGCTTAAAAGTGAGCCGTCATCGGTCTCATGCGACCCGAAGCATGAGCAGCGCGAATCAGACAATTGTTGTTACTGCAGGTTTCAGAGAATAGTACAAGAACCACGACTCTCACTTAGACGTGCGGGTTAAGATTTAATTTTTTTTTTGTTTTTTTTTTGTTACCAAGGTCTGCAGTAGACCAAAATGATGGCAGGACAACATGGGATAACAAATGATGTTTTCTTTGAAATAAAACATTTCACTGCCTATTTTTAAACAATGTTTTACGTCAAAGAAAGAATCAGCTGCAATCCTGTGCTGTCCTGTCTGAATACTCTTTTGCTTATTCCCTGTCCAGGACATGTGTTAAGATCAGACCATGTTCCTGTACGGTAAGACACAGCCATTACACAGTACACAGCAGGGGCACATTTACAGGATTATCTCAGCACAGGAACATTTTATTTAAATACATTCAATTGTGGAAATGATTATCATTCCAAGATCTTTTGCTTAGAATGTACTTTTGTTTGTGGGAAACAAGAGACATAGTCCATAGCTGGCATTGCACGGTATATAGTCAAATTCTGGTTGGCTTTTGTAGCTTGGAAACTGGTGCCTGCTGGTAAGGGTTGTCCCACCTAACAATAGTATAGGTAGGAACCCCACGACACTCAGTTTAACGTGCTCTTAAGATGTTTTATTGATAACCGTAAGGACTGTCTGTATACTCTCTTTTGCGTCCTCCCCTACCCAGGAGCTGTGGCATGATCAGACCATGTTCCTGTACAGTCAGACACAGCCATTACAAAGTACACAGCAGGGGCACATTTATAATATCTCAGCACAGGAACATTTTATTAAACATATCCAATTGTGAAAATTATTCCAAGATCTCTTGATTAAAATGAACTTTTGTTCATGGAAAAACCCCTTTAACTGTGAAAAACTTATGAAAACAGAATTTTTCCTTAGCGCATCTCAACCATGTAGCAGCCAAGCATGGTCCCTACCATCACACAGTAGCACTTACCTCTCATACTACACATCCCCCAGCAGCCATTAGGGAATGGAGGGGCTTCTACTAGTTACACTTTAATTCACTGCACAGATGGCATAGATCTGAGCAGAGCAGCGAACAGGATCACAAAAGAATCAACCATGAAGAGTAATACAATGGTCCTAGTAGGTGTACGGCCGCTGGCGGTGCCCTCCAAATATAGGACAACATCATTCAGCAGCGGTGGCAGATGAAAAGCTAATCCTATCTGAGGCTCCACTTTGGTGTCGCACATATTAAAACCATTACTAAAGTGACACTTGACGTGTGCTGGCAATCAGACGGATTAAGGAGTATGAGCACCGAGAAAAACAAGCATTAGGAACATGGGCATACCTTTAACATCTTGCCAAGAACGTCCGTGTCTGCCGAAGTATAAATCAAATATACATATTACAGCCAAGAATGTAGGGTATTAACGCCACTCCACAGCTCTCTGGTAGACTTTATGTCCCCAAACATCAGAACTTAGCCCTGAGAACAGGCTAATTAGCAGGAGACCATGCCAAAACCACAGCAATGGTGGACAAGGCTTTCCTGCTGCCATAAAACCTGGACATCCATGACTGCTACATACGTTTGCACTACATGGCCACACAATCCTTCTGATAATCCCTCATTGGATAATTCAGAAGTAAAGCAAAACTGTGTCCCCTCCACTCTTAGGAAAGTAAGGGTCCCAAAGACTCAACCCCCCACCTTTGAAAAAGCGATGGCATCTCTTAGCCATATGCCATTACTATAGAAGATGAGAAAAGATGGATTTTTGGTTCTTACCGTAAAATCTCTTTCTTGGAGCCTTCATTGGGGGACACAGAATACCATGGGTGTATGCTGCTGCTGCTAGGAGGCTGACACTATGCAAAAACAGAAAATTAGCTCCTCCCCGGCAGTATACACCCACCGACAGGCACCAAGCACCTCAGTTGGTGAAAAAGCAGTAGGAGAAGCAACGAGAAAAACTCGAAACATATGTACCAACCCAACAAGGGACTATAAGACCCAACACGGTACAACTTAAACAGGGAGGGTGCTGTGTCCCCCAATGAAGGCTCCAAGAAAGAGATTTTACGGTAAGAACCAAAAATCCATCTTTCTTTATCGCCTTATTGGGGGACACAGAATACCATGGGACGTCCCAAAGCAGTCCCAAGGGTGGGAACAGCAAAAAGGAACGAAAGTAACCGAAAGACTCAGGTCGGCCGGTGCGCCACCGCCGCCTGCAGAACCTTCCTACCAACCACAGCATCAGACGAAGCCTGGGTATGAACCCTGTAGAACCTCGTGAAGGTGTGCAAAGATGACCAGGTTGCAGCCTTGCAAATTTGCATGGCCGAGGCCTGGTGACGAGCAGCCCACGAAGCCGCCACAGCCCGGGTGGAGTGAGCTCTTACTCCCGGAGGGGGCCGCTTTTCCTGAAGACGATACGCTTCCAGAATGGTAGAACGAATCCAGCGAGCGATCGTGGATTTGGAAGCCGGAAGGCCCTTCTGACGACCTTCAGAGATGATCAGCAAGGAATCGGACAGACGAAAGGAAGAGGTCCTGGCAAGATAGACACGCAGGGCTCTAACTACGTCCAGTTTGTGGAGAGACTTCTCAAGAGGATGAGACGGAGCCGGACAAAAAGAAGGAAGGACGATATCCTCATTGATATGGAAAGCGGAAACCACCTTTGGAAGAAAAGAAGGAACGGGCCTGAGGACGGCTTTGTCCTGATGGAGAATGAGGTAAGGGGAACGACATGACAAGGCCGCCAATTCAGAAACCCATCTGATGGATGAAATGGCGATCAAAAAGGTGACCTTCCAAGAGAGAAGGGACAAAGGGATGTCCTGGAGAGGCTCGAACGGCGCCTTCTGGAGAGCGCCAAGAACGAGGTTGAGATCCCACGGATCTATTGGCGAATGATGAGGAGCCACGTGGGAAACCCCTTGCAGAAAAGTTTTGACCTGTGGTAGAGAAGCTAGCTCTCTTTGGAAGAAAATAGAGAGAGAGGAAACTTGGCCCTTGAGCGCACTGAGGGACAGACCCGCGTCCAACCCAGACTGAAGAAACCCAAGGATAGATGGGATAGAAAAGGACATTGGGAAGACTCCTTTATCATCACACCAACGGAAAAAAGCCTTCCAGTACCTATAGTAAATGCGGGAAGAAGCTGGTTTCCTGGCTCTGATCATAGTTTGAATAACCTGACTGGACAGACCTGATTCCTTCAGAATTGCGGTCTCAACGGCCATGCCGTCAAACTCAGAGACTGAGAATTCTCGTGGTAAAGGGGGCCTTGCGAGAGAAGGTCTGGACGGTCCGGAAGCCTCCAGGGAACGTCCGCGAGCATGTTGACCAGTTCCGCGTACCAAGGCCGTCTTGGCCAATCTGGAGCGACTAGAATCACTGGTACGCCTTCCGATTTTATCTTTTTGACCACCCGAGGGATCAATGCCAGAGGCGGGAACAGATACGGAAGTTGAAACTGGGACCACGGAGTCACCAGTGCGTCGCATGCGACGGCTAGAGGGTCCCTGGACCTGGCTACGAACTGCGGCACCTTGTGGTTCATCCGAGAAGCCATGAGATCGACATCCGGGGTGCCCCAACGGTCGCATATCTGAGAGAAAACCGCGGGGTGCAGGGACCATTCGCCGGACGCTAGGCCCTGGCGACTCAGAAAGTCGGCTGCCCAATTTTCCACCCCTGGAATATGGACGGCGGAGATTGTCGGAACGTAACGTTCTGCCCAGCGTAATATCTTGGCCACTTCTGACATTACTTGTTTGCTGCGCGTGCCCCCCTGATGGTTTATGTACGCCACAGCCGTGGCGTTGTCCGACTGAATACGGACCGGCTTGCCGGAGAGGAGGGGCTGCCAATAAAGAAGAGCCAGGAAAATTGCCCTGATCTCCAAAAGATTGATTGGAAGGAGAGACTCCTGTGGCTTCCAGCGGCCTTGGGCCGCTTTCTGATGGAACACGGCTCCCCATCCTAGGAGGCTCGCATCGGTGGTGATGATTTGCCACTGAGGCGGAAGAAAGGACCTCCCTTGGAGAACTGACGCTGGCCGTAGCCACCAAGCGAGAGACTGCCTCACTCTGAGAGGAAGCCGAATAGGACGGTCCAAGGACATCGTGGTCTTGTCCCAGGCTGAAAGCAGAGACAGCTGGAGGGGGCGGAGGTGAAACTGCGCAAAGGGCACTGCTTCCATGGAGGCCACCATCTTCCCCAGGACCTTCATGCAGAACCGAATGGGAATGGGAGCAGGCCTCTTGCGAGTTCTGATGCCCTTGGACAGAGTTGTAAATTTTTCCTTTGGAAGAAAAACACGGGCTAGCTCCGTGTCGAATTCCATACCCAGAAAGGTCAGACGCTGGGTGGGGATCAGAATGGACTTCTCCTTGTTGACCAGCCAACCTAGGCGGCTGAGAGTGTCCAGGGTTATCTGAAGGCTCCGGAGAGTGTCCTGGCGAGACGAACCCTTGATCAAAAGATCGTCCAGATAAGGGATGATGAGGATCCCTCTGGAGCGAAGGATGGCCATGACGGTCGCCATCACCTTCGTGAAAACCCGGGGCGCTGAAGCCAGGCCGAAAGGAAGAGCTGTGAACTGAAAATGGTCTCCCTGAAACGCAAATCGAAGATACTTCTGATGTTGCACACATATTGGAATGTGCAGATAGGCATCTCGAATGTCCACCGAGCAGAGAAAATCCCCCGGGCTCCATGGAGGCAATCACCGACCGAAGAGACTCCATCCTGAAATGAAGAATCTTCACGTGGCGATTGAGCAATTTGAGGTCCAGAATAGGACGAAGAGAGCCGTCTTTCTTCGCGACTACAAAGAGATTGGAGTAGAACCCGGAAAACCGTTCGTCTGAGGGAACGGGAACAATGACTCCGGCGGAAAGGAGGGAGGAGATGGCCTGCAGAAAACCCGGAACCTGGGCCCGCTGTCACGGAGGCCGAGACCGGAAAAACCGTCTGTTCGGGAGTGAAGAAAATTCGATTTTGTAACCGGATGCGACGAGTTCTCTGACCCAAGCGTCGTCTACAATGGACAGCCAAGCATCCGCGAAAAAGGAAAGTCTGCCGCCCACCCTGGAAGAAATTCCAGGTGGGGGTGACCCGTCACTTAGACGAAAATCTGCCGGAATTGGCTCCTGCAGATATGGAATATTGTCCTCTAGATCTCCAGCGAGGAGCGGGTTTGTAGGAAGGTTTCCTCTGATCCCGCTCCCTGGTGGCAGGCGGCCGATCCTGTTGAGTGGCTCTCTCCGTGGCAGGGAAGGGACGAAAGGGCCTGAATGGTCGAAACCCCCTTCTGTTGAAGGGACGTTTTGGTCGAGACTGGGGAAGCGAAGTACTTTTACCTCCAGTGGCATCGGAAATTATCTGATCCAGCTTTGCTCCAAAGAGCCTAGAGCCATGGAACGGCAGATTGGTAAGCGACTTTTTCGAAGTAGTGTCCGCATTCCACGACTTTAGCCAAAGGACTCGGCGTACAGCTACTATGTTGCTGTTAGCCCTTGCTACGCAGCCGGCCGCGTCCAAGGACGCGGCCAAAAGGTATTTACCCGCCTGGTTAATCTGATCTGCAAGATCTGCCAACTCGTCTTGAGGAGCTAACGCTAAGATACCTCTGCGAAGAATTTTTGCCCAAGCGGAAATGACCTTCGCCACCCAGGCGGATGCGAAAATAGGGCAGAGAGGCGCCAGATGCCTCAAAGATAGACTTAGCCAGAGATTCAATCTGCCTGTCAGTAGGATCTTTGAGCGATGCCCCGTCGGGCAGCGAGAGCACCGTTTTAGAGGCTATCCGGGATACTGGAGGATCTACCTCTGGAGCCTTGGACCACTTAGACAGCAGTTCTGCGTCAAAGGGGTACAGAACGTCCAAGTACTTGCGGCCTGAGAAACGTTGCTCAGGGCGCTCCCAGTGTTTGGATAAGGTAGTATCGAAATCGTTGTGATTGGGAAATGTTCGAGACGGAGGTCTGGCTCGTCTAAGGAGAACCGAGCTTTCCTGAGCTGGAGCCTCATCCTGTTTAAGCTTTAGTGTTTGGAAGATAGCTGCAAGAAGACTATCGACCATGTCCCGCGTTTTAGAAACGCTGTTCCCCTCTGAGCTAGCTTCCGAATGAGAATCATCGCCTGACTGAAGGCTGTCCTCCGAGGAAGGAGAAGGAGGCCTGGGAGCGGAAGGGCCCTGCGAGCTCGAAGACGAAGTGGACAGAGCCCGCTTCCGAGAAGTCCTTCCCTGTCTGTCTCTCTGAAGGTCGCGGTCAGGTGCGGACGACTCACCCCGAGAGGTGGTCGGGGCAGAGGTGGCTGAGGATAGCTGAGGTAATCGTTCTAAGACCTGGACCAGCGACTGATACTTTTGTCAAGTCAGAAACAGACTGTGACATTGTAACGGCCCACTCCGGGGGGGAGAGAGGAGGGAAGAGCGCCCTCCGCCCGGGATTCTGTGCGTTCCTGAGATGCTGACATATTGGAAGGACTGCAGGGGGGGCAGAATGGGGACGACTGACCCGATGCCCACTTCTTTTTACAGCGCGCACAGGCGTAATAGGTAGCGGTGGGCCTGAAGCAGAGATCCCCTGAAGGGTTGGGCATAAGTGAACTGCAATGAATGGCCGCAGAAATTAGGGAATAACTGCCGAGGAGAGCTAATCCCTGTCCCAGAGCCGAGCCTACCGAGATTCTGTGAGCAGCAGAAGAAACGCCGAAGTGTCCCCCAAGCAGCGCAGGAAGGAGTGAAAAACCAGGAAATCCTTGTGCTGGAAGATGGGGGGGCGGAGCTTAGCGGCTGCGCCGTGATTGGCTACCAGCGACGGAGGGGGCATGACAGAGAGGGGAGGCTGGCATTCCAAAGAGAAAGAAGCCCTGTGATGGGCTAGAAAAGGCGCACTGAAAGAGCGCGCTGAGGAACGGAGGAGGGAGCAGAGAAATTCCCCTGGCTGAGGGGAAAGTGAAAGTGACGGCGCCCGCGCCGGCGCTGCAACCCCTTGCCCACCCCGACATACCGCGCTCAGGAAGTAATATGAAGTGGTCCCCTGCTTGCGACGCTGCTGCGGTGAGTGAAGGGATCCGCAGCGTCTCCCTGACTAGAAGAGGGGAAGGGATAGTGTCCGCATTCCATTGTGTGAGCGCGCGGCAGGCAGAAAGGGCGGGAGATTCAAAAACAGTGGACCTGTAATCCCAAGGTCCAACTTCTCCATGCACTGGAGCTTATGCGGGGGCCGGAGGGAACGTACAGGCACTTACCTGACGTCCCTGAAGAGGATGACCACAGGGGCCCACGGGGAAACGGCAGGCCGCTGAGAGGGGAAGGAGTCCTCTGTACCCGCATCCTGCAGAAGACGGCTTGAACCACCTGCGATCGCCGTCTTCCTCTCAGCCCTGTCCCGAGAGAGGGGTGAGGAGGGGGATTCGGCAAGGACCAGCCACCTGTCCACAACCCTTATCACCGGAAGGTGATAGGGAAAAGTCCTGCCTGCGGTACTGAGAGTTGCGATGTGGATGACACCACACTGCTCGCTCAGCCGCATGATATAGGAATCAGGGTGATAAGTATACCCTGTTTCCCAACGGAAAAACCTAAAAGATAAAAGAAGGATTAAAAAGTTCAAACTAAACCCTGAAAGGAAAAATTGGATTAATAACTGCGGATCTTGGGAGATCCCGGTCCGCCTCCTACAGACACTAAGCACAAACTGAGATGCTTGGTGCCTGTCGGTGGGTGTATACTGCCGGGGAGGAGCTAATTTTCTGTATTTGCATAGTGTCAGCCTCCTAGCAGCAGCAGCATACACCCATGGTATTCTGTGTCCCCCAATAAGGCGATAAAGAAATACCTGGCACTGATCAGGTGTAGTTCTAACAGGCCTTGCACCTACACTTTCAATATGGCAACAGAACATGCAAGAGGGAGCACAAGTGGGTCTTATGTCCTCATAATAGGAGCTTTGCCGGTGGGGCAAACCGTTATTAATGATACAGACTACATGATATAACTAGAACTGCATAGATTAAAGCTCATCTGTCACCAGAATTATGAAACTAGTGTATATACTATGAAAAACCAAGTCAAATGGCTTTAAAATTCAGATATAAAGAGGATTCCAGGTATATGAAATAGCTCTGGAGTGTATTCAGTCTCTCTCACCAAGCCTGACTGAAAGATGGAGTTTGTACTGAGCAAAGTGAGATCTCCGCAGAAGGGGGGACACTGAGGAGCTGTCAGTCAGGCAAGGTGGGTGCAGAAGGAGTTAAACTGTTATAAATGATCACACAGCTATTTGGAGACAGACTTTCTAAGTAATTACAGCATCATTATCAGCTCCAAGACATCTATTTCGTAAAGTATGCATGTGCTGTGTAATCTGGTGACTGATCAGCTTTAAGCCAACCTACTGAATACAAAACATTGATGTACAGAAGTTCAACGTACGTACTTGGTCAACTGCACCAGCTCAAACTCCAACAACCTCTTCGCCTCCAACAACGTATTAATTTCCTGTTTTAACTGTTTCTCGGATCCCTTCAAATTGTCCGCCTCAAACGCGTGCACCTTCAGCTCATTCTGCGCCGTTATCCTTTTCTTCGCCTCTTGCTCCAGCTGCTGCGTCAGATATTTTACCTGCAGAACAGAAAGACGGAGCTGGCTTTTGTGACAAAGTAGTCTCCTGTCATACTTCTGATCTATGAGCGTTAACAATCCATGAAGCACAAAAAATTACAAAAAATTTACAATTTATGAGTAAATGAAAGGGCAGCAGAAATTAGACAATCAATGGTTAAAATAATGCAAACTGTCTTCCTAAACCAAAGGGTGAAAAAAAAAAAAAAAACCCTACTTTTTCAATAAATAATTACATAACGTCTATTCCTGTGTAATGTTCTCTTGTTTTTTTTATATAGAGATGCAGCAGCAACCGTAATGCCAGCATATGATGTTACTGGCACAGTGAACCATGGTGGCCTATATTATTTGCATTAGAGGCATTGTGAAGATGAGGACACTACATGAAGTACATTGGCCAGGGTTGGAACACTAAACCCCATCTGCATAAGAACAAGCTGTGGATAAGTGGCTTAAGACTAAAGGGCCTGTCACACTAAGCGATATCGCTAGCAATATCGCTATAACGTCACTGGTTTTTGTGACGTAGCAGCGATATTGCTAGCGATATTGCTATGTCTGATACTTACCTCCGACCGCTCCCCCGCTGGTTATCGCTGATCGCGCGAGAACGTCCTGGGCCGCTTCTCGTCGTCAGCTTCCTGCTGGGCTTCCTGCTGTGATGACGAGCGATGCGTGGACGCGGGCGGGAGGACGTCTTCATCGCCTAGTCTGACAAGTAAGTAGCGACCCCCGACCCCTGCGATGTCGCTGGTGAGATCTGCCTGTGTGGCAGCTCACTAGCGACCACTTAGCGATGTACCAGCGATCCTGACCGCGTCATATCGCTGGTCGGGATCGCTGGTACATCGCTAAGTATGACAGTACCTTAAGTGACAGACTCCTTTCCCTTTTAGATTTAAATGGAACCTGTCACAACGGAAAACTATTGCACGGCATGCTTACAGCGATGTGACTGAAGCTGCGTTGGCACGCCTGCATGACGGCAGCTCCCAGGAGGAATAAACTTCATTTTCTCCCTGGTGCCGCACTTATTTTTAACAGATTTATAGTGTTACCAGACATGACAGGTTCCCTATAAAGTCATTCAATCTGTGGCTATTTCAGGGAATCTGTCACCAGGTGTTTGCTATGTAATCTGAGTTGTATTATATACGGACAAGGACCCGGATTGCCAGCAATGCGTCACTTGCTCACCTGGGTGGTGTTAATTTGATACAATCACTGTTTTCTCTATTGCAGATCTAACAGTGCTCAGAACACAGAGCCCTGCATAGCGCCGTCCACAACACTGATTGGCAGCTTTTTGTGTGCACTGTGCATAAGCAGTAAGCTGCTAATCAATGGTGTGGGCGGGGTTATACAGAGCAGCTGACTAGGAGGCACGAGACACCTAGCCCTGCAATGATAATCTCCTGCTGATAAAACACTGATTTTATTGAAACAACTACCCACAGGCCGGTAAATGACATTTCACTGATAATGGGCTCTCAGCCCCTACATCGTGATGCTCTTTAATTACATAACAAAAAAAAATCCCAGACAGATTTTCTTTACAGATTAAAGCCAGGCAGCCATTTATCTTGTCATTTCCCAGTACAAGCATAATGGCCGCACCCTCCATGCCCATACATCCATACCTCCTCTTCCAGCCTTTCCTTCTGCTGGACAAGGTGTTCCAATTTCTGACATGACTGCTTGAGGTCAAAATCCAGCATGGAGCACTGCTTCTCTATCTCCATCCTCCGGCTCTCCGCTTTCTCCTTCGCTGCTCTTTCTGCTTTCACTTTCATTTCCATTTCTTAAACCAAAAAAGATAGCGATTGGATAAGGTCGATTGTAATTACATGCTCTGTATAAAAAGCACTATATCTAGAAAAAGTGATCCACTTGGCAATCACTAAATTGAATTTAATACCGAACACAGCAGCATAGTCGTGCACGAGCACCACGACTCCATTCATGAGTGTGTTGGAGTAAAAAGGAGATTTTTGTGTACTCACCGTAAAATCTCTTTCTCTTAGCCTTTAATTGGGGGACACAGAACCGTGGGTGTTATGCTGCTGTCCACTAGGAGGCGACACTATGCATAATCTGAAAAAGATTAACTTTGGCTCCTCCTCTGCAATATACACCCCTGGACGGCGTCAGCCTTCTCCAGTTTTGTGCAAAAGCATTAGGAGGAATATACCAGAAACATAACCATGCCTGTAAGAAGGCTACCATAAATGAGCTCAAACAATATGAGAACCCAGCTCAAACAATATGAGAACCCAAACGTAACAACGGCCCGCAAGGGCAACAGGGTGGGAGCTGTGTCCCCCAATTAAAGGCTAAGAGAAAGAGATTTTACGGTGAGTACACAAAAATCTCCTTTACTCTGTCGCCTTATTGGGGGACACAGAACCGTGGGACGTCCCAAAGCAGTCCCTGGGTGGGAAGCAGTGGACGAATATTGTACTGACAGTTCCCTAAATTTGGGGTACTGCCGCCTGCAGGACCCGTCTACCCAGGCTCGCATACCCTGAGGACTGGGTATGCACTCTGTAGTGTTTTGTAAATGTGTGCAGGCTAGTCCAAGTGGCTGTCTTACACACTTGATGTGCCGAGGCTTGATGCTGAATGGCCCAAGAGGCCCCTACCGCCCGCGTAGAGTGAGCCGTGATACCGGCCGGAAGAGCAGAATTGTTAAGGCGGTAAGCTTCTTGAATGGTGGACTTGATCAACCTAGCAAGGGTGGCGTTGAAAGCCGGTAGGCCCTTGCGAACGCCTTCTGGAAGAAGGAAAAGTGAATTAGACTTCCGGAAGGGAGCAGTCCTAGACACGTAAATACGCAATGCCCTAACAAAGTCTAGCGTATGCAGAGCCTTCTCCACTCTATGAACGGGAACCGGGCAAAGAGATGGTAATGAGATTTTCTCATTGAGGTGGAAGGTGGACACAACCTTCGGAAGGAAGGATGGCACTGTACGGAGAACCACCTTGTCCTGATGAAAAACCAGGAAGGGTTGTCTGCAGGAAAGAGCTGAAAGTTCGGACACCCTGCGTAGCGAGGTGATTGCCACCAGGAAAAACCACTTCCTGTGATAGAAAGCGGAGTGAGACCTCCTTTAGGGGTTCAAAAGGAGGTGACTGTAGTGCTGTCAAGACCAGGTTGAGGTCCCACGTCTCCGACGGATGTTTGTAGGGGGGAACCAATCGAGAAACCCCTTGGAGAAAAGTCTTCACTTGCGGATTGTTAGCAAAATGCCTCTGAAAGAGCACTGAAAGCGCTGACACCTGGCTCTTAAGCGAGCCCAGGGATAGCCCGGCGTCCAGGCCTGACTGAAGGAAACCGAGGACCTTTGGAAGAGAATAGGGGAGTGGGATGTGCCCACGAAATTCGCACCATGTGAAGAAAGCCTTCCAGGTACGATAGTAAGTTTTGGCTGAAGTTGGCTTTCGAGCCCTGATCATGGTTTTAACAACGTCCGATGAAAAAACCTGCTTGGGTCAAAAACCAGGTCTCAATGGCCACGCCGTCAGATTGAGAGCCCCTGATTTCTGGTGGAAGAACAGGCCTTGTGACAGAAGTTCGGGACGTGTGGGGAGACGCCAGGGAGCGTCTGCTGTGAGTTGCACTCTGTGATGTAGGTGTACCGCGCTCCAACCTGTAAGGCTTGCGCCGGTGGTCAAAACCTTTCAGTGACCGGAGAGAAAAGGATTTTCCCATTGCAAGCGAGGTTGGCTGGAGCCACCAGTGCAGGAACCTCCTGGTTTTCGCTGATAACCGGAACTCTCTCTTGAGGGAGAACAGATTCCTGTCCCAGGACTTGAGGATGGGGTCTGAGGTGAATCTGGGCAAATGGTACCGCCTCCATTGCCGCTGCCATCCTGCCCAGTCCGCTCATGGCATACCGGAGAGATCGGGGGAAACCGCGGAGGAGAGTGTGAACTCCCAAACGGAGGGCCAGTGCCTTGTCCCTGGGGAGGATCACCAGACCCCTGGAGATGTCAAATAGCATCCCCAGGAAGGTCAGAGACTGACTTGGGGTAGTCGAGGACTTCTGTAAATTGACTAACCATCCCAGGCGACTCAGAGTGTCGATCGTGATTGAGACTTTGACCTCGCAGTCCTTGAAGGTGGGGGCCTTGATGAGGAGGTCGTCCAGGTATGGAACGACTACTATGCCTCTGGAGTGCAGAACGTCCATGGTAGCTGCCATGTCCTTTGTAAATGTTCTGGGAGCCTTGGCGAGACCAAACGGGAGGGCCACAAACTGGTAATGGTCTTGGTTGATTGCAAGTTTGAGAAATCTCTGATGGGCGAAGCAATCGGTATATGCAGGTATGCGTCCTGTATGTCTATGGAGGCGAGATATTCTCCTTCCTCCATGGACGCAACGATTGACCGGAGGGATTCCATGCGAAGGTGACGAACTCGAACATACTTATTCAGTTGCTTGAGGTCTAGTATGGGTCGGACGCTGCCTCCCTTTTTGGGCACCACGAACAGGTTGGAGTAGAACCCTCGTAAGCGCTCGTCTGCTGGAACCGGTATTATGACTCCTGCTTGCAGGAGGGATGAAACCGCTTGATGGAAGGCTCGAGCTTTGAGTGGAGGTTTTGGAGGAACAGAGAAAAAACCTGTGCGGTGGGCTGGTAGTAAACTCGATTTTGTATCCTGAAGACACTATTTCCTTGACCCACCTGTCTTCTGTAATAGGCAGCCAGACCTGCTGAAAGAGTAGCAGTCGTCCGCCTACAAGTGGGGTGTTTTCCGGAGGGGATGAGTAATGATGAATGAAAAGTCTGAGCTTTCCCTCCCTTGGATTTTGCCTGGCTTTCCTTTGACTGCCAGTTTCTGTCCGGCCTCTGTGCCGCCCGTGTGTTGTCCCTGAGAGGGGAACTGTTATGACTAGCCTGAAGAATTCCGAAAGGAACGGAAACGAGCAGGGCTGTGGAGTCGGTAAGCCAAACCTGCGACTCCGACTCCGACTCCTCAATTTCCCTTACACCGACTCCGACTCCAACTCCGACTCCGACTCCGACTCCCACACATATTGCTTATATTTAAGTGAAAAATTTATTGTAGTACAATGTGAACCTCAGACATTTAATCATTTTTATGATCCAATAATCAAGATGTTTAGATAGAACAGAATATATATTGGTGTACTACCCGGTTTTCATTCTTTTTGGTACAGATACGATATGGATAGACAGATATGGATAAATGGATATATAGATAGAGCAGATTTCTAATCTGCTTTTGCTATTGAAAACATTATCTATGAGCTCAAAAACCTTTCAGGTGATGCAGTTTTTTAAAAAGATGATCAGCTTTTGCAGCTGAAAAACGTATCCTCAAAAAACACAGGAAAAACGTTGTGTGTGAATGTAGCCTTAGATCAGGAATATAACAGCCATTTATAGGACATTTCATAACTTTCCCAAACTCCTATGAAAAAATATTCAGCACATCCTGCATTGAATTACTGTACCCAATTTATTATATATTTTAGGAGTCGGAGTCGGTCCATTTTATACCGACTCCAACTCCGACTCCACCAAAATGAGCACCGACTCCGACTCCGACTCCACGACTCCGACTCCGACTCCACAGCCCTGGAAACGAGATTGATTACGTCTTTTAAACGTGCGTTTTGGTTTCAGCTGAGGGAGGGAAGTACTTTTACCCCCGGTAGCATTGGATATCATTATATCAAGCTTTCCACCGAAAGGACGGCCCCTGAAGTACGGGAGATTTGTTAGGGACTTTTTTAAGGCCGCATCCGCCTTCCATTGTCTTAGCCAGAGAATATGCCGGATTGTGATGGCATTTGATGCTATTTCCGCTACCCCTCTTGCAGACTCCAACGCTGCATGTTCCATGTAATCTGTCACTACTGCAATTTGCACCGCCTGGTCCGCCAGCTGAGGATTTGAAGCTTGGAGGCCCTGTTGTAATAGATCAGCCCAGGCCATAATGGCCTTGGCTGCCCAAACTGAAGCAAATGTAGGAGCTAAAGAGGCACCTGCCGCCTCGAAGATTGAACGAGCCATGCGTTCTACCTGTCTGTCTGCTGCGTCCTTGAGGGTTGAGCTGTCAGGCAGCGAGAGACGCGTTTGTGCTGTCAGCCTAGAGACTGGAGGATCCACTTTAGGCGGATCTGTCCAATCCTTAGTGTCCTTCTGTGGGAAGGGGTACTTTGCTTTCAAGTATTTGCGATTGGCGTTTTCTCAGGCTGCGAAAAATGCTTAGAAAGTATTTTTTTTTTTTTTTTTTGAAATTCCGGGTGATCAAGAAAGACCTCAGATGGTTTCTGAACACTTTCAAAGGAAATCTTGTGTTCTGGTACTTCAGGGGTTGGATCAGAAAAGTCTAGCACCCGAAGGATGGAAGAGATTATATCCTCAACTAGCGCAGCATTGTTAGGGGGACAAGGGAGCAGAGCGTTCCTTGTTTCGTTATCTGAGTTGGAGTCACATATGCCCTCTGAGTCTTGTGTGGTCTGGGATCGTTGTGGAGATCCACATTGTCTCTCTGTATCAGGGGACGGTCTCGGTGACCTGTAGCCACTGTCTCTCCCTGGAGGGGGACGACCTAGTGCTATGTGAGGACGCAGATGAACGCGACCTGTGGGTCCGCTTACGTCTCGAACTGTCGTAAGCGGCCTGTTCCTGATACCGGACGTCCCTTTGCTGGGTAACGTTCATAGTCGAGACATGACCCTGCAGAGCCTGCAGTAGTGAGGAGGTCAGGTTATCTATAGACTTTGTTATAGACTGCGACATCTGAGTCGCCCATTCTGGCGCAGTAGCGGCCGCAGAAGCGTTGCTGTTCTTTGGGTACAGTCCCAGCAGTGCGGGTACGTGCTGCCGCTGGGGAGAGTGGCCTTGCAGGCTGTGCAGACTGCGAAAAAGCAGTCTTGCCTGGTCCTTTTTTGAGCCCGACATAGTAACTATTCGCAGAGGCCCTACAGGTGTATCTACGCAGAGGAAAGGAGGAGTAGGGGAGCGTATTAGGTTACAGGAACTCACAGCTGAGTACAAAGAACCCAGCTGTGATCTTACCCCACCGGTGCTCCCCCTAGGTCCAGCGCTGGTAAATCCTCTTGTGCCCCCCAGAGACTGCTGTGCTGCCTTCAGTTTCTTCAGGTGCAGCAAGATGGCCACCGGATTCTGAGGTGGAGGGGGAAGGGGGCGGAGAGCTGAAAAGGGCGCGCGGAGCTATGTAAAAGCGCGCCCTTCCTGTCTCGATCCGCCCCTTCTATGACACTGAAGTGTCATTTTTCGTCATCCGGGGGCGGGCCGGGGGGCGGGAATAAGGCGGCGACTTCGGCTAGGCCGAAGCTGCGGCCTAAATTTGATAGCTCATGCCCAGAAGGGCTCCAGGACGGCGCGATTGTCCGGGGGAGGGTCGGATTCCAACCAGACCCCCCCGGATTGAACGGTAGGCTAGCGGTGGGGACATGAGCGCCACCTGGGCCATGTGGGGGGTCCCTTTGAGGTGCTATGCAGCTGGTGCTGCCGCAGAGACAGGGGTGCCGGGAGACCTGTCTCTGACAAGTGCCATGCCTGCCTGCACCTCCCCCGGTCCAAACAGGAGCCCGCAGCTGGGCTGGGGTCCCTGGACATGTAAGTGGCCGAATGGTGCCTGGTACAGGCCCTACCTGCGGTGTCTCGACCTAATGCCCCCAGAGGGGGATTAGGGAGGGTGCTGCTGTCACCGTCAGGGGGCTTCGTCCTACCCTCGACCTCAACCCAGAGCCCAAGGAAACTGGGGAAGGAGGGGGGGTTCTCGACTTCGAACCAGTACCCGAGGGACTGGGGAAGGAGCGACATGGGGAAGAGCCATCTCGACCTCAACCGGGTACCCCTTAATAGGGGACCGAGGAGGGAGCCATGCCGGGGGTCTCACTGGAGACCCGCTTTTCTTCATCTGTAATCCGTTGAAAAAAATTAAGGAAAAAAACGGAAGAGAGAAAAAAATCTTAGGTGTGCCTCCTTGCGACACTAAGCAAAAACTGGAGAAGGCTGACGCCGTCCAGGGGTGTATACTGCAGAGGAGGAGCCAAAGTTAATCTTTTTCAGATTATGCATAGTGTCACCTCCTAGTGGACAGCAGCATAACACCCACGGTTCTAATATAACTTTTATTAATACAGAAAATTTAAAATAAAAATATGCTAAAGTGCAAGGTGCCAAGACGAATAATAAAGTACACATAAAAAAAAAAAAAATCACACTGGTCTATATAAGACCTAAAGACCATAAGTCCTCGTCCATTCAAGTCTATGGGACATAATTACTTTACTGCTTCATTCTGACCGCCAGAAGGGGTATCATTACTTGTGATCATTACTTGTGATCATGGGGGGGCCGCTACAGCACTGTTGACACAACATCACCGCGAACAATAACAGACGCTGGGAACAACAGTGGAGATAAAGTGCTGGATCAAGGAAGGGAGAATTGAACCCCCCTTAAACTACAACCTGGAAGCAGGGGGTTTCTGGACCAGGAGCACCATTTATAGCACAGCTACAATTGAATCATAAGCTAAAGGGAAACCAGACTCACCACACATAGCCACTGACTTCTCTTCTTCAAATGACTGGTGTTTGTCACTCAGCCTCGCCTTAGTCACCTTGTGCTCATTGATCTCCTGGTCCAACCGCTGCTGTAAAGACTTCAGCTGATAGTTCAGCTCTATTTCTAAATTGTTCTTTTCCTGTTAGAAACAAAACACATGGATGCTTAATACAATCAACACTCAAATAGCAACTTCCAAAGATGGAGCCAGCAATGTCAAGCCGAAAGCATAAGAGCAGGTGAAACGCTCAGATCAAAATGGAAACCACAGTGTGTGTGTGGGGGGGTTGTGTGTGTGTGGAGGGATGTGTGTATTGATGCACATACATATATATAGTATAAGCCCCTGATTTTCTATTTGTTAATCACAGTTTGAACGCTGTTGACTGGCATTTTCAATTCCTTGGATATCTTTTTGTATCTTTTTCCTGTTTTATACAGTTCAACTACCTTTTCCTCTGGGTCCGTTGACAATTCTTTTGCTTTCCCCTTGGCTCACAATCCAGAAACGTCAGGGGCTGGATGAAAGATGCAAGAGTCTGTCTGGATCCCAGAAACTCGCTCAGCTTTTATGTGCATACACACGGATTACAAGCAAACAGGTCACAGGGGAGAATGTTACCATTAGTAGCCATTCAAACCCATTTGTGTCAACTTCTGTGCATGTTATCAGGCCAAAATCACCAGGTTATGTAAACTTTTGATCAGGGTCATTTACATGTTTTGGGTTGTCATTATGATTTAAAAAAAAAGAAAACACAGTAGTTCGACAATAAATGGCTTCACCCAACCACTAACCGTGAGTGGAGAAAAAGCTTTGGTGTTTTCATATTCTCTAAACAAAAAAAAAAAAAAAAAAGGCGAAAGCAACAATTCTGCCGGGATATGTAAACTTTTGAGCACAAGTGTGTGTGTGTGTGTGTGTGTGTGTGTGTGTGTGTGTGTGTATATATATATATACACTCAGTGGCCACTTTATTAGGTACACCTGTCCAACTGTGTGTTAAGACTTAATTTCTAATCAGCCAATCACATGGCGGCAACTCAGTGCATTTAGGCATGTAGACATGGTCAAGACAATCTCCTGCAGTTCAAACCGAGCATCAGTATGGGGAAGAAAGGTGATTTGAGTGCCTTTGAACGTGGCATGATTGTTGGTGCCAGAAGGGCTGGTCTGAGTATTTCAGAAACTGCTGATCTACTGGGATTTTCACGCACAACCATCTCTAGGGTTTACAGAGAATGGTCCGAAAAAGAAAAAAAATCCAGTGAGCGGCAGTTCTGTGGCCGGAAATGCCTTGTTGATGCCAGAGGTCAGAGGAGAATGGGCAGACTGGTTCGAGCTGATAGAAAGGCAACAGTGACTCAAATTGCCACCCGTTACAACCAAGGTAGGCAGAAGAGCATCTCTGAACGCACAGTGCGTCGAACTTTGAGGCAGATGGTCTACAGCAGCAGAAGACCACACTGGGTACCACTCCTCTCAGCTAAGAACAGGAAACTGAGGCTACAATTTGCACAAGCTCATCGAAATTGGACAGTAGAAGATTGGAAAAACGTTGCCTGGTCTGATGAGTCTCGATTTCTGCTGCGACATTCGGATGGTAGGGTCAGAATTTGGCGTAAACAACATGAAAGCATGGATCCATCCTGCCTTGTATCAACGGTTCAGGCTGGTGGTGGTGGTGTCATGGTGTGGGGAATTTTTTCTTGGCACTCTTTGGGCCCCTTGGTACCAATTGAGCATCGTTGCAACGCCACAGCCTACCTGAGTATTGTTGCTGACCATGTCCATCCCTTTATGACCACAATGTACCCAACATCTGATGGCTACTTTCAGCAGGATAATGCGCCATGTCATAAAGCTCGAATCATCTCAGATTGGTTTCTTGAACATGACAATGAGTTCACTGTACTCAAATGGCCTCCTCAGTCACCAGATCTCAATCCAATAGAGCATCTTTGGGATGTGGTGGAATGGGAGATTCGCATCAGGGATGTGCAGCCGACAAATCTGCGCCAACTGTGTGATGCCATCATGTCAATATGGTCCAAAATCTCTGAGGAATGCTTCCAGCACCTTGTTGAATCTCTGCCACGAAGAATTGAGGCAGTTCTGAAGGCAAAAGGGGGTCCAACCCGTTACTAGCATGGTGTACCTAATAAAGTGGCCAGTGAGTGTATATATATATCCCAGAGCAAGCAGCAAAACTATAGACAAACAAGTCATGGCCAGTATGAACGTCTATGCACTATGGAATCCGTACATCATTTTGGATATGTGATCGCTTTCAGTAATTGTACATCCTGTCCATCAGGACACTAGCTTTCAAGTCTCACCCACATTTACAAAAAGTATAAACATATGCAGTACGGAATTTTACATTTCATTTCCGTTAATTATGTAATTATTTCATCAGGAGCTGAATGTCATGTAAATAGGAACGTCTCATAGCACTAACTTTCTCTGACTTGTTCAGGAGATCCAATGCCTCTTTCCTATCCATTTCTGCCCTTTCAAGATTGTGTTTGAGATGCTTCAGCTCTTCTTGCATGGATGTTATTTTCGCTGTATGAATTAAAAAAAAAATATATAGATGTCAATAAGATGATGCCACACTCATCAGCTGCAGAATTGTATTTACAACAAACTTGTAACAGGATTTCACTTAAGAACCTAATGAAATGACAGCATGGACGGACCAACATAAGACCTCCAACTCACAGAAGGGATAGGACTTCTTGTTACTAATGAGATGAAAGCCCCTTTAGACATCATAAGTGTCTGGGCAGATGGGGCATGCCAGCATCATACTCATCCAGAAAATGAGGCGCGCGAGAACAGAACAATGCTCCATTTGATACCAGTACCACGAGCTATCCTGCAGATCGCAACTTATTGTCCTTCTGCGCATATTTTACCAATGCAGTTTTTAACCAGTGCCACTAATTACTTTAGTCTATTTATCCATTTGTCATATTTGTGAAATAAAGGGCAAGACCAATAATACTTACAGTATTTGAAGAATCATACCCGAAGTCGTCACAGGCAAAAATTTTATACACACATACTCTATATGGACAAGTATTGGGTCTTCCTCTTAAAATAATTGTATTTTTTAAATTTTATTTAGTCTTATTACCACCGGTGCATAAAACCCAGCCCCTCGCCATGCAGTCTGCCTTTACTAACATTAGTGACAGAATGGGTCGTAAGAAGCTCGCTGAACTCAAGAAACAGCTCAGTGTCAGTTCATGACATTTATTTCCTTGCAAATATTCCACCAACCACTGTGAGGGAGGTTATTGAAAAGTTGAAGAGTTTACTAATAGTGATGAGCAAACGTGCTGGGATAAGGTGCCACTGAGCATGCTCATGTGCTGAGTGTTTTCGGCGTGCTCGAGCATATTTTTCGAGCAAGTCAAGACAGTTATCACCCAAACATGGCGGATAACGCTTTATCCCAGCTCGTTCGCTCATCACTATTTATTAACCACCGCATCACAGCTACAAAGTAAACAGTGAAATCCACGAGTGCGGAGGCGCACAGTACGTAAAAGTCACCATTGCTCCGCTCACTGCAGAGTCCAAACCTATTCTGGGTTTAGCACCAGCACAAAAACTGTATGGCAGGAGATTGATGGCACGGGCTTCTGGCTGAGCAGCTGAATACAAGCCTTAAATCACCAAGAACAATGCAGAGTGTGTCAGATGGAGTGGTGTAGAACAGGAATATTTGGGTGAGTTTGGTGTGGAAGAACTTGACTGGCAGCACTGAGTATTGACCGAACAGAGATTGTAAGCCAGGCTCTTCCATCCAATATCAATGTCTGACCTCACAAATGCACTACTGGATGAATGGGCAAATTCACACACAACCTCCAAAATCTTGTAGAAAGCCTTCCCAGAAGAGTGGCTGCAGTTACAAATAATTTAAGACTGTTTGCAACTGACACTAAGACACCAAGTGAACGTCAGCCAAGTAAACACATTACTCTTTACCTTGTAGATCACCAATAAGTTCTGATCCTTGATTCCTGTCCCTCCTCTCTGAGTCTAAGGCCGCCTGTAGTTGAAAAAAATCCTTTTCCACTTGTAATTTGGCACTTTCTAATAGCCGACACCTCTCCTGTAATTCCCGATTAAGTGCTTCCACTTGTGATATAGCCTTGCTCATCTCATTTTGACTTTTCCGTAGCCTCACAGCGGTGTCCGACTCCGTTCTTAAGAGATCATTGGCTTCTTCCAACTAAGAATAAAAGATTTCTCACAATTTCAATAAGCCATGGCCATAGTTTTATAAGAGAAGCACAAAAGAGGTGAATTGGAAAAGAAATACTTAATGAACTGGCACCTACAAAATGTTGGCAGTCCATCACACAACTCTAATTGCCATGTGAATAAGATGCAAAAAAAAAAAAACAAAAAAAACAGGATTTTGGGGTGCTTACCGTAAAATCTGTTTCTCGGAGCCTTCATTGGGGGACACAGAGACCATGGGTGTATGCTGCTGCCACTAGGAGGCTGTCACTATGCACAAAAAAGGTTAGCTCCTCCTCCGCAGTGTACACCCCACCGACCGGCAGGAAGTTCCTCAGTTTAGCTTAGTGTCAGTAGGAGGTGGACACGGGTCTTTCATTAGACCCATATCTACCTCGATGTGCGTCGTTCCTTTTCAGGTTCCAGGAGGGATACAGTGTGAAGAGTCACAACTGTACTCCCACAAAGAGGCTATGAGTACGGCGTGTACTGCCACCCCGTATCCTCTTAGTTCTCCGGGCGGACCACAGGCTCAGCACATGTGTCGTGCCAGCGAAAACAGATGGTCCTTGCCCCCCGCCACGTGGACCGTCCAGATCTGGACCTGGAGGGTCTGCCCTGGGAGGAGTGAGATCGCCAAGAGGGAGTGGGTCTGAAGGACACCGCCTTTCTATCCTGGCGTACCTGTGGTCTTTGTTGGTTAGAGAAGTTCTCTGCCGTATTGAAGCGGCGGTAAGCCCGAAAGGGCCGAAACTGACGCCTTGGCGGGGGGTCTGCGAGGTTTGGACTGAGGGAGGAGAGAACTGGTGCCTCCAGTGGCGTCCTTAATAATCTGGTCCAGCTGGGACCCAAAGAGACGCGCTCCCTGAAAAGGCAGATTAGTAAGAGACTTTTTAGAAGACAAGTCCGCCTGCCAAGCCTTGAGCAAAATTGTACGTCGGATTGCCACAACGTTGCTTGACGCCTGAACAGCGCGAGACGCGGCATCCAAGGAAGCAGAAAGCAGATAATCCCCTGCATGGGAAATCTGGTTGGCCAGATCGGTCAATTGCTCTGGTTGGGCCTTATCTAGGATGCCCTTACGGAGATCCTCTGCCCAAGTGGCTATGGCCTTTGCCACCCAAGATGAGGCAAAGACTGGACATAGCGCCGCTGCAGCCTCCGCGAATGCGGACTTTGCCAAGGATTCTATAATTCTATCATTAGAATCCTTTAGTGACGCTACACCTGAAAGCGGGAGAACCGTGTTATTAGAAAGTCTGGACTCGGGTGCGTCCACCGACGGGGAAGCAGACCAGTTGTCAGTGAGCTCTTTAGCCAACGGATACAGCACGCCGAGACGCTTCCCTCTTTGAAATCGCCTCGACGGATTTTCTCTTTCCCTGGCAAGGATCTTGCCAAACTCAGAGTGGAAGGCGAATACCCTGGATGGTGTTTCTGCCCGTCTGAACGAAACCTCCTGATCTGAGGATTTCGCAGGGGAGTCAGATATTTCGAAGGTGTGGTTAATCGCAGCAATGAGGTTCTGTACCGTAACCTTCATGTCCGCGTCCTGGTCAGAATCCAGCTCTAAAATCCCTTCAGAGGACATATCCGAGAACACTTCACCTGACTCGGGTGAGGAGGCACGGGAGGGCGACTGCTGGGACGGACTAGGTGCAGATGAAAGACCAGGAGAGGATTCCAGCCGTGGATCCTGCCTGGGCCTTTCGCGGCATCTGCTAGCTGGCTCAGATGGAACGTCTTGCGACCTGCTGGACCCTGCAGAAGTGTCCAGGGGCAACTTATCAAGAACGGCCAACTAGGGACTGAGACACCCTGGTGAGGTCTGCCACAGATTGTGAAAGGGACGAGGCCCAGCCAGGAATGGGGGGTTCGACTTCACGTGGCGCAGTAGATGGCTCCTGGACGGCATCCTGCTGAACAGGATTGCTGCAGTCCCGGTAGAGGGGAATTTGCGATTGCAAGAGGAGCATGCGAAAAAAAAAAACCTGCGGAAGTGCTGGAGGGTTGGGGGACAGCAAGGCAGGGTAGGGTGTCAGTCTGCAGTTGCAGAACTACTCACGGTCCGGTGTCCCCGAAAGATGGCATCTGCTGTAGTCTCCGGCTGTCAGGCTGCAAAGATGGCGGCAGCCTGATGTGATGAATCAAAAAGCGCGGTCTCTGTGTAAGAAGAAAGGCGGAGCTAGCCGCCTGCACCAGAGGGAAGAACCGTCTCCTCCCCCTTCCCAGCCACAAGACTAGAGGCGGTGGGAGGGCTTAGGAACGGGCGGGAGCGCAGCCGGCCTATGATAATGAACGGGGGGCGTGGCCGCGACGGGCGCGAAGGCCCAAACTGAAGCCGGGGACTAAATTTGAAACGGCGGCCGCCTGTCAGCACGGGGCGGCGCGGAAGAACTGAGGCGCAGCCGCGTCCGCCCCCAAAGGAGACGCCGCCATAGCCCTGCTCCCAGACGCAACCCTCACAACAATACCGGCGGTGGGGTGAAGAAGGCCCGCACCGCCGCCAAAAAGGGATGCGGCGACCGTCGGACGGCGCGAGCAGTGCGAGAATCTGCGGCGCTACTTTGGCGCCGCTCCCGGGTCATCTTGTGGCTTTATGTTCCGATGCTCCAATAAAGGTACCTTCTGTATCCAACGCTGTCTGCTCATCTTGTACGTATTCGCGCCTCGTCCAACCGACAGGCTCTGGTGGGCGAGTTGGTGGGAGGCGGGGGGCAAGGACCATCTGTTTTCGCTGGCACGACACCTGTGCTGAGCCTGTGGTCCGCCCGGAGAACTAAGAGGATACGGGGTGGCAGTACACGCCATACTCATAGCCTCTTTGTGGGAGTACAGTTGTGACTCTTCACACTGTATCCCTCCTGGAACCTGAAAAGGAACGACGCACATCGAGGTAGATATGGGTCTAATGAAAGACCCGTGTCCACCTCCTACTGACACTAAGCTAAACTGAGGAACTTCCTGCCGGTCGGTGGGGTGTACACTGCGGAGGAGGAGCTAACCTTTTTTGTGCATAGTGTCAGCCTCCTAGTGGCAGCAGCATACACCCATGGTCTCTGTGTCCCCCAATAAGGCGAACGAGAAACTATATCTATCTCTCTATATCTATATATCTCTATAAAAAGATTTTATATAGTGAGAAGTATGGGGCACATCAAGAGGTTATCCTCTTTTAGAAAAATGGTCCCAGAACAAACAGATCAAGCATAAATAAATCATATCTGTTAGGCCAGGTTCACATAGCGTTATGGCAGTCCGTTTAACGGATGCGTTACAAAGCGGCATTAACGCGATGTAACGCAACCATTAAAGCACCCATAGACTGCCATAACCTAGCGCATTGCTAACGCATGTCAAAATCGGCATGCGTTAGCGATGTCCCGTTATGCTGTGACGGACCAGCGGACGCGGTCTACCGCGTTGGAGAGTCCGTCACGGCTAGTGCAGAATGAGCAGCTGCGCTAATGTGATCAAACGCGACCAAAAGACTAGTGTTAGTGCACCCCATTTAACACATCCGTTACACGGACTGCCATAACGCTATGTGAACCTGGCCTTAGAAATAATATATGCACCAGTGATGTCACATATAGAGCTCACACTACAGCTGCAGCCAATCACTAAACTCAGCAGCTCTGTTAATGTAGGTGACATCAACCACCCAACTCAATCATCGACTGCAGTGGTGATGTGCAATGTAGTTGTGATGTCACTGCGGCAGCAAAAACTCCACAGCAACGGAGGAGAGCCAGCGCTAGACCATGGAAGGGCAATAAATGTGTTGGTTCATTAAATATTATCTGACTGTTTGGGAAACAATTTTCACCAGCTATGGTTTTGTGTACAGCTAGAAGACTTTCTCACATTCAGTAAGCTTAGCAGATAAAAAATGTGGAAAATGTGGGAAGAGATAAAGAGATGTGAAAAAATAAAAAATATAAAGAATGCTGAAAATCCAGACCATGAAAACAGGGATCACTTACTTGCTTTTGTAACTGTGCAATTTTGTCGTTTGTCATCTGAGAATTCTGGCTGATTTTCCTCAAATCTTCCAATTGGTCTTTTAATGTCGATACTGTGTCAAGATTAGGGAAAAAGAATAATAATTAAACATGAGTCAGATTCTGATTTTTTTTTCTTTCATGTCACTTTGAACCACTCCTGTTGAGAGGGGTTCTCTGAAGAATGAAAAAAAATAAATAAATGGGTGCAGTCACATACTTCAAGCTGCAATCTTAAAACACTATATGTGACGTGGGCTTCAACTGTCTGAGAAGCAGTAGCACTTATCTGTTAACTCTGCCGCTGAGAAGGGCTGTGGCAGAAAAGAAAAAAAAACCTCTCAGACTTAACTTAGTAGAACAGGTTTAAAAATGAACACTGAGCAGGACTGTAGTTGAAAAAAAAAAAAAAAAAAGAATGTTCTGTTCCATCAGCTGAGGTGAAGGTTTTCTCCTGGCGTGAGCAGATTAGTTATGCTTGCTCAGGATGCTGCTCCTCAACCCGATAGCCAAAACACATGTCTAGAAAAAGATTACTTCAGGTTGCAACCTGTGTTGACACATGACTACAAGGGATTGCAGTTTGAAATATATAACAGCAGCCATATTTATCACATGCTCAGAAAATCAGACTTATCTTGGATCTATTTGGAATAGGCTCCGGGCATAGTTGTCACGTCTCTTATAAAGGTACTGTCACACTTAGCGATGCACCAGCGATCACGACCAGCGATATGACATGGTCAGGATCGCTGGTGCATCGCTAAGTGGTCGCTAGTGAGCTGCCACACAGGCAGATCTCACCAGCGACATAGCAGCGGTCGGGGGTCGTTACTTACCTGTCAGACGGGGCGATCGTGACGTCCTCCCGCCCGCGTCACTCGCTGACGATGAGAAACGGTCCAGGACGTTCTCGCGCGATCAGCGATAATCAGCGGGGGAGCCAATCTGAGGTAAGTATCAGACATAGCGATATCGCTAGCAATATCGCTGCTACGTCACAAAAACCAGTGACGTTATAGCGATATTGCTAGCGATATCGCTTAGTGTGACAGGCCCTTAAGCATAACCTCATCTCCACTTAAAACAACCTAAGGTAAGTGCTTTTGCAGAATTTAACTATCTCCTTATACATCCGCTACTCATTTTACCAATTATGACTGCAAGATCATGTGCCAGCTGTGATTAGCAGCATATGGGAAGGAGGGGTGAAAGGGCACGACCCCAGGGAAGACTGAAAAGAAACGCTCAGTTACACTACAAGCAGAGATTTCACATACAGCGCTCCAGAATAAACAAACGTGATTGTCTCTGCGATGGAACAACAGCACAAAAAAGAGGAGAAAAAAAAAGTGTCAATCAGGAAGAGCTCAGGGATTATTACAAGATATTTAACTCCATTTTTTTGGACAAATGACAGGTTCTCTTTAAAAAAATAAAAACAAAAAAACAAAGGAATGAATAGAGAAGTGGGCCGCACTCAGATGCAAAACTGACAAGGCACCCAATGTAGAAGTGACTTCATGTCAAAAAGGAGATTTTTGTGTACTCACCGTAAAATCTCTCTCTCTTAGCCTTTAATTGGGGGACACAGAACCGTGGGTGTTATGCTGCTGTCCACTAGGAGGCGACACTATGCATAATCTGAAAAAGATTAACTTTGGCTCCTCCTCTGCAGTATACACCCCTGGACGGCGTCAGCCTTCTCCAGTTTTGTGCCAAAGCATAAGGAGGAACGTAATCAAATAACATAACCATGCCTGTAAGAAGGCTACTATGTACGAGCTCAAAGAACAATATGAGAACTCAACAGTAAACAACGGCCCGTAAGGGCAACAGGGTGGGAGCTGTGTCCCCCAATTAAAGGCTAAGAGAAAGATTTTACGGTGAGTACACAAAAATCTCCTTTACTCTGTCGCCTAATTGGGGGACACAGAACCGTGGGATGTCCCAAAGCAGTCCCTGGGTGGGAAGCAGTGGACGAATATTGTGTTGACAGTTCCCTAGACTTGGGGTACTGCCGCCTGCAGAACCAGTCTACCCAGGCTCGCATCCGCTGAGGACTGGGTATGAACACTGTAGTGTTTCGTAAACGTGTGTAGGCTAGTCCAAGTGGCCGCCTCACACACTTGTTGTGCCGAAGCCTAATGCTGAATGGCCTAGGAGGCCCCTACTGGCCGTGTAGTGTGCCGTGATACCAGCCGGAAGAGGGGAACTGTTAAGTCGGTAGGCCTCATGTATGGTGGACTTGATCCACCTGGCAAGGGTAGCCTTGGAAGCCGGCAGCCCCTTGTGACTACCTTCCGGAAGAATGAAGAGGGGGGAATCAGATTTCCGGAAAGGTGCAGTCCTGGACACGTAAATCCGCAATGCTCTGACGAGGTCAAGCGTATGCAGAGCCTTCTCCACTCTATGAACCGGAACAGGGCAAAGGGATGGCAGTGAAATCTCCTCATTGAGGTGAAAGTTGGACACAACCTTCGGAAGGAAGGATGGTACCGTGCGGAGAACCACCTTGTCCTGGTGAAAGGCTAGGAAAGGCCGTCTGCAGGAAAGTGCTGACAATTCCGACACTCTGCGTAACGAGGTGATCGCCACTAGAAAAAACACTTTCTGAGACAGAATGGAGAGTGGAACTCCTCTAAGAGGTTCGAAGGGTGGAGCTTGCAATGCTGTCAGGACCAGATTGAGGTCCCACGTATCCAGCGGACTTTTGTAGGGAGGAACCAATCGGGAAACTCCCTGGATGAAAGTCCTTACTTGCGGTTTAATAGCAATGAAAAAGGACTGAAAGCGCCGACACCTGACTCTTAAGCGAACTTAAGGATAGCTTGGCATCTAGGCCCGATTGAAGAAAACCTAGTACCTTCGGGAGGGAATAGGGGAGTGGGACTTGTCCATGAGATTCGCACCAAGAAAAGAAAGCTCTCCAGGTACGATAATAGAGCTTGGCGGAGGCCGGCTTCCTTGCCCTGATCATAGTTGCAATGACTGCCGGTGAAAAACCTGCCTGGGTTAGAATCCAGGTTTCAAGGGCCATGCCGTCAAATTGAGAGCCCCTGAATTCTGGTGGAAGAACGGACCTTGAGACAGAAGGTCGTGATGGTCGGGTAGACGCCAGGGGGCGTCTGCTGTAAGTTGGACGATGTCGGCGTACCATGTACGTCTGGGCCAGTCTGGCGCGATGAGGATGGTCGGAACTCCCTCTTGCTTGATCTTCCTCACGACCCTGGCGATTAGGGGGAGGGGTGGAAAAATGTACAGGAGTCGGAACTGGGACCAGTCCTGGACCAGGGGATCCGCTCCGAGCGACCGCGGGTCGTGTGTCTTGGCCATGAAATTGGGGACCTTGGTATTGAGATGGGATGCCATTAGGTCCACCTCCGGGGTTCCCCAGCGTTGACAGATCTGGCAAAAAATCTCGGGATGGAGAGACCACTCCCCCGAGTCCATTCCTTGCCTGCTGAGGAAGTCGGCTTCCCAGTTTTCTACACCCGGAATGTGTACCGCAGAAAGTACCAACCTTGTGTCTTCCGCCCAGCGGAGGATATGAGCCACTTCTCTCATCGCCTGGGCGCTGCGGGTCCCGCCTTGGTGGTTCACGTATGCCACAGCCGTGGCATTGTCCGACTGTATCCTTATGTGCGAGGCTGCAAGCAAGCGATGAAAGGCTCTCAGTGCCAAGATAATGGCCCTGATTTCCAGAACATTGATGGGCAGTGTCACTTCCCTCGGTGACCACTTGCCCTGTGCCCTGTGATGTAGGTGCACCGCCCCCCAGCCTGTCAGGCTTGCATCGGTAGTCAGGATCTTCCATTGTCCTGAGAGGAATGGCTTCCCTCGTGTAAGCGAGGTTGGTTTGAGCCACCAATGCAGGGACCTCCTGGTTGATGACGTCAACCTGAACTCCCTGTCGAGGGAGAAGGGGTTCCTGTCCCAAGATCTGAGTATGGCTAGTTGAAGGACCCTGAGGTGAAACTGGGCAAATGGCACTGCCTCTATTGCTGCTGCCATCCGGCCGAGGACTCTCACGGCAAACCGGAGAGATCGAGGAGGACTGCGAAGGAGTGTGCGAACTCCCAGACGGATGGCCAGTGTCTTGTCCTTGGGAAGGAGCACCAGGCCCCTGGCGGTGTCGAATACCATTCCCAGGAATGTTAGAGTCCGAGTTGGGATAGTCGACGATTTCTGTAGGTTGACTAGCCAATCCCAGGCGACTCAGAGTGTCTAGTGTGATTGAGACACTGACCTCGCAGTCTTTGAAAGTGGGAGACTTGATGAGGAGGTCGTCCAGGTACGGGACGACTAGGATGCCTCTTGAGTGCAGGACGTCCATGGTGGCCGCCATGACTTTGGTGAACGTTCTTGGAGCCGTGGCGAGTCCGAACGGAAGGGCGACAAACTGGTAGTGGTTTTGGTTGACCGCGAACCTGAGAAACCTTTGGTGGGCGGGAGCAATTGGTATGTGGAGATACGCATCCTGTATGTCTATGGAGGCGAGGTATTCTCCCTGGTCCATGGATGCAATGATGGACCGGAGGGACTCCATGCGGAAATGACGGACCCGTACGTAATTGTTGAGCTGTTTTAGGTCCAGTATGGGTCGGACGCCGCCTCCTTTCTTGGGGACTACGAACAAATTTGAGTAGAATCCTCGGAATCTCTCGTTCGCGGGAACCCGGCACCACAACTCCTGATTGAAGGAGAGAAGAAACCGCTTGGTGGAAAGCGCAAGCCTTTTCTGGTGGTGTTGGAGGAATAGAAAGGAAGAACCGGTTCGGTGGAACGGAAGTGAACTCTATCTTGTATCCGGAAGACACTATTTCCCTGACCCACCTGTCTTCTGTAATAGGCAGCCAGACTTGCTGAAAGAGTAAAAGTCGGCCGCCTACTGGTGGGGTGTCTTCCGGAGGTCGCGAGTCATGATGAAGCGAAGTTCTGAGGTTTTCCTCCCTTGGGTTTCGCTTGGCCTGCTTTCGACTGCCAAGCCCTGTCCGGTCGCTGCTGCGTCCGTGGGTTGTCCCTGCGTGGAGAACGGTTACGGTTTTGCACCGGGCGCGAAACGGACCAGCCCGAGGAATTCCGAAAGGATCGGAATCGCGTCTGGTTTCTTCGTTTAAACGTGCATTTCGGTTTTAGTTGAGGGAGAGAGGTACTCTTACCCCCAGTGGCATTGGCTATCATGGTGTCCAACTTTTCGCCGAAAAGTCTTCCAGTAAAATACGGAAGTCGCGTGAGGGACTTCTTTGAGGCCGCATCCGCTTTCCATTCTCGCAGCCAGAGGATGCGTCGGATCGTGATGGCGTTTGATGCTATTCCCGCTACACCTCTGGCGGAATCCAGGGCTGCATGAATCATGTAGTCTGCTACCACTGCTATCTCGACCGCTTGGTCCGAGAGCTCAGGATTTGAAGCCTGAAGACCCTCCTGTAGTTTTTTGGCCCAAGCCAGGATGGCCTTGGCTGCCCAAACTGAAGCAAACGCAGGGCCCAGAGAGGCGCCTGCCTCTTCGAAAATAGAACGAGCCATGCGTTTTACTTGCCGGTCTGCTGCGTCCCTGAGGGTTGAGCTATCCGGCAGAGAGAGTAAAGTCTGCGCTGCTAGCCTAGAAACCGGAGGGTCCACTTCAGGTGGATCTGTCCATTGTTTGGTGTCTTTCTGTGGGAAGGGGTACTTCGCTTCCAAATATTTGCGATTAGCGAATTTTTTCTCAGGCTGCGCAAACTGTTTGGTAAGTATTTTCTCAAACTCATCGTGATTAGGGAAGACCTTAGGTGGTTTCTGAACACTTTCGAAGCAAATCCTATGTTCTGGGACTTCCGGGGCCGACTCTGGAATTTTTAGCACCCGATGAATGGCTGAAATTATGTCCTCAACTAGCGCTGTATTGCTAGGGGGAGAAGGTACCACGGACCTGTCCGTTTCGTTATCTGAGTCGGAGTCACAGATGCCCTCCGAATCCTGTGCCTCGCTAAGGTGATCCCTGGAGGGCGACCTGGGGCGGGGGTCTTCTGTGGTGGGGGATCCCTGTGGTAAATTGCACTGTTTGTCTGTGGCAGGGGACTGCCCAGGAGACCTGGAATGACGCTGTCTCTCCCTGGAGGGGGACGACCTTGTGCTATAGTGCGACTCAGGTGATCGAGACCTGTGGGTCCGCTTACGTCTGTGAGAGTCGGAAGCAGCATGTTCCTGAGACAAGCTGTCCGTTTGCTGTGTACCGTCCATAGCCGGGGCCCGACTCTGCAGAGCTTGCAGCAATGTAGCAGTTAGGTTGTCTATGGACTGTGTCATGGACTGAGACATCTGAGTTGCCCATTCCGGCATGGCCTGTGACACTGAAGCGTCAGTAGGGACTCCCTGGGGTTCTGACCCAGAGTTCAGGATGCAGTCCCGGCAGTGCGGATACGTGCTGCCACTAGGGAGCGTGGCTTTGCAGGCTGTGCAGAATGCATAGAAACATTCCTGCCTGGTTCTCTTCCCTGAGCCCGGCATAGTGCACAGAGGCTGGCTATAAGGGATCGTACAGGGGTGGCTACGCAGAGGGAACCCACAGAGAGCCTTATAGGAAGTATAGATTCACAGCTGAGTAATGAGAACCCAGCCGTGAGCTTACCCCACCGGTGTGCCCCTAGGTCCAGCGCCGACAGATCCCAGTTCTGTGCCCCCCGGAGACCGCTGTGATGCTCCTCTCCTGGATTTCATCCAGAAAAAATGGCCACCGGGACTCTGAGGAGAGGGAGGAGGGGGCGGAGAGCTGAAAAGGGCGCGCTGGACTGTGTAAAAACGCGCCCTTTCTGCCTCAATCCGCCCCTTCTATGACACTCCAGCGTGTCATTTTGGTCATCCGGGGGGCGGGCCGGGGGGCGGGGAAAAGGCGGCGGCTTCGGCTAGGCCGAAGCCGCTGTCTAAATTAGAGGCCTGATGCCCAGGAGGGCTCCAGAGCGGCGCGGTAGTCCGGGGGGGGGGGGGGGGGGGGGGGGCGGATTTGTACCAGACCCCCCCCAGAATGGTCGACTGGATAGCGGTGGGGGTAGCGGTTTCTGTATGTGGGGCCCCTGAAGCGCTATGGAGCCGCTGCTGCTGCTGCAGAGACGGGGACGCAGAAAAAGCCCTGTCTCTGCTGTGCCATCCAGTCCGCACCCTCCCCCGGCCCCAACAGGATCCCTCAGCCGGCCTGGGGTCCCTGGAAGCTGCGGAATGCTGCCTGACCTCCGACCCTACCTGAGGCGTCTCAACCTAATGCCCCCTGCGGGGGATTAGAGAGGGTGCGTCTGTCACCGTCAGGGGGTCTTCATCCTCGCCTCAACCCAGACCCCTTACAGGAGTTGGGGATGGAGGGGGGTCTCGTCCTCGAACCAGGACCCGAGGGACTGGGGAGGGAGCGACATGGGGAATAGCCACCTCGACCTCAACCGGGTACCCCTAATAGGGGACCGAGGAGGGAGCCATACCGGGAGTCTCGCTGGAGACCCTCTTTTCTTCATCTGTATTTCCGGACGAAAAAAGGAAAAAAACGGAAGAAAAAAGGTGTGCCTCCTTGTGACACTAAGCAAAAACTGGAGAAGGCTGACGCCGTCCAGGGGTGTATACTGCAGAGGAGGAGCCAAAGTTAATCTTTTTCAGATTATGCATAGTGTCGCCTCCTAGTGGACAGCAGCATAACACCCACGGTTCTGTGTCCCCCAATTAGGCGACAGAGTAATTCTAATGTGTATGACCACATACTGATTATCAGTTCCCATAGCCAATATCTTAAGCATAATGTATAAAAAGATGTTCTTAATTAGCGCAACGACTATTTATTCACAGGATAAGGCGAGTACGAGCATCCCTCACGCAAGGTAAAAATGAAGACTTTTACATTTTGTCATCTCTCAGAAAACCTGAATAAATGCTTTTTACAAGTAACAAGATACTCTGGAATACAATCAATCTTCATTCATGTACTGGAGATTAAAATAACTTATTAGCTAGTAATCAAGTCCAAGCGTGATTAGACATTACCCCCTACTCCAACATTAACCCCTAATTACGCAATGCAAAGGCCACATTCCCGAGAAGGACCACATGCCCCCCAACATTAGGTCGAGTAACAAACGAACTGTTAACTTGCCTTCGTTTTCTACATTCCTCCGCTTTTCACTCTCTTGCTCTGCCTTTCTTTGGAATTCATTCATTCGGTGCTGTAGCATCATCTTTTCCTTCTCAATTTGAGACACGACCGATTCCAAATTCTTTCTTTGATTGCCCTAAAATTATACACCATGAATGATTGCACCTTACGTAATAATGTATTTTTAGCTGGTACGGGCCTATTTATCTACCTATCAGTTGCATGACTGAATTAATATGTGACTCGGGGCCAGGAGAACATGGAAGAACATGATCAGAACATAATTACGCATGCTAAGGTTCAAGAAAAGTCAAGAGAAAGCTTACTTCTTCATCCAGTTCCTTCATTATCTTGTCTAGTTTAATATTGGACATTCTTTAACAAGGGAAAAAAAAAATATTAATCAAATCAAGAAACCATGTAACAAAAGTCAGCAATGTTTATAAAAAAAAAAAAAAAAACACAAGACTAAATCCTGATTTAGATGCATATCATAGGTTGGATCAGTAGAACCACAGTGTGTCCAAATGTTACATCTGGAATACAGAATTAGTAATTGAGGCATTGCCACTAGGGACATGATACAACCCCATCCAAATATTCCTAGTTTACCCATGGCCTTTGTGTAGGATTCCAGCGTTCATGAAATCTTCTGTGTGTAAAAAATGGAAGGTAACAAAGACAAATTTATCTGGTGACACTTTAGGCAACCCAGATCAAGTGAGGTGAAATTGCAAATAATAAGTGCAAATCCACAATTACAGTATTTGTTTTTGGGGTTTTTTTTTTTTTTGCCATGTTCACTAAATGCTAAAACTGACCTGCCATTATGATACTCCAAGTCACTACAAGTTCATAGACACCAAACATGTCTAGAATTTTTTTTTTTTTTTTTTATTTACGTGGGGAAAAGAAAAAAAAAAATTTCAAACTTTGTATAAAAAAGGGCACCATTATTCGAGACCTGTATCGTCTCCATTTTTCACAATCTGAGGCTTAGGGAGGGCTTATTTTTTGGGCGCTGAGCTGACATTTTTATTTCACACCATTTCAGTGTAGATAGATGCTTTGATAGCCTGTTGTTGCATTCTATCGCAATGTTGCAATGACCAAACAAAAAAAATAAGTAAAAATAGGAAATTTGTCATTTTTTATTTTTTAGGTATAGTTTTAGCACCCCCCATTACGCCATTTACCGATTGGATTAATTATTTTTAGATTTTGATAAGGCGTTTTCTGAACGCAGAGGTACCAAACGTGTAGTTTTGATTGGGGCCAAAGTGGGAAATTTTAACTTTTATATTTTTTAATCAAATTTTTTTTTTTTTACTTGCTTAAATAGTTTCCATGGGAGACTTGAAGCTGCGATTGTCTGATCGCTTGTGCTACATATAGCAGGGCTTCAGCCTTGCAATATGGAACAGAAATGCTCATCTATCATGAACTGTGGGCACGGGGTGGCACTCATAGCAGATCAGCAATGACAACCACAGGGGTCTCCTGCAGACCCGGCATGGTCATGCCAATCCATCGGCGCCCAGCCATCATGAGACAGAGGCGCTGGTAGGCGGAGCTAGTGACGTGCTTCCGATGCCAGAGATTGACAGACATTTAACATGTGAACAGCTGCGGGTGGATTACGATTGCACCCGTGGCTGTTAGGAGCACATGACAGCTGATCAGATCATCTGTCATGTGCCTGAAAACATGAAGGGTCAGCTCCGGAGCCCGCATCAAAGAGGGGGAGACAACCTATGACCTACCTATACATCAAACGTCGTAAAGGTGTTAAACTGTTGGGACTGCCCTTGTTGTGACTTTGTTGCAGAATTGCATGAATAAGTGTGGAAAATAGATTTTAGATGCAGAACTTCGGCGGATTTCACTTTAGAGATTGGCATGTAAAGCACTCCAGATATGCATTGTGTGAATAGATCCTTGAATAGCATACCTGCATTTCTGCTCCATCTCATCTTTCAGCTGCATCTCATTATGTAGCTGCTCTTCAAGTTGATATATGCTCTTCTGTAAGTTCTCCACCTGAAGCACATGTTTATCATACATTTAGAAAGTAACACTGTACAATACACACGATATTTATCACAAAACTTAAGGAATGATAGATCGTATGGAAATCAAGTATAAGGAAAAAGAAAACCAGACCCTGGCCAGGATCTGTCTAACTTTAAAGTCTTAGATTGGCGTTTTACAAGCCAGACTAGAACAGATGTAAGGTGGATTAAGAGGCGAGCTAACTTTACTATGTCACAAGCCCCTCAAAAGGGAATGTAGCAAAGCATTTTAATAATGAAACCAGATAGTGAGACATGTTTTAAAATCTGTTAATTTATAGATTTTTTTTTTTTTAATTGTTTTTCGTAGATTTAGTTAAAATTGTATCTCTTGTGTATGACTAAAGGGGGCTGCGATCTGGCCTAAGCCAGACTTGCGGACTAGTCTCGATTCCGGCTATGGTCCCCAGACAGATTTTTATAGTATCTTTTTTCTGAAACCCTGGAACATTTCAGAGAAGAATAACTTGGCTGCAATTGTGCAGCATGGGGAAGATTTATGCTGGCCACAGTTTGAGCAGCCAGAATCACCTGATAGGTTCCCTTTAAAGGGCGATACTTTTTTAAGCCATTTGACAAAACAATACTATTAGAGAACACTCGTACAAGCGTAGAGTCATACCAGGTTTTTATCAACTTTGGAACTGGATCTATTGTCATCAGCACTTGAAGAAGGGTCAGACAAATACCTGAAAAAACAATGAAAAGTTGGACCATTCATATAACGAGTCTTCAAAACCATTATATCTACAAGGAATAGTTTCTTACTGTCTGTTACTGTAGTATGTGAATCCCACAAAAGGAAGCTGGTTCCCCACAAATGCTTTAGGTATTGGGAATGTCTCTTCATCTCCTTTATCTTCCTCCAAATCATCAAAATTACTTGTGTCAATGTCACTGGTTAGATCTGGAACTACTGGAGCTACAGCTAAAAAGGAAGAACAGAGTAAGAGCGTCACTTTGGTTTAGGAAATATGAGGCTTTATATGACAGGTAGGTTTTTTCTTCCCGTTCATAACCAACAGAAAGACAAAGCTGTATTAATGACTTGTAAGGTGAATGTGTTGAAAGGACATGATCGGGGGCTCCTCTGACCCCAACTGTTTAAACATAGGCTGGCATTCAACCCCCAACCATTACTGTTGAAGAACTTACTATCTCGGAGGGTCTCCCATGCCCATTGGTCATTTTTGAAGAAAAGATGCCGTTTAATTTCTTCAAACCCATTCCGCCCCAAACGGACTTCCCTATGAGGAAATAAAAAATAATTATAATGTCTATTGTTAGAGCACCTTGATTACAATTCGTTGTTAATTAATATGTTAGAAAAAGCTTAAAGGATCTGTCAGCACAGAATAAGTGTTGAAACCAGGTACAGGAGCTCGGTGCTTCACGGCACGGCCAATCATTTATATACACCTTGCCACCTGCCTAGTTTCCATCTCTGTTTGCTCCTTCTTTGGTTCTACAAAGCCATAGATGTCAATCAAAGCAGAGGGGGGTGACAGGGAAAACAAGCAGGTGGGAAGGTGTAGATAAATGTTTGGCCCCACCATGATGCAACTAGCGCCTGTAGTTAGCTTGAAATCATCCTGTGCCGACGGAATCTCTTTAACTTCATTAGCCGGTCTGAATTTAGAAGCCAATACAATTTTAAAGCATGTATCTACCTATCATAATCCAGCTTTAATTTTCCAGAAGTCCATCCTATTATAATATTAGACACCGACATGTAGCAATTATGCAGCTGATTGGCCATTTAAAGGCACGCAGAATGTCAAGGGGCAGATTCTGACATGTGTTCTGGGCAATCATTGCAGAGAGTTAGCAAGTCAAAGATCTTCATCAAGACCGGCATGAACTGGAGTCATCTGCTCCTGATTCACCTCTTAAAAAATCAGGGGCGTCTGAGAAATGGCGTGCACCCATGAATCTTACTAAGTCAGGACTGGATTGAGATTTTTGGTGTACACCACAGCTTGTCATGAAATAGACGGGTTATGGCATTACGCCCTATTACGAAACTGGAAGAAACTGGTGTGAAGACACTAATTGTCATTAAAGTTGTGCAAAATATTTGCAACTTTTCAAAGTGACTTACACCAAAAATTTTGGTGTAATCTTTGACGAATCGGGGCCTCAAGTGTTATGACTGGTCACAGCCGCCAAATAACAGACTAAAGTTGTGGTTGATATATTTTAAGAATTCAAATACATAGTACATACCGTATGTAAGTTGTGTAAACAGGTGTGTACATAGAAATGCAAGGGCTCCTAAAGCTAAAGTCCAACTTGGGGATTTGTGTCGGCTGTCAAACAACCCATCAGGTTCTCGTGACTGCTTCAAGGAGCCCATGTCTTTCCTTATCTAGCCACATAGATGCCATGGATTTGTGGATCATCATTACAGTCATTTAACCCCTTAGATGCCATTACTGGTAGGTGTCTACTGTGTAACATAACCAGCACCCTTTGAGTATGGAGTGGGCTCAGCACATGACACAGAGCTATACAAATACATCCAACTTTGCAGTACAAAGCATCAAGTTTTGGGAGAAAGGGGCAGACAGTGGGTAGGCGACAGGGCCGTTCAGCACTAGAATTATCTCTTGCTGCCAGGTTCCTTAGCCGACGTGTGGCCTCACAGCACTGGCTATTCGCCTCTGAGCTGAGTTGATCAGTGGCAGATCGATTATGTTAGTGCAAAAAAGATGGACTGCTCACTTGGAATTTACAGTCGGGAACAAAAGTTTTGAGACTGAAATTTTGTTTTTCATAAAGCTTGCTGCGTCAGTGTTTTTCGATCTTTTAAAGTCAGATATTTCTATGGTTGCTGAAGAAAAATCAGCATTTCATAGGTTTTCAATCTTTTATTGACAAATATCAAATTTATGCAAAGACTCAATATTTACCGTGCTGTTCCTAATTTTCCAAGAATTCTGCCCTTCGCCCTGGCCGCAGGATATCAGCATCTGGGCCAAATCCTGACTGATAACCCATTCATGTCTAATCAGTGCTTGTCCTCCCGCTTTTGGAGGATAAACCACAGGTATTAATAGGATTGAAATCTAAGAAGCTTCTTGGCAGTGGATGCAAAATGTCAATGTTTTGTTCACCAAGCCACTTAGTTATCACTTTTGCTCTGTCTTGCTGGAAAAAGCACTATTCTTCACCAAATTGCTCCTGGATCATTGGGAGAAGTTGCTCTTTGGGAGAAGATGTTTAGATTCCATTCTTTATTCATGGCAGTGTTCTTAGACGAAATTGGAAGTGAGCCCCCTCCATGGATGAAAAGCCCCGACGCATGGATGGTCCGAGGATGCTTTACTATAGGTAAAACACAGGACTCATGATGGCACTCACTTTTTTTTCCTCTCAACAATCATTCTTCTAAATGTCCCAAACAGTCTGAAGGGGGCTTCATCAGTGAAAATTAACTTTACCCCAACCCTATGCAGAGTTTTTTCTCTGACTACACCCTCTCCAGAGAGTTGCAGAAGTCTTGAAAAATAAAGGTCAACAATGTAAATACTGAGTCTTTACATAAACATGATGTATTAAAAACTTATGAAATGCTTATAATTATACTGTAGTAACCATAGAATAAACCATAGACTAAATGATCTAAAAACGTTAGTAAACTGGAACAAACAAAATGTAAGTCCGTCTCAATACTTTTGGCCACAACTACATGAAGAGGACAAACCACGAATCAGAAAACAGGAGTCTTGAGGCCATTTCTTTAAAGAGGTTGTCCATAACCCAGACAATCCCTTTCAATCACTTCTTCCACCAGTAAAATTAATGGCACTTATATTCCCCTCTGGTGTCGGCACTGGCTCTCCCGGGGCTCACATGACATTGCTATGTTACACGATGCCTGGGTAATATCAGCATCTGCTTTGCTCTCCTCGCCATCGGAAAAAATAAAATCGGGAGGAAGTTAGCGATAGAGTTGCCGCAGCTCCTACTTCATTACTTCTTCCACTTGTCTGATTTGTGGAAATGCGTGGAGAATGAAGCAGCTGCTGAGAGGGCGCAGGGATCATGTGACCATGTCACGCAAGCCCAGGGAGAGCCAGTGCTAACACTGCTGGAGTGACGCCACATCCGTGGGGAGCATCAGTGTTATTTTTTAGGAAAGGGGGTTGGGGGTGGCGGAACAGTGATTGAAGCTGAAGCCTCATAGTTGAATCTGGGAATTATAGCTATTGTCATATTTGGAGCCAGTCCCAAATTTTTCCCTTTACAATTAGTAAAATTGGCTAAGATTTGTACAGATTAGCACTCTAGGACAACAAATTGAACAAGATGGTTTTCTAAAGAACATCTGTCAATATGCTGAGTTATTTATCGTCTGTGCTGCTGACTTACTGTCGTATTTGGGGGTAGGGTGTCAAAAAACAGACCACTTGGAGGACCCTGAAACATCCTATTAAAAGTCCATCCAGCATAACCAGTGTCCATTGTGTGGTGCATTTGGGTGCTTTGTGACTCTTTTGAAAAGAGCCTTAAGAGTAATAATCATTTAAATGTTTATTTTGTATATCAATAGTACACATAAAAAGAAGAAACTTTGTAATATATCATCAGAGAAATCTGCTTCTTTCTCTGCTAATACTGATCATTCATTCTCAAAATTGTTACATTACTGAGGTAAGAGATGGCAGTTGGTGCCGATAAGATTCTATGTAGCCGGAAGGGGGAGGAGCTGTGCTTGTAGCGCCTCCATAGATTCTTAGTAGTAATTGCCATCTCCTCTCTCAGTAACGTAATGTTAGGTCTTCTCTGAATACACATTTTACCTGGGAATTGAGAATTTTGAAAATAAATTATCAGTTCAGGAGGAGAAAGAAACTGCACATAGGTATCGATTAGGTGTTTCATCCTCGCCCGGCCCTCTCAGAGCTCAGCTGACTGGTAGATAATGTCTTATGACACATTCTGCTGGATCTCACTTGCCGGGGCCTCAGAGTTCCTTCAGCATTTAGGGCATTGTTCACATACGTTTAGCGTTTATGAAGTCTTATTCACGGTTGACATTCACATTCTCAATTCACTGACTTAATTTATTGTAATAAAGTAGTCTGAAGTTGGAAGCAAATCTGCAGTTAAAGGTTAACAAACCATGAATAGCTTGATGAGACTTTAAAACACTGCGGAGTTGACGGCAGATTTTCTACTGCATCAATTAAATCCTGTATGGCTGTTCCCTTTGACTAGTCCCCCATCCCTTCAAAAATGGCAACCTTAAACACTCATTCACTTCAAAAGGCAATTTAAAGGGATATTCCTAACTTTGACATTGATGGCAAATCAATAGGACATACCAGAAGAGTCAGACAGAAGCCGGTCCCACCTCTGTAACCTACACATACGGGGAGGACATGGGACCACCACCTGGGGATAGTGCAGATCTACAGAAACAGCTGAGTGTGCCTACTAATGCATGGTAAGAAAACCAAATAACCTACAAGTGAAGTGATCAAGAAAAGCAGAGAGCACCATAGCGATTAATTCAATTAAGTGCTATCACATAACCCGTCACTACTTTCATTGCGGACTGCAGACATTTCCTTACAAAGGCACTCGGCCGCTCTTTTTCATCGCTTACATATACTCACAACTTGCTTTATTTAGATAAAAAATGACAGAAGCCGGCAGTGATTTCAAATGCAGTGAATATATATGATTTTATCAGCCTGTAGAAGTCGTGCTGCCGGCTGCCTTATAAGGCCTCCATTGCGGGGCTGGGAGCAGAGACAACATACTGTACATCTCACTTCCTAGAATTTGTCATTTAAAGGATTTGGAACAATTGAGGATTTATTCCCGGACTAGTTTCACTTATTACAAGCAGACCTGAAGGGTCCACCCAGCATCACCCCCAAACTACAGAAATCACAGCAGCCGACACATACGGAACACATCGGATCCACTAATGCCGCGCCGTATATCACAGTGAGGCCACGTTCAGTAGTAGTAGCCAAAACCAGGAGTGGGCAAAAAAGGCAGAAGCGGTGACGGGTTTCGATAACACGTTTCCTCTGATTGTTCCACTCCTGGATTTGACTACAAATACGGATGTAAAATACTGACCGTGTGAATGAGGCCTAATGTTGGATCTCTGGGCCGTTCAGCATATGACAATAACCCCCCTGGGCCAACAGAATGATTTATGCGCCGCCCAATATCGGGGTAGTGACAGATATCGCCTGCAGGGTAGTTGGCTGCAGTTCTGCACATCAATAACGGATATGTGACAAACCTTTTTTTATCGGATGAAGCTTTTTACCATGTAAGTCAATGAAACTAAGCTACGATGACAAATGTGGCCATTTCTACTACAAGTACAGAACAGTGGGGCGGCATATTAACACACGAGACGAGACCCTCGCCGGAGTACCACAGCCACCCAACCAGTCAGCCATGGGACCGCTACCAATTAAAATGTCAGAAATCCAAAAGGAACACCATAAATAATTGTCAACTTACAAAAAGTGATAAGATAAACCCAAGAAGAGAGGAAGTGCCAAACAAAATAAAATACTTAGAAATTTTATTATTCACAATTAAAATAGATCATGTCCAAGAAATTAATACAGAACAAGGCAGAGTGCAACTATCAACAATTAAATCAAGTGAACAGGTATACAGGACAGCAGAAACTCCACGTTAATGACAGTTTGGAAACATGTGACCACTAAGTACAAAACAATAAATCCATGTGGATATGAGACTAGTGGACTGAGACCAATATATGACAATTACTAAAGAATTCACAATTTATCATACAAAGTGCATTGTGCCGAGATATAGAATGCCATAATTCATAAAGTCATATAAAGTGCATCGTGCTGGGGTAGAAGATACTATAATCAGATAAACCTATAAGCCCATAAAATATGTCCACTATTTAAATGCCAAAGTGCCAGTAAAATGTGCTGTAAACAATACAGATAAGGGCCAATGTTCATAGGCAAGTCAAAGTGCAAAAAATATAATACCAAACTGAATATCTGAGGATAGTGGCAAGAATATAAGGACCCCGACGCGCGTTTCGCTGATGTCACTTCTTCCAAGGGGGCGCCAATTAAAATGTCAGTAGATAAGAACATACATTATTTCTCCAAGCAGCTTAATACAAATGTCACACACAGTCTTCTCTATGGCCTCCATTCTGATCAGCGAGCCAAGAACACCGAGAAGGTCTCACCCAAGAAGGGGAAAGAGGATGTACTCCTACGTGCAGTATGGGACATCTGCTCTCAGAGAACTACACACTTATACACATTCCCTGAAGAGCTTGCAATGCAGTTTTCTGCTGGCAGATGCACTGTAAGGCAGTGTTCACACAATATGATATAAAACCAGTTCTTCAAGTATTTTCCACAAATGCTGTAAAAACAGTCATCTTACTGCATTTTTGGAAAATTATGGCAAAAAAAGATGAATTGGAAACACATCATGGGTTTTGTCCAGGCCTTTAGTACAGATTACTTATTCTTAGGAAAGGTCAATATTAGAGGAGGTGCGAAACCCCAAAACCCCACCAATCAGCGGTTACCACAGTTATGCATCATGTGCCGAGACTTTTCAGGGCCTGCAGCTTAGGTCCCATTGACATGAATCCTAAGGCTAGGCCATCAATATTAAAATCGCACACAAGCCCTTTCGGCACATGGCTAATATTGTTCCAATCCTTTACTCATGTTCTTAAATATTTCAAAGCAACACTCTTAAATCTCTCCAGCAAACACTTGTGGGAACCCCGCATATGGGGTAAGTGACACAACCAATACTACATTTATAATTGGAGGTATTTGCTAATGCTGTTATTACACCTACTACATATTGGGATAGGATCTTTGAGATGGGAATACCCCTATAAGCTAGAAATAGACCACAGATTTTCTGTAAGTGAGAACAGCTGATGTCAGGTTTATCTTCCTATTTGGCGGCTACTCTGCTGTTCGGCCAAACATGCTTGTTTAGTAGCCAAATGACAGTCCTCCAAGAAAACTTTGGTCAACATTTTTTTGCTTCTTCTACACGATTTAGATCCTAAACTTATTAGCATGGAACTCAATCAATACAAGTCCAGGATTTCTGTAGCTCCATGTCTGATAGTCTGGCTTTTAATGCCCCCATACATTACATATAAGAAACCCTAAGGGTACGTGCACACGCTGCGGATTGGGGTGCGGATTTGGCAGCGCGGATTTTGTAAAATCTGCAGTTAAATCTGCAGGTCAAAAGACCTGCGGTTTTACCTGCAGATTGCTCTGCGGTTCAGCCCTGCGGTTTTTCCATCTCCACAATGGAGGAGATAGCAAACCGCAGCGGAATCCGCAGAAAGAATTGACATGTCAATTCTTTCTGCGGTTTCAAAACCGCAGGAAAACCAAGCGGAAAAATCCGCACCGTCTGCACTGTGGTTTTTTATTCCCATAGGGAATCATGGTACTGTACACCGCAGCAAAAACTGCTACGGACCCGCAGCGGCCGAATCCGCTGCGGAACCGCAGCAGAATCGGCAGCGTGTGCACACACCCTAACTGGCCAATTTTAGAGTGAATAGCCGACCATTGCTGTATATGGGGACTTCCAGGCTGTCCACTTTCGGGTTGTGAGAGTGGATACAAGTATTTGGTGGCTGGAATTTAAATGGTTTAATGGGGCGATATGCCAACTCAGATAATTCAATTTTCTTATAGAGGAGAACACAAGAGCCCTGGGAATAGCGATGCACTCATGTATATGGGGGGAGTTGAAAGAGATAGAGGTCAGCCAGCAGCCATATAAAATAAGTGGCCAGCTTTACTTTCCTGTTCAGAAAATTCTAGGGGCTTGACAAGCAAAATATCACAACATATTAATGAAGACATTACCTGTCAGTGAGGAATGCACAGATCAAGTTTTTAGCTTCTTTTGAAATGTCACTGTCCTCCGGGAATGTAAGCGAGTTTTTGTGATTCATGATCTTGCTATATGTACCAACTAGCGAGTCTGCGTAGAAAGGAGTGTCTCCTACAGAAAAAGAGCATTTGTCATACTGTTAGAGGTTTCCAAGCACAAACATTAACGGATCACTAGCATCTTAAAAAAGTAACACATTGAAGCTTAAAGGAGCCTTTCAGGTTTTTGGACCCCAAAGTAACATCATCACAGTAAAGTACCTGTAATGAAGATGAATTGAATGCCTTTATATCACAAATTCGTGTTTTGATTGTCTTGTGTTCAATCAACAAATTCTTATTTAATGAACTCACAAGTGTAAAAGCTCAGCCTGAACTTACAGCTCCCGGCCTCTCTCTCTCTTTAAATGCTTCTTATAAAATACACACTGTTCAGACTTACAATTATACAAATAGCTACACAGTGTTAACAGGCAAAAGGAGCCATCCTGCTGCTAAAGGAATGTGATCACCCTGGTTTGTGCGTTTCCTCTCCTGGAAGTAGATGCATTTTTACATAAAGCTCCGAGTTGGCAGCAAATTCCACCTTACCAATTATTGACTTCCGACACAATTCATTCCAATGGAAGTTTGGAGGTGAAGTGTTCTCGGTGCCAGATACGGCACATGCTGCTGCACGTTATAAAGAACGGGACCAAGAGACCCAAGACTCAGGCTGTAATCGGTATATCGTGGTGGCACTCAACCACGGAACTTACCTACAAGCATTTCATAAAGGAACACGCCTACAGACCACCAATCACATTCCCGTCCATAGTAACCATCTCCTCCTTGGGACTTTAATACTTCTGGGGAAATGTAGTCAGGAGTTCCTACAGCAGTGTCGCATCGTACCATTCCCTCCTGTATGCAAGATTGAACGTTAAATCACCTATGAATAATCCCTGATAACCAGAAATAGTAACATAATCCAACTCTCACTATCCTCCACCTTACCACTAACAAATGGATTTTAAAGAAAAAAAAAAAGCATATAAGAATAGATGCAAATATTACATTAGGGAGCTATTCAGTCTGCAGCAAAGTGATCAGATATCACGGATGGTGGGTGCCTGATTTGAGCATTAAACAACCGCCGATAGGTAAATACCACTGATCGGGGGTATACACAGATAGACTGGTCCATAGATGCGCAATGTATGGTTAGTACCCATAGGCTGCCGTTGTTTCGGCAGCATACATATGGTTTATTCACCATGATGGCATTAGATATTTTCTGCAGCAGAAATATTTCACCCACTGAACATGCGATTTGCTCGTTGATCGGCAGATGGTTACACTGCAGGGACCCTGGTTAACCGTAATCTTTCACTGTAAATGTATTTTCGTAAGGCTGAGGTCTGTGTCTAACAATGAATGAAGCAGCAGCTGCCGTTTCCCCTCAAGCAGGAAGAAGGGAAGCACCGGCAGCTGCGCTACATGGGGGCTGCTCCCCTCCCACACTGGCACCATCCCAGACAACATAGGTTTGCACAGAATCTAACCTGCCCCCAGGCCCCGTATGTTAGATCTAAATATCTGTATCTTAATAGGAGTTCTAGGGAACACTAAACGTTAAGATGAATTATGAAAGGGTGCAGGAGAAGAGCTTTCTGACACCCTCTTCAGAATTTACTGCATGATCCTGAAATAAATGTTTCTGTGGAAAACCAGCACGGGCAAAGTTACTGATGATCACTTCCATTTTTGGTTAGGGTACTAGAAGAGCAAATAACTTGCTTATCACTGATGTTCCCAACAATCCCAAGAACTCGAGCTCACCGACTGAATGGAGCAATGGTCCAAATTGAGACCCTCCATACATAATCATCGTACTGATGGAGAAAACCAAGTACAATGTTATCTATAACTGTCCGTCCCATAGACAATGAATGAGACCATCACCCCATTCTAGGGAACACCAGAGGCCCACTCTTCGATGCTTTGAGGGTCCCAGTCATCAAATCCCCAAAGCTCAGCAAGTTATCATCTACCTATGGATGCATTTACATTACAAATTTTAAAGTAAAAGTTAATGGGACTATTTTATTATTTTGCTTTTTTTCTTTTAAGACTGAGTGCAGACGGACTTTTTGGCCCTGCATTTTTCCTGCGGATTTCTTCCATTTTTCATGCGGTTTTTTGTGCGGTTTTCCACTGCGGTTTTCCCCCTGCGGATTTGGTGACAGGGGAGATGAAAAACCGCACAAAAGAAGTGACATGCTGCGGATTTTGTACCGCGGAAAAATCCGCAGCGTCTGCACAGCGTTTTTTTTTTTCATTGATTTTAAAGCTACTGTACATCACAATGCGGATATGCAACGTTTCTGCGCGGTAAAATCCGCTGCGGAACCGCTGCAAATCTGCATCGTGTGCACACAGCCTTACTGTCTGGGGAAAAAAAAATTCTGCATTGTGCCTTCTCTTGGTCAGTACTAACACTCCAGTACTGTTTTTATAAGCATTTCACTAAAACAGACATGTAGGAAGAGCTGCATAGTCAAATTCAACCATATCTGAGAATAATGGGTGACAATCAAAAAACAGGTTGTCAGAAAACCTATACAGCACATCCCCCTAATTGTCCTGCACTGTCACTGCATTAGTCCACAGATTTGGTTAGTATTCTGGAATAGATGGATTGCGGTGACAACTATAATGGCGGCCACAGTAGTCACCGAGTTCCTCACATGTGTGACCCAATTCTAACAGATTTACACATATATTGTGAGCAGCCAAGAAATGTGACTGATCACAGACTAACTAGTGAGCCAACTTACCGAGTTCATCTTCATACAAGTACCAAAATCGGCAAGTTTCACATGGCCAGACTTGTCAAGCAGCATATTGTCAGGCTTCACATCCCTGCAAGGCAACAGCCGGCATTAAATCATACAATTATTACATTTCTTTTTATCCGCGGCTACAGAATTTCTTCTCATACTTCCAAGATTTCACTTTTGGCGTATAGATGCAGCGCTTTCAGAAACTCACCTATGAATGAAGCCCATAGAATGAATGGCATCTAAGGCTAAGACCACCTCAGCTGTATAGAAACGTGCCCACTTCTCAGGAACGTCGTAGTTGCTCATTAAATTTACCAGGTCTCCTCCTGGCATGTACTCCATCACCATATACAGATACCGGTCGTCTTGAAAAGCGTAGAATAGCTGTGTAAGAGCAAAATACAGAAAATGGTCTTACTAAGAGAGGCGCCATAGGAAGCACAAAACCCAGTATGTGCAGACTGTAGGGCTCCACAGCCGGACAGCGCAGACACTTTTTTCCTTGTTCTTTTGCCTTTTTGTATGATAAAAGGGGTTATTGTCATCTGCAGGATCTTATCCCAATATGTACTGTATTAGGTATAATCATATCAGCAAATACCTCCAATTAGAAACGTAGTATAGTTCTTCAGATTCGCAATGTCGCTTATGACCACTAACAGCTAACGGTCATTATACGAGTGGTCGTGACCATGGATACTTAAGCTATTGCTATAGCCTGCACATGGGGTAAGTGACATAGCGAATCAGAAGAACTATACTACATTTCTAATTGGAGCGATTTTGTAATATTATGCCCACTACATATTGGGATAGGATATTTGAGATGGTACAAGATAAGTAGCCATCTCCAACAACTCCTGCTTCTAAGTGGTGCAAAAAATCAACATGACGGTGAGAGAAAGGCCCTGCAAAAGAAAACAAACATGATTTGTGAATGGGGGGGGGGATTGTGGTGTGTGAGCCTACATAAAAGGGTGTAATGGGGGGTCAGCAAAGGATAACATGATTATGGGGATACAGCTCTGCAGTGGGCAGCGCGATTGTGGAATGTTGCAGGCTCTAAAAAAAAAGGACTGCAGCAAGGGGAGGCACTACAAAGGGCAACGTGACACTGGGGGGGATACTGCAAAGGGCAACGCGACACTGGGGGGACACTGCAAAGGGCAACGCAACACTGGGGGGGATACTGCAAAGGGCAACGCAACACTGGGGGGACACTGCAAAGGGCAACGCGACACTGGAGGGGATAATGCCAAGGGCAACGCAAGATGGGGGGGGATACTGCAAAGGGCAATGCGACACTGGGGGAATACTGCAAAGGGCAACAACACACTGAGGGGATACTGCAAAGGGCAACGCGACACTGGGGGAATATTGCAACGGGCAACGCGACACTGGGGGAATACTACAAAGGACGTCGCGACACTGGGGGGGATACTGCAAAGGGCAACGCGACACTGGGGGGGGGATACTGCAAAGGGCAACGCGACACTGGGGGGGATACTGCAAAGGGCAATGCAACACTGGGGGAATACTGCAAAGGGCAACAACACACTGAGGGGATAATGCAAAGGGCAACAACACACTGAGGGGATACTGCAAAGGGCAACAACACACTGAGGGGATACTGCAAAGGGCAACGCGACACTGGAGGAATATTGCAACGGCAACGCGACACTGGGGGAATACTACAAAGGACGTTGCGACACTGGGGGGGGGGGGATACTGCAAAGGATAACGCCACACTGGGGGGATAATGCAAAGGGCAACGCCACACTAGAGGGGTTACTGCAAAGAGCAACGCGACACTGGGGGGATACTGCAAAGGTCAACGCGACACTGGGGGGATACTGCAAAGGGCAACGCGACACTGGATGGGATAATGCCAAGGGCAACGCGACACTGGAGGGGATAATGCCAAGGGCAACGCGACACTGGAGGGGATAATGCCAAGGGCAACGCGACACTGGGGGGGATACTGCAAAGGGCAACGTGACACGGGGGGGATACTGCAAAGGGCAACGCGACACTGGGGGATACTGCAACGGGCAATGCAAAAACTGGAGAAGGGAAAAGGAGTAGGGTGGACAATGCAAGTAGCATCCTGATAGAGGCACTGATGCGATTTCTCTTCCATAATTTATTGAAATTTTAAAACACAGATACAAAATTAATTAACAGCTTACAAATATTGGTTAGCAATACATTAGTCAGATCACAGTTGAGGTCATGTAGTCAGCCTCGTGAATAAAAATAGCGATAAACGACAGCACTTCCACTCGTGTTTCTAATACACACATTATAATCCCCTTTTACGCTATTAATCCTAGTGTAAACATTTCAAAATACAAAAGGAGAAAGACTTACTGCAATAACATTATAAACAGGTGAATGACAAGTGTCCACCATACCTGCACAACCCAAGGACTGTTGGCAAATGCCATAATATCTCTTTCTTCCCAGAAGAAGGCAGAATCGGACCTCTTTATCATTTCCAGCTTGCTTAGAAGCTTCATGGCGTACACCTTTCTGGATGACTTATGCCTTACCTTTAAAACAAGCAAATATATAGAACCAGTGATGTTTTTCCAGCTTTACAAAATCTTTTTATAACAATTTAATAACAGTATTGGTAACTGCACAAAAATTTTTTTTAGTGGGATCTGTCACTAGATTTTCTAATGCAAACTGATAAATAACTTCTTAGACCTGTTCAGGCCAGTGTACTTACTTTGAAAATAGCTGAGTAATTGCAATATTGAAATGAGCATTTTAAGTCTATTTAGAGTTTGACTTACAAAAACTGATTTTAAAAGGGAAAAGAGAATCTGCCACCAGGTTTTTGCCATCTAATCTGAAAGCAGCATAGTGTAGAGACAGAGTCCCTGATTCCAGCAATTTGTCACTTATTGGGCTACACCGTCACTGTTTTATCAGCAGGCTTGAGGAAAGCTCAGTTAGAGACGAAACGTCGCCTAGCCCAGACATGTGGGTTGAATAAATCCTGCACATTTTTTCTATCAAGAATATGGAGTGCTGCCTTCGTTTTCAAAACTTGTATGTTTTATCAGCAGGAGATTATCACTAGAGGACTACTAACCCCGCTGCCATGTAGTCCTCCATACACCGAAAGCTGCCAGTCAGTGGTGGGGGTGGGTTATACAGAGCTCATGAATATGGAAGACTACATGCAGCATTCATAGAATTGGTAGCAGAGAAAACAGTGATTCAGCCCATTAAGTGATATATCACTGGAACCAGAGTCTCTGCCCCTACATCATAAAGCTCTCAGATAGCAAAAACCTGGTGACAGATTCCCTTTAATACTAGGAAGGAAAACTTCCAAACCATATTACAAGCCATTTTGACAATAATTTTCAATGTAAATACACCAGCTTCATCACCTCTAAGAAATCTACTTGATAACGTATGCAGCTTTTATTGTGAAATCTAATTACAGATCCACTTTAAGAACGGCGAGGAAAAATAAAACGAATAAAGAAAGGACTAATTAACCATTCTGACTTGGACTTTTCCACAAAAAAAAAAAAAATTTACACCAGCATCATCAGGTCTAATGTTTATTCAGTAATGAATGCAGTGTGAATTGTGAAATTTATTGACCAATATGTATTAAGTTCATGGATGGAAGAAAATAAAATTCCAAAAAAGGACGATATAGCCAACTGATAAGTATTTTCAGAATAAGTGAAATCTGTTAACAGATCTGCAAATGACAAGCACAAATGTAAATTCTATGACTTTTCTGCAAGCGGAAGCGACCTACCAGTTGGACTTCACCAAAAGCTCCTCTGCCAATGACCTTGACTACTTCATAATCTTCAGCTTTCATGCGCAAGTCACGAATTTTACTTATTGTGTCCTTATCTAGAATCAAAAAGGGGGAAAAAAAAAAGTAAAAAAAAAAAAAACAACAACAACAGGGCTCAGTCACTCCACTCCACATGCTATTTTTAAGCAATTTACCAGGAAGATCACAACGCTGGAAGGGAGATGGAGAATTGGCAACATATCCCCCTCTTCTTATAATTAAATCCTGTGCTTTAATTTAAAACACGCAACTGGAATAACTAATTATTTGTATAAACCTGTCACTCTATAAACCAGAAAACATTTACAGATTCCCAGTGGGCAGATATTGTAGCTCCAAATTTGGTCATGGTTAAAAAGCGCTATTTTAATCCACAAGGGTCAACGCTGGCATGAGACTGTACGGAAAGTTCAGAATGCTAATGCTCAGCGCTAGTAAAGTGAGCGGCCAGAGCTTAATAAAATACTAACGGCAGAATTCAGGTCCAGGGCTTTCAGATTTTTTTTTTTCCCCCATCTTTCACAAATACGTTACTTATCTGATCTGTAAAGACTTGCTCAATCATCAGAGTCTGCCAAAAAAACAAGGATTCCTTCCACAAGTTAGAAAAGTGACAGATTAGAACAGAGTTGTTCCTGTAATTATGACGGCAGGAATGCAAGAATAAATGGAAATTAGACTGACAATATGTCAGAAATATTTTAAGCCAAAAATACAGAGAAGTCATAAGAGGGTTGGTCCAGCCGTGATGCACATTACACTGTAAACGGGATAGAATGCTCGAGAACAAGAAAAGACGACAGTCGTAGGACCGATCCTCGGCCACTCCAGGTCCTATGGTCTGGTTAGAATGCTCGAGAACAAGAAAAGAAGACAGTCGTAGGACCGATCCTCGACCACTCCAGGTCTGGTTAGAATGCTCAAGAACAAGAAAAGAAGACAGTCGTAGGAACGATCCTCGGCCACTCCAGGTCCTATGGTCTGGTTAGAATGCTCGAGAACAAGAAAAGAAGACAGTCGTAGGACCGATCCTCGACCACTCCAGGTCTGGTTAGAATGCTCAAGAACAAGAAAAGAAGACAGTCGTAGGAACGATCCTCGGCCACTCCAGGTCCTATGGTCTGGTTAGAATGTTCGAGAACAAGAAAAGAAGACAGTCGTAGGACCGATCCTCGGCCACTCCAGGTCCTATGGTCTGGTTAGAATGTTCGAGAACAAGAAAAGAAGACAGTCGTAGGACCGATCCTCGGCCACTCCAGGTCTGGTTAGAATGCTCAAGAACAAGAAAAGAAGACAGTCGTAGGAACGATCCTCGGCCACTCCAGGTCCTATGGACTGGTTAGAATGTTCGAGAACAAGAAAAAAAAAAAAAAAAAGACAGTCGTAGGACCGATCCTCGGCCACTCCAGGTCCGATGGTTTGGTGAGAATGTTCGAGAACAAGAAAAGAAGACAATCGTAGGACCGATTCTCGGCCACTCCAGGTCCAATGGTCTCTGAGCTTCCAGATCAAGGAACATCATCCCAACAGTCATGTGACCACATCAGCCAATCACTAGGTATAGCAGGTGACAGTTTTAGCCAACGGTTGGCTGTAGCAGTCACGTGTTGGGAAGTTGTTGCTGAATCAGAAAGTACAAAGAGCAGAGGTCGACCATAACATGCTTGAGTCTGAAAAGGCAAGCTGATCACAAAAATAAAAAATAATTTTTTCAAGTTCATAATATATGGTACAGCCATTGAGGGAGAAGTCGGCACGGCAGTCTGTAGGGCTTCTAATTAGCTTCCAAGTGATGTTGCAGTCACAGCCATCAGTCAGCACAGGGAAGGCAGGAAATCTGTGACTGCTCAGTGCGGCGCCCTGTTCAGATGACTGGAATGAAGCCGGGTGCAGCGAGATTAGAAGACCAATTTCAGCTTTCGCCATGGACAAATGCTTAAGCAACCAGCAAAGTTTCAAATTCTAACCTGTAGACTGCTGGATCGGAGCTTAAATAGCAAATCTGGACCTGACAGATTGCCTTGGAGAGATTAATATAAATATACATCTATACACCATGTAGAGATAATATTTATATATTAAAATCGCCTCATTTGTCCCTTTGTTAAACAGAAAAAATAAAAACAAGTGGAATAAAGACAAAGGGAAACAAGAAGCAATTTAATGTTTATATTTTTGTTTAAAAAAAGCATATCTTATAAACTAATTTTCTAAAATATATAGAATTTTTTCCCCCCACAAACTAACCAAAATTGTGGTATTAAATCACACATTATTTCCCTTTGTTAATGTTTTTACATTTTTATTTATTTTACCAACATTGGTTTTTAATGTTTATTTTTATTGCTATACAAGGCAATAAGAAGGCGATAATCACTGACAGGGCAGTCCAGGGCTTATAATTACCTTCCAAATGATTTCCGTATAGATATAGATATCAGTCATCTGTAAAAGCAGAAAACATTGAAATCAGGCTGCTCCCCCCACTTTATTTGTGTCGTCTGACCAGGATGCAGCATCGAGCAGTCACATTTTCTGCTTGAACCAAGCTGACACCATAGACACCAACATTTGGATGGTAATTCCAAGCACTAGACTGCCTGCCCTGCCTTTACTTTGAAATAGTGTATAAGGTAACCTGTCAGGGCAGAATCATCCAAGAATGTTTCAGTCCCCTAGGGGGACCAACAACCTGCAATGGCTTGATTGCAGTTACAATACTTCTGTATTGAAGTGGATAGTAAATAGTTTTATAGAGATGGCAGACCCCAGGGCTTTTATTAGGTCTCCGGCTGCAATTAAACAATTCTGCACTACACTGGTGCTGTGGGAAAAAAAAGGGGGTTTGGTGGCAATGGGCTAACACACCACTGTTCCAGCCCCTGATGAAGCTGCAAAAGCAGTGAAACATGTCAGTGAGGGTAGAGGGGATTTTGGAACATGACAAACCCACAGTACTGCTATAGTAGAAATGATAGTCTACCCTAATTGAATGAGGCCCGCAATAAACTAACTACGGAGTGATATAATTTTCATATTTTGTGACCTAGAATATAAAATGTGACATTATTTGAGAGGAGTGTCAAAACAGAATGTCAAAGAAGACTGGAGCTGCACTCATTGCCCCTCCGGGGACAGGAAGTCACCAGGGGGCAGAACTGCAGTTATTTACTAGTTTCTTGCATTACCGCCCCCTCCAGGATCAAAAATAATAAAAACTGAGGAAGATGCGAGTGCAGCAGCGGCACTCTGCTGTCTCAGTCACCACCGTAGCTTCTGTGAAAGAATAAGTCATTAGAGGGTGTCGATAGAAGCAGTGACACCAACACTGCCCCTGAAGGCAGCACTAGAAGCTGTGGGGCAGCACTTGTGCCACTCACTGCTTCTCTCACTTCATAGAATCGTAGAGTTGGAAGGGACCTCCTGGGCCATCTGGTCCAACCCCCTGCTCAAAGCAGGATTCACTAAATCATCCCAGTCAGATGTCTGTCCAGCCTCTGTTTGAAGACTTCCATTGAAGGAGAACTCACCACTTCTCGTGGCAGCCTGTTCCACTCATTGATCACTCTAACTGTCAAAAAGTTTTTTCTAATATCTCATCTGTGTCTCCTCCCATTCAGTTTCATCCCATTGCTTCTAGTCTTTCCTTGTGCAAATGAGAATAAAGTTGATCCTTCTACAATGTGACAGCCCTTGAGATATTTGTAGACAGCTATTAAGTCTCCTCTCAGTCTTCTCTTTTGCAAACTAAACAATCCCAAATCCTGCAACCTTTCCTCATAAGACAGGGTTTGCAGACCGGTCACCATTCTGGTCACTCTTTTCTGAACTTGCTCCAGTTTGTTGATGTCTTTTTTAAAATGTGGTGCCCAAAACTGGACACAATATTCCAGATGAGGTCTGACCAAAGAGGAGTAGAGGGAAATAATGACTTCACGTGATCTAGACTGTATGCTTCTGTTAATACATCCTAGAATTGCATTTGCCTTTTTTGCTGCTGCATCACAAAGTTGACTCATATTCAGTTATCTATTAGTATACCCAAGTCTTTTTCACATGTGCTGTTGCTTAGCCCTATTCCTCCCATTCTGTATATGCTTTTTTCATTTTTATTGCCCAGATGTAGTACTTTGTATTTTTCCCTGTTAAAAACCATTCTGTTAGTTGCTGCCCACTTCTCCAGTTTATTTAAATCTTTTTGAATCCTCCCTCTCTCTCTTCTCTAGTATTAGCTATCCCTCCTAGCTTTGTGTCATCAGCAAATTTAATCAATTTACCCTCAATTCCTTCATCTAAATCGTTGATAAAGATGTTGAACAATACAGGGCCCAGAACAGAGCCCTGTGGTACCCCACTTGAGACATTCTTCCAACTGGATGTGCAGCCATTTACAACCACTCTTTGGGTCCGATCACTAAGCCAGTTATGAATCCACCTAACAGTTGCCTTGTCCATTCCATACATTTTTTCAATAAGGATTGTGTGAGATACTTTGTCAAATGCTTTGCTGAAGTCAAGATATACTATATCTACAGCATTTCCTTGATCCACCCAATCAGTGATTCCGTCATAGAAGGAAATTAAGTTAGTCTGACATGACTTATTAGTTACAAACCCATGCTGACTCTGTTTAATCACTTCATTCTTATCCAGGTATTGACATACATGTTGTTTAATAATTTGTTCAAAGATCTTTCCTGGTATAGAAGTCAGACTCACCGGCCTATAGTTGCCTGGGTCCACCTTCTTCCCCTTTTTGAAGATTGGAACAACATTTGCTCTTCTCCAGTCTTCTGGGACTTCTCCTGTTCTCCAAGAATTTTCAAAGATTATGGAGAGGGGCTCAAAAATGTCTTCTGCTATCTCCTTCAGTACTCTGGGGTGTAATTCATCTGGACCTGGAGACTTGAATTCATTTAGGTTAGCTAAGTGTTTCCTCACTATATTTCTGTTTATAGATATCCTGGATTCTTCAATTCCCTTAATAGGACAGTGAAGAACAGTTGATGTTACATTTCCTTTCTGAGAGAAAACAGATGCAAAATAGGAATTTAAAAGTTCGGCCTTCTCAACATCCTGTTTTACCATTTCATAATTTTCATCCTGTAAAAACCCTATAGCATCTTTGACTTTTCTTTTACTTTTGACATATCCCCAAAATCCTTTATTATTGCTTTTGACATCTCTTGCAAGCCTCAATTCATTGTCAGCTTTAGTAATCTGATTTGTGCCCTGCAGGTTCTGCAGACAGCATTATATTCTTCTTTAGATATGCCTCCCTCTTTCCATTTTATAAACATTTTTCTCTTCCTTTTTAGCATGTGCTTAAGTTCTGTGTTCATCCATCCTGGCTTCCTTAAATGCTTCCTATTCTTCCATCTTTTCGGAATTGTTAACAATTGTGCTTTGAGAATTTCATTTTTCAAGATTTCCCATCCTTCCTGGACATTTTTGTCTTTTAAGGATATTCAGTCATTGAATCCCTCCAATTCTCTTTCTGAATCTCTTAAAATCTGCCTTTCTGAAATCTAACCTTGACGTCTGAGTCTTCACAGGTCTTCCTCCTCTAGTTATCCAAAATTCTAAAATAGCATGGTCGCTACCTCCTAGGGTCCCAGCCACTTTTACCTCCTCAACCATTTCCTCCCTGTTTATAAGAATTAGATCCAAGGTAGCAGTTCCCCTTGTTTTCTCCCCTACCTTTTGGAAGATAAAGTTGTCAGCAAGAGAGGATAAGAATTTCCTTGACCTGTTAGTTTTGCCTGAGAGAGATTCCCAACAAATGTCTGGATAGTTGAAATCTCCCATGACCACTATGTCATATTTTTTGGAGAACTTGGCCATTTGATGCATAAAGAGTTCATCCATATCTTCAGCTTGCACAGGCAGCCTGTAGTAAATGCCTACAATGGTGTCCTTTCCATTGTTCTGTCCTTGTATTCTTACCCAAACAGTTTCCACAGAACTCCCAGTCTCTGAAGCTTCAATCTCTGTGCAGATATACGCGTTTCTAACATAAAATGCGACACCTCCTCCTCGTTTATCAAGTCTGTTTCTTGCAAATAAGTTGTATCCTTCTATCCTTGTATTCCAATCATGTGTATCGTCCCACCAAGTTTCAGTGATTCCAATGACATCATATTTCTTTTCATGCGTTAGTAGTTCCAGTTCTCCTTGTTTGTTGCCCATGCTTTGTGCATTAGTATAGAAACATTTTAGTTTGTGATTGGTTTCTCTTTCTCCAATATTTTTATTAATTAGATTCGTTTGTCTTTGTTCTTCCTTTCCACTTCTAATAGCAGAGTTCTCAATAGCATTTGTCAGGTGTATGGCTTTTTCTGGTCTTATGCTTCCCTTCCCATGTTGTTCTAGTTTAAAGCTCTCCTTACAAGTGTAGCAAGACGACTTCCAAATACATGTTTTCCAGTCTTCGTAACTTGGAACTACTGTGGCGGAGACAGAAGCAGCATCTATCACCCCGGATCCAGGGTGAGTTCAGAGGGGGAAGAGATGCAAGAAACTAGTGAGTCATTGCTGCGCTGCCACCTGGTGACATCTTGCTCCAGGAGGGCTGACTGATGCTTTGGGATTGAGTGCAGCTCCAGCCTCCTGTCACATCAGATTTGAGACTCCCCTCAAATGAAGTGTCGCCAGAAAGTACAGTTAAAAAGAAAAAAAACATTTAGATTAGCTATATAGGGAAAAGTGTATGGTATTGTGCAATAAAGCTAATTGGTTAGCTCACTAGCGACCATTTAGCAATGCACCAGCGATCCTGACCGGGTCGTACCGTGGTCGGGATCGCTGGAGCATCGCTAAATGTAAAGGGGCCTTTAGAGTTTATCGCAATTTCTGTGTTTTTGCTTGCTCTTCTGCTTTTTGAAGATTGACCCTAGCTTCTCAATGGAGATTGAGACTGGGGGAGTTTCCTGGATATGGAAGCAAAATTTCAATGTTTTCTTCACAGATCACTTTGTTATCACTTTTGCCTTGTGAAAGTCTCCATGATGCTGGTAAAAGCATTGCTCATCACCGAATTGATCCTTGATCACATTGGGAGAAATTGCTCTTGGAGGTTGTAGAGAAAACATTGCTATGAATAAAGAATAGTATTAGGCTAAACTGTGAGTTAGCCCAGTCCATGGATGAAAAGCTCCATCCATATATGAATGGTCTCAGGGTGCCTTACTGTTGGCGTCAGGGCTGTGGAGCCGGAGTCGTGGAGTCGGAGCTCATTTTGGTGGAGTCGGTATAAAATGGACCGACTCCTAAAATATTTTTAGTTAATTATATAATTCTACATGTGTTAATTCATAGTTTTGATGCCTTCAGAGTGAATCTACAATTTTCATAGTCATGAAAATAAAGAAAACGCTTTGAATGAGGTGTGTCCAAACTTTTGGTCTGTACTGTATATATGTAATCGATATTACATAGTATTACATATTTACAATTTATTACAGTTTGTGTTCTAAAGTTGTATTCCAATAAATATATATTATGTTCTATCTAAATATCTTGATTATTGTATCATAAAAATGATTAAACGTCTGATGTTCACATTGTACTACAATACATTTTTCACTTATATATAAGCAATATATGTGGGAGTGGGAGTCGGAGTAGTGGAGTCGGTGTAAGGGAAACTGAGCAGTTGGAGTCGCAGGTTTGGCTTACAGACTCCACAGCCCTGGTTGGCGTGACACAGGACTCATGGTAGCGCTCATCTTTTCTTCATGCAGAATGTGAGTCTGTCCTTGAGGTTTTTCTTGGCGTTAAGCTGCTTCTTTCCTGCCATTCTTGATACCAGTCCAACCTCCCAAAGCCTTTGCCTCACTGTGCGTACATATGGACCAGACCTGCCTGCTACCATTTATTAAGCTCTGCACCGGTGTTGAACAGAACCTACAGCGGAATCCATCTGAATACAGAATGGGAACTAAACATCCTGAATGAGCAACTTCTCCCAACGATCGAGGAGCAATTTATTAATGAGCAATGCTTTTCCCAGCAGGATTGAGCACTGTTACAAGGTAAAAGTGATCGCCAAGAAGCTTGAGGAACAAAACATTGAAATAGTGTGTCTGTGGCCAGGAAACTAGCCAGTTCTCAATTTCATTGAGAAACTCTGGTCAATCTTCAAAAAGAACATTGACAAACATAACCACAGACAATGTGATAGACCCCAAGCACTGAATAGACAAGAATGGGTCATCAGTCAGGATTTGGCCCAGAAGCTGATATCCAGCCATCAGGGCAAAGGGCAGAAGTCTCGAATAATAATGGACAACACAGTAAATATTGAGTCTTTGCCAAAACTTCATGTATTAGTCAATAAAAGTTTAAATACTTCTGAAATGTTTATGACTGTACTTCTCCTTCAATAGAAACTAAAAGTAGAGACCTTTCTGAAACCCAAAATTTGTATCAGTCTCAAAATTTTTGGCCAAAAATATACAAAACAAAAAACAATGTATAATCTGATCCTTCCACCTTCTCCCCTCCATGTAATTTTTAGAGTAGAAAAGGAGATCAAGAGAGTGGAACTAAGCACAACTATCAGTAGTATTGGCAGCCTGTAACCATGGACCCATTATCTTTCTCAAAACCTATTATTTCGGCAGCAATCAGGTATATTCATTGACCTGAAAGACTAGCCTAAAAAATTTCACTAATGAGCTTGCTATGATAGCATTCGGCCCAAGCAAACATCTGTGGGCTTTCTTTAAGTAGAAAACATTTACGGTATATTATTTTTGAAAATCTGCAAAAAGTGAAAATTCTATTCATTACTGAATATGAAGCTAGTAGCAGGGGTTTTCCGGGCGGGATATACATTTTGTCGAATTCTGACAGGGTGCGCAATTCTTACACTGTCAGGACTCGCCTTGGATTGCTCTAGCTCAAGTCTACGTGCCGACTAGTAGCTTTTGACTTCTCAGTGTTTTATTGACAGATGCTAGTCGACACATGACCACAACCCCGCAAATCGCTTACTTGCAGTTCTGTGAAAACTGCTTGAACTAGCGACAAAGGGGAATCCCAACAGTCTGCATATTGCACACTAACAGGTCTGACAATCTGAAGTCACGAATTTCTCCAGTCACTGTTCAGCCTGGTCAAAAAATCCTATGAGGGTTAACTTTCATTCTTAGATGTATCATTTCATCTTATATTTACCTAGTTACTCATGAATTACCACACCCCAAGTAACATTTGTAGGCTAGTGTTACCTAGGGAGATATAGGCCGCCCAAGAGTGGTTGTGGATTATCTTCCCAGTCATACATTACTACTCAGTTTCATCCTTCGAGATGGTGTAAGCAGTTCTGCACACGTCATTTCCTCTTACAAATCTCCAGTTAAAGAAACACAAATGAAGTTTCTTACATCGGTTTAGGAAGTTGTCAATGTTCTTGTTTTTCCTCATAGCTGGAAAGTCCAAATCATACACCATAGCGTCCAAGCCATCCTACAAGATAAACACAATAATTAGACACATCCCAACAACGGTGTCGTAACAGGTCAAATCTTTCAGTGCAGTCACATGCCAGGCATGGCAGAACGGGGGTAAGCGACCAATACTACTGGGCATGAAAATGCGTCACGTTCTGGGCACTCAAGTTCTGGTCAGCTTCACTTAGGCATGACGTTACTCTTCCTACAAATCACCAGGAGTGCACAGATTGCACCTTTTTCTGTGCCACCTATGACGACCTGGAATGCATCTAGCAATACTGATGGAGTGTTGCTCACATTCCCTTCAGACACCCATTGCTGAGGATGCCAGCGATGCTTCAGGGCTGACAGCTTAGCTGGATGCAACTCTAAAAACCGGCCAACAGGAGAAATCTAAAAAAAAAAAAAGACAATATTCCCCATGTAGAATCTCCATGCAGAGAAAAAAATGTTAGCGATTTTACCAAAACTGCACATTTTTGTTTACCGTATTTATATAAAAAAAAAAAAAAAAAAAAAAGCTACAAGTTGGCATGTGTTAAATGGATCCGGACAGCTGGTAAATACTTCCTACTTACTGTAAAAGCTGTCGGGGACGAAGCTGCGCTGAAGACTTGTCAGACAGGAGGGGGTCTCCTGCGGTGTCTCTCCACCCTCTCCTCTGGAGTGACAGATCTGTCACTGTGACACTGTGTCACTGTGTGTGTAATAGGAAGAGAATAATGGTCATCACCAAGCAGTGGGGGGAGAACCTGCCAGAGACCCACCTGACTAGTCTCCAGAGCAGTTCAGTTCTCGGGGCGCGCGCTCTCTCGGAAACACTATAGTGATCCAAAATTAAACATACCTGGCTGATACATGCTGCCTATGAAATCCCCCCACCCCCACTCCCCTCCCACCAGAGCACAGATGTCGAAGGAGGGTAGATTTTAACGTGCCCGTTCATTTGTGGTCATCAGGAAAGCTCTACCTAATGTGTACGGAGAGCTTTACCAGCAGAAGAGAAGCTTACAAGTGGAATTTGAATGAAAAACCAGAGAAACTTTCAAAAATAGAAGAAACTAAAAGGCACAAATACAATAATAGATGGGTCCTCAAGCACTTTCTTCAGTGGTATCAAAAAAAAAAAAAAGAAAGAAAAAAAAGATCTGCTGAAGATGACTCCTATGTGGAGGTTGGTATGGCTCCAAGGTCTTCCCAGCTTCACATGTTTGATTAAAGCAGGACTTGGATCATGTATCCGGAGAGCAGCTGTTTCAGAAGATCGGATCAAGATAAATCCCATCTTTAGAAATGCCATGCAGAGAATTACATCAAGATGCAAACAGAATTTGGTTGGCCCTTGTAATAAAGTTACTGGCACCTAGAATAAACGGTCCATGGGGAGTTTCCCCAGAACAAGTTTTTTTCCCCTCATAGGCTTCAACAGGTTAAAAGTTAACAAAAGTTTCCTATGGCTGCATTTGGGCACGTGTGCTGAAGCCATGTCATCACCACTACAGCAAAAAAAAAAACAGGAGGCAGCGGCAGAGAGCCAGCCCTGGAGCGGGGTTAATGAGTAAACCACCATTACTTAATTTTAACCCATAGCAGCCTATGAGGCAAAGAAAAAAAGGTGATCAGAAAACCCAGTTTAGAGTTGTCCCATGGCAAACACCAGCTGGTCAGATCCAGCCCATTGGGCATTGACAATAACGGGGTTTGTCTTTTCAACAGGCCAATAGGTTGGCATGCAGTACTTTGCTCATTACTTTTGGCTGGATTTAGAATGGAGGATTCAAAGATGATGTGAACAGAGCCTTACGGCCCCGATACATGCTATGCTAAAGTCAGCTGTACCCCCTGATGGCAATCAACAATGTATAGGGACCTCCTGGATTCGCTGAGTGTTTCTCGGGAAATAAGGGTCGGACAGTATACATTTTAACCCCTGACCCTTTTATTATTCAGACATAAGGAGCGGTCATGACTTTCTGGCAGCAGCTTTCTCAGCTATCCCCTTAGAAAACACATGAATGTTCAGCCAATTGGAATGTTCACTTGTGTGGTAGTCAGGAGAGAAAACTGTTGGACTAACGACCACAAACATGAGCAGCCTTACATGGTGGGAAAGGCCTGGCAATGAAACGTTAGGTTTGGGAATTTAGCATCTTGACTGTGGAATTGCAGGTCAGTACGACGGAGGAAATATCAGGAGAGCCAATAGCTAGATGTTCCAGGAGGTCTGGGCCGCACAGGAGGCCTCATAACCATTATTATAGGAAATTGAAAACCTGCCGCTCAACTCAGATTAGTGAGACAATTTATTGTAGTACCAGAAAACGGTCCGTATAGACCTTCATCAGTTACGTGCTAGTATGTCTGAATGCAGTGCAGAGGAGGGCGCTTTTTATGATTCTCATAGGTGAAGCCGATAATCAGAATGCATCTTCTACTTGCTTAACTGCTCACGTTAACAGTCATTTTGACCAGGGGTGCGCAAACACGTTTTTCCTATGTCTCGGAGCCTTGGTTCACCTTGAAGTATCTTCAAGGTGAACCAAGGCTCCGAGACATAGGAAAAACGTGCAAATTTAAACAAAGTCGGCTCAGAATGGGAAAAAGAAAAGAAATCACAAATGCATTTTGGGGAAAGTTTAAAAGCTGAAAAATAGTTCTAAAATCTGGAAAGAGTTCATGCTGTGACATACAGGTGCTAACATTTCCATTACTGCATATGTAGAAGCTCTGGCCCAAATGGTTTTTGCAGAGAATAGCAGCGGTGCGTTTAGTATCTAAAAATAGGAGCGATGCTCCATTATGGGAAGAAAGAAATGCATTCTTGGAAAGTACACAGCATTGTAACGAGAAGGATGCGTTTCCTCAATATTAAACTCCAAGACATTGCGTGTTACCCAGGACAATAAAGCCCAAATATCATTCCTTCATCTGGGTAACCAGCCACGGGCGCATGGGCTGGAGGAGCCCAGGAATAGTTTTACATCGCTAAACTCTGAAATCTGAGAAAAAGTTTCCGGGCTTCCAAAGAAAACAACATTCCTACAAGTGAATGTCTGCTGCAAAAGTGCTGAATGGAAAACCAAGAATACATCATATTACAAGGGAAACAGAGTAAGAAAACTGCAAAACACCACAAGCGCAGTTTTCAAAGCTTAAAAGGAATTTGCCCCAGGTTTTTACCACCTAATCTGAGAGCAGTACAACGTAGAGGTAGAGAGACACCGATTCCAATGATGTGTCACTTACTGGGCTTCTTTCTCTAGTTTTCATAAAATCACAGCTTTATCAGCCAGAGATTATCACTAGAGGACTAGTAAACCTGCTGCCCTGTAGTCCTCTGTATTTAGGAGCTCTGCATAACCCTGCCCCCACCGCTGATTGGCAGCTTTCTGTGAAGACAGTGCATAGGCAGAAAGCAGCCAAACAGTAGTGTGTGTAGGGTAAAACAGAGCTCAGCACTCAGAGAACAGCCAGATCTGCAGCAAAGAAAACAGTGATTTTATCAAAAGAGCAAGCAGGCCGATAAGTGACATCACTGGAATCAGGGTCTCCGCCTCTACGTTATGCTGCTCTCAGATGGGGTAGCAAAAACCTTGTGATATATAAGGTAGTCCTACATTACCAGACCATGGGGCAAACACAATACAGATCAGCTTATAGGACAAAGTGGACAACTGGATCATTTTTAACCCCAACCAATGATGAACATGTGCATCCTATGGGCATTATTATACAGATAAACATTTTATTACATTAAAGTGAATGGAAGGGAGTCTAATATTGATCGTCAGGCAATTTTTAAAGGCTGGATACCTTCCATAATGAGGTCACTGAAAACTACTACAGTAGAAAATTAAAACGGCTATAGTATACATAGCGAGGATCACAGCAAGGCAGAACTAATAATGAGCATAAACCCAATCGGGCATCCAGGTGGCTGGAACGGAAGCACATACTGATACGCTGAGATATATACGTGGTTGAGCCATCTCGTGCTTACTCTTCTGCGAGATGAAGATGCAGGAGTGCCCTTACTCTATGTATGCCCCCTCATCATTACTGCGGTAGTGGGGTACGCTTTTGCCCGTGATCAGGGCACCTTGACAGGGGAGGTTACATGTTCTCAATGTGTCCAGCACTGGTTTACTTTTCCTTCTCGGCTTGCTGCTGTGATAGAAAGGTGAGCTTACTCCTCCCGATACTTGGGATAGCAGGCTGCCATGTTTAGTAGCTGTACTAATATGGAACCTGTCCAGAGGACCCTACACAGACACAAAAACACTTTGATGAATGTCCTTTAAAAAGTCTAAAAACATTTTCTAAACAACAGTTTAAGCACTTGTCCATTTCCCATTGCTCAGTGTCCGGGCAGTACGCCATTGTTTCCATAAGACATTTCCATGCTGGTTATCCCTGAAGCTTTTAGCCTGCACTAATCGCCCCCAACCCTGCAGCATTGGAAGCACATAAAGTTCTGCTCAGACCGTACGCACGGCGTAAAATAACACGGAACCGCTGCCGCCCAGGACCCATCCCAATAACGGTGGTGACCCCGCTGACACCTATCTACTGTTTGCTGCTCCTGGATATGCACAGTACACAGCCACAACACCACAGCGCTGGGCACTGGCCAATCGTGGTCCTGCAGCTCTGTTACCCCTGAAGTGAATAGGAGCGGAGCTGCAGTACCCCAGAACGGGCAGTATAGAGCACTGTTCCAACCCTGTACACCGCTTACATCCACCTGCAAAGGAAGCTGCAAACAACAGAATGGAGGGGGACGCCGGACCCCACTGATCTGATAATGGTGACCTATGCTAACGGTAAGTTATCAATATAGAAGTCCTGATATTTTTTTTGTTCCGGCTCCTGAGGACAGATCACATAGCGACGTTACCAGGAGACTTCTCCATGTTTCCACTGTGTACATCAAAGTCCAGAGGTCTATGAGAAGTCATGTTACTGGCAGCAGCCACCGGATGAGAGGCTGTAACTAGGGAAGTCTCTAATCCTACTTGCAATACACTATGTATACTTATCTGTGCTTTAGCCTATAGTGTAGTATATACCCAGTACGTACATACTACTGGCACCAGTACACTCCACAACCTCAACACTACACTCGAAGGCCGAAAAAAATGGCTGCTGCCAATTACGCGGTGAATCATCTTTATATTAATAAGGAAACGGCATCATCACCAACGCACATAGCGACACGTAGAGAGCAAGTATTAGGAGACTGGCAGGGGACCAGAAACCAGGCACCACAGAACTGGTAATGGTACAAGGTTTGGAAGACCCCCAACTCCACTGAAAAGAATGGGGACCCAAACATTTGAGCTGGAAAATTCTCCCTCTCGGAACTCTGAACATTGCAGCGGACTTCCAGGAGATGTCAGGTACGAACCGAGAACTTATAAGATTGGATTCGCTCATCTCTAATTATCAGCCCCAATGGGGACCGTGATGATGAAGTTTGGAGAGTGCTGTGGAATAGGTTGCAGCTTATATACGGAAACATAATAGTAAGCCTCAGAAGGTTTATCTACAAAAATATCAGCCAATGTTCTTTTGTAAGAGGCCTCTGTCACCAGAAAGAGCCCCTGATCTTCAGGCATTTATCATGTAAGCTTGAGGGTAGCAGAGCCTTCTCGGAGCTTACAACTGGAAGAGAGGGGCAACTTGTACACCATGTAGTTGAGAATTTGGACTTTGTAAACTAAATTTCTGAAGATCTTCTTACTTTTCTATATTTGAATTGCATTAGATGAATATAGCATTTAGACCCCATTAATTATGTCTAGTGTGTATATCAGCAAAGCTCCTAGGAATGACAATTTTTATTTTTATTTTTTTTAACCATTTAGTCATAATGATACAACTTGCAGCCGCATCTGGCGCTGAGCTCAAGAGTTTCCCCAGGTATTGGCTGCTCTTCACTTTCTACCTTTATTTTAGCCATTTTGTCCTGCCTCCTCCTCCTAAAGGTGTGGTGGTCATGCTGCACGGTGTGTCCTCCGCGAGATTCTGCCCTGAGAAGCTTGCCACTGATGTGTCAGGGGCTTCCACACATTTTCTGGAAAATGGCATCTGAATCTCTGCTGTGCAGGTTCTCCACAGAACAGGTCTCTGGAGTCTATGTATGGGGGAGTCGGGAACTTTACAGCATATTTGCTCTTCGGGGCTTGGCAGAGGTCTGGGCAATCATTGTTACAGGAACATTTTGCTTTACATTTTTTGTTTGCTGCAAACCATGGTACATTGTGCTTTGGTCTCCCTCTTAATTAAGCAGAATGACGAGCTAAGAACAGAGCAGTGTGTAAGGATGAGGATGAGAAACCAACATTATGGATGTTATCTTTATACACTGCTCAAAAAAATAAAGGGAACTCAAACTACACAATCTAAAGCTCCCATTACACACTGCGATATCGCTAGCAATATCGCTGTAAAGTCACCGATTTTGTGACGTTGCAGCGATATTGCTAGCGATATCGCTGCATGTGATACTTACCTCCGACCGGCTCCCCCGCTGGTTATCGCTGATCGCGTGAGAAGCTCCTGGACCATTCCTCGTCAGTCACTTCCTGCGGCGCTTCCTGTGGTGCCGACGAGCGACATGTGGAGCCGGGCGGGAGGACGCAGGATCGCCGCGTCTGACAGGTAAGTAACGATACCCGTCCCCAGCGATGTCGCTGGTGAGATCTGCCTGTGTGGCAGCTCACTAGCGACCACCTAGCGATGCACAAGCGATCCTGACAGCGTCATATCGCTAGTCGGGATCGTTGGTACATCGCTAGGTGTAACGGTACCCTAACTCCAAGTCAATCACACTTCTGTGAAATCACACTGTGAATCAATTTCTCCTGCTGTTGTGCAAATGGAACATGCAACAAGTAGAAATGATAGGCAATTAGCAACACAATCCCCTATAAAGGAGTGGTTCTGCAGCGGGTGACCACAGACCATTTCTCTGTTTTCATCCTTTTTTTGGCGGCTGTTTTGGACACTTGAATTTTGCCATTGTTCTCGCTCCTAGAAGTACAGTAGCATGAGGTGGTGTCTACAACCCACAGAAGTTGCTCAGTTAGTGCAATTCATCCAGGATGACAACAATGTGAGCTGTGGAAAGAAAGGTAGCTGTGTCTATCAGCACAGTGTTCAGAGAAAGGAGCAGAAACCAGGAGAAAGGCCAGTACAGCAGGAGACGTGGAGGGGCCATAGGAGGGCAACAACACAGCAGCATGACAGCAACTTCCATCTTTGTGCAAGGAGGAACAGGAAGAGCAGTGTCAGAGCCCTGCAAAATGACCTCCAGCAAGCCACTAACATCCATGTGCCAGCTCAAACTGTCTGAAACAGACTCCATGTGGGTGGTATGAGGCACTGAAGTTCACAAGTTGGTGTTGTGCTTACAGCCCAACACTGTACAGGGCGATTGGTTGATTCAACAATGGCGCCCTGTGCTCTTCAGATAAAAACAGGGCCACACTGATCACGTGACAGTCTGGAGACCTCATGGAGAACGTTCTGCTGCCTGCAACATGCACCAGCATGACCAGGGTGGCAGTAGGTCAGTAATGGTGTGGGGAGGGATTTCTTTGGAGGACCGTACACCTTCAATACGCTAGCCAGAGGTACCTGGACTGACATTAGGTACCGGGATGATATCCTCAGACCCAGTGTGAGACCATATGCAGGTACATTGGGCCCTGGGTTCCTTCTGATGCATGAAAAGGTTAGGTCTCATGTGGTTGAAGTGTGTCAGCAATTACTGCATGATGAAGAAATTTATGCTATGGACTGGCCTGCCTATTCCCCAGACCTGAATCCAATGACATCATGTCTCGCTCCAGCCACCAACACATTGCACCACAGAGTTTTCAGGAGTTGACTGATGCTTTAATCCAGGTCTGAGAGGAGATACCTCAGGAGAACATTCACCGCCTCATCAGGAGTATGCCCAGCCACTGTATAGAGGTCATACAGGCACATGGAGGCTACACACACACTACTGAGCATTATTTCCTTGTCTTGAGACATTTCCACAAAAGCTGGATCAGCCTGTAATTTGATTTTCTACTTTGATTTTGAGTATCATTCCAAATCCAGACCTCCATGCATGTTTTATTGTTCTCAATTTATTCCCCTATGTCAGTGTTCCCCAACTTCAGTCCTCAAGAGCCACCAACAGGTCAGGTTTTAAGCATTTCCATATTATCTCCCAGGTGGCAGAATTATTCCCTGTGCAGGTGAGCAGATCTCACCTGTGCAATTTTAAGGGAAATCCTGAAAACATGACCTGTTGGTGGCTCCTGAGGACTGGAGTTGGGGAACACTGCCTTATGTAATGAATTAAGTTTTGCAAATGGAATATTTCATTCACTGATATCTAGGATGTGGTATTTTAGTGTTTCATGTTTTTTTTGTTTGTTTTTTTGCAGTGCAGTTTATAAGAGCATGGCCATTAGAATATTTATTTTATCTCCCTGGAGTACCCCTTCAAGAGAACTTGAGAATACCCTTTTATTTCTTAACAGCAAGCACCCCTTCTCCATGGCCCTTCATGATGTAATTGAATACCATTATAGCCTATGGTTGGCAGAAATAGCGATTAAGCATCAATCACTGACTCCATTTAATGCAAAATTCTGAACTTTGCGGAAGTGATTTGTGCCACCGTTTTTAATTTAATATTTTGATAAGTTTAACTTTTACTGACTGAGAAACTACATAAGTATATTTTACAATTGTTTATTTTTAACAAAAAAATGGTGAACAGGTCAAAAATGTGTTTTGTTTTTTTTTACTTTTCACTTTGTTAGTCCCTTTAGGGGACTTGTACCTATGAGCATTTGTACTATATACAGCAATACACCAGAATCACGGTCTCCAATTATGGACGTCACAGGAAAATTAACACGTGAAGCAGAAGGGGCTACAGAAAGACAAGCAATTCTAACCAAACACCCAACTTCATTTGCTGACATGCAACCCCAAACTTTCAAGGAACCTCCATCATGCTTCAATGCTGCCTGCAGGTCCTCATCACTGTACCGCTCTCCACAATCCGCCCATAAATACCATTTCTACTCAGATTTCTCAGAACAGTAGACGGAATGTGCATATAGATTCTTTGCGGAGTTTTTGAGAAGAAATAGCAGAAACTAGTTTTTGGAGCAATTTTGCAGAGTTCACAGTACGGTTCTGCTCTAAAAACTATGCACATAGCTGATGAGTGTAGCTAGGTCCCACCAGTTGCTGCCAGTTCTGAGTGGATGGCTCTGCTGGACATCACCTGAATTCGAACGGAAACGAGCAAGACATGTCTTTCATCAGCGGCACCAAGTTCCCTTGACCGACAGTATCATCTACGGTCTTCAATGTTTCACATTTCTTGGTGCCTCTTCAAAAAAGAACACTACATCTTGAAGGCCCAATCTGCTTTAAATCTTAGCCTTATGCAGTATACACTGCCTTGCGAAAGTATTCGGCCCCCTGGAACTTTCCAACCTTTTCCCACATATCATGCTTCAAACATAAAGATACCAAATGTAAATTTTTGGTGAGTAATCAACAACAAGTGGAACACAATTGTGAAGTTGAACGAAATTTATTGGTTATTTTAAATTTTTGCGGAAATTCAAAAACTGAAAAGTGGGGCGTGCAATATTATTCGGCGCCTTTAACTTAATACTTTGTTGCGCAACCTTTTGCTGCGATTATTGCTGCAAGTCGCTTGGGGTATGTCTCTATCAGTTTTGTACATCAAGAGACTGAAATTCTTGCCCGCTCTTCCTTGGCAAACAGCTCGAGCTCAGTGAGGTTTGATGGAGATCATCTGTGAACAGCAGTTTTCAGCTCTTTCCACAGATTCTCGATCTGATTCAGGTCTGGACTTTGACTTGGCCATGCTAACACCAGGATACGTTTATTTGTGAACTATTCCATTGCAGATTTTGCCTTATGTTTGGGATCATTGTCTTGTTGGAAGACAAATCTCCGTCCCAGTCTCAGGTCTTTTGCAGACTCCAACAAGTTTTCTTCAAGAATGGTTCTGTATTTGGCTCCATCCATCTTCCCATCAGTTTAAACCATCTTCCCTGTCCCTGCTGAAGAAAAGCAGCCCCAAACCATGATGCTGCCACCACCATGTTTGATAGTGGGGATGGTGTGTTCAGGGTGATGAGCTGTGTTGCCTTTACGCCAAACATATCTATTGGCATTGTTGCCAAAAAGTTCGATTTTAGTTTCATCTGATCAGAGCACCTTCTTCCACGTGTTTGGTGTGTCTCCCAGGTGACACTTTTTATGGATAGCTTTGAGAAATGGCTTTCTTCTTGCCACTCTTCCATAAAGGACAGATTTGTGCAGTGTACGACTGATTGTTGCCCTATGGACAGGATGTCCCACCTCAGCTGTAGATCTCTGCAGTTCATCCAGAGTGATCATGGGTCTCTTGGCTGCATCTCTGATCAGTCTTCTCCTTGTTTGAGATGAAAGTTTCGAGGGACGGCCGGGTCTTGGTAGATTTGCAGTGGTATGATACTCCTTCCATTTCAATATGATTGCTTGCACAGTGCTCCTTGGGATGTTTAAAGTTTTGGAAATCATTTTGTATCCAAATCAAGAGTTAAACTTCTCCACAACAGTATCACTGACCTGCCTGTTGTGTTACTTGGTCTTCATGATGCTCTCTGTGCTTCAGACAGAACCCCGAGACTATCACAGAGCAGGTGCATTTATACGGAGACTTGATGACACACAGGTGGATTATATTTATCATCATTAGTCAGTCATTTAGGAGAAAATTGGATCATTCAGGGATCCACAATGAACCTCTGGAGTGAGTTTGCTGCACTGAAAGTAAAGGAGCTGAATAATATTGCACGCCCCACTTTTCAGTTTTTGAATTTCCACAAAAATTTAAAAATAACCAATAAATTTCGTTCAACTTCACAATTGTGTCCGACTTGTTGTTGATTCTTCACCAAAAATTTACACTTGGTATCATTATTTTTGAAGCATGATATGTGGGAAAAGGTTGAAAAGTTCCAGGGGGCCGAATACTTTCGCAAGGCACTGTAACTATCTTGTGTCTAGTTGGTGTTCTCGGTCTTGCTATGATGTATGACTTGTGACATGTAACGGTTTTCTATGATGACTTAGTGAATCCTGCTTTGAGCAGGGGGTTGGACCAGATGACCTAGGAAGTCCCTTCCAACTCTACCATTCTATGATTCTATGTTTCCACAACCTTACATATGTAGCAGAGTCTGGTTGTTCCTCACTTAGGTTTAAGACTCCTACAATACTGTTTTAGTTAAAGGAGTTGTCCACTACTCGGACAACCCATCCTCAATCCTTATGTCCCCCCCTTTATAAAATAATACTCACCTCCGATGCGGGCCCTGTTCCTGCAGTGCCGCCACTGGCTCTCTGAGGGACACAATGTAATGCGATCTTTGCGGGTAATCAGCGCTGACTTCGCTTCCTCCGGATGTATGCAATTTTGTCCAAAGGCTGGGAGAGTGAAGCTAGCAATGATGGGCCGCAAAGACCATGTGACAAGGTCATGCGATCCCCGGGAAGAGCTGGAACGGAATAACTTATTTTAAAAAAGGGGAAATATACTGATTGAGAAGGGGTTGTTCAAGAAATGTACAACCCCTTTAATGACCATTTAAACCTACATATGAAAATGATGAGCATACCAGTTTAGTATTATTGGTCATTCAAGAATACCTAGAAAATGCAGTTTTGAAGGCAAAGGGCGGACACAATAAAAATATTGATTTCCCTTTAGTCCATTCACTTTGCATTTGGTTTATTTTTATCAATGAACTAATCTACTTATATTGAAAACTCTCACACTTTGGGGCACAGAGGTAATGACCTCAGTGTCTGGGGTTGCGGTGCAGGAGACAATGCCGGAGATCTTCCGCGGACTAGACATCCAAGATGCATAGTTGTCGACCAGCTTCTCAATGTACGTTTTCTCTGAAATGAACCAGGATTTCAGAGTAATAATTACGTCTGCAGTAACACATCCAGTGATTGATTCATGCTGCCCAAACTACCAAAAGCAAAAAGACAAAAAACGACAATGTCCTACCATGCAGTTTGTGCGGTCTTTGACGAAGCCTTATTATGCCAGTGGAAATGAAGCTATATTTCATATACTCACTATTAAGGAAAGCCAGGAAACAGGGCTTTGAGCCTTTTAAATATTTTACCAAGTTTCAGTTAATTCCACATACTTTATCGATTTAGGACTTTGTAGATTTAGTAGCATTCCACTTAAACAATCTCCATAACTGGTAGATTCATTTACAGTAGTGAATACTGGGAAGCCTTCCAAAGCAATATAGGCAATTCCTGAAATTCCATATTGCGAGGTTTCCAGGTCTGAAAGCAAAAATAACCTGAAGTTCTATATATTACTAAGGAAAACGAAAACATATTCCATTTTCAGATCAAGGGTTGTCAAGATCATTTATAGTCTAAAGCAAACGCAGCAACTTCAAGTCTAAAAATTCTGTAGATCGCAGTGACTGGGGGGAGGGGGACATTAAAACAATATAACACATAAATAGGACAACTAATCAGAACGCTCGTTCCCCCATTATGTCTCTCAACAAAAAAACAAATAAAAGAGCAAAACTATTGTCTGTTGGGTGAAATTATTTTGAAGCAACCTTAAAAACGATTCTCGACAGCACGTAGTGCTGTGGAAACAGGTGATGTGCTGCTGAATATGATATTCTATGTGCACAGAACGATCTTATCAGTATGACTTCTTGCTTATGAAATTTTGGAGAAATTCTTCAAAAACCTTAATTTAAACACATCCTTACTGATGGTACTACAATGAAGTGCATTCAGCCTCTAAAGAGGCTAGGAAACAACCACTAACTGGCCAACACGCAGCCAATCGGTGGTCATTTAACGTGCGCCATCGGGCAGTGTAAACAAGCCCTTTAGGCTGTGTGCCCACGCCACATAGCGATTTTTAAGCGTTTTTGCCGCGATTTTCGGCGCAAAAACGTTTAAAAATCGTGTACAGAACGCCCCCCATGCATTCCTATGGCATTCCGCACATGCTGTGCTAATGCTGCGCTTTTTTCCACGGCGGAATCGCATCGCGGAAAAAAAAATCGCAGCATGCTCTTTCTTTTGTGCGGAATCGCAAAGAATTGCCGCGATTCCGCACCCATAGGAATGCATGAGAATCGCTTCCCGCATGTGGCTATGCCCACCATGCGGGAAGTTAAGCGTCTCGTGCGGTTGGTACCCACGGTGTGGAGGAGAGGAGACTGTCCTCCAGGCCCTGGGTACCATACCCCTGTAAAAAAAAAAGAAAAAAGAAAAAAATCGGGGTAGATTTACCTTCCGGCGTCCCGCGCTGCATTCCCGGCCTAAGCGTTCCCAGTAATGCCTTGCGGCAAGGCCCTGTGATGACGTAGTCTCGTGAGATCGCTAAAGCAACGTGAGACTACGTCATCACAGGTCTCGCAAGGCATTACTGGGAACGCTGAGGCCCGGGATGGCAGCGCGGGACGCCGGAAGGTAAATATACCCCGATTTTTTTATTTTTTTTTAGCATTTTAACATTCTATCTTTTACTATTGATGCCGCATGGGAGGCCTCAATAGTAAAAACCTGGTCACACTTGTCAAACACTATGTTTGACGAGTGTGACCAACCTGTCAATCACTTTCCAAGCGATGCTACAAATCGCTTGGAAAGTGCTTGAATATCGCACGTGAAAATCGCGGCAAAATCGCGATCATAATCGCGGTGAAATCGCGCGGAAAAAATTGCGCGATTTCTGGGAAGGAGTCCGGTTTTTAGTGTCCGGAATAAAACGCTACGTGGGCACATAGCCTAAAATGGTTTTCCAACAAAAGATATTTTTTGGTATATTTTCAGTAAGTGCTAAAAACAACCAAAATTTAGTGTTCCACTTTGAGGATATATAGAAACAGGGGATCATGCAAATCTGTTTTTGCTTAGGGTTTTTTTTGTAATACATATCTCCTATATACTTGAGAGATGATTGCATCCATAAGTGGCTAAGGGTGCATGATGAGCATATGAGAAATCATCCGAATTTTATCCCGAAAACACTTAAATTTCATCTGACTATCATCCGCGTGCCACGTGCTTCACATCTGTGTGACAACCATGTGATGTGCAATCTTTCTTCATACACCTACACAAAAAATGTACATGATCCAATACAGTTACCTAGGATAAAGGAAATATAACAAAAAATAATAGAGGAACCAAGATGGTCTTTGGAGGGGGAAATACACATACACACAGCTCTGGCAAAAATTAAGAGACCACTGCAAAATTTTCAGTTTGTTTGATTTTTCTCTTTATAGGTATAGCTGAGTAAAATGTAACTTGCTCTTTTATTCTATAAACTCCTGACAACGTCTGCAAATTTCCAAGCAATTCATTTTGTATTTTTTTATTCTGACAAAGAAAAATGGTTAAAATTAAAAAAAACAAAAAAAAAAAAAAACCCAGTGCTTTCAGACCTCAAATAATGCAAAGAAAACGAACTGTCTACCAACATCTCAAGGGCTGTCACATTGTAGAAGGATCATCTTTATTCTCATTTGCACAAGGAAAGACTAGAAGCAATGGGATGAAACTGAATGGGAGGAGACACAGATTAGATATTAGAAAAAACTTTTTGACAGTTAGGCTAAGTGCACACGTTGCAGAAAATTTCTGCTCAAAAACCTGAATCCCTTCGCAGAAACCGCACCTATTTTTCCGTGGCGGTTTTTGCGCGGTTTTGATGCGTTTTTGATGCGTTTTTTTCCGCAACGGTTTCAAACCGCATGGAAGAAGCCAAAAACGCGGAAAAATCCGCAAAATTAATGAGCATGCTGCGTTTTTTTTACCGCGATGTGGTTTTTTCGCGGTAAAAAAACGCATCAATGTGCACAAAAAGTGCAAAATGCATAGAAATGACTGGGAAGCTCATTTTTAGCGGTTTTATAGTGAAAACTGGGGTAAAAACCGCTAAAAAAAACGCTGCGTGTGAACACAGCCTTAGAGTGATCAATAAGTGGAACAACCTTCAGAAAGTTGTGGGAAGCAGGGTGTGTTGCAGTCCGCGCTGCCGAGATTAACAAATCTCCTGGGATGCAAGATGTTGTAGCAGTGTACTCCTTAATTTCCTCCTACGCGTTTCGGCGCCCTTCCTGGCACCTTCCTCAGGGATAACATATTCTGAACTCTTCCTGAGTTAAAACATTAGCATTGTTGTTTCTAAATGACTATGAACTTGTTTTCTTAGCATTATTTGAGGTCTGAAAGCACTAGGCTTTTCTTTTTTAAATTTTGACCATTTTTCTTTGTCAGGAAAAAAATACAAAATTAATTGCTTGGAAATTCGGAGACATGTTGTTAGAATTTTATAGGCTAAAATAACCATTTACATTTTACTCAAAAATATACTTATAAAGAGAAAAATCAGACAAACTGAACACTTGAAAGAGGTCTCTTAATATTTGCCAGAGCTGTGTGTATGCGTGCGTATGTGTGAAAATATATACCGTATATACTCGAGTATAAGTCGATCCCCCTAATTTTGCCACAAAAAACTGGGAGAACTTATTGACTCGAGTATAAGTCTAGGGTGGGAAATGCTCCATAGATTATTCCCCCATATGGTGTCCTCAGAAGAAGCTCCATAGATTATTCCCCCATATGCTGCCCCCGTAAGAAGCTCCATAGATTGTTCCCCCATATGCTGCCCCCACAAGAAGCTCCATAGATTGTTCCCCCATATGCTGCCCCCACAAGAAGCTCCATAGATTGTTCCTCCATATACTGCCCCCATAAGAAGCTCCATAGATTGTTCCCCCATATACTGCCCCCATAAGAAGCTCCATATTGTTCCCTCATATGCTGCCCCCATAAGAAGCTCCATAGATTGTTCCCTCATATACTGCCCCCAGAAGAAGCTCCATAGATTGTTCCCTCATATGCTGCCGCTGCTGCTGCATGTAAAAATAAAAAAAAATGACATACTCACCTCTCCGTCGCTGGGTGTCAGATACTCACCTGTCCTGCGTCCATGGCTGCTCACCGATATCTGCCACGTCATCAGTCAGTGACGTTCAGACTGCAGGGGGCGCGGCGCGCACTAACCACGTCACCGCGCCCTCTGCTGTTTGAAGTCACTGACCGATGACAGACAGCAGCAAGCAGCCATGGACGCAGGACAGGTAAGTATCGTTATACTTACCCGTCCTGACGCTGTGTCTTGAGCCCCCAGCTTCTCCGCGCTCTCTCTTCCTGCATTCAGCGGTCACGTGGTGCTGCTCATTAGAACTCATGAATATGCGCATATTCATGAGTTTTAATGAGCGGCACCACGTGACCGCTGAATGCAGGAAGAGAGAGCGCGGAGAAGCTGGGGGCTCAAGACACAGCGTCAGGACGGGTAAGTATGACCTGACACCCCCACCCCCCCTCCGACCCCCTTTGTATATGACTCGAATATAAGACGAGAGGGGGACTTTCAGCCCAATTTTTTGTATTCAACCCCCTGCAGATTTAGCAGGTTTACACATTCGGAATTAACTTGGCATTGTGACATTTGGACTGTAGATCAGCCTGGAAGTGTGAAATGCACTGCAGCAAAAAAGAATGTTATTTCTTTGTTTAATTTTTTTTTAAATTGTGAAAAGTTTATTCAGAGGGTCATTTATTATTCAACCCCTCAAACCACCAGAATTCTGTTTGGTTCCCCTAAAGTATTAAGAAGTATTTCAGGCACAAAGAACAATGAGCTTCACATGTTTGGATTAATTATCTCTTTTTCCAGCCTTTTCTGACTATTTAAGACCCTCCCCAAACTTGTGAACAGCACTCATACATGGTCAACATGGGAAAGACAAAGGAGCATTCCAAGGCCATCAGAGACAAGATCGTGGAGGGTCACAAGGCTGGCAAGGGGTACAAAACCCTTTCCAAGGAGTTGGGCCTACCTGTCTCCACTGTTGGGAGCATCATCCGGAAGTGAAAGGCTTATGGAACTACTGTTAGCCTTCCACGGCCTGGACAGCCTTTGAAAGTTTCCTCCCGTGCCGAGGCCAGGCTTGTCCGAAGTCAAGGCTAACCCAAGGACAACAAGGAAGGAGCTCCGGGAAGATCTCATGGCAGTGGGGACATTGGTTTCAGTCAATACCATAAGTAACGTACTCCACCACAATGGTCTCCGTTCCAGACGAGCCCGTAAGGTACCTTTACTTTCAAAGCGTCATGTCAAGGCTCGTCTACAGTTTGCTCATGATCACTTGGAGGACTCTGAGACAGACTGGTTCAAGGTTCTCTGGTCTGATGAGACCAAGATCGAGATCTTTGGTGCCAACCACACACATGACGTTTGGAGACTGGATGGCACTGCATACGACCCCAAGAATACCATCCCTACAGTCAAGCATGGTGGTGGCAGCATCATGCTGTGGGGCTGTTTCTCAGCCAAGGGGCCTGGCCATCTGGTCCGCATCCATGGGAAGATGGATAGCACGGCCTACCTGGAGATTTTGGCCAAGAACCTCCGCTCCTCCATCAAGGATCTTAAGATGGGTCGTCATTTCATCTTCCAACAAGACAACGACCCAAAGCACACAGCCAAGAAAACCAAGGCCTGGTTCAAGAGGCAAAAAATCAAGGTGTTGGAGTGGCCTAGTCAGTCTCCTGACCTTAACCCAATTGAAAACTTGTGGAAGGAGCTCAAGATTAAAGTCCACATGAGACACCCAAAGAACCTAGATAACTTGGAGAAGATCTGCATGAAGGAGTGGGCCAAGATAACTCCAGAGACCTGTGCCGGCCTGATCAGGTCTTATAAAAGACGATTATTAGCTGTAATTGCAAATAAGGGTTATTCCACAAAATATTAAACCTAGGGGTTGAATAATAATTGATCCACACTTTCATGTTTAAAATTTATTAAAATTTAACTGAGCAACATAACTTTTTGGTTTGTAAGATTTATGCATCTGTTAATAAATCCTGCTCTTGTGTGAAGTTTGAAGGCTCTAACTTATTTGCATCTTATCAAACCTGCTAAATCTGCAGGGGGTTGAATACTACTTGTAGGCACTGTATATACACATATACACACACGTACATACACTAGCTGAAGAGCCCGGCGTTGCCTGGGCATAGTAACCAACTGTGGTTAGTTATAACAAATTATAATGATTATATTGCACATAAAAACCATGTGTCTAATCCTATTCTGTGTGATACTGACTGCTGAGCCGTGTATCTAATCCTATCCTGTGTGATACTGGGCTCCCCTTGCAGTCTGTGTCAGAGGGTGGTCTGTATTGGCACGGTAATAAATTGTGTTATTTCCAGCTTTACAGAAGGACGATAACACCATAGAAATTATAAGAATAATAGGCCTCAGTTACCACAACTGTCTACAAAGAAAACTGTTGCTGATAGCAACCAATCACAGCTCATTTTTCATCTTTTAAACAGCTCTGGGACAGTGTGGCGCGTTTTGAGTGGCGACTTTTGTGTTTCGACTTTTATGTGGCGAGGTTGGTGTATGTGTGGTGAAATGTGTGCTGAGGGTGGTATATGTGTTGAAGCACGTGGTAGTGTGTGGCGCATTTTGTGTGTGTTCATATCCCCGTGTGTGGTGAGTATCCCATGTCAGGGCCCCACCTTAGCAACTGTACAGTATATACTCTTTGGCACCATCGCTCTCATTCTTTAAGTCCCCCTTGTTCACATCTGGCAGCTGTCAATTTGCCTCCAACACTTTTCCCTTCACTTTTTCCCCCATTATGTAGATAGGGGCAAAATTGTTTGGTGAATTGGAACGTGCAGGGTTAAAATTTCGCCTCACAACATAGCCTATGACGCTCTCTGGGTCCAGACGTGTGACTGCCAAATTTTGTGGCTGTAGCTGCGACAGTGCGGATGCCAATCCCGGACATACACACATACATACACACACCCCCACATTGAGCTTTATATATTAGATACACACACGTGTGTATATATATGTGTGTGTGTGTGTGTGTGTGTGTGTGTGTGTGTGTGTGTATACACTGTTCAAAAAAAAATAAAGGGAACACTTAAACAACAGAATATAACTCCAAGTAAATCAAACTTCTCTGAAATCAAACTGTCCACTTAGGAAGCAACACTGATTGACAATCAATTTCAGATGCTGTTGTGCTAATGGAATAGACAACAGGTGGAAATTATTGGCAATTATCAAGACACCCTCAATAAAGGAGTGGTTCTGCAGGTGGGGACCACAGCCCACATCTCAGTACCAATGCTTTCTGGCTGATGTTTTGGTCACTTGAATGTTGGTTGTGCTTTCACACTCGTGGTAGCATGAAACGGATTCTACAACCCACACAAGTGTCTCAGGTAGGGCAGCTCATCCAGGATGGCACATCAATGCGAGCTGTGGCAAGAAGGTTTGCTGTGTCTGCCAGCGTAGTGTCCAGAGGCTGGAGGCACTACCAGGACCCAAGGCCAGTACACTAGGAGACGTGGAGGGGGCCATAGGAGGGCAACAACCCAGCAGAAGGACCGTTACCTCCGCCTTTGTGCAAGGAGGAACAGGAGGAGCACTGCCAGAGCCCTGCAAAATGACCTCCAGCAGGCCACAAATGTGCACGTGTCTGCACAAACGGTTAGAAACCGACTCCATGAGGATGGTCTGAGGGCCCGACGTCCACAGATGGGGGTTGTGCTGACAGCCCAACACCGTGCAGGACGCATGGCATTTGCTACAGAACACCAGGATTGGCAAATTCACCACTGGCACCCTGTGCTCTTCGCAGGTTCACACTGAGCACGTGACAGTCTGGAGACGCCGTGGAGAGCGATCTGCTGCCCTCAACATCCTTCAGCATGACTGGTTTGGCAGTGGGTCAGTAATGGTGTGGGTTGGCATTTCTTTGGAGGGCCGCACAGCCCTCCATGAGCTCGACGGAGGTAGCCTGACTGCCATAAGGTACCGAGAGGAGATCCTCAGACCCCTTGTGACTGTGAGACCATATGCTGGTGCGGTTGGCCCTGGGTTCCTCCTAAAGCAGGACAATGCTAGACCTCATGTGGCTGTAGTGTGTCAGCAGTTCCTGCAAGATGAAGGCATTGAAGCTATGGACTGGCCCGCCCGTTCCCCAGACCTGAATCCGATTGAGCACATCTGGGACATCATGTCTCGGTCCATCCACCAACGTCACGTTGCACCACAGACTGTCCAGGAGTTGGCGGATGCTTTAGTCCTGGTCTGGGAGGAGATGCCTCAGGAGCCCATCCACCGCCTCATCAGGTGCATGCCCAAGCATTGTACAGTAGAGAGGTCATACAGGCACGTGGAGGCCACACACACAATACTGAGCCTTGACTTGTTTTGACTTGTTTTAAGGACATTACATTCCACTTTAATTTTGTGTGACTCCAAATCCAGCCTCCATTGGTTAATACATTTGATTTCCATTCATGATTTTTGTGTGAATTCTGCCAATATGTATCATCATACCGGATGCGATACACTTTATAAATATTTATAAATTAGCAGGAATACTGCATAAAGTAACTGCAGACCTCAGACAGATAAGGAACAAAAGTTTTATACCCTTTGTATATTCTTTATTTTAATAGAATAAAAGTTAAAATTTTATGGTCTTCTAGAGAGGGTTTACTTGGGGTTTTCCCCAATTTGGAAATAGATCATAGAAATGTATCCGTGCAAATCAGATGCCACTGAGATGTTGTGTGTGCTTTTTGCTTGTTTTTTTACACACATTCATAAATTTGAATAGGAGAGTCATCTGAGACTCACAAGAAAATAGTACATGCTACGATGTTTTACTTGCGGACAGACCAAGAAAGATCTATTATCTGAACAGCCCTACTGAGTAACATGGATCAGTGTGCTGTAAAATCAAAAATCAGACAGCACAAGTTCGATTTATATGCTAGTCTGCATGAGCCCTAAATGTGGGATCCATCTCTCCTAGAATTTAATCTAGTAAGCAATGTCCAAGGTGAGTAAACCCCTTTTTAGACGACACCATAGTATCAGATAAGTGTCAGGATATAGACTGCCGAATACCATCTGATTACTTACTTTCCATGGCTTGGAGAGCACAACCCATGACTGCACACTTCAAAGAGTCAAATAGCTATAATTGTGGAGATGCAGAGGTCTGATTATACTAAATCGTGCGTATCCTCAAATTGCAGGACTTTATCCATGAACTGACTTGCAACAATTGTGCTGATTCATAAAGGTTGATTAGTCTGCAGCTAGAGGAAGCTACGGTCACATTTTGTAACAAGTAGGCCTGGTAGGGTTTTCAGAGATCGTCCGGCTCATGAGTGTTGCACTAGTGGAGAGCGAGCATGAGACTCATGAACCTAGAAATCTCCAACAATGAATTCCACCTCTAATAAATCAGCTTATTGCTTTCATTTTTAAAATCAAAAGCTAGAATCTGATTGGACAGGAGTGACTTTTTTTTTAGGGTAGGTGCACATGATCAGAAAACGCTCCAGGTTGGGCGCTGCGCACATGTGTAGCGTCCAACCCGCAGCAGCCAGATGTTACGGTATAGTGGAAGGGATTTCATGAAATCCATGTCCACTATGCTCACCCGCGGAGACTGACACGAGAGGTGCGTCTCTCCAGACCGCAACATGTCAATTTTCTCTCTAGAATGTATTGGATGTGGTGAATCCGCATGGTTCAGTGAACACATGCAGATTCACCTGCGCCCAAAGCGCTGCCACTTCTGGATCGTGTGCACCCGGCCTTAGTTCACACACAGTTGGAGCAATAAAATGCAGGGACATATTTGTCATGTCTACAACTAACTTTCATTGCAAAAATAAACAGCATTTAAGGAGTTTCCTTTTTCAGAATAAAAAATATGTTCCTAGGATACAATTTGTTTAAACTCAAAACTGAACTTTACTCCTCGTCCCCAGGTCCAGCAGAGACTCTGCCACTTTTCCCAGTATTATTGTCTGCAGTGCCAATGTCATGTCAACAGTGCTGCAGCCAACAGCTGAGAGGAGCAGTATATGCCATCAGGTTTTGGCTGCGGCGCTATAGTCAGTCCTGCGGACAATACCGGACACCGGAAGAAGTGGCTGAGACTCAGCATGGGACTTGAGGATGGTGAGTAAAGCACAGTTATTTTTAAATGCAAACTGCAGTCAGGAACAGTGGTTTTCCAGAAATTGTACAACCCACTTAAAGGGGGGTTTCCTCCCGAGTAATCAGTATAGATGCTCCTGAGCCTAGACACTGTTCTATACTCCTTTTGGAGCCCTCTGCTGTCCATCTCATCGACCCAATTCATCAGAGCAATTTTGACAGAATTCTCAGGAAAATTGCTGTAAAACGTTGTATGACACCACCTCGTCCAGAAAATCTTCAGACTTGATGAATCGGGCCAAAGTGTCCGGATTCACTGGTCACACGTTTAATAGCGAGTCCTTCAGCTTGGATCATCCTGCACACAGACAGCGATTCCCATTATTGTGCAGGTCAGCCAATGAGAATCAGTGTACTAGACGCAAGTTGTCACCAGATCTGGACATATTAGGCGGATGTCCACTGAGGGAATCAAATGAAATCCACGGTCCCAAAATTAAGTATGTACCATCAATATCTACACACAGATGAACAGTACGCATTAGTTTATGAACCAGTGTCTGCCGTGTCATATTTCTGTGTGACTGAGTGTAAGGTTATGCTCACATCACTTTCGATCCCCACGCTAGCAGTTCCTTAGGGGGCTTCCTTCTAAAGTCCTGAAGAATGGAATTCTGGCGTGTCAGCTGTAGAGGCCATTGACATTAATGAATCAGGTGGAGTCATTGTGATCTATGATCTCATTTTTAGAAAAGTCAAGATGGACACAAAAAAGTGGTAAAATGAGGGGGTTTTTTTGTGGTAAAAATGTGATGGAATAAGGAGCCATGCAGGCACGGATGGGAATAAGGAGCCATGCAGGCACGGATGGGAATAAGGAGCCATGCAGGCACGGATGGGAATAAGGAGCCATGCAGACACGGATGGGAATAAGGAGCCATGCAGACACGGATGGGAATAAGGAGCCATGCAGACACGGATGGGAATAAGGAGCCATGCAGACGCGGATGGGAATAAGAAGCCATGCAGACGCGGATGGGAATAAGAAGCCATGCAGACACGGATGGGAATAAGAAGCCATGCAGACACGGATGGAAGACAAGGACGGGAATAAGGAGCCATGCAGACACGGACGGGAATAAGGAGCCATGCAGACAAGGACGGGAATAAGGAGCCATGCAGACAAGGACGGGAATAAGGAGCCATGCAGACAAGGACGGGAATAAGGAGCCATGCAGACAAGGACGGGAATAAGGAGCCATGCAGACAAGGACGGGAATAAGGAGCCATGCAGACAAGGACGGGAATAAGGAGCCATGCAGACAAGGACGGGAATAAGGAGCCATGCAGACAAGGACGGGAATAAGGAGCCATGCAGACAAGGACGGGAATAAGGAGCCATGCAGACAAGGATGAAAATAAGGAGCCATGCAGACAAGGATGAAAATAAGGAGCCATGCAGACAAGGATGAAAATAAGGAGCCACGCAGACAAGGACGGGAATAAGGAGCCACGCAGACAAGGACGGGAATAAGGAGCCATGCAGACAAGGACGGGAATAAGGAGCCATGCAGACAAGGACGGGAATAAGGAGCCATGCAGACAAGGATGAAAATAAGGAGCCATGCAGACAAGGATGAAAATAAGGAGCCATGCAGACAAGGATGAAAATAAGGAGCCACGCAGACAAGGATGGGAATAAGGAGCCACGCAGACAAGGACGGGAATAAGGAGCCATGCAGATACGGATGGGAATAAGGAGCCACGCAGACAAGGATGGGAATAAGGAGCCACGCAGACAAGGACGGGAATAAGGAGCCATGCAGATACGGATGGGAATAAGAAGCCACGCAGACAAGGATGGGAATAAGGAGCCACGCAGACAAGGACGGGAATAAGGAGCCACGCAGACACGGATGGGAATAAGGAGCCATGTGTCATGATCCAGTGTTGGATCTGGCGGTATTAAAAGCACAAAGTGAACTTTTTTTACTTTGGTTGAGTTCAAAGGTGTTTTGACTGTCCCCGGTTGTGGTTAGCGGTATCGCACCATAGGTTTAGGTTAATGTTCACTTAATTAGGGATCAGGTGTGACTCCCTATAAAGGTGTGCTTAGGGGGTTCACTCACCGCTGGTGATATTTCTTTCTGAGTTGTTGGAGAGCCTGGTGGAAGGATGGAGCGGGATAGGAGTCCTGCGCAGTCAGCCAGAAAGGATGAGTGCCAGCTAATGGTGTCTGCAGGAAGGACTGGCATGGCTTTGAGTCGCAGTTGATGGAGTCAGCGGGAAGTGTCTGCATGGTCTGGTGGAGTGGCTACTATGGAGAGTGGCACTCACCATGTGGGACTTGGCCGCTGAGCTGGACTCAAGCATGCTTGACTTCGTGGCAGAAGTTGAACACTTCCTTGGGACTCTGGTACTAAGCAGCTGCAACTGGTGTTGGACTCTGCTCCAAGGCTGCACTAAGGTGAAGGATCCTGTTATGGTGATGGATCCAGGTGGAAGAGAAGATGCACTCAGGTGGAGGGCTCTGTTGCTAGGAGCGCACGCAACAGAACAAAGCTAAGTGGTGTTTCCCCTGTATTGTCTCTTTCCTCATGTGTGTTATTAGTGCAGTGGTGGGATTAGTCTCCGCACCGACCCATTCCCTAGTGAGGGTTTAGGTTCAGGGTGAGCAAGGGCGTTGAGGTACGCGTGCGGCGCCCGGTGCGAAACCGGCATAGGGAACGTTAGGAGTGCAGGGACACTGGCTCAGGGGAGCTCAGGAGGTCTCCAATTCCCTTTTCCCTATCGCAGGGCCCACCATTGTTTAAGTTTCCCAGGTTCCCCCTTTATTATTTAAATTCGCCGTACTGGAGGCGGGGTTTCCAGATTTTATGTGTATAACGTGTAATACCTAAATTCACCAGGTGGAGGCGGCGCATCCACCTGCACGTTTTATTATTTAAATGCGTCCCACTGGAGGCGGTGTATCCAGGGTCACGTGTGTCACATGGGTTCGCCTTGCGTAAACATCTGCGTCCAGACACACGTGATCATGACACCATGCAGACAAGGACGGGAATAAGGAGCCATGCAGACAAGGACGGGAATAAGGAGCCATGCAGACAAGGACGGGAATAAGGAGCCACGCAGACAAGGACGGGAATAAGGAGCCACGCAGACAAGGATGAAAATAAGGAGCCACGCAGACAAGGATGAAAATAAGGAGCCACGCAGACAAGGATGGGAATAAGGAGCCACGCAGACAAGGGTGGGAATAAGGAGCCACGCAGACAAGGATGGGAATAAGGAGCCATGCAGACAAGGACGGGAATAAGGAGCCATGCAGACAAGGACGGGAATAAGGAGCCACACAGTCATTGTGATCTATGATCTCATTTTTTAGAAAAGTCAAGATGGACACAAAAAAGTGGTAAAATGAGGGGTTTTTTTTGTGGTAAAAATGTGATGGAATAAGGAGCCATGCAGGCACGGATGTGAATAAGGAGCCATGCAGGCACGGATGGGAATAAGGAGCCATGCAGGCACGGATGGGAATAAGGAGCCATGCAGGCACGGATGGGAATAAGGAGCCATGCAGGCACGGATGGGAATAAGGAGCCATGCAGGCACGGGTGGGAATAAGGAGCCATGCAGGCACGGACGGGAATAAGAAGCCATGCAGGCACGGACGGGAATAAGAAGCCATGCAGACACGGACGGGAATAAGAAGCCATGCAGACGCGGATGGGAATAAGAAGCCATGCAGACGCGGATGGGAATAAGAAGCCATGCAGACATGGATGTAAATAAGGAGCCACGTAGACAAAGACGGGAATAAGGAGCCACGCAGATACGGACGGGAATAAGGAGCCATGCAGACAAGGATGAAAATAAGGAGCCACGCAGACAAGGAGGATGGGAATAAGGAGCCACGCAGACAAGGACGGGAATAAGGAGCCACGCAGACAAGGACGGGAATAAGGAGCCACGCAGACAAGGACGGGAATAAGGAGCCACGCAGACAAGGACGGGAATAAGGAGCCACGCAGACAAGGACGGGAATAAGGAGCCACGCAGACAAGGACGGGAATAAGGAGCCACGCAGACAAGGACGGGAATAAGGAGCCACGCAGACAAGGACGGGAATAAGGAGCCACGCAGACAAGGACGGGAATAAGGAGCCACGCAGACAAGGACGGGAATAAGGAGCCACGCAGACAAGGACGGGAATAAGGAGCCACGCAGACAAGGACGGGAATAAGGAGCCACGCAGACAAGGACGGGAATAAGGAGCCACGCAGACAAGGACGGGAATAAGGAGCCACGCAGACAAGGACGGGAATAAGGAGCCACGCAGACAAGGACGGGAATAAGGAGCCACGCAGATACGGATGGGAATAAGAAGCCATGCAGACACGGATGGGAATAAGAAGCCATGCAGACACGGATGGAAGACAAGGATGGAAATAAGGAGCCACGCAGACAAGGATGGGAATAAGGAGCCACGCAGACAAGGATGGGAATAAGGAGCCATGCAGATACGGATGGGAATAAGGAGCCATGCAGATACGGATGGGAATAAGGAGCCACGCATACAAGGATGGGAATAAGGAGCCACGCAGACAAGGATGGGAATAAGGGAGCCACGCAGACAAGGATGGGAATAAGGGAGCCACGCAGACAAGGATGGGAATAAGGGAGCCACGCAGACAAGGATGGGAATAAGGGAGCCACGCAGACAAGGATGGGAATAAGGAGCCACGCAGACAAGGATGGGAATAAGGAGCCATGCAGATACGGATGGGAATAAGGAGCCATGCAGATACGGATGGGAATAAGGAGCCATGCAGACAAGGATGAAAATAAGGAGCCATGCAGACAAGGATGAAAATAAGGAGCCACGCAGACACTGATGGGAATAAGGAGCCATGCAGACAAAGATAGGGATGCGGGACAGCGCATACCCAGCTTATATTCGAGACAATAAGTTTCCCAGTTTTTCATGGCAAAATTAGGTGCCTCGGCTTATACTCGTACTGTTTTATACACTACTATATACGGTAGGTCCCTAAAAAAAAAAAAATTTTGTAAATTTGCTTGAAAAAAATGAAAAATTTCTGCTACAGTCTTAAAATGCTAAGAAAATAAAAACAATTTACATGTTTTCTGATGTAAAGCAAACATAAGGGAAATGTTATGTATTAATCAAAGAATGAAAATTTTAAAATATTTGTCACATTTAAGAATTTTTTAGAAACACAAAACATATCAAATATTAATCATGGCCATTTAAGACACATTTAATCACAGCTGTAGAGTACATTACAGCCAGAAAGTACAGAACATATCTAGTATATGATTCGTTTATGACTGACCACTAACCACAAAATTATACGCTAAACTGCATTTGCCAACCAAAAAAAAAAAAAATTTCAAAAAAATTCTCCAATTGTGACAAACCAAGGTGTGAACGGACATTTAGAGCTCCATTCATACAGGTGACTATGCACATGACAGTACAGAGGTCCTCCTGTCTGGAGACATGAGCAGGAATAGTTCAGCATTTCATGCCCCGCAGTGTGACAGCCACGTTCCCTGACCCTAACTTATCACTTAACTAGCGCCGCACTCTGGCTTCTTCCACACAAGCTGCTCATTTACCAACCACATCCTGTGAGCTCACGTCCTGTTAACAAATCAGTGGTTTCTTCATCTGCTATAAAGACATTCAAAAGGATGTTCCACCAAAAAAACAAAACCTGTGTGAAGAGCAAAATAACACAAGAACCTAAAGGCAGTCTATCACCCCAGACACAAATTACACATACAGTCATATAAGAGGACTTGGCCATATAAATGGCATACCCTTAGTGTCCAGAAAATACTGTGTACTCAATAAGCAAATTAGAGCACTCAACGCACCTTTGGCTTGGCCTGGAGCTCAGGGAACCTTTCTGCCCCCAAACTGACAAAAGCCCCCCCTTTTTCAGGCTGATTGATAGCGCTCGCCTGTCTACACAGGATTCTCCTACAAGTACAAGTGCTTCTCATTAAATTAAAGCATCATCAAAAAGTAAATTTATTTCAGTTCTTCACTACAAAAAGTGAAACTCATTATATAGAGTCATTACAGAGTGATCTATTTCACGCATTTATTTCTGTTAATGTTGATGATTATGGCTCTCAGTAAATTAGAATACTTTATAGCACCAGCTTGAAAAAAAATGATTTTAAAATGTGAAATCTTGGCCTACTGAAATGTATGATCAGTAAATACACTCAATACTTGGTCGGTGCACCTTTAGCATCAATTACTGCATTAATGAGGCAATCAGCCTGTGGCACTGCTGAGGTGTTATGGAAGCCCAGGTTGCTTTAATAGCAGCCTTCAGCTCATCTGCATTGTTGGGTCTGGTGTCTCATCCTCCTCTTGATAATACCCCATAGATTCTCTATGAGGTTAAGGTCAGGCGAGTTTGCTGCCAATCAAGCACAGCGATACTGTTGTTTTTAACCCCTTAACGACCGCCGATACGCCTTTTAACGGCGGTAATTAAGGGTACTAAAACCACAGCGCCGTTAATTCACGGCGCTGTGGAGAAAGTACATAGCGCCCCCCAGTGTCGGATTTTCTCCGGGGTCTCGGCTGCCAGGGGTAGCCGAGACCCCAGAAAACATGAATCGGTCGGTTTTTACCGACCCTGCTTTTAAGATCGCCGTTATTAACCCTATAACGGCGACCGCAAAAAAAAAAAAAAAAAAGCCGCGATTATGTATTAAATTTCTCTTTCCTCTGATGTGATCGCACATCAGAGGAGAGAGAAATAGATGGTCCCCGATCCCCCCCGGTACCTCTCCGTGGTCCTCCGTCTCCTCCCGGTTGTCCCGCCGGCGTCCTCCGATGGGCGCCGCCATCTTGAAAATGGCGGGCGCGTGCGCAGTGCGCCCGACGGGAATCTGCCAGCTCCGGCTGTCAGATTCCATTCATTATTTTGATCACTATGATAAACGATCATAGTGATCAAAATAAAAAAATAGTACATAACACCCCCCCCCCCCCCCCCCCCCCGTTTATCACCCCCTTATATATGCAAACATAATGAAATAAAGAAAATATTTTTTTTCAGCTTTCCATTAGGGTTAGGGCTAGGGTTAGAATTAGGGTTAGGGCGAACTAGGATTAGGGTTAGAATTAGGGATTAGGGTTGGGGCAAGAATTGAGGGGTTTCCACTATTTACCAACTTTGGGGGTCTAAAAAAAAATCACTTTTGTGGAAATAAAAAAAAATTTTATTTTCACGGCTCTGCGTTTATAAACTTCTGTGAAGCGCATGGGGGCTCAAAGTGCTCACCACACATATAGATAAGTTCCTTAGGGGGTCTAATTTCCAAAATGGGGTCACTTGTGGGGGGTTTCCACTGTTTAGGCCCATCAGGGGATCTGCAAACGCAACATGATGCCCGCAGACCATTCCATCAAAGTCTGCATTCAAAAATGGCACTCCTTCCCTTCCAAGCTCTCCCATGCACCCAAACAGTGGTTCCCCCCCACATATGGGGTATCAGCGTACTCAGGACAAATCGCACAATAACTGTGGGGGTATGATTTCTCCTGTTACCCTTGTAAAAATACAAATTTGGGGGCGAAAAGATCATTTTTGTGGAAAAAAAAATGGATTTCTTCTTTTCACGGCTCTACGTTATAACCTTCTGTGAAGCACTTGAAGGTTCAAAGTGCTCACCACACATCTAGATAAGTTCCTTAATGGGTCTAGTTTCCAAAATGGGGTCACTTGTTGGAGTTTTCCACTGTTAGGCACATTAAGGGCTCTCCGAACGCAACATGGCATCTGATCTCAATTCCAGCCAATTCTGCGTTGAAAAAGTCAAACGGCGCTCCATCCCTTGCGAGCTCTGCCGCGTGCTGAAAAAGTGGTTTACTCCCACATATGGGGTATCGGTGTATTCAGAAGAAATTGTACAACAAATTTTGTGGTTGATTTTCTCTTTTAACACTTGTGAAAATAAAAAAAACTGGTTCTGAAGTAAATTTTTTGCAAAAAAAGTTAAACTTTAATTTTTTTCTTCCACATTGCTTTAGTTCCTGTGAAGCACTTAAAGGGTTAATAAACTTCTTGAATGTGGTTTTGAGCACCTTGAGGGGTCTAGTTTTTAGAATGGTGCCACTTTTGGGCACTTTCTGTCATGTACACCCCTCAAAATGACTTTAAATCAGGGCTGTGGAGTCGGAGTCGGAGTTAGTTTTGGTTGGAGTCGGAGTCGGTAGAAATGTACCGACTCCAGCTTTAAAAAAAAAATGTATTAATATTTCATAATTGAACTTTCATATGAATTTTATAAATGTTACTCAAATATATATGTTCTATCAAACGATGAACAACAGTGATAAGCAGTTCTGCTGGAGATAGAGAAATTTCTTAAGGCCTCGTCTCACTAAGCGACTCACCAGCGATCCCGACACCGATATGAAGGTGTCAGGATCGCTGGTAAGTCGCTATGTGATCGCTGGTGAGCTGTCACACAGACAGCTTCACCAGCGATCTGCACAGCGATGCCGAGCGCCCGGCATCGCTGTAGAAAATAGTATCAAAATAAAAAATATAGTTATTCTCACCTCCCGACGTCCCGTTCAGCCATCCTGCCTCTCTCCACGCTCCGGTCCCAGTGATCCTTTGCACGAATGACCGCGAGATGTCACGGTCTCGCGGGATAACAAAGTCTCGCGGTCATTCATGCAAAGGATCACTGGGACCGGAGCGTGGAGAGAGGCAGGATGGCTGAACGCGACGTCGGAAGGTGAGAATAACTATATTTTTTATTATTTTTTTTACACCTGATCGCTGGTCTCCCGCTGTCACACACAGCGATGCGTGCTGGCCAGCGGGAGACCAGCGACCAAAGAAATGTCCAGAGGTTTCTTGCAGCGATCAGCGATACCGGCAGGAGGGCCACTCGCTGATCGCTGTCACACATAGCGATCTCGCTGGTGAGATCGCTGTTACGTCACAAAAGTTGTGACTCAGCAGCGATCTCGCTACCGAGATTGCTTAGTGAGACGGGGCCTTTACTTCTTGTGTGTCACTGTTCTCCACTGCCCTTATCTAATATTATACTTGGTTAACCTCATGCTGCCCCAACCCCCCTACTTACAATGTATGAAACTGAAAGTGAAAATGTGTTGCAAATTCTTAGTAGTAAAGCTCCTCCTCTAGACTAGATCATACTAGGTGTGCGTCTTCCAAGCATCTCACAGCTGCCTGCTACTCAGAAGAGGAAGACTGTAAGAAGTATTATCCTTTCAACAAACTTTGCATCAGTTAACTGTGAGTACATGAGGAATAGTAACAGTATTACTGACCACTATATCAGTTGTACGACCTGGCAATAATTTTGTACAATTGTTTTTAGGAAAAACAATTGTCATTTGGATTGTGAATGCAGAATTAAAAACCTGAGAATGTCAAAGAAGCATCACATTAAACCAGCTGTATTTGAACATTTCACCATCACTCAAGATAGAAAACATTATGTCTGTCAATGTATGACAAATGATCCAGACAAAAACAAATGCTGTGAAGCCAAGATGAGTGTATATTCAGGCAAAGATAAAAATGCTCCTACCAGAGCATCTAATCTAAAGAGACATTTACAGCGCTTTCATCCAGAAGTACTGAAAGCAGTGGATGAGAAAGACTGCATCCAAACCAATGAACCAGTGCCCAGCTCTTCCAGCCAAACAAAGGAGCAGAGAACTTTGCAGCCATCAGTTGCAAGATATTTTGTCAGTGACAAAGTTACTGTGACAATGACAGATACATTTAAAAAACAGATCATAGAGCTTGTTGTAAAGGATAGTGTGCCTATTTCATTATTTTCACGACCAGTTTTTGTGTGTCTGAATGGGGAAATGGCCCGCAAGCTTGGTGTTTCTCTGGAGAGAGTGAGTATTAGAAAATTAGTAATCGAAGAAGCTTTTAAACAAAAGGAAGAACTTAAAAAAACTCTCAAGGGACGCTTTCTGTTTCTTAAAATGGATACCTGCACACGTCACAGAGTGAACTATTTTGCCATCAATGTCCGATTTGTTTGTGACAAAAATGAAAGTTACCAAGACATTGGCAGTAAAAGACACCAAAGCTCATCACACCAGTGAGTTTCTCCAGGTCTTGGTGGAAAAGGTTCTGCAAGACTATGAACTTAAAAAAGAGCAAGTTCTTTCTGTCGTAACTGACAATGCTTCAAATATGATAAGTACTATTAAGCTAATGAATGAGAGTAATGATGGTGACCAGCAGCTAGAAGAACATTCTGGGTCCACAGACACAGAAATGTTTGAAATAGAGGAACACAGTATTGTAACTGAGGAACAAACTGAAGTTGCTTCAGATGAACAGCAACATGATAGTTTAGATGATCTTGTTGAAACTGTGTCAATATGTTCATTCATTCATCACATGCGCTGTGTTGTGCATACGCTACAGCTGGCTATAAGAGACAGTCTGCAAGAAGGACATGCTGCTGCACTGATTAGCAAGGTGAGAAAATTGGCTACTGTTGCCAGAACCCCTAAAGTTGACTCAATTTTGAAGAGACGTGCTGGAAAAGGGGCAATTATTGATCAAGCCACACGATGGGGCAGTACTTACTTAATGACTTAATGATTCAGCACTTGGTTGAACTGAAAACCTTTCTTGTAGACATGGCTAACCCTCAACTGACGCCAAATGAAAGTCAGTGGAATCAGGTGACTGAGCTGGAAAAATTGCTAGAGCACCCATTTACAGTGACTAAAAAATTACAAGCAGAGGACTTAACTCCAGGTATTTTCTTAAAGGAGTGGAAGAACCTGATGTTTTGCCTGTCCCAAAGAGGAGGGTTAATTGCAAGTGGCATTGCTACATCAATGAAACGGAGAGAGGAGCTACTATTACAAAATAACATTCTTTTGGCAGCTGTTTATGTAGACCCAATGCATCGGATTCTTCTAGATGATCAACAGCTAAGTAAAGGAAAAGAAGCTCTGTTTGAAATAGCAGTAAGGATGAAAGGGTTGCAGAACAGTCAGGAGGAACAAGAAGAATTTGGTCGTCCTGCCACATCTTCACCCTCATCATCAACTGATGAAGAATTTAATTTCGAAAAATATTTGGATCACAAGGACCGTGCAAAGCGTTCCCGCATAGAAGAGTCATCCCCATCAAGGAACACAGCCAGTACATTTCAGCAGAATTTTTCATGTGCACTAAAAGAAATTGAGAAATTTGACCGTTCATCAAAAATAACAGTGCAACAAGCGATTCCTCTGAATCCTGACATTGTCAGAGATGTTGCCCGAGTGGTTACTGCTTTGCCACCAACACAAGTTAGTGTAGAGAGGTTGTTCTCTGCTCTCAAAATAATTAGATCAGATTTGAGGGCATCCATGAAGGAGGATCTGACAGAGGCAATACTTTTTCTGAGGACAAATTTATAGATTTCTTCTTATTAACTGCATAAAAGTGTTTATTGCATATTTACTTACAGTTTAGAAAAGTTTATAAAAGTTATTTGCTATATTCTAATTGTATTCTAATAAATGTAGTTTTTGCTCTAAGTGGTCTGATTACTTATATGATGGTGAATAAGCACGATGTTTAATATTTTACAACAGTAAATTTGTTGTTATGAATTGGCCATTTATGAAGGAGTCGGAGTCGGAGCCGGAGTCGGAGCCGGAGCCTGATAAAATCCAGGAGTCGGAGTCGCAACTGTGGCTTACCGACTCCACAGCCCTGCAAATATGATGTGGCCCCTAAAAAAAATGGCTTTGTAAATTTTGTTGTAAAAATGAGAAATCACTGGTCAACTTTTAACCCTTATAACTTCCTAACAAAAAAAAATTTTGCTTCCAAAATTGTGCTGATGTAAAGTAGACATGTGGGAAATGTTATTTATTAAGAAATTTGTGTGACACATCTCTCTGATTTAAGGGCATAAAAATTTAAAGTTTTAAAATTGCAAAATTTTCGCCATATTTCCGTTTTTTTCATAAATAAACACAAGACTTATCGAAGAAATTTTACCACTAACATGAAGTACAATATGTCACGAGAAAACAGAGTCAGAATCACCAGGATCCATTAAAGCGTTCCAGAGTTAGAACCTCATAAAGGGACAGTGGTCAGAATTGTAAAAATTGGCCTGGTCATTAAGCTGCAAACTGGCTCTGTCGCTAAGGGGTTAAACCAGGTATTGGTACTTTTGGCACTGTGGACAGGTGTCAAGTCCTGCTGGAGAATGAAATTTCCATCTCCAAAAAGCTTGTCGGCAGAGGGAAGCATGAAGTGCTCTAAAATTTCCTGGTAGACGGCTGCGCAGACTTTGGTCTTGATAAAACACAGTGGACCTACACCAGCAGATGACATGGCTCCCGAAACCATCAGTGATTGTGGAACCTTCACACTACACCTCAAGCAGCTTGGATTGTGTGCCTCTCCACTCTTCCTCCAGACTCTGGGGCCTTGATTTCCAAATGAAATGCAAAATTTACTTTAATCTGAAAACAACACCTTGGACCACTGAGCAACCGTCCAGTTCTTTTCTCCTTGGCCCAGGTAAGACGTTTCTTGTGTTGTCTATTGGTCATAAGTGGCTTGACACAAGGAATACGACACTTGTAGCCCATGTCCTGGATATGTCTGTGTATAGTGGCTCTTGAAGCAATGACTCCAGCAGCAGTCCATTCCTTATGAATCTCAACAAACAATTTTAATGTCCTTTTCTTAATCCTTTCAAGGCTGCGGTAATCCTGGTTGCTTGGGCACCTTTTTCTACCACACATTCCTTCCACTCAACTTTCCATTAATATGCTTGGATACAGCACTCTGAACAGACAGCTTCTTTAGCAATGACCTTTTATGGCTTTCCCTCCTTGTGGAGTGTGTATCCATGACTGCCTTCTGGACATCTGTCAAGTCAGCAGTCTTCCCCATGATTGTGGAACCTACTGAAACAGACTATAGAACCTTTTTAAATGCTTAAGAAGCCTTTGCAGGTGTTTTTTGTTAATTATTCTAATTTACTGAGATAATGACTTTTGGGTTTTCATTGGTTGTAAGCCATAATCATCACATTAACATAAACACTTGAAATAAGAGTGATTACAAACAGTGATCTATTTAAAATAGGAGTTTCACTTTTTGAATTGAATTAACTTTTTATGATATTCTAATTTAGTGAGAAGCACTTATGTACACACTGACAGCGCAAGAGCTGGCACGCACACATCTCTGCTGTGAGATTTCACTAGAATGATACACCTGGAAGAGTAGCGAGCGGATACAGCAGAGAGATGTGTATACATGCCAGATGAAGGCGGATAGTGTTCAGGTAGCAAACATGTTAATCAAGATAAAAGGAGGAGCACCTGGAATGGGGGTGCAACTGTGCACGGACCAGGCCAAGGGTACACGGGCCAAGCAACAGATGCTCAGGCTAGGAAAAGGGTGCACAGAGCAGTCTAATTTATGTATTGATTACACAATTTTATCTGGACACCAAAACCAATAATTAACGTACTAAAAGCATGCCTTTTATATGCACCAAGTCCCCTATATAACTTAGCCCCCCCCCCATATGAGTATGTGTTTAGACGTACTTGCATTGGTTGTAGGCGTGGGGATACAGAGTCTTTGAATATTGGCTCCCAAAATACAAGGTTTTTGTTTTGTTCCAAGTCATTGATTTAACAAACAAGTACAATCATAGTGCCTAAGAGATATTATTCCAGTCTACAGTATTAGGAAGAGCTGATCAACCGATACGTGCATGGGCATTGGCAGTATTTGGGGCCATTTGTTTTCATGAAGTGTACATTTCCTATGAGGATCCAATGTCCATATCATGGATACACATGAGCCAAAGACAACACAAGACAACTACGGCATGATAATATTGCACTGTGGATATCTGTGATACCAGGGATGTTAAGAATACCGTAATTAATTCAGGGGCCAAACTGATTATCTTAGGGCCCCGTCACACATAGCGACTCACCAGCGATCCCGACAACGATATCAACTTGTCAGGATCGCTGGTGAGTCGCTACATGATCGCTGGTGAGCTGTCAAACAGGCAGCTTCACCAGCGACGCCGAGCGCCCGGCGTCGCTGTGCACGTTAGTTACCAGCGCGCTGATGCAGGGAGCTGGTAACTAAGGTACACATCGGGTTTCTAAGCACCGCGCGTCACTTAGAAACCCGATGTGTACCTTGGTTACCCAGCTCCCTGCATCAGCGCGCTGGTAACTAAGGTACACATCGGGTTTCTAAGTGACGTGCGCTGCTAAGAAACCCGATGTTTACCTTAGTTACCAGCGAGCTGATCGCTGGTTTCCCGCCTGTCACACGCAGCAATGCGTTTTGGCCAGCGGGAGACCAGCGATCAAAGAAATGTCCAGGGCTTTCCAACAACGATCAGCAATACCGGCAGGGGGGTCGGTCGCTGGTCAGCGTCACACACAGCGATCTCGCTGGTGAGATCGATGTTGCGTCACAACAATTGTGACTCAGCAGCGATCTCGCTAGCGAGATCACTATGTGTGACAGGGGCTTTAGTGCCACAGTAAAAGGAATTAATCCTAGACAACACTAGAGTAAAAGGTCAAACTTTTTTACCAGGAAGAGATTGCTAGGCTCATTAACTAGCTAGCTTATGGGATCTGTCCAGTTCCAAGCTATGATACTGATCCTGTTTGAGGATAGAAACGTTCACTTTAGATACCTAAACTTGGATATTTCCTCCAAAAATAGTTCAAAATCCAGAAAAGCCGGGGGGGGCGTGGCTATGTAGCGACGCAGTGAGGACGAGTGTGGCAAGAGCTCCTGCCATCCTGATGACATTTAGCCAGCAGATTCTTACCTCTGCGGCACAATCGCCAGTCCTGGGACCCCTCTGAATTCTATGGCGCTTCGGGACCCACGCGGGAGAGCGGGGTTGGATTCCTTGGTGCCTGCAGCTGTGAAGACAGGGGCGGCCGGCGGGGGCCTGCACAGGGTGGCGGCCATCTTGGAGGCGCGCTCTGACTGTGAGAGCCGCGGCGCCGGGTTCCCATCTCTGCAGCGCTGGAGGACGGTGAGCAGACACCCTGAATATTTGTGAGGGGCAAGCGGTGAGTGCCCTGAAAGATTGGGCCCCGCGTCCCCCTCTTTGCTACATCACCTGGCCTGCCAGCGTCATTACTGTAGGGACTTGGATCCCTCCCTCTCTGACTGCTGTCCCTGTGGGGTGCTGGGGATCTCTCCCTGGGCTATAAGGGCCCTTGTCTGCCGCTTGGTGCTGGACATTGCCTCCATGTGTGACATTGTGGGTCTGTGCTGCTCCTAAAACCCTGCAGCCACCATCTGATAATTTAATTTAATTTATAACCTTGATTCAGGGGACTCCGGAGTGCGCTGTCCCCGATACCCGGCTGTGCCCCATTGCTATTAAAATGAGTCGTTCCAAGGGGTCTGGAACAGCGGCTGAAAGAATATGCCAGAGTAGACCATGCTGAAGGCTCAAGATCTCTTAAAAATAATCCTTCACAGTCTCAGCGCAAGAACCGCCCCTCTGAGGGTGGGGAGGACAGTGAGCAAGAAGAATTAACCCTTAAGCAGGCGTCTGAACAACTCATGCAGGCTATCTCCTTAACCAGGACATCTCTGTCTGGGAAGATAGAGGACGTGCACACCGAGGTGGTACGCCTCCGACAAGACATGCAAGCCATGAAGGGCCGCATTACGGAGGTGGAAACGCGGGTATCCCAGGTAGAAGACACCATTACTCCCATGGAAGCCAAACTAACGAAAGTGGCAGGCTCTATGAACGCGTGGAGGCAAAAAGCAGATGACCTGGAGAATAGGATGCGTCGGAATAACATATGAATTATTGGTCTACCGGAGCGCTCGGAAGGACAACATCCGGAGCAATTCCTAGAAGATTGGCTTAAAACCACTTTGGGAGACGAATTCTCCCCAATCTTTGCAGTGGAAAGGGCTCACAGAGTCCCTACTAGGCCTCTACCTCCTGGAGCCCCACCTAGACCTTTTCTGGCGCGTCTCCTCAACTGCAGGGATAGAGACGTGGCTCTGCGGCTGGCGTGACAAAAGAGTTCTATCAAGTTCAATAATGCCACGATTTCGATTTTCCCAGACTTCTCTATGGAACTCCAGAAACAACGGGCACAGTTTACGGAGGTCAAAAGACATCTACGGGAGAGGAATGTTATGTACTCGATTTACCCGGCCCGGCTCCGGGTGGTCCATGAGGGTTCCTTAATTTTTTCAGATCCAGCGGAGGCGGATGAGTGGCTACGGTCTCAGAAAGGTTCTGCTGCAAAGGAATCCTAACGTATCTATGGCTAGCTAGTATTTTTAAATTAATCGACTGATTGGAGCTCTACTCAAAAGCGTCCAAGTTACCAACAATACCAGACACTGGGATCAGTGATGGTATCCCCTTGTTTGCTTTGTGATGATGGGAGTACAGGACTCTGCTCCCGCGTTGTTTGTTGTTTTTTCACTTTGTTTTTTTTCCGTTGTGTTTTTTGTATTTTTTTAGGTAATAATCGCAGTCAACAACAATTTCTGTCTCTAGGTGCTGTCTCTAAATTTTGCCCATGTTTTACTCCGCTGAATATAATGCATAATATTATATGCATTATATTCAGCGGAGTAAAACATGGGGTCGGAGTTGATATGTATGACATGGAATGTGAGGGGTATAAAAACTCCTCGAAAAAAGATCAAGGTTTTCTCACAGATCAGACATCGCCCTCACATTGTGGCCTTGGTGGAGACACACCTGACTAGGCATACAACGCAGTGCGTACAGAATCCTTGGGTACATTCCACTCCAGCTACTCAAGAGGGGTCTCACTGTTGGTACATAAAGATGTTATATGGGAAGCTAGGGAGACTCGGAGGGACCCTGAGGGTCGTTTTATTTTTGTCCATGCATTGATAAACACCAGGAAATATGTGGTCTTATGTATTTATAATCCTCCCCCGGCTCGCATATCCATTCTGCAGAAGGCAATGAGTTTTGCCCTTAATTACCCAGACGCTGATGTTATTTGTATGGGAGACTTTAACATGGTTATGAACAACTGTCTTGATAAATTGAGGTTGGATGATGGAGCGACTGGGGGGGTCCTCTCCACCGACTACAACCCCGTTGTCATTATTCATGGGGGGTGGCGGGAGGTTGGATTTGTGGAGGGTGCGTCATCCTGAGTTAAGGGAATATATCTGCCACTCATCCACTAAACGCTCTCTATCACGCATAGATTATATATTCGGTTATGGCGGTCTGGTAATGTGGGTGACTGATATAGAACATGGAAGCAGGGGGATCCCAGACCATAGTCCGGTTATCCTTAAACTCATATATGGGCATGTAAACAATGGGATAGCTTGGAAGTTGAATCCTTTCTGGTTAAAATTAATGGGACCCCCAGACAGAACGATTGGTCAGTTGCATTGCTTCATCGCGTCCCACCCGGAACCTCAAGATCTTAATTTATTTTGGGATGCCCTTAAGGCATATCTGAGGGGCTGTTTGTCCTCACGATCTTTTATATTAAGCAGGTAACCTCGGAGAGGGATGATGAGGTGGAGCAACGACTGAAAGATTCAGAGGCTACATATATATCTAACCAAACCAGTGGGAACAGGAGTGAGTGGTTGGCTGCCCAGAGGTTATATACTCAGCATGTGGACACTAAATCTAAACGTAAACTATTCTTTACCCGTCAATCCTATTTCGAATTAGGGAACCAGACGGGCAAATTCTTGGCCTATCTGGTGCGCCAACATAACACCTCCAACACGATATTACAGATTCGTAGGGCAGATGGTATATTGGTGTCTTCGACCGAGGAGATTCTTGGCTGTTTTCAGGATTACTACAGTTCACTATATGAATCTAAAAGTGACTGACACTTTGGGGTGTCTAGACTATTTATCAGATGTATCATTCCCCACATTAGATCCTGAGCAGCAGGCCCTTATGGACGCTGTGTTCACTGCAGTGGAGATAGACAATGCCATGACAGACATGGCGTCTGGGAAGGCCCCTGGACCTGATGGGTTCCCTATTGAATTATATCGGAAGTACCGGGATATATTGACGCCGCTTTTGGTGAAGGTACTTCGGGGGAATTTGGGAAGGGAATTCTATGCCCGAGTCCTTTTATGACGCCAACATCATAGTGCTTAGGAAGGAGGGGAAGGATCCTTTGGAATGTGGATCCTATCGTCCCATTTCGTTAGTGAATGTGGACTATAAAATTCTCACCAAGATTCTAGCTACTAGACTGAATTCAATTATAATGAATTACATCCTGATCAAATGGGCTTTATGCCTGGTAAAAGTACTTCCATTAACAGAAGAGTCCAGTCAATAGTCCAATATAGCTACCTAATGCCAGACAGCAGATGGGCTTTGGCATCAGTGGATGCTGCCAAGGCGTTTGACTCTCTTGAATGGCCTTTCCTCCCCGCAGGTTTGCAAAGGTATGGCTTTGGCAATAAATTTATAACATGGATCAAAGTACTATATATGAAACCCAAGGCCCGTATTATAATAAATAACTAAATATCTAGTCTTTCGCATTGCATAGGGGAACCCATCAGGGTTGCCCTCTTTCCCCAGCCTTCTTCGCCCTTGCGGTAGAGGCACTAGCAATACGTATAAGGTCCTCCCCTAACATCCAAGGTATAGATATAGCAGGTCAGGTGGATACCATAGGCCTATATGCCGATGATATGGTGATATTCTTGAATGATGTGGAAGAAACTTTGCCACAGGTAATATCCCTTATAGATAGATTCAGTAAATATTCAGGTCTACATATAAATTGGGAGAAGTCTGCCCTGTTACCCCTTTACTATGCCCCGATGCCCCAGCATCTACAACTTAATGTCCACCCATTGTTGGAACTAGTTAAAGTTAAATTTGCATCCAGGGGTAGGCTCCAATTATCTGTGGCTGGACGCATTAACCTGATTAAAATGATATTACTCTCTAAATTTAGCTACTCGCTTCAGCACAGTGGTAGCGGTGCCCAAGTCCTTTTTTGTTAATCTCAATTCCCTGGTCACGTCCTTTATATGGGGGAAAACTAGGCCCAAACATAAACTGCCCATTTTACAAAGACCAAAGAAGGGAGGCAGGGCGGCGCTGCCAGATTTTTTCCTATACCACTTCGCTACTGAGATCCCTGGTGCAGGCCCCTGTCCCTCTAGAGCCATTGGTCTGCTAGTGTGGAGTATGGGTGGAGGAGACTTGGGATCGCTATACTGGGGTGTTCCTGCGTGAGACGCTGTTTATGGCACGGAAGGTGCTGGCATTGCGGTGGATAGGGGTTCATGTCCTTCCCTTGGATTCTGGATCGAATTGGTAAATTCGATTGTTCCATATGAGCGCACGTTATACCAAAATAGGGGATGCCCGGGTAAATTTGAAAAGATTCACCCACCTTTCGTGTCTACCTCTTTCCTCATAGACTGTAAGCTTGCGAGCAGGGCCCTCACTCCTCTTGGTATTTGTTATAATCTACTGTATGTGATTATTGTTATGCTGTAATGTCTATTGTCTGTACAAATCCCCTCTGAAATGTAAAGTGCTGCGGAATATGTCGGCGCTATAAAAATAAAATTTATTATTTATTATTATTAAAAGATTTGGGAGAGGTGGAATTCCTCTCACCTCACTTTACAAGGCTGAGACATCACATGTGACATAATATGATAGAGGAAACCAGGCTGCGGAAATAGTAGATACCAGTTGACAGAGGTAGTTGTAGTTTAGGAATTTTAGTTAGATTTTATTTCTGAGTGATATGACAAGGTTTGTGAAATTGGATTGATATACATGCTTGAAAATGTATAGGCAATTATCCTTCATGTATGCTTGGAAGGATATGTACATACTACCTTGTTTATAAGAGTGTGTAATTTCTCTGCATTATATTTTACAATGGACGGAAACGTGTGCTATGTATAATACTTGTTATCATAAGCCATTGTGTATATTGTACATTCTTTGTGCCATGAGGTTCAATAAACGAATTTAAAAAAAAAAAATATCCAGAAAAGCCCTTAACCGCTTCCCGACCGCCCACAGTAGATAAACGTTGGCGCTTGCTGGGCTTTGTGCAGCGCCGACGTTTATCTACTGTCGGCGGTTTTGTGCCCCCCAGGACCCCCACATACCTTATAACGCGGGGATCCCGGTGCACAATGCATGCTGGGACCCCCGACGTCATCTAGACCTGATTGGTTCAGGTCCTGATGATGTCAGCATCACAGCAGCCAATGAGAGCGCTCACTGGGAAAGCTTCTGGTTTCCCGGCGATCTCACTCATTGTAACGCGACTTCTCCTCTGATCTCACACTGACAGATGATCAGAGGTGAAGCAGCTTTACTGTGTGACTAGATCGCTGCCTGGCACAGCTGTACTCAGGACAAATTGGACAACAACTTTTGGGGTCCAATTTCTCCTGTTACCCTTGTGAAAATAAAAAATTGGGGGCTAAAAGATCATTTTGTGGAAAAAAAATGATTTTTTTATTTTCATGGCTCTACGTTATAAACTTCTGGGGGTTCAAAGTGTTCACGACACATCTAGATAAGTTCTTTAAGGGGTCTAGTTTCCAAAATGGGGTCACTTGTGGGGGGTTTCCACTATTTAGGTACATCAGGGGCTCTCCAAATGCGACATGGCATCCGATCTCAATTCCAGCCAATTCTGCATTGAAAAAGTCAAACGGCGCTCCTTCCGTTCTGAGCTCTGCCGTGTGCTCAAACAGTGGTTTAGCCCCACATATCAGGTATCAGCGTACTCAGGAGAAATTGCACAAAAAATTTTGTGGTTCATTTTCTCTTTTTACACTTGTGAAAATAAAAAAAAATGGTTCTCAATTAAAATGTTTGTGAAAAAAAGTTAAATGTTTATTTTTTCCTTCCACATTCCATTCATTCATGTGAAGCACCAGAAGGGTTAATAAACTTCTTGAATGTGGTTTTGAGTACATTGAGAGGAGCAGTTTTTTGAATGGTGTCACTTTTGGGTATTTTCTGTCATATTGACCCCCCAAACTCACTTCAAATGTGAGGTGGTCCCTAAAAAAATAGTGTTGTAAATTTTGTTGTAAAAATGAGAAATCGCTGGTCAACTTTTAACCCTTATAACTTCCTTAAAAAAAAAATTATGTTTCCAAAATTGTGCAGATGTAAAGTAGACATGTGGGAAATGTTATTTATTAACTATTTTGTGCAATATCACTCTCTGATTTAAGGGCATAAAAATTAAAAGTTTGAAAATTGCATAATTTTCTAAATTTTCGCAAAATTTCGATTTTTTTAAACAAATAAGCGCAGTTCATATCTAAGAAATTTTACCACTATCATGAAGTACAATATGTCACGAGAAAACAATGTCAGAATCAAAAGGATCCGTTGAAGCGTTCTAGAGTTATGACCTCAAAGTGACACTGGTCAGAATTGAAAAAATTGGCCCGGTCACGAAGGCAAAAACAGGCTTGGGTGGGAAGGGGTTAAAGGGAATCTGTCGGTAGGATTAACCCTCCTAAGCTATCTATAGATTGTAGATCCGAACAGCTCAATTACATATAAAAAAAACATGGATTTCTCTGAGAATAGGACATCAGATCACAGATATCAGAGTATCATTTTATTCAGATTCTTATGACCTGTGTACCCATATAGACTGCCTAGGTAGGTTGATCCTACTGACGGATTCCCTTTAAATGGGTAAACCAACAGGATAGTTGAGAAGTGATCATAGGTGCAGAGACCACTATCAAATAAAGAGAACGGGGTCATGTTTGAATGTAAATAGCAGTCCAGCTATATGTTGTCTAGACTAGAGGCTCTCAAATCAGTACTACAACTGTTCATGTAATAGTATCACATGCTAGACCACTGCTAAACTCAAACTGCTAAACTCAAACCTTTAAGGGGGTTTTACGCTAAGCAATATCGCTAGCAATATCGCTAAAACGTCACTGGTTTTGTGACGTTATAGCGATATTGCTAGCGATATCGCTTTGTGTGATACTTACCAGCGACCGGCTCCCCCGCTGCTCATCGCTGATCGCGCAAGAATGTCCGGCTCCATTTCTCGTCGTCTGCTTCCTGCTGGGGCTTCCTGCTGTGACGTCCAGCGACGCGTGGAGGCGGGCGGGAGGACGCAGGATCGCTGTGTGTGAATGGTAAGTATCGTGCGCTGTATCGCTGCTGCATCGCTGTGAGATCTTTCTGTATGAAAGCTCACTAGCGATCATTTAGCGATGCACCAGCGATCCTGACCGGGTCGTATCGCTGGTGCATCGCTAAATGTAAAAGGGCCTTGATGCAGGACCCCTGCTTTCATGACTTGTGGGTGGTCTAACGTCAATGACCGGGCAGCTACAACCTCTGCTGTAGATCTGTGTTAAGTGTTAAATCTGGAAATACCCCTTATTTAGAACAATGGTGATTGCCTTACAAGGAAAAGTAAAATATTAGGGGATAGTAGTCAAAAGATGTTAGGGACTGCGATAAAGAAAATTGTGCCCAGCTGTACAATAAAATTGTGCACCTCTCCTTTGGAAATCCTTCCGATAACAAAGTTACTTGTGGCAAGGCCCATAGCATGTTTAAAAAAACCCTCACTGTTTGTTGGATTGCTGGGGGTCCTCTCCCTGCAGCCCCCAGTAATCAGCTAGTATTGGGGAAAGTCGCCAGAATTTCCAAATTTCTCCTATGGATGAAGTATATATGCCATCGCACACAGCGCCATGTCCCCAGGCATCACCATCTCTGCAGCAGCCCCCCACAATAGCCAACAGAAGGTGGTGGTCTGATGGGGCAACCCATAACACACTTGAACATCAACATTTAGAGAACAATATTACGGTAGTTAGCAAAGTTAAAACAGAGAAAGTGTTTTGAAGAGCAAAAACAATATCAAAAAGCTTCCAATCAGTAAATCCAGGTGAAGACCTGTCTGACCAGACACCGCTAAATGAGGCGGACATTAGAAGGTGGCCATACACTGGCCACACTTAGCGTATGGCTGTATTTGCTTGTAGGCCACAATGTAAGAAAACAACCACCCTCCAGATGCAAATCATGCGATTCCCATTATGTTATTAATAAACCAATACAAGTCTCCAGAGATGGCTTACTGTTCTTGGCACGCCGTCATTAGACACCTTTCCATTTAACTCTTTGAGAAACTTTAGTTATGGAAATAGTCTGGTCAGCTGGCCGCAGATATAACATGCCAGTGAATGTAAGAGAAGTAGACTTGTCCCTGATAAGCCTTCTGTGGTCAGGGAAAGATTGGCCAACATTCTAGGAGGAGATAAGACCATTACATCAGTGAACGCCAGTGCCAACCCAGCCGTCCTGCCACCGGAAGGTAACAGGGAGAGCGGGTACAGACGCCACTGAAGAAAGTGAGATTTCAAGCAAGACACATGCTAAAGAGTTAATCCAGTAACAATATGGGATGATAGCCATGCAGGCTCAGGACTGGAATGAGAAGCAGCTATTTTCAGCTTGGCATATGGGAGACACTTCATGTTGTCATAGACACAGGCCGCATGTGAAGCTGAAAATATGCTCTCGTAGCGGAAATCAGGGCTAGGTGTACAGGACATGTGATAGCGGGAGCGCTCACGACCTCACCACTACAGGGCATTACCCAGTGTGGCGGGGCAGAATGGGGGGGATAGCAATGTAGACTCGCATCAAATGGTCATGACTGCTCCAAACTGAGAAACGCCGACCTATGGGTGCCCCATGGGAACGGCGGTCTGTGGCCTTGGAGTGCAGTTCAAGTTACACAGGTGGAAAAGTGCGCCGACTTCCTATCGATGCTGCCAACAACAGAAAACAAGAACTAGTGTTTTATACAGCGTTCATTTGGCCATCATTGGATTGTATAAACTTGCCAGTAACCAAGCGATGAACTATGGAAAACATCTGGCGATTGCCTCATTCGTGTCGGCATTAATCATCAGTGTCAGAAGCACCTCATCTGTGTGAGCAGGTGATAATCTATGTGCACATCACGATCCTATTATCGATTATTCTGTTGACGTAGAATTCCAACTGGCCCAACTAAACAGCCCATTAAGTGACTGAAGGATGAGCTTGTATACAGCCGATCAGTGGTTGTTTTGTGGCCCCAATCAACAAGTGAGTGATCTCTTTAGGACCAATGCTAGTTTTAGAAAACTCAGCTCAGTGTTAAACATTTGTCAACCTGTTACCTACAGTCCCAAAATCACATGCCCAGTTTTATCGCTGCTATGATAGATCGCTAAATAGCCGCCCTCTCCTTCCACTTGTACAGATAAATAGTCACGGCTTATCGCCACCCTACAGATCGCACACAAACTTTCCACTTAAAGTTTCCAGGTCCTGCCTAGCAAACAAGCTTTGTAATGTAGCAGGGATGCTCTGGGAACACCTCTGGTATTATAATACTACTTTGATGTAAATACTTATATACCCAAAGAAGTGAGGTGTTCTCAGAGTGATGCCATTATTGACTAACCAAATAACAATTACATTTGCAAGCTCTCAGAGCACAGGGGTTCCTTCTTCAGGTTGGTTTATAAATGAATTAATAAGACAAGAGTGGCCTGGAGAAGAAGCCCCTGTGCTCTGAAAGTTTGCAAATATATTTTTTCTGGTTAGCCAATAAAAGCTATATACTTTTGTCATTTTGGGGCATAAAAGCATTTATCGTACATCAATTTTTCTAGCTAACACAACTCCACAATATTTACTGTACTTCAAAATAGATTGTCAACTCCATCTGCTAAGCAAAGGGTCACGGTAGGATCAGCCGATTTCTGCGGGATGGGGAGCTACACTTCCTTGGACGCTACAAGCAGACTAAGGCTATGTTCACATGTATTTGCTGCAGACATTTCTGCACCAAAAATGTCTCCAGAGGAAAAACCTTGCAAATTAAAAAAATGCATTTTTTAATACATTTTTTCCCCATTCATTAGAATGGGATAAAGACATTGAAAGAATTGACATGCCGCAGATGTCAAACTGCATAAAAATCTGCAAGAAAAAATAAGCACCATTTGGCATGAATCAAGAAGGAAAAGGTACAATGACGGTACATGTTTGTACTGGTTGAGTCAAAAAAAGCTGCATTTACACCCTATCAAAAAAAAATGGGGCCCCTCTTCAGAGAGGTCTAATATCATAATAGGCAACATACATATGGGGGTGTCCAGATGGGAATCTCAATAAGGCCGGGGTCACACTTGCGAGAAACTCCCACGAGTCTTGCGTTTCATTACCCGGCACTGCCGCCAGCACTCAGGAGCGGAGCGCTCAGCTGCATAGAAATCCATGCAGACGCACACCCAGATACCGAGTGCCGGCGGCAGTGCTGAGTACTGAGACGCGAGACTCATGGGAGTTTTTCGCAAGTGTGACCCCGGCCTTAGAGGGACTTCCACAATATCGCTATTGTGACTGTAAGCATTTTGCATCACGTGCTGGACTCTGCTACAGCCAAAACAGTGAGCTAAAATTGGCAAATCTGGAAAAATAAGGATTAACCAAAATACCGGTTATGAGAAAGGGGCAGAGGTATGGAGTACTGATGTTCTCCTCCCCACAGGAATATGTGTATCTGGCCTTTGTAAGGTAGCGCTTGTTAAGGTAGGAGATACTCGCTAGGCAGCCGATAAATCCGGTCTGGCACAGGTTTCTCAACATAAACTCAGTCCATTCTGTTTATTATGCAGCATAAACCATCAAACCACAACATAAAGTTCATATCAAATCAGCATAGCGTCCATGACAGAGCTCTGCTCTGTTATACTGTGGTCACACAGGCTCTCGTTATGTCCAGTACACAGGCTCTCTAGCCTCACAGTTATATCCCCTCTCCGGGTTACCTTCTCATGGCTGCTTCTCAGTCCCGACGTTCATTCCCCCTCCTGGGAACTCTCAGACATATGCAGCCATTATCCACAGTCTCTCCACGTGCTATCAGGAAGGCAGACACGTCAGCCAGACGAGACCTTCCATATGGACCAATCGGGTCCCAGCATTCACTCATGTGACCTACCCTGGCCACCTTATATGGTCCGTAGCCACGCCCACCGGATCACATGGCTATGACCTCATCACAGGTCCTCCAACCATTCACACACATATACTTTACTATGGCGTTCTATACACCCGCCCCTAGGTGGGTTTGTAGGTGATTGATCCCACCCGTCTCACCAATCACCTGAAGGCTTCTCCTTAACACATTGTCACGAAAGATCAGCACATAATCAAGCCTTCATCCCAAGGCCACCTACCTTGGGATACATAATGATCCTTTAGCACACTGCTCCTGTTACCACTCTGGACATGGCTATCCGTCCGTCCTGGGACACCCACACAGCGCCCCCTAGAGGACGCAGTGGTCACTACACCACACCTTACACATGCCAATTAGGGCAACCACTTTAGACGGTACCTTATGCACATGTGCTTGAGAAGAGTTATAGTGCTGTGCAAATTATTTGAGACAAAGCATTTTTTTAAGCAAAATCGTAAGTTGGTTACTAGTCAGTGAATCAAACCAGTTTTAACTGCTTTTAACAGGTGTGAGTGCCTGTTCAAAGCAGTTAAAACTGGTTTGAATCACTGACTGGTAATCAAAATACGATTTTACTTAAAAAAAATGCTTTGGCCCAATTAATTTGCACAGCACTGTATAAAGAATTCTTATGAGGGTCTCTGGACTAGACATTTGTAACGCTATGTGCACCTGGGCCGCTGAACTTATCAGACCAATCCCGTCCGCAGCTTCACGTGTCCGGACAGGGGTAGGAGATGTACACCATTTACATGCTCTATAAATGGGACCAGATCAGCATATGCTGCAGTGTGAAAAACAGTCCATGTGAACTGGCACAGAGTCCACCATTGGGTCCATGTGCTATCCGTTCATCAGAACTTGCCGCAAGGTAAAGCAGTGATCATGGGGAATTGGAGGGAGGAAGAATTCAGGACTTGCTGATAATACCACAACTGAGGATCACCCAGACAGAAATGGCCGATATCTGAACATTGGGCTGAATTACATTAATTCTGCAACAAAAAGTAGAAGCAGAAGGCTTTGATTTTAATTGTGAGGCCTAACGACTGCCAATATCAAAACTATTACTACTCCATTTTCCATCTGATCATAAAGCGAGCCTCAGGTCACAAATTGGAACGCTGGGAGCTGTAATTACAGTAATACCAAGTGTGACCGAATCTTCCAAGAAATACACCTTTTTATGATCTCAGTTTTCTTCTTTCAGGGTAAGCTTCTGGACATCATTCTATCTAAAGCAGCCTTTCCATTGCTGGATCTAAATCTAGATTAGTCCCTTTACAATGACATCCTGATTCTCTGTTCATCTGTCGCTCATGCTTCCGTTATAAATAGCAACTAGAATGCAGTGCCGGACCCGCTGCAACATTGGGTCCATTATTTATAGAATTAAAAAAAAAAGTTCTAGAGCTATACTTTACTATCAAAAAAGCAGGATCCAAAACCAATGTGAACACAACCTTATTTGGACGTACTGATCCCAACTAACTTTATTCTCATCTCTCACTGCATAATAATCGCTTACGATGGCAGCGGCTCCCGTTTATCCACGTCTTTCCCTGGAAACGCTCTCCTTGCTATCCCTGCATGTGGTTTACCCATTGTCTTCCTGTATGAGGTCAGTGCCCGCACTGAAAATTAGGCAGATATTCATGGGCCATCTTCTCTAACCCCCACTTAAATTCTAAACTTGTGCTTACCATACACTACAGATGTAGGAGGGCTAAAATGTGATTTTAGGACATTGCCTTTTTTTTGTGATAGGAACAAGCATAACACACTCGACCAAAGGCGGATATCTGCAGAGGCTCATCTGCTGTGTCTGGAAGTTTCGGTTGTTGTCAGGTACAGACCTTGGAAGGTTGCTCATGCTAAACAGATTGTGTCTCATCAATGAAAGCTCAGACCTCTGATCAAAGCAAAACTGGCAATTTCTCATTACAATTTATGGAATCATTGTTAAAGACCAGTTGTTCTGATGAGGGGTTAATCAGCAGGTTAACAGCGTTCTAAAGCCGCTGCACCGAACGTCCGGCTACCAGAAGGTAAGAAACTTTATTCCCCCAGCTTTTAGACAGACGTGCAGCTTCAGTCACTGCTCAGTACAGTGTGAACGGCAGCTGTGATCATGCTCCACCACCGACTGACAGCTGGCTATACAGTGCATCAGTACAGAGCCGGCTGTCAGTCAGTGCCGCCGCCGTCATGGTTACAGCCGCCGCTCACTATGTACTGACCGGTGAATGAAGCCGCTCTTCAATGACAAAGCCAGAGGCTGGAAAAAGGAGAGGGAGGAATAAAATTCATTCCACCATCTGGCAGACCAGCTTTCAGCGAGGCAAGCGCACAACTTTTAGAATGCTATTAACCTGCAGATTGACTTTTTTTTTTTTTTTTTTTAAAACACACAAGACAGGTTGGAGAACACAATCCAGACCCAGGGGCTTGTAATGTCATTCTAAGTGTCCCCCAGACACGCTGGCCTGTGTGTAGCTGCTTACATGAGGTTTTCCTATCAAAGAAAAGAGAAGTGGCACACAGCCATCATAACATTATTGGGGTTGACTCCTGAATGCTGTGTAGGAGTCATAGATGGCTCTTCCCATCGCAGTTTATGGGACATCCTATTCTTCACATAGGTGCATTTCACTTTCTAGTCTCCTGTTGCTCAAGCAATTAAAGAAATGTCATAGATAGCAATACCCCTTTAAGCTTTATTGCAGCCCTAATAGGGAATCTAATCTGTCAGCCCTTTTTGCCATGTTATCTGAAGATACCATGCTGTAGGGGTTAAAACACAGATTTCCGCCAAGCTCTGTGGTTTTGTTTGCCTTCAATGATTGTTTTAGAACCTGGATCTTATCATTGGTGTGACTGGCTGGTCCATGAACCCTGGTCCCGACAAGCCCCCTCTTGTGATAGGCAGCTCACTGTCTATGGACATTGTGTATACATAGCCTGGAGTGGCGGGGCAGCTTTCTCAGCTCTGCTGCATTGCTAAAATCTAAAAATTCTGTGAGAACCGCTACACCCAGTAGTCTAAAGGCCCCTTTACATTTAGTGATGCACCAGCGATCCGACCATGATACGACCCGGTCAATATCGCTGGTGCATCGCTAAATGGTCGCTGGTGAGCTGCCAAACAGGCAGATCTCACAGCGACGTAGCGACGCAGCAGCGGTCGCTACTTACCTTTCACACACAGCAATGCTGACATCCTCCCACCCGCGTCCACACGTTGCTCGTCGGCGCCAGCAGGAAGCGCCCGAAGAGAAATGGACCCGGCCGATATCGCGTGATCAGCGACAGACAGCGGGGGAGCCGGTCGGAGGCAAGTATCACACAGCGATATCGCTAGCAATATCGCTGCTGCATCACAAAATCGGTGACGCTTTTGCGATATCGCTATGTGTAAAGCCCCCTTAAGTGATACATCCTTGGATTCAGATTCTATTTGCCTACATCAGGCTGCTATCAGATTAAGTAGCAAAAACCTGCTGACAGATTCCCTTTAAGAGTGACACAACAAGACACTGTTGGCACCTCTGCCTTAGGGCATGTTCCTGCTTAATATTTTTTCATCATTTTTTTCTTCCTTCAACCAAAACCTTCTCTCTTAGCAGGAAAAATGCAGTGTGCATAAAAATTTGTAGCGTTTTACACACAATTCATATGTGCTTTTGTGTAGAGAATATTTATCCGCTGAAACAATTGACATTTTTGTGTATTGGCAAAAACGCAGCAGAGGTCCGATAACGAGCAGAAACATTTTTAAAAAAATCTCATCAATTTTGCCAGCAATGTAAAAAACGCTATGCAGTTTATGCACCAAATACGATGTGTAAAAGACTCAGCAAAAACTCTGCAATTAAGCTGCTTGTCAATCTCTGAGCAAATTTTCAATTAGGGCATCGAAATCTGAGGCTTCAGTAGGTCTCTACATCACATTCAACACTTCAAGAAATGTTTCAGAGAATATAGTCACATGTGAACGTGCCCAAAGGGCGGCCACCGAGTGCTATGGTTTCTATGTGCCGCTCCTCGCCATACAAGACTACGCTCACATGTTGTGGATTTCACATCCTCACATCAGACAAGGGGTTTAAAAAAGAATTTGGGGCAGACGTCCAGATTGGCCAGTGGCTCTGCACGAGGATTGGTCATTTGTAATTACTGCAGAATGTCAGCAGATGGTCAAAATTTACATGTAAAATCTGCACCTACATGCTGACAAACTCCGTAATGAGCGAACATGACTTAAGTGGGTCCAGAGTTCAGACAGCAGGTCAGAGGTGACGGCAATGTCCCCTGATATCACGGCTGCTGGCATGGTCAGAGCAAAGTCCCGGCAAACAGGCGCTCAGGTCTCTGCTGGTTAACTACAAGTTTTTAGCCTTCAGTGAAGTTTGGCTTTTAAAGAATCCAGTTTTCAACTGAAATCTATTAGACCCACTTTGAAAGTTTCCCAAATATTTGGTAGTTACTTAGCAATGTGTAACACGCCCCGTCGTCTGCAGCAACCACACATAGGCTTCTATAATAATGAGCCTGGGAATGTGACTCTCCCTACTCGCTCGCTCGTTTTAAGCGATAGTAGTGCCCTAGCACAAAAACGAGTTTTTTCAGATTGCTGTGGGTGGTGGAAATCAAACTTTAACATTTTCCCTTTCAAACTAATCTGCTTCCTTTTTTCTTCGCACAAACACTTCATTGTTGCATTTCTTCAAGATATTTTTCTCTGCATATTAATGAGCCTTAACAACAATACACAAAGAATTAGAAATGCAATAATCTGAGGCGGGCCTCCACGTGGGCCTGGATATTAGCATATCACAGCCAGGCCAGAGTCCCTGACTGTCAGCACCATGAAACCTCCCCGTACTGTACACTGGTAAAATCTGCACACTGTGGTAGGACTACAGCTCCCAGCATACCATGGAGGGAGGGGTCTCTATTAACAGACTGCATCCTGATCTGACGGATGAATAGCAGAGCCCGCGTCACCGCACCTGTTTGCAACCCTTTCATCACAAGGTAAACAATTCCTGGCCAGATAAGTAATGACAAGCCTGTCCAGCTTTAGAAAACCCGGATAACCAGCACTAAGGCTGTGTGCTCACGCTGCGGATTTTCAGAATCAGCAGATAAATTCGCAGGTCAAAAGACCTGCGGTTTATCTGCGGATTATCCTGCGGTTTTACCATCTCCACAATGGAGGAGATGGTAAACCGCTGCGGAATCCGCAGAAAGAATTGATATGTCAATTCTTTCTGCGGTTTAGAAACCACAGAAAATCCATGCGGAAAATTCCGCAACATCTGCGCTGCGGTTTCCATTTCCCATAGGGAATAATGGTACTGTACACCGCAGCAGAAACTGCTGCGGATCCGCAGGGCCAAATCCGCTGCGGAACCGCAGCAGAATCCGCAGCGTGTGCACACACCCTAACATTTTACATATATGCAGAGTGTGACTGGACCCTAGATGCTGTCTATTCATTTTTACATGTGGGCCATGGGCGTTATATCCATACCTGTCATAAATGCAGCCGTTCTCTGCAGCAACCAGATCATTAAGTTACTTGCACTTGAAAAATATGCAGCAAATTGATTTGTTGCTGTGGGTAACTGTGCCACAGTGCACTTAAAGTGTTTGTCCCTCTCTGCTCACTTGTGCATTAAGAGTGCAGGGATAGTGACCTAATGAGTAATGATACCTGCCAGGCCACGTTCACGATTGTCATGCATCATGCACCTGTCCCACTTATTAGAATATGTCACCTATCAATCACGAGCATGAGTCAGCAGACATAAGTAATCACTGACATCACATGCTCCACTCACTTCTCAATGTGGAAATGAGCAATGTCACAAATGTCTTATAGATGGGGGGTCCCAACCTCTGTGACCTGCACATATCTCCAGACAGGGGGGACTCTTAGCCCCCTATGGTAGTTCTGGACACATCCAATGAGGGGTAGAGCGTCTACTTTTACCCCACTTGCATGTTCTGGATTTCAATTTCATTCTGTAGAAGACATGTGGAGCAGCTCCATTCTTGTTATCTTTCAATTCCTTAACTAATTACTTGTCAGAAAACCTTAAAAAAGGAGTTTCCACCGCTAAACCACCCCTTGTTAAGGAGCTAGGTACACCCACACTGAGGCCAGTACTCTGACAAAATGTAAAGACTGCACCCAATCAAGGCTATGCGATTGTCTGCAGTGGTCATGTGATGCCTCTGATGGATGTTGATTCCAGTACACTAGTGGGGTAGACAGTACCAAGTACTGAGGAGAGGTGTCGGTACAGACGATAATGTTTGCCACCTTCCTAAGTTCATCAGTAGAGGACAACCCCTTTAAAAATGGCTTCACATGGTGAGAACAAGGGACAGTAGTGTGCCGGAGCACGTAACGGTGAAGCCCATAAAACCCATGTGCATTACCGGTACTTGCCACATAACTGAAGCACCTTGCCTTACCCACACAGCCCGAATCGCCATGCTAGTTTTATCACTGCTCCGGGAACGGTGTGAGCCTATCGTTTCCTTGCAGATACTAAACAAATGTGAGGTGTAATTCTAAGGACACAGGGGAGATTGTTATTCTCTATGGGTGCGATTTCATCAAAGTCAGATCGCGTCTTTACCCTCTGTGCCCAATATTAGGTTGGCATCCAGCCACATAATAGAGAAATAGCGCATCAAATCTATTTTAGGGCTTGCTCCATTTTTAACGGCATTTATTTTAGGTCTGAAACGCTGCTAGCAATGCCTACAGGAAGTCGCTGAAAAGTCTGCACAGAGCACTGTTAGGGTAGACTGGTTTTCTTTCTAAAAGTGAACGTGCGCCTCTCCATGTTTATTTTTATTTTATTATCCATTATCCATCAGTAAAGTACGATCAATGTGTGCATCAATATACTTACCCACCGCCGTCTTCTGCCGTTTCCAGCGCTGCTCCAGTCCTCCTGCGCCACGTGACTGCAGTTGTGACTCACTATAGTGTTGGCTGTGTGAACCGAAGTTGCTTCACAATGTAAATCTATGAGACTCAGGAGGCGGCTCTCAAACTTACATTAAGAGCTATACAGCCTGCGAGAAAGTGATCAGTCACGTGATGGAAAGAGGGACTGGAACTGTGCCGGAAACGGAAGACGACAGCGACCGGTAAGTACTTTAATGCAGGCACTGTACAAACATTACACATATCTAACAAATGCTGAAATTAAAAAAAAAAAATGCCAAAATTGGGCATCCAGTATCAGAACTGCCCTTGAAGATATTTCCGATGAATACAAGTTATTACATTTCGCTCAGATCTGCTCTAACGTCACAGTTAAGGGTCCAAGATGTGTTATTATTTTAGTAGTTTTCATTAAATTGAAATTACTGGGAAATAAAGAAGGGTCTGTTTAACATCAGTTTTTCATTCAGCAAGTGTGACCCCATCAGAAGAGACAAAGCTCGGAGCGCCGACTCCTGTGCACAACGAACTACGGCAGAAACTGTGAACTGCAAGTACACACAAAAGCAACTTCAAAAACACTCCATTTCCTGCATGCGCTCTAGGACCGTGGGCCGGGCGGCTCTCAGGCATAGCAAGGCACGGCTCTTCCTCTACAGCATCACTCAAGTCACACAGAAAGGCAGAGCCCCGAACAGACGAAACTGAGCGTCCCCCGTGCTGTCACCTGCAGGGACTCTTTTCACTTTAACATAAGACCCTGGGGTTGCAGCTAAACGGATGGAAGGGGCACAGCTGTTGCCACACCCACCCTGATGGGCATAAGTATGGCAAGATCATTGCTACAGAAGTCTGTCAAATAGTTAAATCTGAAGTTGGCCATCTGCAGCACTAAGGATTGGCATCCACGTGGGCACTGATTGCTTGCCCTATGGGCTGACCTGCAGAGGACACAGCGGCAGCGCTCGGTCAGAGATCTGGGGCTGCAGAGACTTTCCATTTGGCTACGTGTCAGGATTTCTAGGCAGTTATCATTTCTCCCAGAACCTGCCCAGACAACGCTCCCTAAAAATAATAATTATCTTCTGCACACTCAAGCGCACACTTCCCTCTTGATGTGAGGACGATTTCATCACCAGCTGACTTAAAGGGGAAATCCGGTGGAATTAAGACCTATGTACCGTCCCTAAATCATTCTATATGCAGATCAGCGAGGTTCGCGCTAATTATCACACAGTAACGTGTTTTCCGCTTATTTTACCAACTTAAAATTTTCAACTAGGAAAACATGTCCCACACTCCTGTTGGTAGCAACGCGGACCCAATAATTACATGGGTGAAAAAATAAACTCCAGGGCTCGTCTTTCCCACTGCGCCCCAGCATCGACTCTTCAGTGCTCCCCCTGGTGTTTGACAATAGCTAGCAAGTGACCGCTGCAGCCAATCACAGGCCATACAAGATTACTTTCTGCAGCACTGGCATCATGACTCAGCAATGTATGGTGATGCCAGTATAAATGAGTACACCCCCTTTCAAAACTAAGTTTTTAATCAATATCTCACTGAAAACAAAAACAAGTTCCAAATTAAGACCAGACACTTTCAATAAAAAAAATAAATAAATAATAATAATAAGTACCGGATTTTCTGGACTATAAGACGCACTTTTTCCCCAAAAAAATTGTGAGGAAAATAGGGGGTGCGTCTTATGATGCGAATGCAGGCTTATCGGGGGTTGCGATAGTCGTGTGGTGGCGGCAGAGGTGCAGCGTGCACCTGAGCAGGGTCCCTTTCTCAGGTGTGGTGACGCCGCAGCCCAGTGTCCACGGAGAGATCGCGGTGGCCATTTTCCTGAAGCCGAGTGCGCAGATGGAGATCTCAGCTTCACTCAACTTCAGAAAAATGGCTGCCACGATCTCCATCTGTGCATGCGAGGCCTCCTGCGGCCATTTTCCTGAAGCCCTGGGAAGCAGAGTACTCAATCTGTGCACACGCGGCCTCAGGAAGATGGCTGCCGTCATCGAGAAACCTGTGATTAACCGGGCTCTGCTGCTCACTTTGGACACTGGGCTGCAGCGTCACCTCACTTGAGGAAGGGACCCTGCTCAGGTGCATGCCGCAACACCCCCCCCCCCCCCGTGGACACCAGGCCGTAGCGTTGCCACATTTCAGGCATCCAAAGGAAGGGACCCTGCTAAGGTGCACTCCCCACAAAACACACCGAACATCAGAATCGCCGCACCGCTGACACCAGACCCTGGGACTGCAGCATTGCTCCACTTCTCCAATCCTGAGGAAGGGACCATGCCTCCTGTGACACTGCTGTACCACCGCCAGCCCTCAGGTAAGATACCTTAATTCGGACAATAAGACGGACCCCTATCTTATAAGTCTTTTTTCTGCTATTTTTCACCCCAAAATTTGAGGTGCGTCTTATAGTCCGAAGGTTAATAAGATACCTTTCATAACAAAATCTTCAGTTTTATGCAAATTGGCTGATAAAAAAATGAAAACATCCCACATCTAGTATTTTGTACGACCCTACATGATTTTTAAGGAGAGAGCCAAGTCTTCTAGGTGTGGAATGAAGGAGTGGTTGACATATCGCAGCATCTATTGTCTCTCCACTGTCCACGAACAACCCGTGTTACAGCCGGTCCCTTAGTAGAGGTGCACGGTTTCCAACATACCGATCAAAAACACATCTGTAGGGTTTCTGAAGAACAGGGTGAGAGTGATTTAGTGGCCTTGTATGATCCCCACAGAACATCTCGGGGGAATTCTGACGAGTTGCTCATCGCTCTCCATCCAGCATCCAGGCTCTAACAGAGGAAGTTCTTTCAGAATGGAGAAAGATACAGTAGATGTCACCAACTTCTTCACTCTGGGTCAGGAAGACTTGGTGCTGTCCATCACGGAGGTCAGACAAAATACTAGCTGTAGTAGTTTTCGTTGTGGGGTGTACTCATTTTTACATAAACTAATTTGATTAAAACTGTAGATTTTCTAGTGAAAGCTATATTAACCTTTTCATGTTATGGGTTAAAAAAAAAAAAAAGACCCATGAAACGGAGTCTTGCCAAAATTTTGGACGATAACTGTTACAATTGTTAAACAAAAATGACCTTTTTGGGGAAGTGGAAAAGACAGCTGTCGACGGGACGGTCACTTGTCTGTCCAAAGTCCCTGACAGCCTACTCGCTCTTCAAGTAAGTCAGAAATTGGGGATGGAGCAGAGGTGGCACGCCAGACCTCCGCTCCAGTCACCGTCTATGGCACGGCGCTGGGTCCTGGAGGTGTACAGGGGATGTAGGGGCAGCCATGATGTGCTACATGTCCAACACAAAGATCTGCAGGACATCGAACATTCCCACTGTCCCCACCGGCGAGCGGAGAGGTGGCGGCACAGGCAGCAGCGTCTCCATCAATTACTATGGGCCATCTGAGTACAGCAGAATCTGTAATGGCCGTGGGATCGGGGGATGGAGAGACCACCATCAGACATCTATGGGATATTCCAGCTATAGTCCATAAAGAGCTCTCAAGGCGACCCCTTCAGACTGATCACAGGTGGGCGACACATCAGAGGCCACCAACTACACACTGATTCCAGGGACCCCACAGCTGCTGCGGCCTCCCTGGGTACCACCAGTGACACCGGTACCGGGGGCAGCAGGTCAGAGGGCACAGCAGGCGGCTGTCAGCAGCGCACACTCACCAGCAGACAGTCCGTGTTCACCTCCGACTTGGGGTCACGTAACAGGACGTCGATCTTGGCGAAGCGGCTCTCGAAGCTGTCCCCGGTAGTCATGGCTGCAGGCGGTGTCCGTGCAGTGGCGGCGGCCTCACAGCGCAGGACGGAGGAGGAGGAGGCGGCGGCTGCCTGCGTGTCTCTCAGATCCGAGCTCCCTCACCCCCACCTCAGCGCCGCGCTCTGCAGCGGAACGGACCCCGGCATCCTCCTCCCTTCGGGCCTCCGCCGGACTCATACACACAGGCCCGGGCACAGCTCCGCGGGGCCCGGGTGACGGCTACTACGAAGAGGCAGCCGGCGCCGTGAGTGTCCCCGTCCAGCTTCAGTATCCGGCCCGCACGGTCATAACTCTCCTCAGTCCGTCCTCCTCCGCCCGGGCACACACGGCAGGCAGGGCTGCTCGCCTCTTGCGGCTCACGGATGATGATTATGCCGCAAGCTCCTCCTGACTCACAGCCGCTCCACAAACATGTCTGCCTTCCTGTTCAAACACAAACGGGCGGGGGAACCGCGCATGCGCCGAGAGACGGAGGGAGGACGAGGCGGCGGCTCACACGGAGGAGGCGCCCATTATTTGCTACCTCTCCGGCTGTCACTTCTCCCAGACTCCCGGGAGGGAGCGCTACACCCGCGGGCGCGGCCTCCTGCTGAGGGTGTGAGGAATCAGTGACCTCCGGGTTCTGCAGCGTGTAGTAACGTGGCCACGGGAGATCATTCCCTCACACCCCGGGCGTGCTCCAGCATCCGCCACCAAAACGCTTCTGTCAGGTTACATGGAGGTTCTGGAGGATGAAAAATCCGACTGGTGATTCAAGACGAATCCACATCAGGAAACTCTGTAATGTGTGGGGGTTAATTACTCTCATCATCCCCCCCCCCTTCCACGCGGGTCGCGTCTCCCCGCCCCCCCCCTTCCACGCGGGTCGCGTCTCCCCGCCCCCCCCCCCCCTTCCACGCGGGTCGCGTCTCCCCGCCCCCCCCCCCCTTCCACGCGGGTCGCGTCTCCCCGCCCCCCCCCCTTCCACGCGGGTCGCGTCTCCCCGCCCCCCCCCCTTCCACGCGGGTCGCGTCTCCCCGCCCCCCCCCCTTCCACGCGGGTCGCGTCTCCCCGCCCCCCCCCCCCCTTCCACGCGGGTCGCGTCTCCCCGCCCCCCCCTTCCACGCGGGCCGCGTCTCCCCGCCCCCCCCCTTCCACGCGGGTCGCGTCTCCCCGCCCCCCCCCTTCCACGCGGGCCGCGTCTCCCCGCCCCCCCCTTCCACGCGGGCCGCGTCTCCCCGCCCCCCCCCTTCCACGCGGGCCGCGTCTCCCCGCCCCCCCCTTCCACGCGGGCCGCGTCTCCCCGCCCCCCCCTTCCACGCGGGCCGCGTCTCCCCGCCCCCCCCTTCCACGCGGGCCGCGTCTCCCCGCCCCCCCCTTCCACGCGGGCCGCGTCTCCCCGCCCCCCCCTTCCACGCGGGCCGCGTCTCCCCGCCCCCCCCCTTCCACGCGGGCCGCGTCTCCCCGCCCCCCCCCTTCCACGCGGGCCGCGTCTCCCCGCCCCCCCCTTCCACGCGGGCCGCGTCTCCCCGCCCCCCCCTTCCACGCGGGCCGCGTCTCCCCGCCCCCCCCTTCCACGCGGGCCGCGTCTCCCCGCCCCCCCCTTCCACGCGGGCCGCGTCTCCCCGCCCCCCCCTTCCACGCTCGCTGCGTCTTCCCTCCCTCCACGCATGCCACGTCTCCCCCCTCCACACATACCGGCACCCCTCTTTCAACTCACACTTGACTTCTACCTTTTTTTTTTTTCAAAGCCTCAACTGAAAAAAACTCCTTATACACCATGTGGTGCTCCTCTCAAGTCTTCAGGAAAGAAAAAAATGGCTAAAACATGTTTCCTGAAGTGGATTCATCTTGAAAAACCCATAAAACAAGCCTCAGTGTGAGCGTACGCTGAGCAGGCCTTTGTAGCAGTGTGCTCGTGGTATGTCCTGTACAGAAAAGCATTGTCAGCTGCAGACGGCAAACAATGGCACAATACGTTTCTTTAAAGTGAGACCCTCGGGGTGACCTATGTCAGTAAGGCATTGGGGGTATATGTTCAGCACACGCTTGACCATGCTGAATGTGTCTACAAAGCTTGATGTGAATGGGGCCTTTGATAGTCCACTTGTGTGGAGTCAGCAGATTCACCTACCTTCTAATCTGGCAATAAACTATTGCTGTAAATGTCATCTGACAACTGTTCCTTCCTTCTCCACCATATACCTGGAAGTTCAGCTCCGCCGACTGTGCAGTGCTAGTGTAGATTCCAGATCTCTCCTATGTACCCATTCCCCAGACATCTGTCATCTGGGAACTAGCAGGAGGCCTAAACAGCAAGTGAAATATTACATTTACCTGGCAGAATCAGCTACTTGATAGAGGTCCTTGAACTTGGCCACTGTATCTATCACTTAAGCTGTTTGAAAGATCTTCTGTTTCCATTGAACACCATTTCAAGAGACATACTCTCCATCTAGAGAGACCCTGTTATGGGATCACATGGTAGGGTGGATTCTCTAAGCAGTAGGTCAGAGTGAGTAACACAGATCCATGGCAGTTGTACAGGGTGTAGGACTTGCTGGACTGCACATGAACCAGTGAGGACCAGGACAGTAGAGAATGCACAATGATAGACAAACAGAGCAGAAGACACAGCCAGGAGTGTGGCTATACACGGGAACTTTAAATGTTTAGTTAACCTTGGACCTGTAGCAAACAATTGGTTAATGGCAGGCTTGTATGCTGTTAGCAGACAATGGTCAATAGCACAGGCTTAGACAATCAGCAAATAAGTGGTTAACCTCAGGCAATAGTGATGAACAGGCAAACTGGATAGTTGCTTATAGAAAGATTACACAATGTTGCAGTAGCTTTGTATGATCAGCACCAGTATAGCAGATAAGAGTTTGTTATGCTTACAACACATAAATGTTTAAAGGGGTTATGTGGGACTTTTTTTTTTTTCTATGGGGCCAAGAACTTACCTGCAGGTCGTTGCTAACCATCTGCCTTTTCTTCCTTGCAGTGATCTTTTCTGATTCAGGCAGTGATTCTCATGCCTCTTTTGACCTCATGTCAACATGTATCCTCACCCATCCTGTTGTAGATTGAGAGCCCTCGCGGGCAGGGTCCTCTCTCATCCTGAACCAGTCGTGACTTGTATTGTTTAAGATTACTCTACTTGTATGTATTATGTATACCCCTTCTCACATGTAAAGCGCCATGGAATAAATGGCGCTATAATAATAAATAATAGCAACAGGGAAGCTCTCCCAATCTGCTCTGACGACGGGGCGTCATGGCCAACGTGATGCTCTTGACAGCCAGCGTCCCGCAGTTAAGCAGCGGAGGGCCGACTGTCAGCATGACGCCCGCAATGGTGACCCATTGACAGTGCAGAGAGGAAGCAACGTGACATCCAGAAGTGGGAGAACTGCAGTCAGGATAGTCCGTGAGCACTCTGAGCCAAAAGAGATCATCGCATGGCACAGCAGACAGGTAGTTAGTAACTGCATGCCAGTAAGCTCTTAGCCCCATACGGAAAAAAAACTCAAAGTCCCAGATTACCCCTTTAACCGAAGTCTGAACTAAGAAGTAAAAGCAGATTGTTGATAAAAACAAAATGAACAAATATCCCGCAATGAGTAAATAGAAATAGTACATGTAAATAATGGAACTTAGTTGACACTATTTTGATTGAAATAGCCATCCTACCGTGACAAGGTGTTACCCAATCAGGATGGTCCTTTCTCTAGTGTTATACTTCTCCATGTGCCAGATGACCTCCATAGATGTGTGTAGAGCAGGACGCAGGCCTGATTGTTTAAGCACCTGCCTGTAGAAAGACATATGGACTAAATGCAGAGCCTAAAAAGGGGGAAACAAGCCCCTGTATGTACAAAAAGCTAAAGCAAAACCAAAGAAATGAGCTATAACATGTTGGTATCGGTGAACATTCACCCTGTGGCCAGTAATAAATATAACCTAGCGTAAAAACCAAACGAGCTAATATGCTGCTCTAATTTTTGGTACTTTGATGTATACATACAGGGGTGAGGTTTCCCTGTTTTGGGCTGTGCATTTAGTCTATTTAGCTTTCCATGGGCAGGTGTTTAATCAGTCAGGCCTGGGTCCTGCAAGTCTATGTTTACACCTGTATACTTCTGTTTAAGGAACAAATGGAACTAATGGCCAATGCGGATCTCTTGCATGACCGAATCAAACAGAAGCAGAGGGACCCCTTGACTATTATGGGATTCGTCTGGGTTTTGTTATGTGTTTCGTTAAGTTCTGCATGTTGTGCTTTTACTTTTGTTTTAAAAAAATATGCATAAAGGAAATGAGGCCGTTCCCCTAACAAAGAGAACCTGTCATCATTTTTATGTGGCGCGTGGCAGATTGATCTCGCAGTGGCCTTCAGTAAAATGGTGCCAAATATTCAGTAATGTAGTGCTGGTGGCTGCGCATGCACAGATTGAGATCTCTGCTTGTCATTGAGCCAAGATTTTATTTTGTAAATGCAGTGGTGCCATTTTCCTAATGATTGCCAGGAGATCAATCTGTGCAAGCGCCACCCACAGCTAGGACAGCACAGGCGCAAAATTTAAATAAGGAAGAATATAAAGACACCAGAGGTGGCGGAGAGGCTGTGGCAGAGCCGAAGACTGTACCTTGTGGTGTAGTAACCACTGAGTCCGCTAGGTGGCGCTGTGTGGATGTCCCAGGAGAAAGGATGAATGGCAAAATACTGAATGGCCGTTATGTATCTCAAAGTGGGTGGCTTTGGGATGGAGACTTATGTGTTGATCAGCAGTGATACTGCTGAGGTGGTGTTTCAATGTGTAAGGGAGAAGTCTCCAGGTAACTAGAGAGATGGGTGGGCCTGGTTACCTACAAACCCACCCAGGGGGTGTGTTTAAAGCACTATTGTAAAGAGTGTGTAAAGGCTTGAAGGACCTGTGATGAGGTCAGAGTCATGTGACCCGGTGGGCGTGGCTATGGACTATATAATGTGGCCAGGCTAGGTCACATGGGGGTGAATGCTGGGACCTGGTTGGTCCAGTGTGGAAGGCCACGCTGAGATGGATCTTCCTGGCTAACAGCCTGTGGAGTGGCTGTGGTGAATGGCTGCACGTGTCTGAGAGTACCCAGGGGAGGGAATGAACGTCTGCAGTAAGCTGAAGCAGCCATGAGGAGACCCAGACGTGGGTGAGATAAATGAGGCTAAGAGAGCCTGTATGCTGGACATTGTACAACCTGTGTGAACACAGGGTTTACAGAGTGAAGCTATAATGGAAGCTTTGCTGGTTATATGCTGTTTCCAGTTGCTGCTGTAGGTTTATGATGATGAATAAACCTCATAGACTATACTGCTTTATGAAAACCCGTGCTGGATCTGGTTTTGTGGCGGCTAAGCGAGAATCCCCTATCTGAATGACAGCGCTACTTCACAACCCGAAGTCCTGCCCCAAGACTTTTAATGATGATTTTAAAACGACGAGGGTGCTGATTACCGTACTTCACTAAATGAATGTATTAAATCAGTACAACAGCGTCATTATGGGCATAGCTTTAAGTTACTATATACAACCCTGATGACAGGTTCTCTTTAAAGGTGTCCTGCTTCCATTTGCATAATTTATGCAATGGATCAGTTTTGGAAATTAAATCTGTATGCCTTTTCCTAAAAAGAGAGGAAAAAGAAGGAATGTCTGAACACGGCTGCCAAAGTACAGTCATGGCCAAAAGTTTTGAGAATGACACAAATATTAATTTTTACAAAGTCTACTGCTTCATTTTTTCTAATGGCAATTTGCATATACTCCAGAATGTTATAAAGAGTGATCAACTTAACAGCAATTACTTGCAAAGTCAATATTTGCCTAGAAAATGAACTTTATCCCCCAAAACACATTTTAACATCATTGTTAAAAGGACCAGCTAACATCGCTTCAGTGATTGCTCCATTAACACAGGTGTGGGTGTTGATGAGGACAGGGCTGGAGATCAATCTGTCATGATTAAGTAAGAATGACACCACTGGACACTTTAAAAGGAGGCTGGTGCTTGGCATCATTGTTTCTCTTCTGTTAACCATGTTTATCTCTAAAGAAACACTTGCAGTCATCATTGCACTGCACAAAAATGGCCTAACAGGGAAGAGTATCGCAGCTAGAAAGATTGCACCTCAGTCAACAATCTATCGCATCATCAAGAACTTCAAGGAGAGAGGTTCCCTTCTTGCCAAAAAGGCTCCAGGGCGCCCAAGAAAGACCAGCAAGCGCCAGGACCGTCTCTTAAAAGTGTTTCAGCTGCGGGATCGGGCTACCAGCAGTGCAGAGCTTGCTCAGGAATGGCAGCAGGCAGGTGTGAGTGCATCTGCACGCACTGTGAGGCGGAGACTCTTGGAGCAAGGCCTGGTCTCAAGGAAGCCACTTCTCTCCAGAAAAAACATCATGGACAGACTGATATTCTGCAAGAGGTACAGGGAGTGGACTGCTGAGGACTGGGGTAAAGTCATTTTCTCTGATGAATCCCCTTTTCGATTGGGACATCTGGAAAACGGCTTATTCGGAGAAGACGAGGTGAGCGCTACCACCAGTCTTGTCTCATGCCAACTGTCCTGAAACCATGTGTGGGGTTGCTTCTCAGCCAAGGGAATGGGCTCTCTCTCAGTCTTGCCTAAAAACACAGCCATGAATAAAGAATGGTACAAGAATGTCCTCCGAGAGCAACTTCTTCCAACCGTCCAAGAGCAGTTTGGTGATCAACAATGCCTTTTTCAACATGATGGAGCACCTTGCCATAAAGCAAAGGTGATAACTAAATGGCTCAGGGAACAAAACATAGAGATTTTGGGACCATGGCCTGGAAACTCCCCAGATCTTAATCCCATTGAGAACTTGTGGTCAATCATCAAGAGACGGGTGGACAAACAAAAACCTTCAAATTCAGACAAAATAAAAGCATTGATTTTGCAAGAATGGACTGCTATCAGTCAGGATTTGATCCAGAAGTTGATTGAGAGCATGCCATGGAGAATTGCAGAGGTCCTGAAGAAGAAGGGTCAACACTGCAAATATTGACTTACTGCATTAACTCATTCTAACTGTCAATATAACCTTTTGTTACTCATAATATGATTGCAATTATGTTTCCGTATGTGATAAAAACATCTGACAAACACACATAAAAACCAGAGGGCAGCAGATCATGTGAAAATATATTTGTGTCATTCTCAAAACTTTTGGCCATGACTGTAGTTGAAGCCTATGTGCAAGTAAATGTAAGTTTAGTTTCCGGAATCCAAAGTTGCTATTTTTGCTAGGTTTTAGACAGTGATTGCTCCTGACAAAACTGGTGTAACTGATCCAGGTTTGTAGGTCGCCTTGCTCGCACCGGCCTTTTCAGCTTTGCTCATACATGTTCAATAGGATTGAGATCAGGACTTTGTGATGGCCACTCCAAAAACTTAACTTTGGTAGTATGCTTCTGGTCATTGTCCATTTGGAAGACCCATTTCTGCCCAAGCTTTCGCTTCTGGCTGATGTCTTGAGATGTTGCTTCAGTATTTCCACATAATCTTCTTTTCTCATGATGCCATCTATTTTGTGAAGTTCACCAGTCCCTCCTGCAGCAAAACAACCCCACAACATGATGCTGCCACCCCCGTGTTTCACAGTTGGGATGGTGTTTTAGGCTTTCAAGCTTCTCCCTCTTTCCTCCAAACGTAATGATGGACATTATGCCCAAAAAGATCAATTTTGGTTTCATGAGACCACAGGACATGTCTCCAAAAATTAAGATCTTTGTTCCTGTGTGCATTTACAAACATTAATCTGTCTTTTTTATGTTTCTTTTGCAGTTATGGCTTCTTCCTGGCAGAGTGGCCTTTCTGCCCATGTTTATACAGTACTCGTTTCACTGTGGATATTGACAATCTTACCAGCTTCCACCATCATCTTCACAAGGTCTTTTGCTTTTGTCCTTGGGTTGATATGCACAATTCGGACCAAAGCACATTGTAGCGCTCGCTCCCAGACTGGATGGTGCGAGCGAGGATCGTGGCCCAACTGTGCCACAAACCAGACTTACCCTGAAGGGGTGTGATTAAGCAGCTACCTTGCTGTTCACTAGAGCCTCTAGTCTTGAGGTCATACACGTAGCTGCCAGGTACCACTCCAGGGCGGTGTATAGCAGTAGCAGATGACACCGCAGGGGAACAGGACACTAACGACAGGCGAGTACTGTAGATATCTGATGTATAAACTGGCAATTACTGAGGGGCACAGGTGATGTACAGGTGCGTATGGCTCACACTTTGGCAGGCGTGCACAGTTCAGACTGGAGGGACATGAACTGTTTCGGGAAGGAATGGAACACTGGCAGATATGGGATAGGTAGACCCAATTCAGACTGGAGGCAGTTTCAGGAAGGACTGGGACACAAGGAGGTATGAGATCTGACAACGGTGGATTCCGGGTCAGTGTAGGAGAGGCTAAGCACAGCGCCTGCTTTTCAAATCCCTGCTTTTGGTCGGCTTTGACCTATACAACCCTTCTCATAACTGCAGCTTTTCAAATCCCTGGTTTTGGTCATCTTTGACCTATACACCCCTTCTCAAAATTGCAGGACTAAACTCTAATTATGGTTGCTGCTACACCATCATTACATACAGGCACATATAGCCCTCTATCTATGCTTACTCATTCCTACAGCAGTCGGGCTGATGAAGGTCCAACTGGGACCGAAACGTCCTCTGTTTTTGTGACTGCCTAAATAAAAAATATGGATTTCCTTATCATAAGTTGAGTGCCAAGTTTCTTCTACAGATAACACACTGACTCACCAGTGACTCTCTAGGTGAAGTCCTTCAGATTCGCTTTTCATCTTTCATCCAGCATAGACCACCATCACATCTTCCAGCCAGGGCTCGTCTCTGCAGGAAATAACACCGTTATCTAGAGCTTCCCTTGCAGAACACATTACTCAATTTTTTCCCAACTTTTACAATACACCAGATGATGAAAGAAAGGTGACATAGTGTCTCTCTGCACAGTAACAGGACCTTCCCCCATTTAAAACAGTATTCTCAAAAAAATAAAATAAATACATCACTGCAGTAATAATATCCCTTAATTAGCCCCTATGGTAATAATATCCCCCATCGTGGCCCCTGTGTGTCTCATTCCTGGCTCCAGCCATATTTTCTCATCCTGCCCTCATGAGTATCCATTCTGCCTCCATATGATCTCCCGATCCTGCCCCATCTGTCCCATGATCCTGCCCCATCTGTCTACATCATATCCATCCTGCCCCATGATCCTGCACCATGTGTCTCACATTCTGCCCCCTCCTGTGTCTTAGTGTCACATTCTGCCCTCTCCTGTGTCTTACTGTCACATTCTTCCCCGTGTCCATTCTGCTCTCTCTTGTGTCTCACTGTCACATTCTGCCCCTCCTGTGTCTTACTGTCACATTCTTCCCCATGTCCATTCTACCTGCTCCTGTGTCTCACTGTCACATTCTGCCCCCTCCTGTGTCTTACTGTCACATTCAGCCCCGTGCCTGACATTCTGCCCCCTCCTGTGTCTCACTGTCACATTCTGCCCCCGTGTCCATTCTGCCCCCTCCTGTGTCTTACTGTCACATTCTGCCCCTCCTGTGTTTTACTGTCACATTCTGCCCCTCCTGTGTCTTACTGTCACATTCTGCCCCTCCTGTGTCTTACTGTCACATTCTTCCCCCATGTCCATTCTGCCCGCTCCTGTGTCTCACTGTCACATTCTGCCCCCTCCTGTGTCTCACTGTCACATTCTGCCCCGTGCCTCACATTCTGCCCCCTCCTGTGTCTTACTGTCACATTCTTCCCTCATGTCCATTCTGCCCGCTCCTGTGTCTCACTGTCACATTCTGCCCCCTCCTGTGTCTTACTGTCACATTCTGCCCCCTCCTGTGTCTCACTGTCACATTCTTCCCCCGTGTCTATTCTGCCCTCTCCTGTGTCTTACTGTCATATTCTGCCCCCTCCTGTGTCTTACTGTCACATTCTGCCCCGTGCCTCACATTCTGCCCCTTCCTGTGTCTCACTGTCACATTCTGCCCCCTCCTGTGTCTCACTGTCACATCCTGCCCCCTCCTATGTCTTACTGTCACATTCTACCCCCGTGTCTCACATTCTGCCCCCATGTCCATTCTGCCCCCGTGTCTCATATTCTGGCCCATGTCCATTCTGCCCCCATATCTTGCATTCTGCCCATGTGTCTCACAGTCTGCCCAAAAGCTGAAAAGCGCACTCGCCAGCGACTAACAATGATGGGGTTGTCGTGCAGCACATGGGGATTGTATGGGGGCTGTCGTGCAGAACATGGGGATTCTATGGGGGGTATCATGCAGCACATGGGGATTCTATGGGTCTGTCATGCAGAACATGGGGATTCTATGGGGCTGTTGTGCAAAACATGGGGACGCAATAGGGGTGACATGCTGCACATGGGGAGGCTATGGGGGTGACATGTATCACATGGGGAGGCTATGGGGGCGTCATGCTGTGCATTGGGAGGCTATGGAGCTGTTGTGCAGAACATGGGGATTCTATGGGGCTGTTGTGCAGAACATGGGGAGGCTATGTGGTTGTCATGCTGCACATAGTGAGGCTATGGGGGCCTCATGAAGTATATGAGAAGGCTGCGTGGGGCTCATGCAGTGTATATAGGGAGGCTGTGTGGAGCTCATGCAGTGTATATAGGGAGACTCTGGGACTCATGCAATATATAGGGAGGCTGTGTTGGGCTCATGCAGTATATGGGGAGGCTGTGGGGGGCCTCATGCAGTATATGGGGAGGTTGTGTGGGGACTCATTCAGAATGTGGAGAGACTGTGGGGCACATGCTGTATATGGGAAGGCTGTGTGGGGTTCATGCTGTATATATAGGGAGGCTGTGTGGGGCTCATGCAATATATATAGGGAGGCTGTGTGAGGCTCATGCAGTATATGGAGAGGCTGTGTGGGTCTCATGCAGTATATGAAGAGGCTGTGTGGGGCTCATGCAGTATATAGGGAGACTGTGCTGGGCTCATGCAGTATATGGGGAGGCTGTGTATGGCTCATGCAGTAAGTATATATAGGGAGGCTGTGTGGGGCTCTTGCAGTATATAGGGAGGCTGTGTGGGGCTCATGCAATATATAGGGAGGCTGTGTGGGGCTTATACAGTATGTAGGAGGCTGTGTTAGCTCGTGCTGTATATGGGAAGGCTGTGTGGGGATCATGCTGTATATGGAAAGGCTTTGTGGGCTCATGCAGTATATACTGTACAGGGAGGCTGTGTGGAGCTCATGCAGTATACATAAGTAGGCTTTGTGGGGCTCATGCAGTATATAGGGAGGCTGTGTGGGGCTCATTTAACATAGGTAGGTTGTGTGTGGCTCATGTAATATATAGGGAGACTGTGTGGGGCTCATGCAATATATGGGGAAGCTGTGGGGGCCTCATGCAGTCTATGGGGAGGCGGTGTGGAACTTCATGCAGTATATGGGGAGACTGTGGGGTTCATGCAATATATATAGGGAGGCTGTGTGGGGCTCATGGTGTATATGGAGAGTATATGGGGAGGCTTTGTGAGGCTCATGCTGTATATGGGGAGGCTGTGTGAGAATTATACTGTATATGGGGAGGCTGTGTGGGGCTCATGCCGTATATAGGGAGGCTGTGTGGGAATCATGCCGTATATAGAGAGGCTGTGTGGGGCTCATGCTGTATATGGGGAGGCTGTGTGAGGCTCATGCTGTATATAAGGGGCTTCAAAGATATATAGGGGGTGTTAGCATTGTTACACCGCTCCAACATACCCAGCCTCTGATCCCACGCCGTCTCTGCATACTCACCCGGCCTCCGCTCCCACGCCGCAGCCTCTCACCACCCGACGGCCACGGTGGTCACCTCTGACGGGCTCGCAGCCGACGCCATCTCTGCATGCAATGCGCATGCGCCATAGGCCGCGGCCGCGCCTCCCTTCTGCTTCTTGTGCTCCAGCTGTGCCCTGACCCGGAAGCACCTTCGGACCAATGGCAGACCAGACAGGGCCATATCAGGCCGCTTCCCCCTGAGGGAGGCGCCTGATCGTTGTTACCTTGCACACTGGGCCCTGCTTCCTCCTGTGCTCTCTGCAGCCTCTCGGTGCCGTCCTCGGTGTTTCCTGCAGCAGCCTCGCAGCCTGTCTTCCGTGTTCTCTGCAGTATTCTCAGTCCTGCTCCAGTGTTCCCGTTTCCTGCCGTCCTACTCCAGACCTGCCTTCGGTTTTCCTGTTCCATCCTGCTCCAGTCCTGCCTCCGGTGTTCCTGTTCCATCCTGCTCCAGTCCTGCCGTCCTACTCCAGTCCTGCCTCCAGTGCTCCTATTCCATCCTGCTCCAGTCCTGCCGTCCTACTCCAATCCTGCCTCCGGTGTTCCAGTTCCATCCTGCTCCAGTCCTCCCGTCCTCCTTTATTCCTGTTTCCTGTGTTCCAACTCTGTCCTATCATCTACACTTCAGTTCCTCCACGTTCCAGTCTATAGTCTTACTCCATTCCTGTCTCCTGTGTTCCAGCTCTGTTCTGTCATCTACACTTCAGTCCCACAGTCCTACTCCAGTCCATCCTGAGCCGCCCCTCTCGGTACCAGCTACCGTGGTACTCGAACCCCTGGGCCTGATCCTAACGGTCCCTGTATAGGGGTCGGTTCCACCTGGCAGCTCACCCAGGGCCCCTCGGTGCCACGGCCCAGAGGGTCCACTCCTGGAGATTCCGGCTCAGACCAGCCACGCTAACAAGCATACTTAATTCTGCTCAATATTAAGTGATACAATTAATATTAATAAATTAATATTGAGTAGAATTACTTTCAAGCTATTGGTTCAGCCCTCCACAACAGTCATGGTCTCTCATGTGGCCCCTTAGGAAAATTAATTGCCCACCCCTGGAGTAATCATTCTTTGTATATTACTATTTGTTGCTTATATGCTTTTTTTGGTTGGCACCTGTTCACACGAGTTTAGATGTACTGGTCCTTTTTTTCTATTGAATTATACCATATAGAGTCTGCCTGTGTTGGGTGCATTATACTATGTAGAGTCCACTGTACATATGAGGATTGCATTATGCTATTTTGAGGATTATCAGGTGCATTATACTATATGGAGGCCTATGGGGAGTGCATTATACTATATTGAGAACTATCTTGTGCATTATACTATATGGAGGCCTATGGGGGTGCATTATACTATATTGAGGACTATCAGGTGCATTATACTATATGTTGGCTACCGAGGGGGACATCATACAGTGTGGAGATTACAGTAATGGGGCCATCATACAGTGTGTTGGAGCCATAAAACAGTTTGGGGGATACTAAGAGGTCAGTATATACACAGTGAGGGGGCATTATACTGTGTATAGGGGAGCTGTACAGGGGGGAAGACTCGGGACATTATTAAATGTAAAGTGGGCACTTATTGCTATAGGGGAACTCCAGTTATTGCTTTCTAGGGAACAAAATGTGGGCATTGTTTTCTGGTGCACTTGCGCCCAGCATTACTATATTGTAGAGGGTTGCTTTAGAATTTAGAGGTCACACAGAACCACACACTAGGTGCAGTAATAGGGACACATACGGCAGCAGCAGCTCAGCATTGGGGTATCAGCAGGATGAGGAGTTTGTGTAGGTTGGGGATAGATGTAGATGTTGCTGAAAATACTTGAAATATGTCTTTGTTGTAATCTGCAGACGAGTCCTGGCTGGAGAAGTTGTCATGTCTGTTTGGGCCAGATGGAAAAGATGAGAAAACTGAACGATTCCATCAGCACATCAGCTGTAAGTCACTGTCTGTAACTGTGCTGTAATCTCTTATATGTTCCGTAGGACTGGTATCTACCACTGATCATATGGCGTTAATATTAATGTTGGTCTTTATATAGAGATTATTTTCAGTAACAGAGTAGTCATCTGCTGAGGTTCTCCTACATCCACTATTAGGGTGCGTCACCCAGTTATAATCAAGGTTACCTGGGTAGTGGCCCACTCAGAAGTTTCGCCCCACCTGAACCAAAACCCTAGCTACCGCTCTGCACAAAGCACTAAAAAATGCTTGTAATGTACTGTCCAGCCATCATAATGATAAATAAGAGTTCACAACTGCGTGATCTGATCACCAACCAGTGGGTCTATGTCCAGATAAAAAAGATTCAGGGGGAAAATGTAAAAAGAGGGGACTTAAAAAAGTTACATTAGTAGTGAGGTCGTATAAATGTCCAGCCTAAATAGATGTGTTTTAGGGCACATTTGTAACTGCGAACCCAGTTGCACAGAGCACAATTAATCAGGTTGTATGGGGTAGTGCATTCTAGAGAACCAATGCAGCATGAGAAAAGTCTTGGATATGGGAATGGGAAGTTAAAATTATAGACGATGTTCGCTTTGGATCATTAGGAGAACAGAGAGCATGACTAGGGGAATAGAACAAGAATATCGACTTTGCTAAAGGGAATACCCAGGTCACAATCTAAGAGTAGCCTCTTTAGGGTTAGCTGACAGATGTGGTGTCCAAAGAACCAAAACAAGATACATGAAATATAGTCAAGACAACTCTAGGTCAGGGCACACAGAGTTTACTCAAAAATGATAAACATGCAGTAGGTCAGTACAATGCCAAGTATTTGGAAGGCAAGATCATTTGGAGGTACTCAAGGACTGGAGTTGAGCAATACTGGCCTGCATGAATCATTGACCTATATGTTCTACCAACTATATTGTTTAATGAAAAAATAGATTGAATGGTGAGTTTTTATTGCCACCTAGTGGTCATCTAAGATAGAAGTTTGCAGAATTAAAGGGAAGCTGTCTGTGACAGAGTCAGCTTCAGTTGAGTCAACTTTTCTGAGTGGACCCTCTGGGTCGTGGCACCCACCCACCTAGGGCGAGCTGACCTTGTGAGGAACCACCCCCTATACAGGGAGTGTCAGGGGCAAGACCAAGTGGGTGAGCCACCACGACTGCTGGAACCAGACGGCCGGCTCAAGGAAGACACAATGTGTAAGTGTCTGACAACACGGGACGTGCAGGAAACAAGACAAAGCGTGGTCTCAGGTTATCTTCATTAAAGCGTGATCTCGGGTAACAACAGGTGCAAGTCGTGATAACTGGGAAAACATAGCAAGGTGCGTGCGTGGGCACACCAAGGTCCATGGCATGGTATGTGCTAGGTGGCACGCCTGGGTACAGGCAAGGGCTCGATGGCATCGGACTCCGGACAGCTGGCAACGATCGACAGGATCAGGGCATCAGGCTGCGGACATCAGCTCCGGACATCAGGCCGCAGTCGTCAGGCTTAGGATCTCTGGCAGCGATCGGCAGGTTCCGGGAATCCGGCAGGCAATCCAGGGTTCAGGCAAGGATGCACGGCAGAGCTCAAGACAAGGTGCGTGTTAGGAGACACGCCAAGGTCCAAGGCAGAGTTCAAGGCAGGGTGCGTGCTAGGGGCACACCAGGGTCCAAGGCAGGGTGTGTGCTAGAGGGCACACCATGGTCCAAGTCAGGGTGCATGCTAAGGGACACTCCAGGGTTCAGGCAAGGGCCTGCATGCACTAGGAGGCAGGCCAGGGTTCAGGCTAGGGCCTGTGCATGCTAGAGGGCAAGCCAGGGTACAGGCTAAGGCCTGTGCATGCTAGAGGAGACACCAGGGTACAGGCTAGTGCCTGTGCGTGCTATAGGGCACACCAGGGTACAGGCTAGTGCCTGTGCATGCTAGAGGGCACGCCAGGGTACAGGCTAAGCCTGTGCATGCTAGAGGCACGTCAGGGTTCATGGCAAGACCTGCTCATGCTTTAGAGAAGCACGGGGAGGTATGCCAAGGAGCAGGCTAAGGCCTGCGCGAGCCAAGAGGGCACGCAATGCACAGTGCAGGGACAGTGAGAGTGCAAGGAAGCACAGAGCACGGCTGGGGCACTGGTTAGTTGGCCGGGCTGAGGCTGGCACGGCTGAGGCACAAACAGGCGGGCGAGGGAAGGCCAGGCACGTGCAAAGGGCACGCGGAGAAACAATGCAAGACTAGGGTGAGTACAGAGCAAGGAGCAGAACTTAGGCAGAAGCACAGAGCCGGGTACAGGAAAGAGAAGCGGAGCATATGCTAGAGCCCAAAACCTGGGTCAGAGACAAAGAGCAGAGTACAGTGCTATCAGCGCAACATAGGCCGAAGCCCAAAGCCGGGTCAAGGCAGAACCTTGAGACTAGACAGGGAATGTGCTAGAGAGCACCATAGGACAGAGTATAGAAAAGGAACAGAGGTTCTGCTAGAGACCACAAGAAGACAGAGGATAGGAAAGACAGGGAAACATAGGAAGTACTAAAAGGCTAAGGATAGCAAAGACAAAACATGGCATAACAGGCAAAGACAGAGAACATAGGAAATACTACAAGGCTATGGATAGCAGAGACAAAACATGGCACGGGACAAGAGGCAGAATACAAGCACAGAGCGTGTGCAGAGAAGCACAACAGGGCAGAGTGCAGGGGCACAATACAGGGAGCGACCGAACAGACCAAGCAGCCATGCAGGGAAGCAACATGATACTCAGGCCCCGACCATAGGAAGGGGCGGTCTGATATAGGGCATTAGCCCCTGTGCTTCCGGGTCAGGACCATGGGAAGGACTTCCGGTTCAGATCCTCCAGGATCATAGAGAGGATTGCTGGATCAGGTTCTGCTGGACCATAGAGAGGATCACATGGTCGGGTCCTCCAGGAGCATAGAGAGGATCACAGCAGGCAGAGCAGAGACGGGCGCGCACACGGCAACAGCATGCAGCCATGAGGAGGTACGCCTGCACACTAGCGATGGCGCACAGCCATGAGAGGTAGCACATGTCATAGCAGAGTGTATCTTTTGAGAATCCACTGGTACACAAGAGATCTTCACTGAGCAAGTTATCTTGAGTAATCAGCATTTACTTCTTATGGGTAAACATGAGATAAGAATTCAGAAGCACACAGTCGTGCTGCTGGTATAATACGGTGAAAAGCGAAAGTAAAACTAACATCAACAAGAGAGCTTCCCTCCCCACAATACAGCAAACATTTAACTTCACACTATTGCTATCTGCTGTCAGGCTAGTGTAAAGTCCTCCTTTACATAAACATTAAGTCAATTTCTGTTTCATATGCCAACACCCTTTCTCAACAGTAAGGACTTATTCAGTCAAACCCAACTTTTTTATTAGTCTCTGGTGTTTATCAGCATTCAACGCCTTCGTGAAGATGTCTGCTGTCATTTCTTCAGTAGGATAATCCTTCAAGAAGTTATACTTCACATTTCCCAAGTCTTTGATTTCAAAATGTAGATTCAGGATTTTTAGAATGTTTACTTTATCCCTTTCTTGTTCAGAACAAATCAAAATGTCGTCTACATATATGAGTACATAAATCCATCTATTCATCAGCCTTTTTTGTGTACAAGCATGGATCAGCTTTGCTTCTTTTACATTTTTCATTTGTAAGCACTTCTGTGACTTTGTCATTCCACACTTTAGCGGCTTGCTTTAAACCATATATGCTTTTCTGTAGTTTGCAAACTTTGGGTTTCTTTCATCTTTGAATCCTGGAGGTTGTTCCATGTAAATGTCTTCTGTTAAATCTCCATTCAAAAATGCTGTCTTTACATCCAGATGTATCAGTTCCATCTGTTTTATTGCTGCAACTGTAAGTAAAATTCTTATTTTAGTATGTTTGACAACTGGAGCAAATGTCTCATCATAGTCTTCTCCATATTTTTGAGAATACCCTTTAGCTACGAGTCTTGCTCTGTATCTTTCAGGTGTGCCATCTGTTTGGTATTTTACTTTAAAAATCCATTTACATCCTATGGCTTTTCTTCCTTCTGGTAAATCTGTCAGTGTCCATGTATTTGAGTCATGCATGGATTTCATTTCTGTTTCTGTTGCTTCTATCTATTTATTAGCTTCTTTAGGGAGTTTAGATATGTCTTGCCAAGAAGTAGGTTCATAAATTTTACTTGTGCTTGTCTTGTATGAGAGACGTTTTGGTGGTTTACCTTTGTTCTCTCTCATTGAATGTCTTGGTTCTGTGTCTGTTTGTAGTTGTATCTCTTCATTTTCAGTATTCTGTTCTTCATCAATTTCAACTACTTTTTCATCAGATACCCCTTTAGCTATGTCACTGCTGTTTTTCTCTTTTTTGTGTCAATTGAAATCATAGTGTCTTCATTTAGATCCTCAATGAATGTCACACTGTTACTCACCGTGACTCTGTTTTGGGATCTAGGATTCTGTATCCCTTGCAATTTTCACTATGTCCAACAAATATTCCCTCCATGGATCTGTTTTGAAGTTTGGAACATTTTTCTGTTGGAATGAATACAAAAACTTTACATCCAAAAACTTTTAAATGATTGACACTTGGTGTCATACCTTGCCACAGTTTATATGGAGTTTTCTTCAGTTTTCTGGAAAAAAGTCTGTTCTGTAGATATGTAGCTGTCATTGCTGCCTCACCCCAATATTTCTCTGGTAGTTTGGAATCTGTCAGCATACATCTCATCATTTCTGTCAGAGTTCTGTTTTTCCTTTCTGCTACTCCATTTTGTTCCGGTGTGTACGGAACAGTTTTCTGGTGTTCTATACCATTCTGTCTTAAGTAGTTTTCTATTGTGGGACCTGTAATTTCACCTCCATTATCACTTCTGATGACAATTGGCTTCCTTTGAAATTTGTTACTCGGCCTTGTTACATAGTCTACAAGTTTATCAAAAACGTCACTTTTGTTCTTAATTAAGTATGTGACTGTGTATCTTGAGTAGTCATCTATGAAAGTCACCAGGTATCTGTTTCCTCCTGATGTAGTCACTTGCATGGGTCCACATATGTCAGCATGCACCAAATCAAGTGGTCTTTTGCTTTTCATCTCACTTTCTTTTGGAATAGATATTCTTGTGGCTTTAGATTTTATACAACATTCACATCTTACGGTAATTGAACAATCTGATATATTTAGATCTTTTGTCAATTCTTTTCTTTGTAGTTCCCTTATACTGTCAGGGTGTCTGTGTTCTAGACGTTTATGCTACATGTGAATACAGTTCTTGTGATCATGTGTACATACCTTCATCTGTTCCTTTGGTGTGTCGAGATGATATAATTGTTCATCTGCCTTGACACTGGTTATCACCTTGTTTCCTGCTAGAATTGCACACTCATTGTCTTTGAATTTTACAGTGAGTCCATTGGCTGTTAAACGCTTCACAGATAACAATCCGCCTTCCAATTTTGGAACATACAACACATTCTGTACAAGTATCTTTGAATTTTGTCCGAACTTGTTTGAACAGTTTAGCATACCTTGTCCTATACCTTCTGCGGTTATTTTGCTTCCATCTGCAAGATAAATGGCTTCTTTCTTATCTAAATCAAGATCAGTGAAGAAATTCTTGTCACTTGTCATATGACTCATTGCTCCTGAATCAATAAACCAACCAAGATGATTTCTTGTCTGTTACTTTAAATGTGCCATTCCAATTAGTCTCACATGAATTGTTTTTCACTTTCTGTGTATGCTCTCTATGTTGTAATTTTTGTTGTTCTGCTTTCCATATGATACAGCCTTTCTTTAAATGACCTTTTTCTTACATCTGAAACATTCTCTTGTCTCTTTTTTATAGGTTTTTTAAATTCTGTAGCTTTAAGAGCGTTTCCACTCTCCTTTTCAGTAGAAGAATCATTTGTCTGTTCTTTTCTTCTCTGATATTCATCTATTAGTCTTGTTTTCACAAAATCTAATGTGATGTCTTTTTGTCTTTTCCAGGTCTTGTCTCTAGGGCATTTATTAAGGCTGTATACGAATCTGGTAAACTGCACAATAATATTGCTACTACATGACTTTCTTTAATGTCTTCACCAATAGACCTTAGCTGTGATATTACTTCCATCATTGAGAATATGTGCTTCTGCATATTTTGCACTCAATCTCATACTGTAAAGCATTCTTAATAGAATTAACTTGTGATTTAAACTAGATCTTTCATATAGCTTTTTCAATGCGTTCAACGTTCCTTTCACTGTTTCTTCATTCCTTATGTGTATTAATTGAGCATCATCCACTAATAAGCTAATGGTGGCTCTACCTTCTCTATTCTTTCTATCCCATGTCTGATTATCTTCATCAGGTCTATCTGTAATGATTACATCCCATAAATCATCTTTAGATAACAACATCTCTACTTTGAATTTCCATAACTGATAATTTTCACTGTTCAGCTTAGCTACTGTGAGTTTCAGCTCAGTGCTGCACATCATTTTTATATAATCTTACTTTTTTATGAAGATATTCTTCTTTCTTCTTTAGAATTCCTGTTGTCATGATCCATGCTGGATCAGGACATATAAAAAGCACAGGTAACCTTTTTTTTTCCTAAGCTGTGCTTAAGGTTGGTTTTTGCCCCCGGTGGCCATTAGGATTATTGCACTGTGGTGTCGTTTGTTCTAAGTTTACCCCCGGTGGTGGTGAGCGTCATTGCACTCTAGTTTCTTTAGTTAAGTGCACATGATTATTATGCAGGTGTGATTGCTGGCTCTGCTATAAAAGAGTCACAGGTGTTGCAATCAGTGTTGGTGATAGTGTTCATTTCAACCATCCTTGGTGGAGGAAGGAGCTGGAGAGCGTTCCTTGCAGCACTGTCTTAGCCTGGTGTGAAAGGAGTCATAGGGGATTTCCTTTGTAGCTCTGACAGAGCTTGGTGGCAGCGATTCAGGAGGAGAGCTGCATGCTGGTGGTGGACTCTGTTGCCAGGAGCAAGTGCAACAGAGTAAAGCTAAGTGGTGTTTCCCTGTTTGTGTTTTTCCTTAGTGTGTATTAGTACAGCGGTGGGGCCAGTGCCTGCGCCACGCAGCTCCCTAGCAAGGGATAGGTGTAGGGTGTGCTAATCAGCGCCCGGTGCGGAACCGGCATAGGGAGCGTTAGGGACACTGACTCAGGGGAGTGCAGGAGGTCTCCACGTCCCCTTTCCCTATCGCAGGGCCCACCATTGTAACTGTTTCCCTTCCCTTTGTCTTGTTGTTTTAGTTACCGGCCTGCGAGCCGTGTCACACAGGACAGTATCACGTGCCACGTCCTGTTGTTCTAGCTACCGGCCTGCTGGTCACGTCACACAGGACGGGTCCACGTGACACCTGTATTTCCTCTGTGTGGTGATTCTCTGTAATTATCTCCAGTGTGCGGCCATCCAGTTCCTGGGTCATAAATTCCTTTGTCCCTCTGTATCTGGATTTTTTTTTTTCAGTCTCGGTTCACTGGGTTTTATCTTATCTATTAACAGAGCTTATCTGCTTCTCCATGTCTGAGGTTATTCCTTGCAATTATCTTCTGGGATTCTGTTTTCTGGGACTGTCTCCTGTTCTGGGTGTCTGGGCCCATAACCTGTAGCAGAGTGTATCTTTTGAGAATCCACTGGTACACAGGAGAACTTCTCTGAGTAAGTTATCTTGAGTAAACAGCATTTACTTCTTATGGGTAAATAAGAATTCAGAAGCACACAGACTGCTGCTGGTATAATACAGTGAAAAGCGAAAGTAAAACTAACATCAACAAGAGAGCTTCCCTCCCCACAATACAGCAAACATTTAACTTCACACTATTGCCATCTGCTGTCAGGCTAGTGTAAAGTCCTCCTTTACATAATAAGTCAATTTCTGTTGAATATGCCAACAGATGTGTGCACAAGCAATGGCGTATAGCCATGAGATAGCGCATGAGTGCGCACCAGCAAAGGCAGGCAGCCATGAGGTGAGCTGCGCGTGCAAACTGCTCCAGGAGTCACACAGCACAACAGTCATGAGGTGCGCATGCACACTGCTCCAGGGATCTGCAGCATAACAGCCATGACGTGCGTGTGCACACTGCTCCAGGGATCACGCAGTATAACAGTCATGAGTGTGCGTGCACACTGCTCCAGGGATCACGCAGCATAACAGTCATGAGGTGCGCGTGCACACTGCTCCAGGGATCATGCAGCATAACAGTCATGAGGTGTGCATGCACACTGCTCCAGGGATCACGCAGCATAACAGTCATGACAGGTATAACAGTGAGGTGCGCGTGCACACTGCTCCAGGGGTCATGCAGCACAACGGACATCATGGGCATGACACTGTCACATGAAAAAACGCTATTTACCTGCAAATATTTCTTTATTTCTTTTTTTTTACTATAGAAAAAGTCAAAGAACCCCGGCACCTGTGCACTACAGGAACTTGCTCTGCCTCCACAGGGCAGAGAAATACGCCTGCGCAGTAGCGTGGTGCCTTAGAGACTGTGTGGATGATGCAGGAACGCGTCATCCACACGAAGCAAGCAGAAGGATGGTGACTGTAAGAAGATGGGAGGCGCCAGACCAACAAGAGCGACACCCCCCGGACCGGACCGCAGGTGAGCATGCTAAAAGTTATTTTTCTTCTTTTACAGGTCGGGTTGGGGTTTATCTACAACATTATACAGTAGAATGCTGTATATCAGCCCTGAAAGGTGATGGCCATAACTTATATCGGCGAAAACTGGTGACAGGTTCCCTTTAAAAGCATTCCAGACGGTGACAGATCCCTTTAACTCATCTCCTAGTACATTTGCAGCCAGGAACTGGGCAGGCACTAGTGGATGAGCTCCATATAAACCAGAAGTCCATTATGTAAGATAAAAGCTGTTGCAAACTTGCTTATTTTCATGCTCTCTAGTTAAACTAATGTAATAACTGAGAATACCCCTTTATTTATAATAATTCAGAAAAGACCATTTTAAGTTTAAAAATTGTAATGTGAATGACCACTGTTTATAATTCTGATAATTAATATGTAGACATTACATATGCACATTCCAGTATGACTAGTTTACTTCTTTTTATTTTTTACTTCCTGCATTATATAAATTCTGCCCACACAAAGATAGCCTATGGTTTGCACTACAGTATAGCATATGAAATGAATGGCTGTGGCTAAAACAGATGACTGCATGTTGTGGTTAAGATTGCAGAAGACATTTCCTGAGATTCAGTCTGTGCGGTTTAGAATAGTTTGTCAGATCACTGGTGTCATAACTGACGTGAAAACATTGGATTATGTGACTGCAGAAGATTGAACTTACAAGAGGAGCACCCAATATGAAAACTTCTGCTAGGAATTGCTCATTAGAAATAGGAATATAGATGAAAACGAATATGATTTTTTCTACATCACAAATACGTCATTTCCAGTTGTCTTTATTCACGGAATTATCGTATTACTCGCTAGCTATTCATGACATTTATGACACTGGCTAGTCATTGCTTGCGTTCAGAAACATGTGATGGTGTCTCCGCGGCTGTTGATTTACATGTTTTTGCATATTTCCCATAAGGGATGGGGGCATTGCTCTAGAATCACTGTGTTGAGAAACATGTGATGATGTCTCCGCAGTGTTGGATGTTGATCTCCATGAGGTCACTCATCCTCATTTTCGCAGTCTTTTTACTAGGCATTGCTCCTACTAACCAGTTTCCTACTCCACACTGATGAGGGGCAATACACCGAAACAGCTGTCTGTGGATGGATACCATGTTTTGGCATAGGTGGTTTCCTTCATTGGAGACTGCCCTTCCCGTGGTTGTTCCTTCCCGGTGAAAGACCTGGCTAGTCATTGCTTGCGTTGAGAAACATGTGATGGTGTCTCCGCGGCTGTTGATTTACATGTTTTTGCATATTTCCCATAAGGGATGGGGCATTGCTCTAGAATCACTGTGTTGAGAAACGTGATGGTGTCTCCGCAGTGTTGGATGTTGATCTCCATGAGGTCACTCATCCTCATTTTCGCAGTCTTTTTACTAGGCATTGCTCCTACTAGCCAGTTTCCTACTCCACACTGATGAGGGGCAATACCCCGAAACAGCTGTCTGTGGATGGATACCATGTTTTGGCATAGGTGGTTTCCTTCATTGGAGACTGCCCTTCCCGTGGTTGTTCCTTCCCGGTGAAAGACCTGGCTAGTCATTGCTTGCGTTGAGAAACATGTGATGGTGTCTCCGCGGCTGTTGATTTACATGTTTTTGCATATTTCCCATAAGGGATGGGGCATTGCTCTAGAATCACTGTGTTGAGAAACATGTGATGGTGTCTCCGCAGTGTTGGATGTTGATCTCCATGAGGTCACTCATCCTCATTTTCGCAATTTATGACACAGAAGTCACAGAGTGCATTTCAGCAATGTTGTGATTCAACCAAGTCATTGTGGGTCTGGGCTAAAAAAAAAGAACAAAATACATGATTGAAATGCAGACTGTGAACCCCAGTGTTGAATATTAATGATCAACCTCACTTATGTTCTTGAAGCACATATGTATGGTGTTATGGTGTCTCTACAGCTCTGGCAAAAATTACTGTAAGAGACCACTGCAAAATTTTCAATTTGTCTGATTTTTCTCTTTATAGGTATATATTTGAGTAAAATGTAAATTGCTCTTTTATTCTATAAACTACTAACAACATGTCTTCGAATTTCCAAGCACAAAATTTTGCATTTATTTTCAGAAAATGAGAAATGGTCAAAATAACAAAATAATGCTGTGTTTGCAGACCTCAAATAATGTTAAGAAAACAAGTTCATAATCATTTAGAAATAACAATACTAATGTTTTAACTCGGGAAGAGTTCAGAAATCAATATTTTGTGGAATAACCATGGAGCGCCCACCAGGGCCATGGGGATACTCGCTACCTGGCCGGTTCTTAAGGGGATATGTCACGGCAGCAGTGACCCGGTTCGTGGCCCTGGGCGTCCAATGAAAATGATGATAAAAGGGAAATAGAGTTTATAGAAGATTCGTGACGCCACTTGTGGTACTCAGCAAGTGAGATGCTAACCGACGCTGCAGATTCAGTCTAGTGGGGCAGTTGTTAATGCAACAGAGTTGGTTCAGATCTCCAAAGGCAGAGCTATTCCCCAGGGCAGATTATGGTGTGGAAGATAATGGTGGTTGTAGTGCAGGGCGAATGACGCAGCAAATAAACTGAGGACACAGCAGAGTGCAGTCTTCACACTTTACTCACAGTTCTGATGTTACAGTCCCCATCCGGGGTGCTGTGTCCTCCAGCTCTCAAGTAGTTTGGTGATCACTGTACCAAGATTCCCTTCAGATGTTCCTATCCTGGCCGTCTCACTGTGCTGGTTCCCTCCTCTCCTGCCCTGCGCCTTCACATACAGTGTCCCAAGCCAGCAGCCTTGGATCTTGTCGGGCAATGACCACTAGGTCCCCTGGATCCTATATCCGGCTGCCTTTTCAGCGAATGTATTTGGAGTTGGCTGCAGCACATGCAGATACTGCAACCTCCGGTTTTCCTAGCTGAGTCCTTAGTTTCCCCACTAGTTTTGGAGCCAGTCCCCTAACTGCGACCTGGTCCCTCCACCTGACAGCGGTCAGCGTGGATATGGGCCCCACGGGTGGGCTTCTCACTACCCGTGCCACTAGGACCCCTTCTTCCTTCCTCCGAAGCTTATCTTTCTGTCTTTCCTGACTTTCTGTGAAAAATGAGGATGAATGAACTCATGGAGATCAACATCCAATACTGCGGAGACACCATCACATGTTTCTCAATGCAGTGATTCTAGAGCAAAGCCCCCATCCCTTATGGGAAATATGTAAAATATGCAAAACACAAGCCGCGGAGAAACCATCACATGTTTCTCAATGCAAGCAATGACTAGCCAGGTCTTTCCCCAGGAAGGAACAACCACGGGAAGGGCAGTCTCCAATGAAGGAAACCACCTATGCCGAAACATGGTATCCATCCACAGACAGCTGTTTCGGGGTATTGCCCCTCATCAGTGTGGAGTAGGAAACTGGCCAGTAGGAGCAATGCCTAGTAGAAGACTGTGAAAAATGAGGATGAATGAACTCATGGAGATCAACATCCAATACTGCGGAGACACCATCACATGTTTCTCAACGCAGTGATTCTAGAGCAAAGCCCCCATCCCTCATGGGAAATATGTAAAATATGCAAAACACATACCGCGAAGACACCATCACATGTTTCTGAATGCAAGCAATGACTAGCCAGGTCTTTCCCCGGGAAGGAACAACCACGGGAAGGGCAGTCTCCAATGAAGGAAACCACTTATGCCAAAACATGGTATCCATCCACAGACAGCTGTTTCGGGGTATTGCCCCTCATCAGGGTGGAGTAGGAAACTGGTCAGTAGGAGCAATGCCTAGTAGAAGACTGTGAAAAATGAGGATGAATGAACTCATGGAGATCAACATCCAACACTGCGGAGACACCATCACATGTTTCTCAACGCAGTGATTCTAGAGCAAAGCCCTCATCCCTTATGGTAAATATGTAAAATATGCATATTTACATATACATATTTCCCATAAGGGATGGGGGCTTTGCTCTAGAATCACTGCGTTGAGAAACGTGATGGTGTCTCCGCAGTGTTGGATGTTGATCTCCATGAGTTTATTCATCCTCATTTTTCACAGTCTTCTACTAGGCATTGTTCCTACTGGCCAGTTTCATACTCCACACTGATGAGGGGCAATACCCCGAAACAGCTGTCTGTGGATGGATACCATGTTTTGGCACAGGTGGTTTCCTTCATTGGAGACTGCCCTTCCTGTGGTTATTCCTTCCCGGGGAAAGATCTGGTTAGTCATTGCTTGCGTTGAGAAACATGTGATGGTGTCTCCGCGGTTTGCATTTTACATATTTCCCATAAGGGATGGGGGCTTTGCTCTAGAATCACTGCGTTGAGAAACATGTGATGGTGATAAGGAGAGAGTTAAATTAACCCTTCACGGTTGAGACAGTGATTTCCAAATTATTCCAGTGTTGCTAGCAACTCAAATGACCACACGGTGACGAGGTCTCTGTACGGGAGGATCGAGGCAGATCACTAAGCCCCTTTATTTTAGTCACATCTTTTATAATCTTTTGCTTAATTATGCAAGGTTCTCAAGTACCAATAGCATCATTTCACTTTATAAGCCAATAATATTGCAAGAAAACCGGAAACTACATATATGTCCGTATCCAAATAGAAAGTAGTATAATGGCATATTCAGAGCAATACACTCCCCCCCCCCCCCCCCCTCCCGAGCCCCTTATCTTGCACCTGATGGAAACAGTCTGGTTTCATGACAGGCCATGCCAATTATAAAAATGTATCTTACAACAACAAAAACGGAGAAACGAAACCTTACATTGAATGGATAAAGCGAAACTTCAACTCTGATTTTAGTATTAACCCTTAACATTCCCCCTAGATAAAAAAATTTTTAACACATATGCAGCATCAGAGGTGCTATCCCAAGCTAACAGCTTGAGGGGTACTGGTCTTCACATGACTGATGCCGTGTTACCAGTCATGGCTGTCGCGGCGCACCCATGCCCCCTGTATACTGCAGTTCACGAATAACAATTTTTGATGACGGTGATGGGGAGCTTTTGTAGGTAGCCATGTGCTTGGCTTCAACATCTTCATCAAGTAGCCTTTTGAGATCGGTGTAGAGAAAAGCAGAGGCAACGACGCCTTTGGTATCATCATTAGCTGGCTTAGTGCAGAATTTCCTAATACATACAGAAATACACCAAAAAACAAGTTTTAGTATCACATATACAACAAGGATACAGGCAGCAATGTGTAACAAGCTTTGTAAGATCCCAGCTATTCAGCCCCCAATTCCCCTAAATCAATTGGCTGAATTGAAAAAGGAGAAGGTGTCTGAACAACCAACTGTCCTTATTACGATCATTGTCTTTATCGTATTAATCTCTGAGTCATTGAATATCTTCTAACTTTAACTTTTAACTTCTACCAATAATAATATGAAAAATGCGGAAAACCAAAACATTATGCCCCTTCATTTGCTATTGGCTTGTTGGGTGATGAGGAGAACTTGATAGGGACCGTCATACAAGGGTTCTAGTCCGTGCTTCCTGACATGCCTTTTCACGACTACCAAATCGCCAGGCTTCAGGTTATAACAGGTATCGGTTTCTGCTGAATCTGGAAAGGAAAAGAAAACTAGAACATAGGTGTTAGCAAGATTTTTACTAAGCAGAATAACATATTGAACAACACGGTCAGTCTCTTCTGATAACTGCTGAGGCTGGAAATTTGCAACTGGGGGCCTAGCACCAAACAATATCTCATATGGGGACAGGCCATGTTTTGCAATAAGGGTAGTACGAATGTGGTATAGTACAATGGGTAGGAGCTCTGGCCAAGGAGCTGTAGTCTCCTGCATCATTTTGGTCAATTGTCCCTTCAGTGTGCCATTCAGCCTCTCAACTTTCCCACTGGATCGTGGATGGTACGGAGTATGGAGGGCTACAGTGGATCCAAGCATTGTCAGAACTTCTTGGTACACATGAGAAGAAAAGGCCGGACCTTGACCACTTTCAACAACTTCTGGAACCCCGTACCTGCATATGACTTCCATCACCAGTTTCTTCGCTGTGGTTTTTGCAGTCATGTTGGTAACAGGGAATGCTTCCAGCCAACTGGAGAACATGTCAACAACAACCAAACAGTATTCATACCTTCCATACTTAGGTAACGTGATATGGTCCATCTGTAGCCTTTGGAAAGGATAGTCGGGCTTAGCAAGATGCTTCGGAGGTACACGTTGAAGTTGACCGGGATTGCAGGTCTGACAGATATTTACAGGCACGGTTGAGCGCTGTCAAAAACTGTGGAAATTCCCGGGGCCCAGTAGAATTTTTGCACCAGTGTGAGGGCTTGATTTTTCCCTCGATGTGTAGGTCCATGTGCCCATGTTGCAATAGCAGGGTACATCCGCTTAGGGAGACACACGAGTTGGTCCTTTTTCCAGAGACCATTATCCATTCGTGACCCATCAGTCTTCCATTGCTTCACCTCTTCTTTTGGAGACATTATCTGCATCGTCATTAAGCGGTCTTGCGGGGTCCGACAGAAAACTTCAGTCTGTTGTAGATCATCAGGTTCTTGTAGGGTCAATGCTTCTTGTAACTGTTTACGCTGAGAGCGTGTGGTCACCATAGCTGGTATGGTTGGTTCAACAGGTAAAAGAGCAGCGGCTTTTGCTGCTTGCATATCCACAAATGCGTTGCCAACAGTCTGTGGACTCTTCCTAGGACAGTACGCCTTAACTTTGATAATAGCCACCTGAGTAGGTAATTTGATCGATTCCATGAGGGTTTTAACAGCTTCAGCATTTTTCACTGGGGTTCCGGCAGTAGTAATAAACCCTCGATTGGCCCATAGAGCCCCAAAATCGTGAGCAATACCAAATGCATACCGTGAGTCCGTGTATATATTAGCCCGTCTGTTCTTGGCCAAAATACATGCAGTAGACAGAGCCTGAAGTTCTGCTTCTTGTGCTGACTGTGAGGGCGGGGGTGCAGCTGCGTGCACTACAGTGTCCTCTGTGGTAACAGCATATCCCATGTGGAATCTACCAAACTCGTCAGCATATCTTGAACCATCTGTGTATAACACCAGATAGGGATTTGGAAGTGGATTCTCACTGACATTTGGTGGAGTAGCTGTTTCTTCAGTCAGAAGTTGGGAACAATCATGTTGGAGATAATCCTCATCACTGCCATCTTTCTTGGGGACCGGCAGTAAAGTAGCGGGGTTGATTGTAGTACAGCGATGCAACTTGACATAGTCAGGCAAAAGGAGTGAACACTGCAGCCGTAAGTGTCGTTGCACAGTCAAATGTCTTGGTTGCTGAAGTGTCAGTATTTCTGCAATATCATGCGGGCAAAAATATGGTTTCATGTCCAAGAAAACGTTGGAGTTCAGCTTCATCTTTTGGGAAAGGAAGGGAGCTGACAGCTATTTTTCTTTCTTCTGCGAGGTGTCTGACACCCTGAAGGACACCTTTTGTCCACCCTCTTTGTTATGTTTGGTGTGGAATTATATCCAATTTGGCTTTAGGACAATTCTTTTTGTGTTTTTTCATTTAAGACAAAGTAAATGAAGATAATAATACCAAAGAATTTGTATTTGCAATCATTTTCAGGAAGAAACTGAGTATTATCTGACAGAATTGCAGGGGTGTCAATACTTTTGGCCATGACTGTACATTACTATAAGACACATACTGTGAACAGATGTAATTTAATTTGATTAAAATGTCTTCTATAATCAAAAGCTAATACTGCATTTTTTTACAGCTGCAAAACAGAATTTCTAAACCATATTAACAAGTATTCTCACAATTCTTACCTATATAATTTGCTACCACTAGAGTGCGCTAGATGGCTGAAGCTGATACATTTGACAAATATTGGTAACATCTATACTTGTGTCAAGCCCCTGATCTTTAAAGCACCACCAAAGCATTTTTAAGTCACCCTTCAAATGTGAGAGACCTGCAGCAGTTTGCAATAGAATATTGGTCCAAAATTCCAGCTGAGATGTGTAAGTCATTTGTTGATGGTTATAGTAAATGAGTGATTGCAGTAATTTATGCCAACAGGTGCAACCTAACTTAAGTTGAGAGTTCCAACAATATTGTCCAGCCCATTTTTTTGGATTTTGTGTGACATTATGTCCAATTTTACTTTTTTTTCCTGGGTTTTTTTTGTGTTGTTCCAGCACAAAACAAGGAAATAAAAGTGTACAACAAAACGTGTAATTGCAATAATTTTCTGGGAGAAAGGAAACATATTTCTTACACAAGGACCCCAAGATATCAGTGTCTACCCCTGGTCTACTTGTCTGTGAGAGATGAAGAAGAAAAGCGGCGATAAATGGCTTCAGTTGGAAAAGTCACTGGATTTACCTGTGGACTTAGATTACAGTGCCTTGCTAAAGTATACGGCTCCCTGGAACTTTTCAACCTTTTCCCACATATCATGCTTCAAACATAAAGATACCAAATGTACATTTTTGGTGAAGAATCAACAACAAGTCGGACTCAATTGTGAAGTTGAACGAAATGTATTGGTTATTTTAAATTTTTGTGGAAATTCAAAAACTGAAAAGTGGGGCGTGCAATATTATTCGGCCCCTTTGCTTTCAGTGCAGCAAACTCACTCCAGAAGTTCATTGTGGATCCCTGAATGATCCAATGTACTCCAAAATGACTAATGATGATAAATATAATCCACCTGTGTGTAATCAAGTCTCCGTATAAACGCACCTGCTCTGTGATAGTCTCAGGGTTCTGTCTGAAGCACAGAGAGCATCATGAAGACCAAGGAACACAACAGGCAGGTCAGTGATACTGTTGTGGAGAAGTTTAACGCTGGATTTGGATACAAAATGATTTCCAAAACTTTAAACATCCTAAGGAGCACTGTGCAAGCGATCATATGAAGGCGTATCATATGAAGGCGTATCACACCACTTCAAATCTACCAAGACCTGGTCGTCCCTCTAAACTCTTATCTCAAACAAGGAGAAGACTGATCAGAGATGCAGCCAAGAGGCCCATGATCACTCTGTATGAACTGCAGAGATCTACAGCTGAGGTGGGACAGTCTGTCCATAGGACAACAATCAGTCGTACACTGCACAAATCTGGCATAAGCCATTTCTCAAAGATATCCATAAAAGTGTTGTTAAAAGTTTGCAACAAGCCACCTGGGAGACACACCAAACATGTGGAAGAAGGTTCTCTGGTCAGATGAAACCAAAATCGAACTTTTTGGCAACAATGCCAAACGATATGTTTGGTGTAAAGGCAACACAGCTCATCAGCCTGAACACACCATCCCCACTGTCAAACATGGTGGTGGCAGCATCATAGTTTGGGCCTGCTTTTCTTCAGCAGGGACAGGGAAGATGGTTAAAATTGATGGGAGGATGGATGGAGCCAAATACAGGACCATTCTTGAAGAAAACTTGTTGGAGTCTGCAAAAGACCTGAGACTGGGACTGAGATTTGTCTTCCAACAAGACAATGATCCCAAACATAAAGCAAAATCTACAATGGAATAGTTCACAAATAAACGTATCCTGGTGTTAGAATGGCCAAGTCAAACTCTAGACCTGAATCCAATTGAGAATCTGGAAAGAGCTGAAAACTGCTGTTCACAAACGATCTCCATCAAACCTCACTGAGCTCGAGCTGTTTGCCAAGGAAGAATGGGCATGAATTTCAGTCTCTCGATGTACAAAACTGATAGAGACATACCCCAAGCGACTTGCAGCTGTAATCGCAGCAAAAGGTGGCGCAACAAAGTATTAAGTTAAAGGGGCCGAATAATATTGCACGCCCCACTTTTTAGTTTTTGAATTTCCACAAAAATGTAAAATAACCAATAAATTTTCTTCAACTTAAGTTCCACTTGTTGTTGATTCTTCACCAAAAATTTACATTTGGTATCTTTATGTTTGAAGCATGATATGTGGGAAAAGGTTGAAAAGTTCCAGGGGGCCGAATACTTTCACAACGCACTGTATATACTATATACAGAGCTGCTGGATATAAAGTCACTGGTGATTGCTGAATTACCTGCACACTTATATTATATACTATATGCAGAGCTCCTGTGTATAATGTCACTGGTGGTCACTGTATCACAAGTACACTAACACTATAAACTATCTACAGCGCTCCTGTGCATAATGTCACACTGGTGATAGGTGATTTGTCTGCATACTATACACTATATATTACCGTACACTGGCTTCCCTGAGTGTCAGTTCACTTACCCATGCTGCAGTTGGCCCCTCTCTTCCTCATGCTCTGCATGCTCCCAGCAGCACTTCCAGCTGGGTCTCTGGCCATGTTTTAAGGGCAAACGTGCATGCGCTCCCACCCTCTTAAAGGGTCAGCACGTGCACTTGCTATTTCTTCCCCAGCCAATGGTTTTGAGGCATTATGTATATATTGCTTCATCTCCACTGGGGAGGTGCCTGAGCAACCTTCCTGGTTCAGTCTATGTTGTGTAAGGTGGCATACCAGTGCAAGTCCTGACTGTTGTACACTAAGTACAAATCCTGCCCGTAGTACTCCAAGTACAAATCTTGCCTACTATACACTAAGAGAAAATCCCACTTGCTGCACACTGGAGCAAATCCTGCCTGCTGCACTCTGAAGCAAATCCTGCTTGCTGAACTGGCACAAACTCTGTCTCTGACGCAAACTCTGTCTGCTGAACTCTGATACAAGCTCTGCCTGCTGCTCCATCCAGTCTGTCCTTCTGGGTCCAGCTGCTGAGCGGCCGTTGGTCTGCCCTGGAGTGGCACCTGGTGTTCTTCAGGGCCAAGTCTAACCTCCCCATCAGAGGCTCTAGTGATTAGTCAAGTGATCGTTTAGTCACGCCCCTCCAGGCTTTCCGCAGTCTGTGGCACAGTGGTTCCACAAACCACAATCGTGACAATGTCAGCAATGATCACTGTATTACCTGGACTGTACACCTATGCTATATAATATATACTGTCTACAGAGATCCTGTATATAATGTTACTGGTGATCACTGTATTTACCTGGAGACTTACACTATATACTATCTACTTCCTATGTATAGTTTCACCAGTAATTACTGTATTGCCATGTTTTTACTGGTCAAATCTGTAGTTGAACCAACTAGAGATGAGGAAATCTTTTGAAATTCAAATTTGCCAATTTCATTGAATTTTTCCCAAAACTTTGATTCGTGACTAATTAATTCAACACAAATCGCAAGTACGGCAAAACCTCCAATTGCCTTGAAAACACGCAAATAACAATCTGAGGTCTCTTAGTTCTACATTGAGCATTTTTAGTCTCTTTAACAAAGCCTTAGTAGTGTTCACGTGACCTCAACATACACTCACTGGCCACTTTATTAGGTACACCTGTCCAACTGTGTGTTAAGACTTAATTTCTAATCAGCCAATCACATGGCGGCAACTCAGTGCATTTAGGCATGTAGACATGGTCAAGACAATCTCCTGCAGTTCAAACCAAGCATCAGTATGGGGAAGAAAGGCGATTTGAGTGCCTTTGAACGTGGCATGATTGTTGGTGCCAGAAGGGCTGGTCTGAGAATTTCAGAAACTGCTGATCTACTGGGATTTTCACGCACAACCATCTCTAGGGTTTACAGAGAATGGTCCGAAAAAGAAAAAAAATCCAGTGAGCGGCAGTTCTGTGGCCGGAAATGCCATGTTGATGCCAGAGGTCAGAGGAGAATGGGCAGACTGGTTCGAGCTGATAGAAAGGCAACAGTGACTCAAATTGCCACCCGTTACAACCAAGGTAGGCAGAAGAGCATCTCTGAACGCACAGTGCGTCGAACTTTGAGGCAGATGGGCTACAGCAGCAGAAGACCACACTGGGTACCACTCCTCTCAGCTAAGAACAGGAAACTGAGGCTACAATTTGCACAAGCTCATCGAAATTGGACAGTAGAAGATTGGAAAAACGTTGCCTGGTCTGATGAGTCTCGATTTCTGCTGCGACATTCGGATGGTAGGGTCAGAATTTGGCGTAAACAACATGAAAGCATGGATCCATCCTGCCTTGTATCAACGGTTCAGGCTGGTGGTGGTGGTGTCATGGTGTGGGGAATTTTTTCTGGGCACTCTTTGGGCCCCTTGGTACCAATTGAGCATCGTTGCAACACCACAGCCTACCTGAGTATTGTTGCTGACCATGTCCATCCCTTTATGACCACAATGTACCCAACATCTGATGGCTACTTTCAGCAGGATAATGCGCCATGTCATAAAGCTCGAATCATCTCAGATTGGTTTCTTGAACATGACAATGAGTTTACTGTACTCAAATGGCCTCCTCAGTCACCAGATCTCAATCCAATAGAGCATCTTTGGGATGTGGTGGAACGGGAGATTCGCATCAGGGATGTGCAGCCGACAAATCTGCGCCAACTGTGTGATGCCATCATGTCAATATGGTCCAAAATCTCTGAGGAATGCTTCCAGCACCTTGTTGAATCTCTGCCACGAAGAATTGAGGCAGTTCTGAAGGCAAAAGGGGGTCCAACCCCTTACTAGCATGGTGTACCTAATAAAGTGGCCAGTGAGTGTATATGTCTATGGGTAAACTGATTGTAGGTGATATTTACGGCTATCCTATCACACACGCTACTGGTTATTCAGTGTTTTAAGCTCTTTCTTGTCACCTCTATTGCCAAGTTGTGAACTGTGAGCTCTTTGCATAGTTGAACTGTCCCACTACAGAACGGGAGATCCTCCTATGGACACTGGCATCTTTAGTACCTCTAGTACTTCTATAAGGCACTTGAGTCAGCGAGAACTTGGTGCCAAACTGTGAGCCAGTGCTAACACCTGAGGATGCATATAGCATTGAATACAATTGCGGAGGACAGAGCTCATGACTCCCTCCTCTGCCATTCTGTCTGTGCATCTGAGACTTGACGTGGCAAGCATGATGAAGTCAACAGATCACGCCTATCGTGCAGAACTACAGACCACGTGCTGCAGAGACCAGATCAGTGCTGAGGGACCCTCATTATGTTTATAGGGAGCTGTGAGGGTATCATGCAGGATATAGGGAGCTGTGGGACTCGCATATTGTATATCGTTAGATGTGGCTGAGCTTCATACTGCATTTAAGGAGCTGTGGAGGTATCATACTGTATATAGGGAAGTTGGGGGAACTCATACTGTTTATAGAAAGCCGTGGGAGGCATTTTGCTGCATATAGGTAGCTGTGGGGCCACCATACTGCATGAATGTGAGGGATATCATAATGTATTTAGGGATCTGTAAAGGCCATCCTATTGGATATAGGAGAGTTGTGGGGCCATCAAACTGTATATAGGAAGCTATGGGGGAAATCATACTGTAGACAGAGAGCTATGGGGACATAACACTGGATATAGGGCCTCATAATGTATAGGGGACATCATACTGTATAATTGGGGCATTAAACTTTGCTGGGTCACTCTGGGGTAAATATATATTTCTTGTGTAAGGGAATTATACTGTATACGGGTGTGGCATTTTGGGGGGCATTATACTCAAAGGCAGCCATAATAGAGATATTGTCATAGGTAAAAATACTATGGGACTTCCTTGAGAAAATTAAATTGATTAATTTCACAATTAGGTCAACGATATTGGATCTAGTATCTCAAGAGCCTCCATTTCCTCTTTGCTTTAAAATGCAATTTATTCAATATTAATTTCCTTGCCAATAGATGGGTATCATTTGTTGACATAAATGCATCTAAATGAGAAGATGGAGGGAATGTTAGGCCGCGTTCAAGCACATTCAATTGTGCATTTGTCAATTTGTGGTGAGATAAATTCACTTCCTGGAGTCGATGTCTATTTTTTGTCTTAGTAGGTCTGTTAAACATGTCTGGGAATTTTTTCTGACTCCCGCTTCTCAAATGGAAGTCTTTGGTATACTCAGCATCACTAGTGGAAGCATTACTGTCTTGACCTGAAGCACTGAAGGTTTCAGACAGATCAAGCGATCTAGATTGTGACGGTGTCATTCACTTTTTCTGCCACCAATAGATTTTATTAGTGTCATAATCATACAGGTCTCGAATGCACTTCTTTAATTTACCTTGGTTAACATCCTCTTCCCATTTGCCGTGTCGTTTTCTAAGTCTTTCAGTCAGGTTACCAGACGATCACCTGACATTTGTGGAGTGATTTGTATAGATGCTCACGTTCATCATCAATGACATTCAAAGAAAGAGTATTTTATTCAATTATTATTTTTATAAACTCACTAGAACATGTGGAGCCGGAGACATCCATTTTTTTTGGAGTTCACTGTCCTCCAATTCAAATGTGGGATATAGCTGCGCCCTTAAACCTCTTGGTATGGTTTTCTTGCTATAATAAGCTTCCAATGTGGTCCGATTCCACCATAGTTTTGTTTTTCGATGGAGAGCATTTTTATTACTGTGCATCAGATCTTTGTTGTCATGATAGGTATCAGGTGAAACTACTGAGTCACCCTGTTTAAAGATATCAATAGCCTTGCAACACCAATATATTTCCTTGGCTGTGAGATCCATATTTGTGGACAATCTGTTGTAAAAACAGTAAGCAAAATCTATTTATCAAAATTGTGTCCTATAAGTTATACAAATTCAGACAATACGATAAACATGTTCCCTGCCCATATCTTCAGGGTCCAGGTAAAGAAGAGATCTATTAATTTAAAACCACATAAATTCTTTATTAGAAACCAAAAATTTACATATGTGGAGGAGCGACAGCATCATGCGCCGCTGATGTCAGCGGGTTACAAGCACACCGCCCGAATACTATGCGGCACCATTGGTGGACACATCATTTATTAGGGCAGTTATCCCTCATCCTGACACGCCCCCAAAAGAAGCTATTTGTGAAACGCGCGTCGAGATGAGGGGGACACCGCTTCCATCCTGCATTACCTAACTTCTCCTTGGACACTTTACTCATAGGTATCTATTTGGGATCTGGTTTTCTTTATTAGCTTTTTGCATGTGTTACATTCATCTGAACTCTCTACTTGTTATAGTATTACTTGTAGGGTTTTCTTACCCCCACATTAGGATCATTGTTTAACAATGCTATGATATTAAGCTTTATCCCAGATTTTTCAATTTTGGGTCTTTTTGGGACAAATATTAGGTGTCAGTGTATACTGCCATTGTTAGGAATTTTTTCATCATTGTCTAGACTGCGTAATATTTCATGATTTACTTTATCCTATATTTAGGGATATACCTGGTTTTTGTACCATATTCTTTATATTTATTGATATACGTTTTTGAATTATTGCATTGCTAAAACTCCTAAGTGAGTGACAGTACACTATTGGGGATTTCATGGTGTCCCCCTACTGGCCACTGTTTCTACATTTTTAATTATGTATCTCTTAATTTTTGGTTTCTAATAAAGAATGTATATAATTTTAAATTAATGGCTCTCTTCTTTACCTTGAACCTTGACGATATGGACAGGGTACATATTTATTACACCTACAGTGGGTACGGAAAGTATTCAGACCCCTTTAAATTTTTCACTCTTTGTTTCAATGCAGCCATTTGGTAAATTAAAAAAAGTTCCGTCAGGTTGGATGGTGAACATTGATGGACAGCCATTTTAAGGTCTCGCCAGAGAGGCTCAATTGGGTTTAGGTCAGGGCACTGGCTGGGCCAGTCAAGAATGGTCACAGAGTTGTTCTGAAGTCACTCCTTTGTTATTTTAGCTGTGTGATTAATGTAATTGTCTTGTTGGCCTTCGGCCAAGTTTGAGGTCCAGAGCACTCTGGAAGAGGTTTTCATCCAGGATATCTCTGTACTTGGCCGTATTCATGTTTACTTGAATTGCAACCAGTCGTCCTGTCCCAGCAGCTGAAAAGCAACCCCATATCATGATGCTGCCACCACCATGTTTCACTTTTGGAATTGTATTTGGGCAGGTGATGAGCAGTGCCTGGTTTTCTCCACACATACCGCTTAGAATTATCACCAAAAAGTTCTATATTTGTCTCATCAGACCAGAGAATCTTATTTCTCATAGTCTGGGAGTCCTTCATGTATTTTTTTAGCAAACTCTATACAGGCTTTCATATGTCTGCATCTGTGGAGCTCAGTCACAGTAATCTTGGGGTTCTTCTTTACCTCTCTCACCAAGGCTCTTCTCCCACGATTTTTCAGTTTGAATGGACGGCCAGGTCAAGGAAGACTTCTGGTGGTCCCAAACTTCTTCCATTTAAGGATTATGGAGGCCACTGTCTTTTTAGGAACCTTGAGCACTGCAGAAATTCTTTTGTAATCTTGGCCAGATCTGTGCCTTGCCACAATTCTGTCTCTGAGGTCCTTGGCCAGATCCTTTGACCTCATGATTCTCATTTGGTTTGACATTCACTGTGAGCTGTGAGTTCTTATATAGACAGGTGTGTGCCTTTTCAAATAAAGTCCTATCAGTTAAATTAAACCCCCTTAATGACCCCAGCTTTTTTCGGTTTTGTGCTTTCATTTTTCGCTCCCCTTCTTCCCAGAGCCATAACTTTTTTATTTTCCATCAATATGGACATGTGAGGGTTTATTTTTTGCGGGACAAGTTGTACTTTTGAAAGGCATCATTGGTTTTAGCATGTAGTGTACTCAAAACGGGAAAACATTCCAAGTGTGGTAAAATTGCAAAGAAAAGTGCAATCTAACACTTGTTTTTTTTTTTTTGCTAGGTTCACTAAATGATAGAACTGACCTGCCATTGTGATTCTCCATGTCATTGCGAGTTCATAGACATCAAACATGTCTAGGTTCTTTTTTAACTAAGTGGTGAAAAAAAATTCCAAACTTTGCTAAAAAAAAAAAAAAAATTGCGCCATTTTCCGATACCTGTAGCGTCTCCATTTCTCGTGATCTGGGGTTGGGTGCGGGCTTATTTTTTTGCTGTTGAGCTGACATTTTTAAGGATACCATTTATGTGCAGATACGATCTTTCATTCACCCGTTATTGCATTTTAATGCAATGTCGCGGCGACCAAGTAAACTTAATTCTGACGTTTAGATTTTTTTCCCCGCTACGCCGTTAAGCGATCAGGTTAATCCTTTTTTTATTGATAGTTCAGGAGATTCTGAGAGCGGCGATACCTAATGTATGCATGTGTTATTTTTTTTTTAATGTTTTACTTTGAATGGGGCGAAAGGGGGGTGAATTAAACTTTATTTTTTTTTATCTTTTTCATATTTTTAAAAACATAAAAACATTTTTTTTTATTTTGGCATCCTTCAATAGTCTCCATGGGAGGCTAGAAGCTGCCACAACTCGATCGCCTCTGCTACACAGAGGCGATGCTCAGATCACCTGTATGTAGAAGAATTACAGCATTGCTATGAGCGCCGAACACAGGAGACCTCTGGTTGTTATGCCAAGGCATTGCTGACCCCCGATCACGTGACTGGGGTCAGTAAAGCGCGTATTTCCGGCCCGGTGGCCGGAAGCGCTTGTTAAATGCCACTGTCAGCGTTTGACAGCGGCATTTAACTAGTTAATAGGCGTGGGTGGATCGCGATTTCACCTACGCCTATGGCGGGCACATGTCAGCTGTTCAAAACAGCCGAAATGAAGCAAAGAGTGAAAAATTTAAAGGGGTCTGAATACTTTCCGTACCCACTGTATGTCACAATGTCATGTCCCCAACACATCTGATAAAATAAAGATAAAGTGGCCGACCACGTTAACTCATTTTGTAGCTAGCAATAGCCAGTGTAATGAAGCGGCTATAGGAGGCAAGATGTGAAAAATTTTTAATAAAACCCATTGCAAAAATAATGTTTAGTCTTACTTGTATATATTTAAGTAAGAAAAATTGCTGTAAAATGTCTGTTCCTAAATCCATGAGAATATAACCTGATATAACATCTTTTAGTAAACAATATCAAGAAAGTTAATAGAAAATTACTGAGAGGATGACCAGGTAATTGGTTTTAATGAATATATTTTCAAATATAGTGAAACAGTTTTTCTCTCTGATCCAATAACTATGGCTACATGCATTATAAAGTTCTGAAGAAAAAACTTATATTATGGAAATTAGAAAAAGATTATGTTAACATGCAAATCCCCTTTAAAAGACAATTTTTTTATGAATGTTTAAACAACACCTTCCCAGTGCAAAAAATCGGCCAATGCCAAAATATGAAAAAACCCTAATCTAGAGTGCTGCACAGCCCTAAAATAAGGCCTCAACTGATACATTCCTTGCCGTGGAGGTTGGCACCCTAAAAGTACAATATTTGGCGCCCCCACTCAACGAGGACTGTCCCTCGCTTCCCTAATAATCCCTAATATCATAGAAGGGAAAACAATGTTCAGATATAGTACAGGGATGAAAGGATCAGAGTGCCCTAGAACTAGTGCAGGATCCCAGACAAAATAAATCACAAAATTGCAATTAAAAAATGTATGATAACCACATCATGAAAACATGTGACCCAAAATATGCTACCAAGGCATGATAACAGCTGATCCAACTCAGGGGATATATACACTTAGATATACTTAATAACCAATGGGTAGTCACTTATGTCTGTAGAGAAACCTCAACGCGTTTCCCCGCCGAGGCGGTTCATCAGGAGGAGAGACCAATGCTGCTAATGATGCTGTTGCCACCTCATGTCTGATATCACAATGTTGCTACACTCCACGGCAAGGAAGGTATCAGTTGAGGCCTTATTTTAGGGCTGTGCAGCACTCTAGATTAGGGTTTTTTCATCTTTTGGCATTGGCCGATTTTTTGCACTGGGAAGGTGTTGTTTTAACATTCATCTAAATAAATTGTCTTTTAAAGGGGATTTGCATGTTCACATACATGTGTGGCGCCCCCAGGAGTATGGTCACCACAGTGGCTTTGCCTTCCTCCAGGGGAGGGTAATGCCAGGCTTGTAGGCAATGATGGGTCTCTCTCGCAGTCAATCCATATATGCAACACAGTTCCACTCCAGGCCAGCAGGGGGGGGGCTCTGAACCGGAATTAAGGGGAGGAGTGCTCTCTGAGGGCCAAGAGGAAGGAGTGGTCAGTTAGTCTGCGGAGGGTGAAGTGTTGTGAGTTCATTTTCCCCTTCACCATTGAGGTCTGATGAACTCCCTCTTCTGGTGAAGGAAGGTAGTGAGGCTGATTACCAAACAGCTGAGCAGAATGATGATGACTGGGTGACGGGAATTGCTGACTGGATATAAGGCAGCCGACGCCCTTCTGCCTTGCGGGTCATTTCTCTGAGGGATTCTTGGAGACCAGTCTGATTCCTGCTCCTCAAAAGCTAAGTTTTCTGCTCTGCTTTTTGCATTTTTATTTTGGTTTTGTTTTGCCTTGTTTTGCTGGATTTCTGCCATTCCCTGCTGGGTTGAGCTGAATTCCTTTTTGCTCTGTCTTCAGAAAATACCTGGGTACTGATATAGTCTTTTTGAAGCCTAGCGTCTTCAGGGCTTTTTTCCCTATCAGTCTGTTGGCTCTTGTTTCTATAGGGTTTTGGTGGATTGCAGACAGCAGCTTTTCTATCCTGTCCTATTTAGTTAGCTTGGGCCCCATCATTTGCTCAGCCTATCTTTCTATCTGTGTGAGTGTTTTTTCATCTTGCTTCACCGTCATTATATGTTGGGTGCTGCCTATTGCTTTGGGGTCTGCTCTGGGGCAGTTTAGATTTCCCTTTCTGTCTTTAGGCTATGTAGTTCTCCAGCTGAGATCGAGGGGTCTAGGGCACCATAGGAACCCCCCACGGCTACTGCTAGTTGTTGTTGTTAGGTTCAGGGGTCTGCAATCCGATAGCTGCCAACTTCTCTGGTTTTCTGGACTTAGCTAGTATTTCTGTTTTTGCCTCCTACGGTGACTCATTCATAACAGAATCACTCGCCATACCGCAGATCCTAGGGTACTCAATAGCAGGAAAGAATTGTAAAAAAAAAAAGTGTGTATATTTTTTCCTCTATATCTCTGAGGCCGTAGGGGGAATTTTTTTTTCTCTCAATGGAAATAAAGCAATTGTCTGATCGTGTGGAGCAGCTCGCTGCGGAAGTGCGGGGAATTTCCGCCTACCTTTCTCATTCACATGCTGCTGAACCAAAGATCCCTACTCCTGATGTGTTTTTTGGGGATCGGTCTAAATTTTTGAATTTCAAAAATAATTGTACATTATTTTTTGCCTTGAAGCCTAACTCGTCAGGGAGCTCCACGCAGCAGGTTAAAATTGTCATCTCTTTGCTGCGTGGCGATCCCCAGGATTGGGCGTTTTCTTGAAACCAGATGATCCTATTCTGACTAATGTGAACGCATTTTTTCAAGCCTTGGGGTTGTTGTAAGACGAACCTAATGCTATTGATCAGGCTGAAAAGACCCTGTTGGCATTGAGCCAGGGTCGAGATTTTGCAGAATTGTACTGTCAAAAATTCGGAAAGTGGGCGGTCCTTACTACCTGGAATGATAAAGCCTTGGCAGCTCTCTTTCGGAAGGGTTTGTCAGAAGTCGTAAAAGATACTATGGTGGGATTTCCTGTTCCCTCTGGTCTTGACGATTCTATGTCATTAGCCATTCAGGTTGATCGGCGTTTACGTGAACGCAGGACTGCACGAGAGGTGTTGCCACCTGTTGAACAAGTGTCTGAACCTATGCAATGTGATAGAGTTTTGTCCAGGGAGCAACGTCAGGAGTTCAGAAGGCGTAATAAGCTGTGTTTTTTTGTGGAGATGCCTCGCATATTATTTCTGTCTGTCCTAAACGAGAGAAACGTTTTGCACACACGTTTTCTGTGGGTGGTGTTCAACCTAAGTTTCTTCTGGCAATTACTCTGATCTGCTCCCTGTCCACATTTTCCGCCAAGGCTTTTGTGGATTCGGGAGCAGCCCTGGACCTAATGGACTTGGATTTTGCTAAACGTTGTGGATTTCCGATGACACCTCTGCGGACGCCTATCCCTTTGAGGGGGATTGATGCTACTCCTTTGGCGAAAAATAAACCTCAGTTTTGGACCCACGTGGTAATATGGGTCGCCCCAGACCATCAAGAAAATTGCAGATTTTTGGTGTTGCATAATTTGCATGATACCATTGTTCTGGGGTTTCCCTGGTTGCAAATTAATAATCCAGTTTTGGATTGGAAATCTGTGTCTGTGGTGAGTTGGGGTCGTCGGTGTGCCCTTAGTGAGGCTCCGTTTTTTTCCACCTCTCCTCAGTCGCATGATGTTCCTGACTATTTGGCGGACTTTTATGTTGTATTTAGTGAGAATGAGTCTGTGTCTTTGCCTCCTCATAGGAGTTATGACTGTGCAATTGAACTGAGCCCGGGGTGTAAATTTCCCAAGGGTCGGCTCTTCAATTTATCTGTACCCGAGCACGAGGCTATGCGATCCTTTATTAAGGAGGCGTTGGAGAAGGGTCATATTAGACCATCCTCTTCACCCTTAGGTGCCGGGGTTTTTTTTCGTGGCCAAAAAGGATGGTTCATTAAGGCCTTGTATTGATTATCGTACCCTCAGCAAAATTACTATTAAATATCAGTATCCGTTACCCCTGATTTCTGATCTATTCTCCAGAGTTAAAGGTGCTTGCTGGCTTACCAAGCTTGACCTCAGGGGGGCGTATAATCTTATCCGCATTAAGCATGGGGATGAATTGAAGACGGCGTTTAATACTCTGGAGGGACATTTTGAGTACCTGGTGATGCCTTTTGGGCTCACTAATGCCCCTTCTGTCTTTCAGTGCTTCATGAACGACATTTTCCGAGACTTTGTGGATAAATTTTTGATTATCTATCTGGATGATATTTTGATCTTCTCCAAGGATTGGGATTCTCATGTGGAACATGTTCGGACTGTGTTCCGGATCTTGAGGGAGAATTCCCTGTATGTCAAAGGATCGAAATGCCTTTTTGGGGTACAGAGGATTTCATTTTTGGGATTTATTTTGTCTCCGTCATCTATTGAAATGGACCCGGCCAAGGTACAGGCCATTTATGATTGGGTTCAGCCCACTTCTTTGAAGGCCCTCCAGAAGTTTTTGGGTTTTGCTAATTTTTATCGGAAATTTATGGCAAAATTTTCTAGTATTGCCAAGCCATTGACTGATCTGACTAAGAAGGGTGCTGATGTGTTGAATTGGTCTCCGGAGGCTGTTTCTTCCTTTCAGGAGCTGAAGCGAAGATTCACTTCTGCCCCGGTTTTGCGGCAACCTGATGTCTCACTCCCGTTCCAGGTAGAGGTGGACGCTTCTGAGATTGGTGCAGGAGCTGTTTTGTCCCAAAAGGATCCTGTGACATCTAAAATGAATCCCTGTGCTTTCTTTTCCCGATAGTTCTCTCCATCTGAACGTAACTATGATGTGGTGAATCGGGAACTGTTAGCCATGAAATGGGCATTTGAGGAGTGGAGACATTGGTTGGAGGGAGCTAAACATCAAGTCGTGGTCCTCACTGACCACAAGAATTTGATTTACCTGGAGTCGGCAAAACGCTTGAACCCTAGACAGGCTATGTGGGCCTTGTTTTTTACACGTTTTGATTTTGTGGTCTCTTTTCTTCCTGGCACTAAGAATGTCAAGGCAGACGCCCTCTCTAGGAGCATCTTTGCTGATTCTCCTGTGGTGACCAAGCCTGCTACCATCTTAGGCGAAGGGGTAGTTCTTTCTGCCATCTCGCTCGATTTGAGACGTGCTCTGGAAGAGTTCCAGGAGGACAAACCTGAGCGTTGTCCCAGTGGAAAGTTGCATGTTCCTGACCAGTGGAAGAAGAGAGTGATGTCTGAAGTTCATTGCTCTGCATTGGCTGGTCATCCAGGTATTTTTGGTACTAGAGATCTGGTGAGTCGGTCTTTTTGGTGGCCCGCCTTGTCTCATGATGTCAGGAATTTTGTGCAGTCCTGTGGGACGTGCTCCCGGTCTAAACCTTGTTCTCGCTCTAGTGGGTTGTTGATGCCTTTGCCGGTCCCCAGGAGGCCATGGACCCATATTTCAATGGGTTTCATCTCTGATATGCCTGTCTCTCAGAGAATGACTGTTATTTGGGTGATTTGTGATAGGTTCTCTAAGATGGTTCATCTTGTACCACTCCCTAAGTTGCCATCTTCCTCTGAGTTGGTGCCCCTGTTTTGCAACAGGTGGTTCGCTTGCACGGGATTCCTGAGAATATTGTATCTGACAGAGGAGTTCAGTTTGTGTCTAGATTTTGGAGGACTTTCTGTTCCAAGCTGGGAATTCAGTTGTCCTTCTCCTCTGCTTTTCACCCTCAGACCAATGGGCAGACGGAGAGAACAAACCAGACCTTGGAGTCGTATTTGAGATGTTTTATTTCCGCTGATCAGAATGATTGGGTTTCATTTTTGCCCTTGGCCGAATTTGCTTTAAATAATAGAGCTAGTTCTGCCACTTTGATGTCACCTTTTTTTTGTAACTTTGGGTTTCATCCTCGATTTTCTTCAGGGCAGGTGGAGCCTTCTGCCTGCCCAGGTGTTGACACTGTGGTGGAGAGAATGCACCAGATCTGGGACCAAGTGGTGGATAAGTTGTCTCTCTCCCAGGAAAAGGCCCAGCGGTTTTCCAACCGGCATAGGACCATTGGTCCCCAGTTTAAGGTTGGTGATATGGTTTGGTTATCATCAAAAAATATCGTTATGAAGGTGGCTTCTCCTAAGTTTAAGCCTAGATTTATTGGACCTTACAAGATTTTGGAGATTATTAATCCGGTCTCTTTTCGTTTGGCTCTTCCTGTCACATTTAAAATCCATAATGTGTGTCATAAGTCCTTGTTGAAGAGGTTTGTTGAACCAGTTGTTCCTGGGGTGGCACCTCCGGACCCTGTATTGGTTGAAGGTAACATGGAATATGAGGTAGAGAAGATACTGGATTCCCGTCTGGCTAGACGGAGACTCCAGTATTTGGTTAAGTGGAAGGGTTATGGTCAGGAGGATAATTCCTGGGTCTCTGCCTCTGATATTCATGCCAAAAGATTGGTGCATGCCTTTCATCGGGCTCACCCTGATCGCCCTGGTGGCGTGGATGAGGGTTCGGTGACCCCTCCTCAAGGGGGAGGTACTGTTGTGAGTTCATTTTCCCCTTCACCATTGAGGTCTGATGAACTCCCTCTTCTGGTGAAGGAAGGTAGTGAGGCTGATTACCAAACAGCTGAGCAGAATGATGATGACTGGGTGACTGGAATTGCTGACTGGATATAAGGCAGCCGACGCCCTTCTGCCTTGCTGGTGATTTCTCTGAGGGATTCTTGGAGACCAGTCTGATTCCTGCTCCTCAAAAGCTAAGTTTTCTGCTCTGCTTTTTGCTTTTTTGTTTTGGTTTTGTTTTGCCTTGTTTTGCTGGATTTCTGCCATTCCCTGCTGGGGTGAGCTGAATTCCATTTTGCTCTGTCTTCAGAAAATACCTGGGTACTGATATAGTCTTTTTGAAGCCTAGCGTCTTCAGGGCTTTTTTCCCTATCAGTCTGTTGGCTCTTGTTTCTATAGGGTTTTGGCGGATTGCAGACAGCAGCTTTTCTATCCTGTCCTATTTAGTTAGCTTGGGCCCCATCATTTGCTCAGCCTATCTTTCTATCTGTGTGAGTGTTTTTTCATCTTGCTTCACCGTCATTATATGTTGGGTGCTGCCTATTGCTTTGGGGTCTGCTCTGGGGCAGTTTAGATTTCCCTTTCTGTCTTTAGGCTATGTAGTTCTCTGGCTGTGATCGAGGGGTCTAGGGCACCGTAGGAACCCCCCACGGCTACTGCTAGTTGTTGTTGTTAGGTTCAGGGGTCTGCAATCCGATAGCTGCCAACTTCTCTGGTTTTTCTGGACTTAGCTAGTATTTCTGTTTTTGCCTCCTACGGTGACTCATTCATAACAGTGAAGTGTGCAGACGTGTAGGGAGAAGCTGGAGGTTGAGCTGCAGAAGGCGAGCTCCCTCAGCTTGAGAGCGCAAGGACTGGAGCCTGGTCTCCACGGTTGTACGGATACTAACGGTCCTGCAACAGATACCAGAGGAGTAGGAGGCTGTAAATGCCCTACTCCCATCTAAGACTTGAGGCACAACAGCAGCTTGGATAGAGAGCCAGGACTCAAGAGTGGAGTCCCCGAGAGAGGCTACAGCTGTCTGCCGTGCAAGTAAGGTTCTTGGGAACATCTGACAGGAGGAACTTCAGGGTAACTTAGTACTGGAGTGCTTCATTCAAACCAACGTCAGGAAGGAGACTGCACAGCCCGACTGCTGAGAGAGAATCCCTGAGTTGCTTCCAGGCTAGCCTGCTCCGTTACCATCTGTAATCAGGACCCTGGACTGCAGTGATCAAGTAAAGGTACAGAAATTGCACCCCGCTGTGTCTTGTCTGCTTCCTACCCTTACGGCACTGCTACATCCCCGTGCCAACCACCTCTACACTGCCCTGGGACTATAGCTTCACCTGTGGGGAGCTTTTACCCCTTTGCTGCACCCTACCATCATTCCCAGTGGATCTGCATGCAGTGTCGACTTAACATCTCACTTGCCGAACACCACAGGTGGCATTACGAACTATTCCATTTCATTAACTACATTTCCCCATTACTTGGGCGCCCAGGGCCACGGACCGGGCCACCGCTGCTGTGACACATCCCACTGACACCGACCCAGTACCTAGTACCCCACAGCCCTGGGATGGCGACCCAACTTGGCGTCACGAACAGGATTACGGAGCCCGGTATCCCCGGGTCCTGTGTGCCATAGACTGTATTTGTGTAACAGACTGTGAAATTGGCGCCAACTGCCGCCATTGCCGCTCTGCTTGGCGCATGCGGGAAGAAAGGCGGGCCTTCGTGGGCGGAGCCTGCCGCAGAGCGCGAAGAAGCGAAGTGCCACGCGGGAAGAGAGGACAGCGCGCAAGAGAAGGAGGAGCTGAGGCCTACAGCCCGGAGCGTCGGGCCTGTGAAGCGGCTGCCAGTGAGCTCCCATAACCCCGGCCCTGGCTAACGTTAACTGGGGGGGAGGATGTCTGTGCCCAACGGCGATGCAGCGGCAGGCGCCGGTGCCAACCCTGCAGCACCACCAGGAGGAGCGCCTGCCACAGTGGTCTCCATAATGCCGCTGTCTATGCCCTACATACCGGGAGTGGCCTGGCTACCGCAGTACTCGGGTGAGTCGCATACCCTGAGTGAATTTAAAGAGAGACTGTGTAGTTTGTTTAAAGTATACCCTCTGTCTGAAAGCCAGAAAATGAATATCCTGATTGGACAGTTAACGGGTGCAGCGCAGAGAGAAGTGAAAGCCTGGCTGGACACTGATAAAGAGACTGTTGCAAAGATCCTGGCCAAGCTGAGGAGCACCTTTGACACACGCACTGCAGCTGAAATCAAGATGAGGTTCTTTGGCTGTAAACAGAAGGCGCAGGACAGTATCAGGGATTATGCTCTCAACCTGCAGGAGGCACTGCGAGCAGTTAAGCAAGTTGATCCTGACAATGTGAAGGAGGAAGATAAACTGTTAAAGGAGCAGTTCATTGAAGGACTCCTATCCAGTACCCACAGAGGACAGTTGCGTATCATAACCCTGCAAAACCCTGATCTGGACTTTGCTGATTTTAAGGACATGGCTATTCGGGTATGCAGGAGTCCACTGACAGCCGTCCAGCGCCCCCTAGGCGCCCAGCGATCACCTACCATCAGGAAGTAACATCCTTCCCTTCCATCCCTGTGGAGGCTGATGCACAGACTCTGGATAAAGATCCAACTGAGGAGCTGCGTCTTCAGGTCCAGGAGTTGACCAAAGGAATGGCTGCACTTACTAAAACTGTGCAGTCCCTACAGGAGTCCTCCAAAGAAAAGATCCAGCTGGCTTCCAGTCCAGAGGATGTCCCTTGGCTCTGGAGGAGGAGAGCCCCGCCACTTCGAGGGAGGAACAACGATCGCTATGACCAGGACGGACGTCCCATCTGTCGCTGCTGCAAGGCAGGTCATCTTGCAAGATATTGTCCTTTAAACGAGCAACCCCTGGGGCAGAGGGCCAACCCCCAGGAGTAGGATCCCCAGGCCCAAGGAACTGGAGAGCCAAGTATGTGGGAGGGAGACCAATCCTTCCTGTGGTGATTGACGGCATCCCCATGAACACTTTGCTGGGCACTGGCTCCCAGGTGACCACTATGCTGTACATTCTGTACAAGAAATATTGGGCTGATTCAGAGCTTACCCGTGGCCCAACTGATGAACTGACAGTAGTTGCTAGTAATGGTCAGTCTTTACCGCAGATAGGATGTAAAGAAATTACTGTTAAAGTGGGGCGGGTAGAGCTAAAGTCCCAAGGTTTAATAGTTGTTGATATTGACCGACGTGAATGCAATCCCATGATGACTCTTGGTACAAATGTAATTGAAAACTGTCTGTCCGAGGTTATTGTCTTGTTGCAACAGGTGGCTGAGACTGCTGGTTCCGGAGAACAACGAGTCCTGCAGAAGGAGATCCGAGCCCTGATGCAAAGGCAACGGGTAGAACTCTCTGGCGGAGAGATCGGCAGTGTCAGAGTGAGTGATGCTTTTCCCATTACAGTACCCCCCAGATGTGAAATGTTGGTTTGGTGTCGGGCAGCTATAGGTCTTAGAGGGAGAGATTACCAGGCGTTGGTAGAACCAGTATACTCCGAGAGCAGGCCCACTGTCCTGACAGCCAGAGGGGTGGTTGATGTACGAAAGGGAGAGTACCTGTACGTCTTTTGAATTGTGGGGAAGAGGAAGCCACTATACCTCGGTACGCCACAGTTGCTAAGCTGCTCACCGTTAATAACAAGTCTTTGCAGGCAGCAGAGCCCTTGGTCTCATCTGATCAGGTGGAGGACAATGGCTCTGTGAAGCAGCCAGATGAGTGGTGTCAGCAACTGCAGGTGGGAACTGACTCTACATCTTCATACCAGAAAAATGGGGTTTACAGAGTGACACAAGAGTATGAGCGGGTATTCAGCAAACACCCACTAGATTTTGCGCAGGCAAAAGGGGTTCAACATCATATCCCCACGGGAGACCATCCACCCATAAAGGAGAGGTACAGACCTATTCCCACAACACAATACCAGTGTGCAAAGAGTATGTTGAGGGAGATGAAGGAGGCAGGGGTCATCAGAGACAGTTGTAGCCCCTGGGCAGCTCCAATAGTGTTTGTAAAGAAAAAGGATGGTACCATGAGAATGTGTGTTGATTACAGGAAAATTAACAGCATTACACATAAAGATGCCTACCCATTACCTAGAATTGAGGAATCATTATCTGCACTTAAAACTGCTAATTACTTTTCCACCTTGGATCTCACCAGTGGGTATTGGCAGGTTCCCGTGGCAGAGGCAGACAAGGAGAAAACAGCATTTACCACTCCATTGGGTCTCTGTGAGTTCAAATATATGCCATTTGGGCTCTGCACTGCTCCAGGAACATTTCAACGGCTGATGGAGTGCTGCCTGGGATACATGAACTTTGAGACGGTCCTGTTGTACCTGGATGATGTCATTGTTTTCTCCAAAACCTATGAAGATCATCTGGAGCACCTGGCTGAAGTGTTTGAAGCTTTGTCCAATTTTGGCCTGATGGTGAAGCCTTCCAAATGCTACCTCCTGAAGCCCAAGGTGCAGTACCTCGGACATGTGGTCAGTGCAGAAGGTGTGGCACCAGATCCTGATAAGGTCACAGTCAACCGGGACTGGCTGAAACCCAGCAACCTTCATGAAGTACGCCAATTCCTTGGACTGGTAGGCTACTACCGAAGATACAGCAAGGGCTTTACTGAAATAGCCACCCCTATGCAAAATCTCCTGGTGGCACAGTCCAAGAAGACCAAACAGAAAAATTCCACCTTTGAATGGACTGAAGAGTTGGAGAGATCCTTCACTCGGCTGAAGATGGCTCTCACCGGTGATGAAGTTCTGGCCTACCCAGACTATGACAAACCCTTTGTGCTGTACACAGATGCCAGCAACGTGGGACTAGGAGCAGTACTGTTGCAGGTACAGAATGGGAAAGAAAGAGTGATCTATGCCAGCAAGAAGCTGCGCCCCACCGAAAGGAACCCTGATAATTACAGTTCTTTCAAGCTGGAGTTCCTTGCCATAGTTTGGGCTGTCACCAAAAGGTTCTAACATTACCTAGCCTCTGCCAAGTTCACTATCTTCACGGACAACAACCCGTTGACGCATTTGGATACTGGAAAACTAGGTGCGCTGGAGCAGCGATGGATGGCCCGGCTATCGAACTATGAGTTTACCATCAAGTACCGGGCAGGGCACAAGAATGCCAATGCTGATGCGCTGTCCAGAATGCCTAGCCTACCAGATGCAGGAGAAGACCCAGAGGCTCTTGAAGAGATAGAGCTACCTCCCTTCCACCGGCCACTGGCGGCCCAGAGTGCTCAAGGAGTGAGAAACAGACGGTCTGACTTGAAGGAGGTCACCCTGAACCCATTGCCCCATCATGATTGGGCAGAAATGCAAGATAGTGACCCTGCAGTCCGTCTGGTGAAGGAACTGCTGACCCGAGCTGACTCACGTCCAGAGTCGGATGCTCCTGAAGAAACTCAGCAGTTGTGGAAGGAGAGAGGCTGGCTGTTCTTTTATGAAGGGAAGCTGTGTCGGAGGAGTATCAATGCCCGCACTCATGAACTGGTTTGGCAGGTGATAGTCCCAAAGAGAGAGGCATCAATGGTCCTGGAAGCATACCACAATGGAGCTGGACACTTCGGATGGAAGAAGTTGGAAGTATTGCTCCGAGAGAGGTTCTACTGGGCTGGTATGAGGAAAGCCATTGAGAGGTGGTGCCGGGAGTGTGGACAATGTAACCTGCGCAGAAAGGATCGGGACAGCCAGAGAGCTCCTCTACAGCCAATCATCACCAAACAGCCCCTTGAGTTGGTAGCCCTGGACCATGTTAAGCTGGTTCCAAGCCGGTCGGGCTACATCTATGCTCTTACCATTGTGGACCACTACTCAAGATTCCTGGTAGTTGTACCTGTCAAAGATCAGACCGCCAGGACAGCAGCCAGAGCGTTCCAGCAGCACTTCTGTAGACCACATGGGTACCCGGAGAAAGTGATTACAGATTAAGGTCCAGCTTTTGAGGCAAAAGTGGTCCAAGAATTCTGTAACCTGTAGGGTTGTAAGAAGATCCGGACAACGCCGTATCACCCACAGACTAATGGCATGTGCGAGAAGATGAACCAGGTAGTGATGGACCTCCTGAAGACTTTGCCCTTGGAGGAGAGGAATCTGTGGCCAGAGAAGTTGCCCGATCTGGTAAACCTCTACAACCATATTCCAGTGAACTCTACCAACTGTACCCCAGCCTATTTAATGAGAGCAAGACCTGGTAAGCTGCCTATCGACTTAGACATGGGAGTCTTGACACCTGAAGTGGCGTCCCTAGATGCTGATTGGGACACTGAGAGGCAGCAACAGTACAGAAGAGTTCAAGAATGCGTAGAAAGGAGTCTGGCTCAGGCAAGACAAAAGCAGGAGAAGCTTTACAACCAAAATGCACCTGCTGTTCCTTTGTCGCCAGGAGAGCAAGTCTTGAAAATGAAGAGAAGATTGCACAAATTGGATGATCAGTGGGAAGCTGAACCTTATACCATTCTGCCCTCAAATTTTGATAATACTAAGGTATGCCTTGTGAGTAAAGATGGAGGAGAGACCTCAGCAGCGGTATCGAGAGATCATTTCAAGTTATGCCCTGACCAGTTAAAAGAAAGAAGAGAAGAACCAGATCACATCCAGCCCATAGTGGAAGAAGAGAAGGTCAGCACAGTGCTTGGGGAATTCCCTGCGAATTGGACTAAAGTGAACAATGCTATAGTGGTGCCAGTGTTGCAGTTTCCCCAATTGGTAGCACAGGAAGATGTGACTCAAGAGAATCAGGAAAATCAGGTAGCAGATGCCACACCAGCAGTGGAGCCAGAGAACCCTCGCCCTGCCAGTGGTGAACCTGTTGTACCCCTGGAGAGTCTAAGAGTTCACAGACAGTCTAGTATCCCTGTGTTACATAGAACCCCCAGTAGTGTATCCAGTACATTACCGACTACACCAGTCCTACGCAGGTCTACCCGCACCACACAAGGTATACCGCCCCTTAGATATCGCATATAGCAAAATAAATGTAAATGTTGAAATTGTGTATGTGTAAATATGCAACTGTTTTTCAAGTTTTGTGCCTACAGGTAACCTGTAAGAGTTTCCTTTGGAGTTTGTCTTATGGACACTGAACCACAGGACTTGTGTGTGGTCAAAAACTTTTATCATTTGCCCAGGAATGGACCATGGACATTGACGCTTGAACTTATCATCATAGGATCATTTTTGAAGCACTTGGTTTTTGTACATTTTTCATTTTTTAAATCTTGTACAATTGTTATTGTCTAACTGTTTACAAATGTTCATGTTTTTGTTCAGCCCAGGAGTGCTGACTTGCACTAGGGGGATATGTGGTGCCCCCAGGAGTATGGTCGCCACAGTGGCTTTTCCTTCCTCCAGGGGAGGGTAATGCCAGGCTTGGAGGGAATGATGGGTCTCTCTCGCAGTCAATCCATACATGCAGCACAGTTCCACTCCAGGCCAGCAGGGGGAGCTCTGAACCAGAATTAAGTTGAGGAGTGCTCTCTGAGGGCCAAAAGGAAGGAGTGGTCAGTTAGTCTGCGGAGGGTGAAGTGTGCAGATGTGTAGGGAGAAGCTGGAGGTTGAGATGCGGAAGGCGAGCTCCCTCAGCTTGAGAGCGCAAGGACTGGAGCCTGGTCTCCACGGTTGTACGGATACTAACAGTCCTGCAACAGATACCAGAGGAGTAGGAGGCTGTAAATGCCCTACTCCCATCTAAGACTTGAGGCACAACAGCAGCTTGGATAGAGAGCCAGGACTCAAGAGTGGAGTCCCCGAGAGAGGCTACAGCTGTCTGCCGTGCAAGTAAGGTTCTTGGGAAGATCTGACAGGAGGAACTTCAGAGTAAATTAGTACTGGACTGCTTCATTCAAACCAGCGTTAGGAAGGAGACTGCACAGCCTGTCTGCTGAGAGAAAATCCCTGAGTTGCTTCCAGGCTAGCCTGCTCCGTTACCATCTGTAATCAGGACCCTGGACTGCAGTGAGCAAGTAAAGGTACAGAAATTGCACCCCGCTGTGTCTTGTCTGCTTCCTACCCTTACGGCACTGCTACATCCCCGTGCCAACCACCTCTACTCTGCCCTGGGACTATAGCTTCACCTGTGGGGAGCTTTTACACCTTTGCTGCACCCTACCATCATTCCCAGTGGATCTGCATGCAGCATCGGCTTAACATCTCACTTGCCGAACACCACAGGTGGCGTCACGAACTGTTCCATTTCATTAACTACATTTCCCCATTACTTTGGCGCCCAGGGCCACGGACCGGGTCACCGCTGCTGTGACACATCCCACTGACACCGGCCCGGTACCGAGTACCCCACAGCCCTGGGAGGGCGACCCACATGCATTATAAAAGAATATGAAGTGTATTATCACACATCCATAGGATTATGAAGAAATAGTCTTGACTCTGGAAACAAGGACATATCTGTTTGAGAGAAAGTGTTTGCCGCTGTCCCACAATTAGCTTTTTGTGACCTTAGTCTGTGTGTTTCTATATATACTTCATGATGGAACACAGCATTATCTGTAAACATTATTGCAGAAACATTATCGAACTACTAGAGGAAATGCATCTTGCTAAAGTGAAGGTTCGCACATAGCTGTAGAATAATGGAAAGATTTATAAAAGTGGTTAGAGAGTATAGAGCATTTGCCTCATAGTAAAGTGGATACAATCACGTGTCCATTACTGAGTGAAAAGGTAATAGGGCAACAACGGGGTCCTCGATAGAAAAGAAAAGCTTTCATTTTATGTTTTTATTGGGTCTTTTTCCAACTTATACTGCCTTCTTTGTGTGCTGTCTTCGCTATTGTGTTAATTGCCCTTGACCTAACTTTACATCCCTTACTTTTCACCCTAGGTCAGCAATTAGTAATGCGCAGCAGTTGTAAACATTTCTAAAGCCTTTATTTTTTTCTGAATGACATCATGTAACATTTCTATATTAATCTTCCTTTACCGATATTTTATATTATTACATTTTAGAGTTAAACGTTGTGCCCCTTTTCATTGTTAAAATACATAATGCTATTATCTGCTGTGGGCTAAGCTAAATATTAAGGAAAATATACAAATAACAGTTACAAGCTACAAAATAAATATTCATTCAATATTATATCATTAGTTACAAGTTATAAGTACAATAAAAAAATAAAAACAACAAATATTTACTTAGATATTATATTATTTGGTGGCTTGAGGACATTTTTGGAGAATACTCATGTAAGCAAATTAATCGAGAAGTACCTTAAAATTTTGAATAAATTATGAGTTAATTATAGAAAGAATACACTTTGCAGAAAACCAAAAAAGCTACCGCCTTTGCCTGACTTTTTCTGCATCCTACTATGATAAGTAGACTTCTAGAACAAATTTTTACATCAAACTCACTAAATAATAGAATAAGTGTCATAATTTAGAGAAACATTAAATCTAGAAATGAATAATAAAAGTAAATAGGAAATAATCTTCACCCTAATTTTTCTCACTTTGTAGGATATTTTGTTTGTTACCAAAACAAACATTTTTATAGAAATCTTGCGTTAAGCCCTTCACACATTATAGATAGCTGATCTGAGAGCCTTCTTTCCTGGCTCACTCAAGCATTCCTGTCTTCTTTATTAGGGCTCATACTCACTTGCGAGAGACTCGCATGAAAACCCGACACTGCTGCAGACACTCGGACCAGAGCGTGCGCCTCCATGTATTTCTATGCAGCCGCACGCTCCGGTCTGAGTGCCGGCGGCACTGATAGGTTTTCATGAGAGAGACTCGCATGATAATCGTATGAGTCTCTCACAAGTGAATATGAGCCCTCAGTGTGCTGCTTCCAGACTCCTCCAAAAATGGCCATACTGGATGCTTCACTCACCAACTGTCGGTCGATCCAGCCAATATCGGCAGGTTCAGCCAACATTAGTGTAAACTAGAGGGTTTGGGTGCTACTTTTTTTCTTGATGGCCATCCTTAAGATAGGCCTTCGAAATATGATTGGTGAGGGTGCAACACTCGACTGTAAATGGCGCCCACCAAAAGTTCTAAAATGATGCAGGAACACAGCAGCGTTATCGTTTCTATAGTAGTTGCAGCGAGGTACTGAAGAATCAATGAATAGGAGGTCGATCTGCAGTACCCCGCCGCAGCCACTATAGTTTAGATGGAGCTTTTGTGTTCCAGCATCATTTTAGAATTTCTGGCCAGCTCCTGTGACAGCTGATCGGCAGGGCTGCCGAATGAGACCCTCCCCACAGATTAAATATTGATGGCCTATCCTAGGCTATGAAAGAAGAAAGAGCTCAGCTTGCTTATTTTATTTATTGTGCATTTTCTATGTTTTGTGTTTAGGGAACCTGTCAAATGATTCATGCTGCCCGCGAATCAGGATAAGGCTCTTTAATTACAGATATATCTGTTTTGCTGCTAAACACTTTTGTGTTGTAGAGAAAACATAGTTCAAACAGGAGATGAAAACAGAGATAGTAAATATTAGGGTCGGTCATTGCCGGTTTCCTCCGAAATGGCTATGCTAGATTGACAGGTATTTCGTTATATGTTTATCAGGAAGGACCTGTCAATATAGCAGAACTGCCCTGATGACCGGTCCTCGTGCATCTTGCAGAATTTTTTGATCCAGCTATGGATGCTGAAATCTCTGTATCGGTTGTGTCTGAATTGGCATAAAAAAATCTCACTGTTTTGAGACTTAACTAAAGCAGGTCAATTAGGCTATGTGCCACAATTATCATGTAGCCCCTCCATGCCAGGATACTAATATGAAGCTTATTTAAACAAAAGTGTTTTCTTTACTGTTTTAACCCCTTTCCAACATTGAGCGTAATAATACACCGATATCGGACAACCTCCCTTTGATCTGGGCTCCGGCACTGAGCCCACATCTTTTTCAGCACATGCAATGGCGGATCTTAATAGGGGCGGATGGGGCGGTTGCCCCGGGCCCAAGGTTTTTTGGGGGCCCAGGGGCAGGGGCGGGCTGGGCCGGGTGTCAGAGAGGCAAATGCCCCCGGGCCGCTCCCCCAGCACCTGTACAGTGCCGGCCGTGCCCTGTGCTGTGACGCCGCCGGCAGCAGACAGCCGCCCGCGTCACATTCTATGAGGCCGGGGCCGGGAGCTGTGCACGGCCGTCACCTTGACGGCTGCTCAGCTCTGGCTCCCTCCGGCTGTACTTCCGGGTCAGATTTCGGGCGTGCGCGATGACGTCATCGTGCACGCGCCGACATGTCCCGGAGGATGCTGAAAGCAGAGGCGCTGCTGGGAAGCGAGCCGGCTGTGAGGTAAGTATGGGGAACTTTTTTTATTTTTTTTTATTTATAAAATGAATTAAATGGGGGAGGGGGTGAGTGGGGGCTGTACACAATGAAGGGGGGGTGACTGGGGCCTGTATATGATGACGGGGGGGTGACTGGGGCCTGTATATGATGACGGGGGGGTGACTGGGGGCTGTATATGATGAAGGGGGGTGACTGGGGTTGTACAGGATGAAGGGGGGATGAGTGGGGGCTTCACAGGATGAAGGGGGGATGAGTGGGGGCTTCACATGATGAAGGGGGGTGAGTGGGGCTACACAGGATGAAGGGGGTTGAGTGGGGTTGTACAGGATGAAGGGGGGTGACTGGGGTTGTACAGGATGAAGGGGGGATGAGTGGGGGCTTCACAGGATGAAGGGGGAATGAGTGGGGGCTTCACATGATGAAGGGGGAATGAGTGGGGCTGCATATGATGAAGGGGGGGGTGAGTGGGGCTGAACATGATGAAGTGGGGGATAAGGGGGACTGCACATGATGAATTAAGGGGTAAGTGGGACTGCACATGATGAATTAAGGGGTAAGTGGGACTGCACATGATGAATTAAGGGGTAAGTGGGACTGCACATGATGAATTAAGGGGTAAGTGGGACTGCACATGATGAATTAAGGGGTAAGTGGGACTGCACATGATGAATTGGGGGTAAGGGGGACTGCACATGATGAATTGGGGGTAAGGGGGACTGCACATGATGAATTGGGGGTAAGGGGCACTGCACATGATGAATTAAGGGGTAAGTGGGACTGCACATGATGAATTGGGGGTAAGGGGGACTGCACATGATGAATTGGGGGTAAGGGGCACTGCACATGAAGTGGGGGTAAAATTAACTGCACATGATGATGGGGGAGTGGGGCTGCACATGAAGTTGGGGGGGAAGGGGACTGCACATGATGAAATGGAAGGGGGATAAGGGGCTGCAAATGATGAAGCGGCACTGCAGATGAAGTGAGTGGGTGATAGGGGACTGCAATGGATGAAGTAAGGGGACTTCAAATTAAAGTGGGGACATTAAAGTAGATCCCCTATGGCCAGGATCACGTTGGGCGATTTTGTGCGTATTGGCCGTAGGCCTACAGCTTATGTGCAACGTCTTTTTAGGCCATGTCCACACGTGGTGGAATGGTGGCTGGTTTTCCGTATGGACCCGCAGCAAACCAAGTGCTGCGGTCCGTACGGCTGTTAATTCCCGCACGGGGACCGCAGCGCTCAGGTGGGAAGGGGGGTACAGGGGCCCAGGTTTTATGAACAGCCCCGGGCCCATAGTCCACTTAATCCGCCACTGAGCACATGTGAGTTGTTTTGAACAGCTGACGTGCCGCTAACAACCGCGGGTGGAATCGTGATCCACCAGCGGCTATTAGGCTGGTTTCACATTTGCGTTTTTTAGCGCTGGAAAAAAACGCATATGTGCGCATGCGTTTTTTCCCCTATATTTAACATGGGTGCGCATACCTGCGCGCTTGTAAGCGCATGTATGCGATTTTCATGCTCTGCGTTTTTTTGGGGTGTGCGTTTGTATTTTCCAGACGCAGCATGTTGCATTTTTTGGCCCTGCAAAAAAGCGCATGCGCACATATGCGCACGTTTTGCGCTAAAAATGGCCATTATAGCCTATGGATGCGCATATGTGCGCACTGGCATGCTCATGTATGCGTTTTTTTGCATATGCGTTTTTTTTTTAACCATGGAATTTAGGGGTTTGGGTTAGAGTTAGGGTTAGTTAAGGGGGTTTAGGGTTAGGGTCAGGGTCAGGGTTAGGGTTGGGGTTTGGGTCAGGGTTAGGGTTAAGTATGGTTTGGTTAAGGGTTAGGGTCAGGGTTAGGGTCAGGATTAGGGTTAAGTATGGTTTGGTTAAGGGTTAGGGTCAGGGTTAGGGTCAGGGTTAGGGTTAGGGTCAGGGTTAGGGTTAAGTATGGTTTGGTTAAGGGTTAGGGTTAGGGTCAGGGTTAGGGTTAGGGTCAAGTATGGTTTTGTTAAGGGTTAGGGTCAGGGTTAGGGTCAGGATTAGGGTTAAGTATGGTTTGGTTAAGGGTTAGGGTCAGGGTTAGGGTTAGGGTTAGGGTCAGGGTTAGGGTCAGGGTTAGGGTTAAGTATGGTTTTGTTAAGGGTTAGGGTCAGGGTTAGGGTTAGGGTCAGGGTTAGGGTCAGGGTTAGGGTTAGGGTTAGTTAGGGTTTAGGGTTTGGGTTAGGGTTAAGTATGATTTGGTTAAGGGTTAGGGTCAGGGTTAGGGTTAGGGTCAGGGTTAGGGTTAGTAAAGTCATGGTTTGGGTTAGTGTGAGGGGCCACCTAATGTTGGAAAAAAACGCAAACGCGGTAAAAACGCACTAAAAACGCATACAAACGCATAAAAACGCTGCGTTTTTTTCATGCATGCTCATAAAAATGCTTGAAAAAAACGCAGCAGTTGTATGCTTTTGTATGCGTTTTTTCAATGCGTTTTTTTGCGGGAAAAACGCGCTGCAAAAAAAAGCAAGTGTGAAACTAGCCTCAACCTGTTAAATGCCGCTGTCAAACTCTGATAGCGGCATTTAGCTTGCGCTTCCGGCAAGAGTGTCGGAAATCGCTCCCATCGGTAACCCCCATCATGTGATCGCGGGTCACCGATGGATTGGCATGACAACCAGAGATCTCTTTGGTTGACATAGCTGGATTGCTCTGAGCGCCGCCCATAGCAAGAGTAATTCTGCTACATACAGATCATCGCATGTATGTAGCAGAGCTGATTGGACAAGTGCAGCTTTTAGTCTCGCATGAAGACTATTGAAGCATATAAAAAAAGTAAATGCTATAAAAAATATTACAAAAATAAAAAAACATAAAAGTTCAAATCACCCCCCTTTCAAAATAAAACAATAAAAAGTCAAACATACACATATTTGGTATTGCCGTGTTCAGAATCGCCAATCTATCAAGATAAAAAAGAATTAACCCAATCACTAAACGGCGTTACAAGAAAAAAAATTCAATATGCCAGAATTACATTTTTTGGTCGCTGAAACATTGCACTAAAATACAATAACAGGCAATCAAACAATTGTATCTGCACCAAAATTGTATAATTGAAAATGTCAGCTCAACATGCCAAAAATAAGACCTCACCCAACCCGAGATCACGAAAAATGGAGACACTACGGGTATCGAAATTTTTTTTTTTTTTTTTTAACAAACGTTGGAATTTTTTTTCACTACTTAAATAAAAAAGAACCTCAACATGTTTGGTGTCTATGAACTTGTAATGACCTGGAGAATCATAATGGCAGGTGTGTTTTAGCATTTAGTGAACATGGTGGAAAAAAAAAGCAAATAACAACTGTTAGATTGCACTTTTTTTGCAGTTTCACCTCACTTGGAATTTTTTTCCCGTTTTCGAGCACACGACATGGTAAAACCAATGGTGTCGTTCAAAAGTATGACTCGTCCCGCAAAAAACAAGCCCTCACATGCCCATTTTGACCAAAAAATAAAAAAGTTATGGCTCTGGGAAGAAGGGGAGCAAAAAATTGAAAATGCAAAACCAAAATTACCTCTGATCGTTAAGGGGTTAATCTGTTTTAAAATCCAATGCTAACTGTGAGCCTACCCTAAAGTCAAGGTAATTCAGTCATCCTGCAGTGTAAATCAGCTCCCGATCACCCGGTGAACAAGTAAAATGCCCATTTATCTGATAAAATTATTTTTTTGGTTTATAGTAAAGATCATAGTTCTCGGCAGCACATTGCCGTAACGGTAAATGGCAGCCTATGTACATTGAGTGATCTATTACACATTATTCAGTGCACATCTGAAGCACGGTCTGTCTGTACAACTGCCGACTGATAAATATTTACCGGCCACGGTCGTTTTATCACAAGGTCCACCTATGTAAGGGTCCCGTTACATTTAGCGATGCACCAGCGATCCCGACAACGATACGACCCGGTCAGGATCGCTGGTGTATTGCTAAATGGTCGCCAGTGAGCTGCCGAAAAGGCAGATCTCACCAGTGACGCAGCAGTGATAAACGATCCGTCGGCGGTTGCTCTTACCTGTCACACCACAGCGATGGTGACGACTTCCGCCTGCGTCCATGCGTCGCTAGTCGGTGCCAGCGGGACGCCAATGACAAAAGAATGGCCCAGGACGTTCAAGCGCAATCAGCGATATCCAGCGGGGGGCCAGTCGCAGGTACGTGTCACATGTAGCGAGATCGCTGGCGATATCGGTGCTGCGTCACAAAATAGGTGACGCTTTAGCGATATCGCTAGCAATAGCTCTATGTGTAAAAGGTCCTTAAGAGGACTTTTAGTAAGACAAAGCTATGGGACAGAAATTGTTCCTAAATTTGTGAGTGATTTCAATTCCTTATCTGTTTATCCTTGTAAATGAAGTCTTCACATTTTTTCCGAGTTCTGGGAAAACAGGGTTTCTGGTTTCTCTTGTCAGGTGGGGATTGCTGGAGATAAGGAAAACACATTCCAGGGCTGAAAAAAGTTGTGATGAAAACATTGCCATAGATGACCCCTTTTGTTCTGGTATACGAGCAAAGAGTTCAAGGGTGAAAGTTGTATTGTAACTGTTCCTAGGATTAGGGGTCATACATTCGCTCACCCGGATTTTACATTTTACGGCATAGGAGTATTTTTCTCCTGTGTTAGCTTGGTTCTCACAATTCAGTCCTGTTGTGTAGGACTATAATAGTGACTAATTGTACGCTATTAAGTTTCTTCATCTGTCCTTGACTAAAAATAATGTCTTATTTCACTTTTTTATGTGTAAATAAAAATGATTATATTTTTCTACAAGTTTGAGAATATAAATCTTGCACCATAGATGTGCTTGGCATCTGTATCCATTCGACTCTGTACTGTACAGTATGTGTCTCTATATGTCAGAGTATTGTAGATATCACCATGATATAACCTCCGACTTAGTATACCAGACAGCTTTAGAAGCCTATGTCGATTCTGTATGGCACATGGACTGCCTCAAATGCTATATTACAGTACAACAAAGCAAAACAGAACCCTAATGTTTTACATGCATGAGGCTTAAATGACCTAACACGTTACTTTTGAACAAAAGTAGGCACTAAAGATCTGGTTTTTTTTAAATTACACATTCATATTACATACGAATGTAATTGCAGTAACATTAAAATTTATAAAAGGATGGACCTTGTTGAAAAAGTGGATCATAGAAATTTTATTTCAGATTTTTTTCTACCAAAGGAAATAGTGGAAAGTTAGAAAGTAAGATATGCTGATGCATGCAGTGCTATTCCCCTAGGCTTTGGGTCTGTTGTCCCAAGGCTGTCAAAATTAATTTTATTTACCCTAAAGAAAAAAGACTGAGGATGATATTGTGATGCTGAGTCACTTATCACGGACAAGCCGTAAGTCAGGATAGTCAAGGAGTCTGAGGTCAATAGCCAGGAAGGTACGTCATAAACAGAAGGAAGAGACAAAGTCAAAGTTAGTGTGGTGTAGTAACCACTATGTCGGCTAGGGGGCGCTGTGTGGAGGTTCCAAGGGAGAGGATGAGTGGCAGAATCCTGAAGGATGGTTGTGTATCTCAAAGGGGGTGGCTTTGAGATGGAGACTTAGTTATGCGTATTGATCAGCAATGGTATTGCTGAGGTGTTATTTCAAGGTATAAGGGAGAAGTCTCTAGGTAACTTGGGAGTTGGGTGGGCCAGTTACCTACAAACCCACCCAGGGGTGTGTCTGAAAACACCTGTTGTAAAAGGCTATGTGAATGCCTGAAGGACCTGTGATGAGGTCATAGTCACATGACCCGGTGGGCGTGGCTATGGACCATATAATGTGGCCAGGGTAGGTCACATGGAGTGAATGCTGGGACCTGGTTGGTCCAGTGTGGAAGGTCCTGCAGAGATGGAACTTCCTGCCTGACAGCACGTGTGGCTGGGAGCAATGGCGATGTGTGCCTGAGAGTTCCCTGGAGGGAACGAACGTGTGCAGAATGCTGCAGCCGCATGAGGAACCCTGACGTGGGTGAGATAATTGTGAGGCTAAGTGAGCCTGCGTACTGGACATTGATAATAAGAGTGAAGCATTATAATGGACGCTATGCTGGTAATGCTATTAAGTGAACTTTCTGTTGCTGCTGTGGTTTATGAGGCGTGAATAAACTTCAAAGACTGTATGATTTGATGGAAAATCCGTGCCGGAACTGGTTTTTGTTCGCTGCAAGCGAGAATCCCCTAAGTAAATGACAGCGCTACCTCAGATTAGGTAGTGGTCTGAGGTCAAAATACCAGGAGGATAGCAGATCAGAGCAAAGGGGTCAAACAGACGGAATGTCAGAAGGAGGTCCAAGATCAGGCAGTGATACATCAACAAGCAAAATACAAGGCACAGAGTAATCCAACAACACTTAGGTGAAGCTACAGATGACAGCTATCTGGGACTGGAGAACTGAGCTGTCAATCACTGCACAGACAGCTCAGCACACCCCTGCACCAGACTGGAGAACTGAGCTGTCAATCACTGCACAGACAGCTCAGCACGCCCCTGCACCAGACTGGACAACTGAGCTGTCAATCACTGCACAGACAGCTCAGCATGCCCCTGCACCAGACTGGACAACTGAGCTGTCAATCACTGCACAGACAGCTCAGCACGCCCTGCCCCAGAATGGACAACTGAGCTGTCAATCACTGCACAAACAGCTCATCATGTCCCTGCACAAGACTGGACAACTAAGCTGTCAATCACTGCATAGACAGCTCAGCACACCGCTGCATTTTTGTAGGAAAGATGTGATTTTTTTATTTTCACGGCTCAACGTTATAAACTTCTGTGAAGCACCTTGGAGTGCATGGTGCTCACCACAAATGTAGATAAGTTCCCTGAGTAGTCTTGCTTCCAAAATGGTGTCACTTTTGAGCGGTTTTCATTGTTTAGGTACATCAGTGGCTCTCCAAACGCGGCATGGCGTCTACTAATTATTCCAGAAAATTTTACATTCAAAAAGTCAAATGGCGTTCCTTCCCTTCTGAGACCTGTTGTGCGCCTAAACAGTTGTTTTCCCCCACATATGGGGTATCAGCATACTCAGCATAAATTGCACAACAAATTGCATTGTGCAATTTCTCCTATTACACTTGTGAAAATGCAAAATTTGGGGTTAAAAACATTTTTGGGTGAAAATTTTGATTTTTTGTCTTTATTTTCATGGCTCAATGTTATAAACTTCTGTGAAGCACCTGGGGGTTCATGGTGCTCATCATATATCTAGATAAGTTCCCTGAGGGGTCTAGTTTCCAAAATGGTGTCACTTGTGAGCAGTTTCCACTATTTAGACACATCGGAGGTGACGCGCCCGAGGGGCCGTGGGATACTCGGTATCAAGCCCGTTAACTTCAATGGGAGATGTCACAGTGGCGGTGACCCGGTCCGTGGCCCCAGGCGTTCATGTAAAAGGGGTAGAATTGGATGGGGATAAAGTTCATGTAGTGACTTGTGACGCCAGTTGGAGTGTTCGACTGTAGTATAGCCGGCACTGCAGATGATCCCTGGGGAGTAGATGGTGATGGAAGCGTCCCGCTTGATTGTGGTAAGCTTCTAAAACCATAGGCACATCCTTTCTGGGGACCACTATCTGCCAGACCAGTTGATGCGTACGTGGGTTAATAGCTCTACGGATCAACTTGCCTTCAAAAAGGAACAGCTTCTTTCTCTCTTTCCACAACTGTTGGACCTCTGCAGGCGCATCAGGAGCTGGAGATGAATCTGCTTCTCCAAGGAGTTCTTTGACCATACATATAGCCGGGTCACTGCTCTGCATCTCTGCCCAACCATGGTGAGGTAGTGGATTAAGGGAAACTTTGTGAAGAGAAAGACTTCTCCCTGTCACGGGGTTTGAGTCTTGGGAGGCACCGTGGCGGTGGAATGGCGGCATCTCTATTTCTTCCAGGTCTTCTAGATCTTCTGCTGGAACAGGAGCATTTGGCATACGGGACAAAGCATCAGCATTGGCGTTTTTAGTGCCAGCTCGGTATTTAATGACGAACTCATAATTTGACAACCGAGCCAGCCATCTTTGTTCCAAGGCGCTGAGCCTGGCGGTCTCCAGATGGGTTAGCGGATTGTTGTCCGTATAGATGGTAAATTTAGACGAGGCCAAATAGGGCTTGAACCTCTCGGTCACTGCCCAAACGATAGCCAAGAATTCTAGCTTGAAGGAGCTATAGGTGGTAGGGTTCCTCTCAGTAGGACGAAGCGTCCGACTGGCATAAGCAATGACTTTCTCCTTACCCTGCTGCACTTGAGATAGGACAGCTCCTAACCCAACATTGCTGGCATCGGTGTGCAGGATAAATGGCTGATCATAGTCAGGATACGCTAAGATCTCTTCTCCAGTAAGTGCTTGCTTAAGGCTGTTAAACGACTCATCCAACCTAGCATTCCACTCAATCAGGGGACTCTTGCCTCTGGCCTTTTTGGCTTGGCCAACTAGATCTTGAAGAGGGGCTGCCAATTTAGTAAAGTATTTGATAAAGCGTCTGTAGTATCCCATTAGGCCTAGGAGTTGTCTGACCTCATGGATGTTGGTGGGTACCTGCCAGTCTCTGATGACAGTTACTTTGTCTGGGTCGGGTACTACTCCTTCTGAACTCATGACATGGCCTAAATACTGCACTTTGGGCTTTGGGAGATGACACTTAGATGGTTTTACATTTAAGCCGAAGTTGGACAACGCCTCAAAGACCTCTGCCAGGTGTTGCAGATGTTCCTCATAGGCCATGGAATATACAATCACATCATCCAAGTACAATAGCACAGTCTCAAAGTTAATATGTCCCAGGCAACATTCCATAATTCTCTGAAAGGTCCCAGGAGTACTGCTCAATCCGAACGGCATGTAGTTAAATTCACGTAGCCCCATAGGAGTAGGGAACGCAGTTTTTTCTTTGTCTGCCTCAGCAACAGGAACCTGCCAGTACCCGCTGGTTAAGTCCAAAGTGGAGAAGTACTTAGCTGATTTTACCGCTGCTAGAGACTCCTCTATGCGCGGTAAGCGGTATGCATCTTACCGACACCTGTCACCTGTCCACCTGGCAAAGCGTGAACAAGACCCTTAGGGAAGAGATGGAAGAACTCAGAGGAGTAGTAAAAGGTCTTCTGTGGGAGAAGAGCTTGGACGAAGATTTACAGCGGCCGGGCCCAGGTGATAACAAGACGGAACTGCCAGTACCCGTCTTGGCAGAGGGTCGTGAAGAGATGAGATCTCGTGAAGTTGGGGAGCTAAGAACTGAAGAAGACAGTCACCCGGTCGGGTCAACTTTAGTGAGGGAAGTGTCCGTGGTAAAGCCAGAGCCTCCTGGCCAGGAAGAGAGCAAGGCCACAACCTTCAAGTCTGTGATTGATGTACCAGAAGACATGCAAGAAGCCTGTGCTGAGGAAGTGGTGCATGAGGCTTTCAAAGAGGCGGCCATAGCGTGTAAGGTGCACTGGGCGCCTGAGACTCGGCAGTTGGTGATAATATCAGCCAGAGAAGATACATCAAACCGAGTAGCTGTCCTGAAAGAAATGCATCTGCAGTGTCTTCACGCCAAACAGCTGGTCAGGTGGAGTAATATGAAAGCTGCTCGACTCCTAGAGTTAGCGAAGGAGGCTATGGATCGGCTGGGTTTGCGGAAAGATGTGGTTCCGGTACCCAAAGCTCTGATTGGGAGAATCGTTGGAAGACTCGGGAAGGTAATGCAAGACCTTGTCAATATCTCCGGTGTGGTGAGGATGAGGATCCCTCCAGATGATGAAGACCAGGTGTCCAGTGAAGAGGGTAGGATTCCCATCATGGTGGTTGGCTCTGTGGAAAGCCTGAGAAACTTTCGCATGCTCGTGGGGTACCTGCAAGAGATTGAGCAGTTGAGGCTGGACCGTCTGCGGATCAATAAAGAGTTATGGAACACCAGGTAGCGGCCGCCTTCAACCCAAGATGTAAGGACCCGAAGGGTTCCTCCAAGAAGTGACATGGCAGATGGCCGAAGAATGTCAGCAAGTGGTAGTTCGACTGGCAGGACGAAGCTGAAAGACCGTGGTTCCTGTGAGACGCTGAATGAGTCAGACTCAGGCCAGACAGTAGGCTTAACTAAGACTTATGACCGTACTGACCGGGGGAGCTGGTCGGGGAACGGAACAAACAGGGAGAGGAATGTGGTGACCAAACAGTGTCTGATGACGCAGACAGGCTGTGACTGGAGGGCCAAGGATCAGGGCCGATATTCTGACTGCTGGGGGCAGGGGAGGCCTAACGTAGGAATGAGGCCGTATAACAGATGGAGACGGTTTTCTCGACTTGTGGGGCAGGGTGTAATGAGGGCCCGGTCTTGAGATCTTGGTGTAATGTTGTGTGTTCAACCCCACAAGTTTGAACAGAGGGGGGAGGTATGTGGTGTAGTGACCACTATGTCCGCTAGGGGGCACTGAGTGGATGTCCTAGGAGAGAAGATAAATGGCAGAGTCATGAATGACCATTATATATCTCACGGTGGGTGGCCTTGAGATGAAGGCTTGCTTATGTGCTGATCAGCAGAGCTGATCTTTCGTTGCAATGTAAAACAAAAAGCAAAAAACACAAATATCCTGAACTAAAAAGTAAAAAATAAACTGCAAATAATGCATAAAGATAATAATAATAATAATAATAATAATGGTATTTAGTAAACATAATTTTGATCAAATTAATGTACAAGCCATCCCGCCACGTCACGGCAACCCTTGTGGGACAGTCCCTACTCTAGTAGGATACCCGATGTTTACATTAGAAACCAGCGTCCAGCGTTGCTGGTCCTGATCGCTGGAGGGGCTGTCTTGTGACAGCTCACCAGCGATCAGCCTAACGATGTCCCAGCGTTCCCATCATGTCGGACCGTTGGTGGGATCGCTGGGACATCGTTATGTGTAACAGGGGCTTTAGCATACCTTTTGCACACTGATGATGAGCTTGAGGTACAGGACGATACCTTTCTTTGATAGGTGGGTGATCTCCTGTGGGGATGTTGTGTTGAAACCCTTTTACCTGCCCAAAATCCAAGGGATGCTTACTGAAAACCCTCTCGTATTCTTGCACCACCCGCTGCACTCCATTTTTCTGATGTACAGGAGTGGAGTCGGTGCCAACATGTATCTATTGGAACCATTCCTTTGTAGGAACAGAAGAGCCATTGCCATCTGTCACTTCTGACGGATCCAAGGGTCCTACAGCCTGAATATCATTGTTGCTGACTGTGAATAGTTTGGCTACAGTTGCATAACGGGGCAAGCAAGCTTCCTCCTCTCCACAGTTCAGAACACGTACTGGGACCCTGCCCCTTTTAACATCAACAATTCCCCTGGCTGTCAGCACAGTAGGCCTGCTATCTGAATAGACTGGTTCAAGGAGAGCTTGGTAGTCCCGTCCTCTGATGCCTATGGCTGCTCTGCACCAGATGAGGGTCTCACTCCTAGGGGGGAACATAATGGAGTAGGGATCACTCACCCTTAAGGCCCCATTACATTTAGCGATGCACCAGCGATCCCGACCACGATATGACCCGGTCAGGATCGCTGGTGCATCGCGTCCATGGCTCGCTTGTTGGCGCCAGCAGGAAGCAGACGACGAGAAATGGACCAGGATGATCTCGCGCGATCAGCGGTAGCCAGCGGGGGGAGGCGGTCGGAGGTGAGTGTCACATGTAGCGATATCGCTATGTGTAAAAGGCCCTTTACACTACCAATCTCTCCACCAGTTAACACCACCTACTGTTGCTGCACAAGGGCCTTGATATCTTTATTGAGGGCATGCTGTTCTTTGTACGGGGCCGACTCGGCTATGTCTTTCAGAATGGTTATGACCTCACTTAAACAATTTTCAATCACATTTGTGCCCAATGTTATGATAGGTAGACACTCTCCTCTTTCCACCTCTACCACCACAAGACCTTGAGCTTTGAGCTCCACCTTCCCCACTTTAATGACAACCTGTTAGGCGTCGGATTCCTGTAGCTACACAACAGGAGTCCAGAGCCTCACATACTGCTTTTCAGCAAGTCATTCCTGAGGCTAAGTCCCACTGCCGCTCCACTGAGCATGCTCATAAGACGATCTCCCATTGGAGCTCAGGAGTCACGTGCTCAGGTCCTTCCCCTGATCTGATTGGTCCATCTCAGAGATCTGGAAGGTCCTGGCAGTGCATGGCTATAAAAGGACCGCATGGCCGTTCAACCATGCGCTAGTATAGACATTACTTGCTAAATGTGTGAGTGGTGAGATTCTGGTGACTGACTCATTTGAAACCCCTTCCCTTTGATATTACGCATGTGGATAGGGATTTAGTTCAGCAGTCAGCGCCAGTCAGTGGCAAGCCTTAGGCCACTGTGCACACCGCGCCTCTACACTTGCGTCATATTGTGCTACTCCTCACGGCACTATCGTCTTGCAGCAGTGTCCTACGCCACGCTGCAGTTGCAGCTCTCTTTGGCGCCCGCAGTAGCGACGCCGGACACACGCTAGGTCTAGACGGACGCAGTTCCTTCAGCCTTTGGTCCTGCACCTGTGACCAGATACCGTGTGTGCATATATCTGAGACCTTTGATGCTAACAGGCTCAGCCTTTTTGTGTTTACCCCTACTGGCATCTCTGTGATTAAAAGTGATTGCTCTGCGCACCTGGGTGACGTTTAACCCCGTGCGCATTATACCGCCATATAGCACATCTGCCATTACTCAGCAGCAGTTATAACACCTTCTGCACGGTGGACCCCGAGCGGTGAATGCACTTTATTATTTATTTTATTTAGTGCGTTCCGCCGTTCCTAACACAACTTCTTTGTACCCCACCTGTGTCAGAGGTTGACCATTACTTACTATTAAACACAAGTTACCATGAGGAAATTGTGTGAAATCAGCAACAGTCCAATGTCTTTGGTACAGTGTGTGAGGCATGGTGGTTACCTGTGATTCAGTGTCCACGAGGGCAGTGAAAGGGATACCATCCACTACCACGGGTATAAGTGGACGTCCTCCAAATACCTGTTTCTCCAGTTAGTTGGACCAGATTGTCTTACTCCTGTGGGGTGGTCCTCAGCCCCAGGGGTTGCCCATTTAAAGGACATTCCCTTTCAATATGATCAACCTTATGGCACCGTCTGCAGATGGGTCTCCCAGAAGAGTCCGTTCTTCTGCCGGTGCGAGTCAGTCGTCACTGATGTTGCGGCATCCTCTTTGGCCGTCGCCATGGGAGATCATCCGGGCTTAATGCTAGCTGGATCCTCTCTGTGGGGGAACAAGTCTGGAGAATCTGAACAGTTTTACATAAAGCAGCCATATTTTTAGTCAGTTTCTGTACTTGCAGCCATAAATCTGCAATGGAATCATCAACTGGAGTCTGCACATGCTGCACTGCAGGCACCTGGGGTGAGGATACTGCCCCCTGGTGGTATGTAACTGCTGGATGTTTAACTGGCTCAGTGCAGACATAGGTAGATTCTCTTAAGATACAGATAGATCTGTCCTTAAACTGAACAAAGTCCATGTCAGGGTTCTGCAATGACATCATGCACAGTTGCGCTTTACTGGAATCAGACATAAGACCTTCAATGAACTGCTCTTTGAGCATTTTATTCTCATCTCTTATACTGTCTGGATCAATTTGTTTAATGGCCTGCAGCGCCTCCTGCAGGTTAAGAGCATAGTCTCTAACAGTGTCCTGTGATTTCTGTCTGCAGCTGAAAAATTGCATCTTTATTTCTGAAGCAGTACGGGTGTCAAAAGTATCCTTTAATTTAGCAAAATTGTCTTTTACGGTCTTTTAATCAGTCGCTGGCCAAGATTTAACTTCTCTCTAAGCAGCGCCACTGAGCTGACTTATCAGTATACTGACTTTCTGCTCCTCTGACATAGGGTAAATTTCAAACATGCTGCGCAGCTTCTCCTTGAAGTCACTTAAGGTGTGCGATTCACCAGTGTACTGTGGCAGCCATGTCGCACCAAGTATATAAGGCATGGTGAGAGGCAATATGGGAGCTGCAGCTGCTGCACCCTGAGCGTCGCCGGGATTAGACATCTTTCCCCCCTAGTTAACTCTTGCAAGGGTGCGACTCACCGCTTCAGTTGCTGCAGGTCGTTGCCCCTGTAGGACTTTAGGCACGCACGGTATCCTGTTCGAATCCTGTTCGTGACGCCAAAAATGATGCGCCCGAGGGGCCGTGGGATACTTGGTACCGAGCCTGTTAACTTCAATGGGAGATGTCACAGTGGCGGTGACCCGGTCTGTGGCCCCAGGCGGTCATGTAAAAGGGATAGAATTGGATGGGGATAAAGGTTATGTGGTGATTCGTGACACCAGTTGGAGTGTTCGACTGTAGTATAGCCAGCACTGCAGATGATCCCTGGGGAGGTAGATGGTGATGGCAGTGCAGATGTTAAACCCTCTCCAACCAGGGCAGACCCCCAGAGATTGTGATGCAAGTAGAAGGTACAGAGTAATAAGGCAGGAGACAAGAAAAGTCACTTTATCATTTACTGTAGCACAGGTACAGTTCAGAGGAGATATTACAACTCTCACCAGGTTACTGTCTGCTCTGGAGAATGGGAGTCATCTTTCCCTGCAGTGACTCAGTGTAACTTCCTGCTATTCTAATCCCTTCTGGGACCAAGGCTTCCCGGAGTTTAGAACTTCCCAGTATTGCTTCTACTCACTGTTTATTTCGCCTTCAGCAACTTGCAGCGTGAATCCTGTGTGAAGCAGCTCAAGTTCCCACTTGCACTATCCTTCACTGATCCTAGGTTATTGCAGTATTTCTGAGGGAAAACACTTTTCTGCTGGTCGTACAATCCCACACAGTCTCTCAGCTTACCACCCTGCTCTGAAAGCATGGATGGTCTAGGGGCTGGTCCCTGATGCTTCTTAGCTCTCACTCCTGGATCGAGTACATGTCTTAACATGGCCTCTAAGACGTTCTTTGTTATGAATGGGTCACCGAGGAGGAAAAAACCTAAACATGCGAAGCCCAGAAAAACCAGAGAGGTTGGTAACTATGCAGATTGCAGATCCCTGATCCTACCACACAACTAGCAGCAGCCATGGAGCGTGCCTACGATGATCCTAGACGCCTCGTCACGGCCGGAGGACTAAATAAGCCTAAAGCAAGAAAAGGGAAAACTAACTGCCCCAGAGCAGACCCCAAAGGAATAGACAGCCCCCACACATGTATTGACGGTGAAACATGGTGAAAACACAGGCAGGAAAATAGGCTGAGCAAGTGATGGGGCCAAAACTAACTAGAAAGGAGAGGAAAGGAAAGACACTGTCTGCAATCTGCAAAAAAACCCTACAAAAATAATGTCCAACACTTCTGATAGCAAAATTAACCCTGAAGTGACTAGACTTCTCCCACTATATCAGCACTCTGAAATATTCTGAGACAGAGCAAAAAGAGGCCAATCTAATAAGGGACAAAAAGCAAATTGGCAAATACAGATAAGTAAGAGTGGAAATTCAGCACAGCCCAAGCCGAGGCTGGCTGACCACAAAAAACTGAATAGACCAACAAAATCAAGTGTGAACATTAACAGAGAAACTTAGCTTGAGCTGACTGGAACAAAGCTGAGAACCAAGACCTGACAAGCAGAAGGAATCACCAGCAACTGAATAGGGCGTCAGCTGTCTTAAATCCAATCTGAGAATCCTGAGGTCCAATCGTCATCCTCATTCTCAGGTGGCAGATCTCCACCGATCAAATCAGCCTCACTACCTCCTGTTACCACCAGAGGGAGTCTGGAAGGGGAACTCACAACAATACCCCCCCTTGAGGAGGGGTCACCGAACCCTCATCCACGCCACCAGGCCAATCAGGATGGGCCTGGTGAAAAGCACGAACCAATCTATTGGCATGAATATCAGAGGCAGAGACCCAAGAATTATCCTCCTGAACATTAACCCTTCCATTTGAACAAATACTGGAGTCTCCGTCTAACCAAACGAGAATCCAATATTTTCTCTACCTCATATTCCACATTGCCTTCGACCAACACAGGGTCAGGAGGTGCTGCCATGGGAACCACTGGCTCAACAAACCTCTTCAACAGAGATTTGTGAAATACGTTATGGATCTTGAATGTAACTGGAAGAGCCAATCGAAACGAAACAGGATTAAGAATTTCCAAAATCTTATAAGGACCAATAAATCTTGGCTTAAATTTAGGAGATGCAACCTTCATAGGAATATTCTTAGACGACAACCAAACCATATATAAAGTGGGTATATCACCCACTTTAAACCGGGGACCAATGGTCCTATGCCGGTTGGAAAATCGCTGTGCCTTTTCCTGAGAGAGTGACAACTTATCCACCACTTGGTCCCATATCTGGTGCATTCTCTTAACCACAGTATCCACATCTGGGCAGGACGAAGATTCCACTTGCCCTGAAGAGAATCGAGGATGAAACCCAAAATTACAGAAAAAGGGTGACATCAAAGTGGCAGAACTAGCTCTATTGTTCAGTGCAAATTCGGCCAAGGGTAAAAATGAGACCCAATCATCCTGATCAGCAGATATAAAACATCTCAAATAAGACTCCAAGGTCAGGTTTGTTCTCTCAGTCTGTCCATTGGTCTGGGGATGAAACGCGGTGGAGAAGGATAACTGAATTCCCAGATTGGAACAAAAGGCTTTCCAGAATCTGGAAACAAACTGGACTCCTCTGTCGGACACAATGTTCTCAGGAATCCCATGTAACCGAACCACCAGTTGTAAAAACAAGGGCACCAACTCAGCAGAAGATGGCAACTTTGGGAGTGGTACAAGATGGACCATCTTCGAAAATCTATCACAAATCACCCAGATAACAGTCATTCTCATAAGGCCCTTTTACTTTTAGCGATGCACCAGCGATCCAACCAGCGATCCGACCCGGTCAGGATCGCTGGTGCATCGCTAAATGATCGCTAGTGAGCTTTCATACAGAAAGATCTCACAGCGATGCAGCAGCGACGCAGCGCACGATGCTTACCATTCACACACAGCGATCCTGCGTCCTCCCGCCCGCCTCCACGCGTCGCTGGACGTCACAGCAGGAAGTCTCAGCAGGAAGCGCCCGACGAGAAATGGAGCCGGACATTCTCGCGCGATCAGCGATGGACAGCGGGGGAGCCGGTCGTTGGTAAGTATCACACATAGCGATATCGCTAGCAATATCGCTATAACGTCACAAAACCAGTGACGTTTTAGCGATATTGCTAGCGATATTGCTTAGTGTAAAACCCCCTTAAGAGACAGGAAGATCAGAAATAAAATCCATTGAGATATGGGTCCATGGCCTCTTGGGCACCGGCAAGGGCATCAGCAACCCACTAGAACGAGAACAGGGTTTAGACCGAGAACAAGTCCCACGGGACTGTACAAAATTACACCCCTCTAGGAATTTACCTACACGTGCAGTGATGATTTAGAAGGGGTTAACTACTGTGACAGTTTTATAGATCAGGTCATTCCGCACACAACAATACCAAAAATGTGAACTTTTTTTGTTTATTTTAACACAAAAAATACATATTTATGGGTATAATAATTGTTTCATTATTATTTTGTGATTTTTAAAAACAATATATTTTTACTTTTTTTATTTTACTTTTTTTCTACTGTTATACTTAGACCCTTTATTGGACTTTAACTTTCACGGCTTCAGGGTCGGTCTGGCCCACCGGGATACCAGTCAAATGCCCGGTGGGCCCCGCCGCCCCAGAGAGGAGGAAGAGAAGGAGAAGGAAAAAAAATTAGGGACGCGGGCCCTTTAAATCTGAGAAGGAGCCAGGCGCGCGTGTCCCGAGTGCGTGGTCCCGACTCCCGGCCCACCGCCACGGCTGGAGGCACCACCCGGCAAGCCCAGGTAATCGCTGGGGGCCCTAGGTGAATGGGGGGTGGGAGTGGGAGACAAGATGGGGTCCAGGCCAGCACTGGCATCAGGGCCCCCTCTAATACTCACCTCTCCTTGTTCCAGCAGCTGCAGCCTGCAGGGTCTTCTTCAGCGCCCTCTGACACTGCAGCATCTCAGGGCAGAGGGTGACGTCATCACTGCACGCCCTCTCTGTCCTGAGCATTGCAGAGCCAGGCGAGACGCTGAGTACACGGGACCTGCGGTGGGACAGGAGAGGTGAGTATGTGATTTTTTTTTCTTCATATATGCAGCACTACATGGGCTCCATAATGTGCTGTATAGAGGAACAGGGGGCCCATAATATACTGTGTAGAGGTGCATGGGGCTCATAATATACTGTATGGAGGAGCAGGGGGCCCATAATATACTGTATGGAGGTGTAGGGGGCCCATAATATACTGTATGGAGGAGCATGGGGCCCATAATATACTGTATGGAGGAGCAGGGGGCCCATAATATACTGTATGGAGGTGCAGTGGGCCCATAATATACTGTATGGAGGAGCATGGGGCCCATAATATACTGTATGGAGGAGCATGGGGCCCATAATATACTGTATGGAGGAGCATGGGGGCCCATAATATACTGTATGGAGGCGCATGGGGCCCATAATATACTGTATGGAGAAGCAGGGGGCCCATAATATACTGCATGAAGGAGCATGGGGCCTATAATATACTGTATGGAGGAGCATGGGGCCCATAATATACTGTATGGAGGCGCAGGGGGCCATAATATACTGTATGAAGGAGCATGGGGCCTATAATATACTGTATGGAGGAGCATGGGGCCCATAATATACTGTATGGAGGTGCAGGGGGCCATAATATACTGTATGGAGGAGCATGGGGCCTATAATATACTGTATGGAGGAGCATGGGGGCCCATAATATACTGTATGGAAGAGGAGAGGGGCCATAATATAATGTATGGAGGAGCATGGGGCCTATAATATACTGTATGGAGGAGCATGGGGCCCATAATATACTGTATGGAAGAGCATGGGGGCCCATAATATACTGTATGGAAGAGCATGGGGGCCCATAATATACTGTATGGAGGAGCGTGGGGCCCATAATATACAGTATGGTGGTGCAGGGGGCCCATAATATACTGTATGGAGGAGCATGGGGCCTATAATATACTGTATGGAGGAGCATGGGGCCCATAATATACTGTATGGAGGTGCAGGGGGCCCATAATATACTGCATGAAGGAGCATGGGGCCTATAATATACTGTATGGAAGAGCATGGGGCCTATAATATACTGTGCAGAGGTGCATGGGGCTCATAATATACTGTATGGAGGAGCAGGGGGCTCATAATATACTGTATGGAGGTGCAGGGGGCCCATAGTATACTGTATGGAGGTGCATGGGGTGAATAATATACTGTATGGAGAAGCAGGGGGCCCATAATATACTGCATGAAGGAGCATGGGGCCTATAATATACTGTATGGAGGAGTATAGGGCCTATAATATACTGTATGAAGGAGCATGGGGGCTCATAATATACTGTATGGAGAAGCAGGGGGCCCATAATATACTGCATGAAGGAGCATGGGGCCTATAATATACTGTATGGAGGAGTATGGGGCCTATAATATACTGTATGAAGGAGCATGGGGGCTCATAATATACTGTATGGAGGAGCATGGGGTCTATAATATACTGTATGGAGGAGCATGGGGGCCCATAATATACTGTATGGAAGAGCATGGGGGCCCATAATATACTGTATGCAGGAGCAGGGGGCCCATAATATACTGTATGGAGGAGCGTGGGGCCCATAATATACTGTATGGTGGTGCAGGGGGCCCATAATATACTGTATGGAGGAGCATGTGGCCTATAATATACTGTATGGAGAAGCATGGGGCCCATAATATACTGTATGGAGGTGCAGGGGGCCCATAATATACTGCATGAAGGAGCATGGGGCCTATAATATACTGTATGGAGGAGCATGGGGCCCATAATATACTGTATGGAGGTGCAGGGGGCCCATAATATACTGTATGGAGGAGCAGGGGGCCCATAATATACTGTATGGAGGTGCATAGGGCCCATAATATACTGTATGGAGGTGCATGGGGTCCATAATATACTGTATGGAGAAGCAGGGGGCCCATAGTATACTGCATGAAGGAGCATGGGGCCTATAATATACTGTATGGAGGAGCATGGGGCCTATAATATACTGTATAGAGGAGCATGGGGCCTATAATATACTGTATGGAGGAGCATGGGGCCTATAATATACTGTATGGAGGAGCATGGGGCCCATAATATACTGTATGGAGGCGCAGGGGGCCATAATATACTGTATGGAGGAGCATGGGGCCTATAATATACTGTATGGAGGAGCATGGGGGCCCATAATATACTGTATGGAAGAGGAGAGGGGCCATAATATACTGTATGGAGGAGCATGGGGCCTATAATATACTGTATGAAGGAGCATGGGGGCTCATAATATACTGTATGGAGGAGCATGGGGTCTATAATATACTGTATGGAGGAGCATGGGGGCCCATAATATACTGTATGGAAGAGCATGGGGGCTCATAATATACTGTATGCAGGAGCAGGGGGCACATAATATACTGTATGGAGGAGCGTGGGGCCCATAATATACTGTATGGTGGTGCAGGGGGCCCATAATATACTGTATGGAGGAGCATGGGGCCTATAATATACTGTATGGAGGAGCATGGGGCCCATAATATACTGTATGGAAGAGGAGAGGGGCCATAATATACTGTATGGAGGAGCATGGGGCCTCATAATATACTGTATGGAGGAGCATGGGGCCTATAATATACTGTATGGAGGAGGATGGGGCCCATAATATACAGTATGGAAGAGCATGGGGGCCCATAATATACTGTATGCAGGAACAGGGGGCCCATAATATACTGTATGGAGGAGCGTGGGGCCCATAATATACTGTATGGAGGTGCATGGGGGCCATAATATACTGTATGGAGGAGCATGGGGCCTATAATATACTGTATGGAGGAGCATGGGTGCCCATAATCTACTGTATGAAGGAGCATGGGGCCCATAATATACTGTATGGAGGAGCTTGGAGGCCTATAGTACTGTGTGGAGGAGCATGGGGGCCCATAATATACTGTATGGAGGAGCATGGGAGCCCATAATATACTGTATGGAGAAGCAGAGGGCCCATAATACTGTGGAGGAGCATTGCATGGGGCCCGTGATATACTGTATGAATGAGCATTATATGTGGCCCATAATACTGTTTGATGGACTATGTGGTGCCCATAATACTGTATGGCAGACTATGTGGTGCCCATAATACTGTATGACAGACTATGTGGTGCCCATAATAATGTATGACGGACTATGTGGTGCCCATAATAATGTATGGTGGACTATGTGGTGCCCATATTATTGTATGGTGGACTATGTGGTGCCCATAATACTGTATGGCGGACTATGTGGTTGCCCATAATACTGTATGGATCACTATGTGGTGCCCATAATACTGTATGGTGGACTATGTGGTGCCCATAATACTGTATGGCGGACTATGTGGTGCCCATAATACTGTATGGCGGACTATGTGGTGCCTATAATACTGTATGGCGGACTATGTGGTGTCCATAATACTGTATGGCGGACTATGTAGTGCCCATAATACTATATGGCGGACTATGTGGTGCCCATAATACTGTATGGCGGACATTGTCGTGCCTATAATACTGTATGGAGGACTATGTGATGCCCATATATTGTACTATACCTGTATTTTTTATCTATGCATCAGGAATCCTGGCATGAGTTAAAGGGACCCACTGATACTCTTTCGCCCGAGGTCCATGAAAACCTGGAGCAGACCCTGGCGGCAACGCACATCAAGATGAATGCCGGCTGCATCTGTGACAGGGCGCTCTGCTCTGTGACAGGCCGTGCGTTGATGTCACATAGCAGTTTTGTTAAACTACTCCTGCAGCCTTTGATAATCCGGCGGCCTTTCAATGTTACTATGCGATGTCAGCGCGCGGCCTGTCACAGAGCAGAGCGCCCTGTCGCAGCGGCAGTCGGCAGCCATTTTAACGACCACTCCAAATATGAAGCCACAAAAGGACGCCAGGGAACGCAAGAAGGTAAGAATCCCCCCTCTGTGATTGGGCAAGGTTGTGGCCATAGGGTCGGACATAGGGGCCGAGGGAGGTGACGTTATTAAAGTGGACATGGGGCCCAGGATGAAGACATTATAACTGGACATTGGGGTCCAGGATGGGGACATTAAATAAAGGGGCCCAGGATCTGGCACCTTATTAAATAAAGGGGTGACAATTACTGCATGGAGGTCAGGATGAGGAACATACATTATTGGTTTATTGTGGCAAGTGGGAACATAATTACTGTAGGGGCCAATCAGGGGACATTGTTTCTGCTGTAATTTAATTTACTTTTGCGGTTACTGTCTTCCATGGGGGAGAACAAAAGGAGGTCCTGCTAGAGTGCTGGGCGGCACGGTCTTTTTTTTTTCTTCATCTGACATAGTGTAGAAGTCGAGGAAAATAGTGGGGAATGTGCTCTGGAAGTGATCACTATAAATATCTGTGCTATTTTCTGCAGAGACGAATCCTTGCTGGAAAAAGTGATGGTGGTCTGCACTGGATGAAGATGAAAGACTTCCAACTACAGACATCACAGGTGAGTCAGTGTGTTACTTACACTATATACTGTATACTGTGTACTGTACAGAGCTCATGTGTATAATGTTACTGTTGATCACTGTATTACCTGTACACTGACACTATATACAGAGCTCCTGTGTATAATGTCACTGGTGTTCACTGTATTACCTGTACACTGACACTATATACAGAGCTCCTGTGTATAATGTCACCAGTGATCATTGTATTATCTGTACACTGACACTATATACAGAGCTCTTGTTTGTAATGTCACTGGTGATCACTGTATTACCTGTACACTGACAGTATATACAGAGCTCCTGTGTATAATATCACTGGTGATTCCTGTATTACCTGTACACTGACACTATATACAGAGGTACTGTGTATAATGTTACTGGTGATCACTGTATTACCTGTACACTGACACTATATACAGAGCTCATGTGTATAATGTCACCAGTAATCACTGTATTACCTGTACACTGACACTATATACAGAGCTCCTGTGTATAATGTCACTGGTGATCACTATATTACCTGTACACTGACACTATATACAGAGCTCCTGTGTATAATGTCACTGGTGATCTCTGTATTACCTGTACACTATATACAGAGCTCCTGTGTATAATGTCACTGGTGATCACTGTATTACCTGTACACTGACACTATATACAGAGGTACTGTGTATAATGTTACTGGTGGTAATAAGTGTTGTTAGTATTGCGGTTTGTATTCATGATCAGTATTGTAGTATTCGGTCACTATGTGGTGGTAATTTGTGGTCTGGTCACAGTGTGGCAGTATTTCTCCTTGTATGTGGTATTATTTTGTCCCTGTATGCTGGTAATATGTCATATTATGCAGTCACTATGTGGTGGTATTATGTGGTATGGTCATGGTGTGGCTGTATTTGTCCCTTGATTGTGGTATTAGTTGGTCACTACGTGGTCTGTTAGGTTTTGTTCCTTGTATGTATTGTTATTCGGTCACTGTGGTCTGGTCATGGTGTGGTTGCATTTGTTCCCTGTATGTGGTATTATTGGTCTTGGTATAGGGGTTTGTGTTGTGTATGGCAGTCATTTGTTCTCTCTGATATTACTTAGGCGAAGATTCTTTATTTCCATTAGAGATTAAATACTTGGATCACAGCGTCAGAGATATAGTTATAGGGGTTCGCCTGTGAAAAAAAGTAATCACCTCTCTACAGGATAAGTGATAACGTATTGATTGGGGGGGGGGGGTTCTGACTACTTGGACCCATTCAGCAAAATGCGGAACTTTTCATCCACATTAGACTGGAGTGGCATGTCCGACTTGACCACTGATCCATTCTTTCCCTCAGTGGCTGCATTTGTTTTTTTCTAGAAGCCCCAAAGAGAATGAATGGAGCTGCAGTCAGACATCCCACCTGCCGTTTCATTTTAAAATGAGGTGTTCTATCAACGATAAAACCTCCTCATTCTTTCAATCGATGCAGATTCTAATGGTTGGACCTAAGCGATCACTTATCCTGTGGAATCCACCCATGGATCGGTGATAACTTGTTTTAACCAAAGAATCCCATTAATGTAAACTACCGTAACTATACATCCAGTTATGGAGGCGCACAGTACTGTAGATGTGCAGGAGCCGCCTGTGTGTTACAGCCAATGTTCCACTATAATCAGGATGAACGACTGACAGATATTTGCATATAGCTGTAGGGTGGGCCTCTAGAGTCCATTCCCCTGGTGGGCCCCAGGCACCCCAGTCCGACGCTGCATGGCTTTGTTTGCTGATCGAATAGAAGAGGGAGCCCACTACCTCTCCCAGTCTCCTATATGTTGCTGTCACAGGTTTACTGCGGCAGAGAGGAGCCAGAAGACTGCAGCGTCTGATTTCTCCTACTCTTGCACTGGTTAGAAGCACTTCACCTTCATATTAAATGGTGCAGGTTTCATTTAGCAGTGCAGGGGTTAATCTGCTTAGTTGAGAGCTCCTGTAAGCTTTCCAGCTTAAGGCTCTCAGCTGTTCACTGTTAGCCATTCCCATCTTCTATGTAATCTGGGCCTGGCTAACATTCATTGTCAGAGAGATAGCTTTTGCTGCATGACTACAGGTTGTTGTTGGAGTTTATTGGAGAAGGTGGTTGGTGGATTTATCTGTGACTGTTACTAGGTTTTCAGTGTGTGATATTTCCCCTTCTTCTCCTACTTTGGTTTAACCCCATGCTCCACTCCCTGGTGCATTCCTCTGTTGTTTGTGTGAGTATATTTGTATGATTGGTATTTTCCTTTATCCCTGTTCGTATTACCTTGTTAGTCTGGTTGGTGTATTTCTGTACACTACTACTCCCCTCTTCCCTGGTTGGGGGAAAAGTACAGACTGAGGACGGATTCAGGTGCTAAGGCAAAGTACGTGGCCCTGGCATCTTCACCATCAGAAGTAATCAGGGGAACAAGGCAAGCTAGGACACACCTAGCATTAGGGACAGGTAACAAGCACCTTGTCCAGGACACTTGACAACAGAGTCATGACAATTACGATTGTTATCAATTGCTGCATTTAGTGGTTTAAATAGCTGGGGCGGTGAGGGCACCACTCTTGGTTGTGAGAGTCGGGTCTAGCTGTCATGTAAGCTGAAATCCCAGTGGCGATCGCATGCTTGCACAGAGCCTGTGACGCTCACGATCACCATGACGTGCCTATACGTCATTGGTCGGGAATCCCTTCCCTTCTATGACGTATAGGTAAGTCAAATGACATGATATATCTGTTAGTGCAGCTTTCTTCACAGACTCCACAGCTCTCCTGTCCATCCACAAAATAGCTGCTGGTGGAGGAACATCTGACCAGACCTGTCCATCAGCCTCCTCCAATAGAAAAACCTCTCACACAGGAAAGCTACTTTTCTACTGGAGGAGGCTGATGGACAGGTCTGGTCACATGTTCCTACACCAGCAGCTGATCAAGGAAAGCTGCAGTAACAAATGCCGGAGGAGAACCTGTAATAAATACGTCTACATTACTAAGTGCCACAAAAACATGACCGACACATTAAATGGAGAAAATGTGGCCAACGCCAACTGCTGTAGGTTTATGACAATTAGGCAATGTAACCACATGTAACAACAACATATACTTTTTTTTATTTTTTTACATTTTATGTCTTATTTCAGCAAAAAGCAGAAAAAATACTAAGATGTCAAAGCACAAACTGTAATGACATCAGTTTTTTTCCTCAAATAACCGTAGATGTGTTTGGGGGATAAAGGGTTCAATGCTGGACTGGTGGAAGGGACTCAGGTAGTCGCTGGCCACGTTCACGTTCAGTATTTGACCTCAGTATTTGTAAGCTAAAACCAGGAGTGGGTGATAATCCAGAAGTGGTGACGGGTTTCTCTTATACTTTTCCTCTGACTGTTCCACTCCTGGTTTTGGCTTACGGAGGTAAAAACTCACCAAATACTGAATGTGTGAACGTGGCCCTAATGCTTCTGGGTTTAGGAGGTGGAAGGACTTGCCTTGCCACTGGACTAAATTTACACAGCAATCATTAGGTCAAATTTGATAGTCCAAAGGTCACTTGCTCCATTTCTCACAGGTCCTCAGCCCCGCAGTCAGCGGTGTACAGAGAGCGCTAGGACGACAGCATTAAACTTGGGTCAACTAAGAAGAATTTACAATCCTCTGTGGCTGGAATGGAGACTGTACACACAACATCTGTTCTGCTGCTTTCAATGTCTTTGAAAAGCAAGGACAAGGCTATTTTTTGAATGATCTCCTGTCACAGCTTTAATAATCACCGTGGCATTTAAATCTACTTTTATGATATGATACACAATTAATAAGGTCCAAGGTGATGAAGGTGTCTGTGCCATGTACGATATAAGCAATGGGAGAGATAGCGGAATGAAATAAGCAGGGTAATCCAACCACTAGGTGGCGCCCTGGCTATGGTGTCTAATCATTATGTGGGAGCTGTAGGCCGAGCTGTGGCCCTCGCTTTACAGCAGATCCGAAAGATCATTAATTTGGTAATACGGATAAAAATCCATTATGTAGTAGAGAAGCATTAATACACAAAGGACAAAATAACGTGTATTTTGTTTATTTTCCAGCCTAGATACTACAAATATAGGCAGAGTCGGACTGGGGTGCCATGGCCCCACCAGTAACATTGACTTTGGGGGACCCACTTTTCACCTGCATTCAAATACTACATTACCCTGGTTCACAAATGTATCTATAACATAGTTATTAAGGTTGAAGGGAGACTTTAAGTCCATCTAGTTCAACCCGTATCCTGTCCTAACATCTCTCTAATATCTCTCTTTAATAATAAACTGGGTGGTTTGATTAATGAATGATGAGACGTTGCTTTTTCTGTACAGAGTAAAACATGTGACTCCTGGCAAGTACTGCCACAGAGTGGGGTTTGGGGCCCACCGGGGATTCCCCTGTTCCCCTATGGGCCAGTCCGAGCCTGAATATAGGCTACATCAATGGTCTCTACACTGTGTGCTGCCTTCTGATGGGAAACTTCAGCTCCTAACATGCAGACATGAGCTACATAGGTTAGGTCTCATGATTTTAGTCACCGGGGTCCATTCGGCACTATCGGTATCTGGTAGAACTATTGCGGAGCCAAGTTCTTGAATAGAAGCATACTCGCCAGACATGTCACCCACTGAGCATGCTCGGGCGCTCTGGATCGGTGTATACGACAGTGTGGTCAAGCTCCTGCCAATATCCAGCAACTTCGCCCAGCCACTGGAGAGGAGGGGGCCAATATCCCACAACCTGATCACCTCTATGCATAGGAGATGTGCTGCACTGTGTGAGGACAATGGTGGGCTCACCAGATACTGACTGGTTCTTATTACGCCGTGTTTCAGAGAAAATATGGTTTGAAAATCCTACTATAATCTGGGGACTACAGGGAGACCCCTGACTAGTCCAGTGCGGTCACCGGCCAGCTTCTCCCGGTGCTGCTCCGGTTGATTGACAAGTCTCTCCCTATCTGCACACTGCAGACAGTGGAATATTGTGGCGCTGCAGTCAATCACTGGCTGTTGATTGGCTGTTTGGGTCATGAGACCCAGCAATGTTATATGACCCTTTGGGAATAGTAGCGCCGACATTGTAGGAGCCGCACTGCTGGGGAGGCGCAGAAAGATTGTTATTATTTTCTCTGGGGTCTCGAATTGATAAATCTAGCAGCGGACAACCCCTTTAATGGGGACCAGCTAATCTGCCTGTGGATACCTGTATATTCTCCTGAGGAAGAGGAGAAGGATCAGGCTGATGAAGTGCAACATGTCTGATCACTGAGCTGGAAGGGGAGACCCCAGCCATGATAACCCAGCAGCAGGGACCCCCCGGTCGGAATCTTGTCCCATGTGAAGTTGTGGCTCTGGGTGCACCTCCCCGGGGAGGGGGCTACATTTCACAGCAGCCCATCAGCACAGGAAAGCAGCCATGTTTAGGTTGATTGATTGCACTGGCTGTGACAGCCGCGCTGCTGCTGGGACAGATGCTGTAAGTTGCCTCCGCCCCAGTCCCGCCCCCACCTGGACAGCGCCGGCAGCAGCAGCAGTGTGGTGTGTGCAGTGCGGTGAGAGCGCAGCCGGGGACAGCAGCACGTCCTGCCCAGTAGGGTCACCCGCTCCGGGGAGCAAGCGCACGGCGCCGGCTGTGCTCCGTACGACGCGGTGTGCCGGACTAGCAGGAGGACTGAGGCAAGAGGAGCCCAAGCTGCGGGTACCCCGAGGTAAAGCTGCGGAGGCGAGTCCCGGCTGTGAGCGCTCGTGTGTGTGAGCGGCTGGATCATCTGTACGACCGCACAAGTGAGGGGTGTAGTGTGTGCACAGTGGTGATATACAGGGGGAGAGTATATATATATCATGTGGTGTATATAATGGGGTGTGGTGCCATTGGGAGGGGGGGCGGTATATAATGGGGTGTGATGCCATTGGGGGGGCGGTATATAATGGGGTGTGGTGCCATTGGGAGGGGGGGTGGTATATAATGGGGTGTGGTGCCATTGGGGGGGCGATATATAATGGGGTGTGGTGCCATTGGGAGGGGGGGCGGTATATAATGGGGTGTGATGCCATTGGGGGGGCGATATATAATGGGGTGTGGTGCCATTGGGAGGAGGGGCGGTATATAATGGGGTGTGGTGCCATTGGGGGGGCGATATATAATGGGGTGTGGTGCCATTGGGAGGAGGGGCGGTATATAATGGGGTGTGGTGCCATTGGGAGGAGGGGCGGTATATAATGGGGTGTGGTGCCATTGGGAGGAGGGGCGGTATATAATGGGGTGTGGTGCCATTGGGAGGAGGGGCGGTATATAATGGGGTGTGGTGCCATTGGGAGGGGGGGCGGTATATAATGGGGTGTGATGCCATTGGGGGGGCGATATATAATGGGGTGTGGTGCCATTGGGAGGGGGGGCGATATATAATGGGGTGTGATGCCATTGGGGGGGCGATATATAATGGGGTGTGGTGCCATTGGGAGGGGGGGCGGTATATAATGGGGTGTGGTGCCATTGGGGGGGCGATATATAATGGGGTGTGGTGCCATTGGGAGGGGGGGCGGTATATAATGGGGTGTGGTGCCATTGGGAGGGGGGGCGGTATATAATGGGGTGTGATGCCATTGGGGGGGCGATATATAATGGGGTGTGGTGCCATTGGGAGGGGGGGCGGTATATAATGGGGTGTGGTGCCATTGGGGGGGGCGATATATAATGGGGTGTGGTGCCATTGGGGGGGCGATATATAATGGGGTGTGATGCCATTGGGGGGGCGATATATAATGGGGTGTGATGCCATTGGGGGGGCAATATATAATGGGGTGTGGTGCCATTGGGAGGGGGGGCGGTATATAATGGGGTGTGATGCCATTGGGGGGGCGATATATAATGGGGTGTGGTGCCATTGGGAGGGGGGGCGGTATATAATGGGGTGTGGTGCCATTGGGAGGGGGGGTGGTATATATAATGGGGTGTGGTATATATAATGGGGTGTGGTGCCATTGGGAGGGGGGGTGGTATATATAATGGGGTGTGGTGCCATTGGGAGGGGGGGTGGTATATATAATGGGGTGTGGTGCCATTGGGAGGGGGGGTGGTATATATAATGGGGTGTGGTGCCATTGGGAGGGGGGGTGGTATATATAATGGGGTGTGGTGCCATTGGGAGGGGGGGTGGTATATATAATGGGGTGTGGTGCCATTGGGAGGGGGGGTGGTATATATAATGGGGTGTGGTGCCATTGGGAGGGGGGGTGGTATATATAATGGGGTGTGGTGCCATTGGGAGGGGGGGTGGTATATATAATGGGGTGTGGTGCCATTGGGAGGGGGGGTGGTATATATAATGGGGTGTGGTGCCATTGGGAGGGGGGGTGGTATATATAATGGGGTGTGGTGCCATTGGGAGGGGGGGTGGTATATATAATGGGGTGTGGTGCCATTGGGAGGGGGGGTGGTATATATAATGGGGTGTGGTGCCATTGGGAGGGGGGGTGGTATATATAATGGGGTGTGGTGCCATTGGGAGGGGGGGTGGTATATAATGGGGTGTGGAGTAGTGTATAATGGAGTGCGGTGCCACTGGAGATATGTATATTTCCCCAGAAGTAGTGGCGTGTTTCTACTATATTTTTCCTCTGATTGCCCCACTCCTGTTTTTCCATACAACTACTAAGGTAAAAAAAACCTCATCAAATACTCAACATGTGAACGTGGCCTAAGGGTGGCATATTGTGTGGTAACATATGCCAGCACATACGAGCAGATAGCTTGTTCTGCCCACAGACCCGTGCCATGCCTAACCCACAGCTTCTAAGGCTATGTGCACACGATGCGGATTCACCTGCAGGTTTTTGCGCGCGGATCCGCAGGTAAAATCGCAGGTAAAGTGATCTGCAGTTTTGCCCTGCGGTTTCACACCTCTACTATGTTAAAGGTGTGAAACCGCTGCGGAAACCGCCCAAACAATTGACATGCTGTGGTTTGTAAACCGCAGCAAAACCGCTCGGAAAAAAACGCAGCGTGAGCACAGCGGTTTTGAAATGCCATTGAATAACATGATGCTGTACCATGTCAGCGGAACTGCTGCGTTTCCTCAGGGCCAAAACCGCTGCGGAGACGTAGCAGAATCCGCAACGTGTGCACACAGCCTAAGACTGCATCCCTGGCACGGTGTGGGGCAGAGGGTGAATGCCAGCAGCCAGCTGGACGGCCAGTCAGCCATTGTCTATTTCTATGGATGACTGTTTTGTTACTTCAGTAATTTGTCCGTGTTATAGTACCAGAGAAAAGCTGCTAAACTCTGAGTAATGCCACAATTACAAACCAAGTGTGACTTTTGCTGCTGAATTACACTGGCGTTCTCCAGGTTTGGGGTCAGGGTAGGACTAATACTAGGACACTATCCGAGCAGTTAGGAACGTCCTGCTGGTCACTCATTGTAGGTTTGCAGTTGATGTTGAGAATCTGATTGAATTAACTATTTTTTGTTTTAACAATGTGAACTGACGCATTAAGACTAAAGGCCGAATACTGACCCGTATCTAGAATGAATGGATCAGATTATAGCACAGATGAATGTATGGAAAAGACTCTCGCCTTGTACGTAAATGGCCCCGCATGCAGCAAAGTAAATAACTGCTCTCAGTCTATGAAATAAATGTGCTCAAGGTCATGGACTAAGCAGAGTTTTCTACTCCAGATATAAATATATGTTGGAATCTGGCCACCCTCCCTACAAAGTGCCAGTACCATGAGGCAGTTTCACCACGGAAGAGAGTTTCTTATACTCGCCAAGTTTTATAGTTTTAAAGTGTCTTGTTATAAAATCTCAAAACTTCTGAGATCTTTCATCAGCTTTGGTGTCACCAAGCCAGCCGGCTACTTTTGGGCATGACATTTAGACCTCACTTAGTCCTTGAAGACCTTTTGCCAAACTTTTCATGTTGAATTAAACGCACAATGTATTTGTAGCTGTAGAGCAGAGCAAAACTTTTTTTTTTTACCTTTCTACCACTCCATTGCGGAAATATTGGCAATAAAATTATTTGACCTCTAATGAGTTAACACCTACTTAAATACAATTTTTTTTTTTACTTTTTTACTTTTTTTTTTAACATTTTCATTGGGGCAGGTGCTTGTCTCTTGTGTATTAGTTGACCAATCATAAGCTGGCAGCAACATGGCACAGAAAGAACACTCCTCTACGATAGCTTAGGATTCTCATTGTATGAGATGTAGGGAATGGATACAGCTCTGATCTCCTAGTCCAACCTCCTGCATGATTACAATTTATAGAGTTCAGTGAATTTGTTTGGATTTGCTTGCCGAATCTGAATTTGCCATATAATAATACATTTTATTTCTATAGCGCCGACATATTCCGCAGCACTTTACATTTCAGAGGGGACTTGTACAGACGATAGACAGCATACCAATAATCACATAGATCATAACAGATACCAAGAGGAATGAGGGCCCTGCTCGCAAGCTTACAGTCTGAGTAAAAAAGGGAGACACGAAAGGTGGGTGGTAACAGTTGCCTTGATTATTTGGACCAGCCATAATGTTAAGTGTGTAACAGTACAGACACAGAAGGCTAATAGATGCATAAAGCATGTGGGAACATGATGCGGGGAACCTGGTTATGGTAAAATTTTTGACTGTGCCACACAGGGATAGTTAGGTTAATGTGTTGAGGCAGTAGGCCAGTGTGAATAAATGCGTTTTCAGGGCACACTTAAAATTGTATGGATTCGGGACTAATCGTATTGACCTGGGGAGTGCTTTCCAAAGAATTGGCGCAGCACGTGTATAGTCTTGGAGACAGGAGTGGGAGGTTCTGATTATTGAGGATGCTAACCTCAGGTCATCAGCAGAACGGAGGGCACAGGTAGGGTGGTATACTAAAACGAGGGAGGAGATGTAGGGTGGTGCTGAGCCATGGAGGGCTTTGTGGGTGAGGGTAATAAGTTTGTACTGGATTCTGGAGTGGATGGGTAGCCAGTGTAATGACTGGCACAAGCTAGAGGCATCGGTGTAACGATAGCGAGGAATATGATCCTGGCTGCGGCATTCAAGACAGATTGGAGGGGGGGAGAGTTTGGTAAGAGGGAGACCGATTAGAAGAGAGTTACAATAGTCTAGATGAGAATGAATAAGAGAAACAGAGTTTTTGCGAAATCAAAAGTAAGAAAAGGTCGAATTCTAGTTGTTTTTGGGGTGCAGATAACAAGAGCGAGCCAGTGATCGAATGTGGGGGGCAAAGGAAAGCTTGGAGTCAAGTATGGCCCCAAGACAGCGGGCATGTTGCTGGGGAGTAATAGTGGAACAACACACAGAAATGGCAATGTCGGGTATAGGTACATTAGTAGAGGGAGCAAACACAAGGAGTTCAGTCTTTGACAGGTTCAATTTCAGATATAGTGAGGACATATTAGACACAGTATTCAGACAATTGCTAGTATTATGTAAAAAGGCAGGCGTGATATCAGGAGAAGTGTATAATTGGGTGTCATCAGCATAGAGATGGTACTGGAACCCAAATCTACTGATTGTTTTACCAATAGGGGCAGTATACAAAGAGAAGAGGAGGGGGCCTAGGACTGATCCTTGAGGAACCCCAACAGTAAGTGGAAGATGAGAGGAGGAGGAACCAGCAAAAGATACAGTAAAGGAGCAGTCAGAGATGGGAGGAAAACCAGGAGAGAACAGTGTCCTTGATGCCGATGGAGCAGAGCATGGTGAGGAGGAGCTGATGAGCCACAGTGTTGAAGGCTGCAGAGAGATCCAAGAGAATTAGCATGGAGTAATGACCATTTGATTTAGCTGTTGGATCATTAGAGACTTAAGTGAGGGCAGTTTCAGTAGAGTGTAGAGAGCGGAAACCGGATTGGAGAAGGTCGAGAAGCGAGTTATCGGAGAGATAGCGGATCAGACGGGAGTGGACCAGGCGTTCCAGGAGTTTAGAAATGAAGGGAAGATTAGAGACAGGTCTATAGTTAGCGGCACAGTTTTGGTCGAGGGATGGTTTAAGTAGTGGATGTATGATGGCATGCTTAAATGAGGAGGGAAAGATACCAGAAGAGAGAGAGAGGTTAAATATTTGTTAGGTGAGTGGTGACAGCAGGGGAAAGGAAATGGAGGAGATGTGACGGAAATGGGTCACTGGTGCAAGTGGTTGGGCGAGAAGATGCAAGGAGCATGCTTACTACTTCTGTGACTGGTTACAAATCGGAGAGTGAGCTAGATGCAGTGGGGGAGGGAGGACAGTACATGGTATGAGGTGATTGGGAGATAATTTCCTGTCGGATATGGTCAATTTTTTCTTTGGAGTAATTGGCCAGATCGTCAGCTCGAAGCTCCGTGGTTGGGGCTTGCACTCTTGGGTTGAACAGGGAATGAAAACTGTCAGACATTTAGGGTTATTGGATAGTGAGGGTGTTGAAATAGGTTTGTTTGGAGAGGTGAAGGGTAGTGTTGTATGTTCTAAGCATAAACTTATAATGGATGAAGTCTTCGTGTAGACAAGATTTTCTCTACAGACGTTCGGCATACCTGGAGCACCGCTGCAGGAAACGTGTTTGCAGGGTGTGCCAGTGTTGTCACCGTCTGTCGTGTTGGTCTATGTGAAGGAGGTGCAAATGCATTCAGGGCACTTTGAAGTGTTTCATTGTAATGCTTCAGTGCAGAATCAGGACGAGAGGGAGGAGATAGGGGCCAATGATGACTGCAAGTTCTTCATAAGTTTCTGGGTGTTAATGGCCTTTATGTTTCTATAAATATGGACAGTGGTGGTGACCTGAGCGGCCTGGCAGTTCTTGATAGACAATGTAAGAAGGTTGTGGTCAGAGAGCGGGAGAGGGGAGTTTGTGAAATCATCCACTGCACAAAGCCGAGAGAAGACCAAGTCGAGGGAGTTTCCGTCTTCATGCATTGGAGAATTAGTAAGCTGTGGAAGGCCAAACGAGGAGGTTAGAGATAAAAGGTGAGTAGCAGATGGGGAGAGGGGGAAGAGCAATGGGGATGTTGAATTCGCCCATGATGAGGGTGGGGATGTCACAGGAGAGAAAATGTGGAAGCCAAATGGCAAAATGATCCAGGAACTGATGGGAGGGGCTGGGAGGACGATACACCACCCCCACTCGCATGGAGAAGGGGGTGTAGAGTCTGACGGCATGGACCTCAAAAGAATGGAAGACAAGTGAGGGTAGTTGAGGGATAACCTGAAAGGTACATTTTGGTGATAGGAGCAGACCAACGCCTCCACCTGCTCTTTTGTCTGATCTTGGGGTATGAGAAAAGTGTAGTCCCCCATATGAAAGAGCAGCAGCAGTGTCTGACTGCTGGATCCAGGTTTCAGTAAGAGCCAGAAGTGTTATGATTGAGTCACCGTAGGAGGCAAAAATAGAAGTGCTAGCTAAGTCCAGAAAACCAGAGAAGTTGGCAGCTATCGGATTGCAGACCCCTGAACCTATCAACACAACTAGCAGTAGCCGTGGGGGGCTCCTACGATGCCCTAGGCCCCTCGATCACAGCCGGAGGACTACATAGCCTAAAGACAGAAAGGGAAATCTAAACTGCCCCAGAGCAGACCCCAAAGCAAAAGGCAGCCCCCCACATATAATGACGGTGAAGCAAGAAGAAAGAACAAAGCACAGACAGAAAGATAGACTGAGAAAAGATGGGGCCCACGCTAGCTTAGATAGGAAAGGACAGGAAGGCTGCTGTCTGCAATCCGTGAAAAACCCTATGAAAATAAGAGCCAACCAACTGACAGTAAAAAAGGCCCTGAAGACGCTAGGCTTCAAAAAAGCTATGTCAGTACTCAGGAATATTCTGAAGACAGAGCAACAGGCAAAAGGAGATTCAGCTCACCCCAGCAGGGAATGGCAGAATCCAGAAAAGCAAGGAAAACAAAACACTAATGCAAAAAGGCAAAGCAGAAATCTTCGCTTTAGATGAGCAGGAATCAGACTGGTTTCCTAGAAGTCCACAGAAAAATCACCCGCAGGCCAGAAGGGCGTCGGCAGCCTTATATCCAGTCATTAACTCCACTCAGCCAGTCATCATCATCCGCCCCAGGTGTTTGACAATCAGGCTCACTACCTTTCTTCACCAGAAGAGGGAGTTCCTCGGGCCTCAGTAGTGAAGGGGAAAATGAACTCACAACAGTACCTCCCCCTTGAGGAGGGGTCACCGAACCCTCAACCACGCCACCAGGGCGATCAGGGTGAGCCCGATGAAAGGCATGCACCAATCTTTTGGCATGAATATCAGAGGCCGAGACCCAGGAATTATCCTCCTGACCATAACCTTTCCACTTAACCAAATACTGGAGTCTCTGTCTAGCCAGACAGGAATCCAGTACTTTCTCTACCTCATATTCCATGTTACCTTCAACCAATACAGGGTCTGGAGGTGCAACCCCCGGAACAACAGGTTCAACAAACCTCTTCAACAAAGATTTATGGAACACATTATGGATTTTAAATGTGACAGGAAGAGCCAAACGAAAAGAGACCGGATTAATAATCTCCAAAATCTTGTAAGGTCCAATAAATCTAGGCTTAAACTTAGGAGAAGCCACCTTCATAGCAATATTATTTGATGATAACCACACCATATCACCAACCTTAAATTGGGGACTAATGGTCCTATGTCGGTTGGAAAACCGCTGGGCCTTTTCCTGGGAGAGAGATAACTTATCCACCACTTGGTCCCAGATCTGGTGCATTCTCTCCACCACAGTGTCAACCCCTGGGCAGGCAGAGGGCTCCACCTGCCCTGAAGAAAATCGAGGATGAAACCCAAAGTTACAAAAAAAAGGAGACATCAAAGTGGCAGAACTAGCTCTATTATTTAAAGCAAATTCGGCCAAGGGCAAAAATGAAACCCAATCATCCTGATCAGCAGAAATAAAACATCTCAAATATGACTCCAAGGTCTGGTTTGTTCTCTGTCTGCCCATTGGTCTGAGGGTGAAAAGCAGAGAAGGACAACTGAATTCCCAGCTTGGAACAGAAAGTTCTCCAAAATCTAGACACAAACTGGACTCCTCTGTCAGATACAATGTTCTCAGGAATCCCGTGCAAGCGAACCACCTGTTGTAAAAACAGGGGCACCAATTCAGAGGAAGACAGCAACTTAGGGAGTGGTACAAGATGAACCATCTTAGAGAACCTATCACAAATCACCCAGATAACAGTCATCCTTTGAGAGACAGGCATATCAGAGATGAAATCCATTGAAATATGGGTCCATGGCCTCTTGGGGACAGGCAAAGGCATCAACAACCCACTAGAGCGAGAACACGATTTAGACCGGGAGCACGTCCCACAGGACTGCACAAAATTCCTGACCTCACGAGACAAGGAGGGCCACCAAAAAGACCGACTCACCAGATCTCTAGTACCAAAAATACCTGGATGACCAGCCAATGCAGAGCAATGAACTTCAGACATCACTCTCTTCTTCCACTGGTCAGGAACATGCAACTTTCCACTGGGACAACGCTCAGGTTTGTCCTCCTGGAACTCTTCCAGAGCACGTCTCAAATCGGGCGAGATGGCAGAAAGAACTACCCCTTCGCCTAAGATGGTAGCAGGCTTGGTCACCACAGGAGAATCAGCAAAGAAGCTCCTAGAGAGGGCGTCAGCCTTGACATTCTTAGTTCCAGGAAGAAAAGAAACCACAAAATCAAAACGTGTAAAAAAACAAGGCCCACCTAGCCTGTCTAGGGTTCAAGCGCTTAGCCGACTCTAGGTAAATCAAATTCTTGTGGTCAGTGAGGACCACGACTTGATGCTTAGCTCCCTCCAACCAATGTCTCCACTCCTCAAATGCCCATTTCATGGCTAACCGTTCCCGATTCCCCACATCATAGTTACGTTCAGATGGAGAGAACTTTCGGGAAAAGAAAGCACAGGGATTCATTTTAGATGTTACAGGATCCTTTTGGGACAAAACAACTCCTGCACCAATCTCAGAAGCATCCACCTCTACCTGGAACGGGAGTGTGACATCAGGTTGCCGCAAAACCGGGGCGGAGGTGAATCTTCGCTTCAGCTCCTGAAAGGAAGAAACAGCCTCCGGAGACCAATTTAACACATCAGCACCCTTCTTGGTCAAATCAGTCAATGGCTTGGCAATACTAGAAAATTTTGCTATAAATTTCCGATAAAAATTAGCAAAACCCAAAAACTTCTGGAGGGCCTTCAAAGAAGTGGGCTGAACCCAATCGTAAATGGCCTGTACCTTGGCCGGGTCCATTTCAATAGTTGACGGGGACAAAATAAATCCCAAAAAAGAAATCCTCTGTACTCCAAAAAGGCATTTAGATCCTTTGACATACAGGGAATTCTCCCTCAAGATTCGGAACACAGTCCGAATATGTTCCACATGAGAATCCCAATCCTTGGAGAAGATCAAAATATCATCCAGATAGATAATCAAAAATTTATCGACACAATCTCGGAAAATATCGTTCATGAAGCACTGGAAGACAGAAGGGGCATTAGTGAGCCCAAAAGGCATCACCAGGTACTCAAAATGTCCCTCCGGAGTATTAAACGCCGTCTTCCATTCATCCCCATGCTTAATGCGAATAAGATTATACGCCCCCCTAAGGTCAAGCTTGGTAAACCAGCAAGCACCTTTAACTCTGGAGAATAGATCAGAAATCAGGGGTAACGGATACTGATATTTAACAGTAATTTTGTTGAGAGCACGATAATCAATACAAGGTCTTAAGGCCCCGTCTCACTAAGCAATCTTGGTAGCGATATCGCTGCTGAGTCACAACTTTAGTGACGTAACAGCGATCTCACCAGCGAGATCGCTGTGTGTGACAGCGATCAGCAAGCGGCCCCCCTGCCGGGATCGCTGCAAGAAACCTCTGGACATTTCTTTGGTCGCTGGTCTCCCGCTGGCCAGCACGCATCGCTGTGTGTGACAGCGGGAGACCAGCGATCAGGAGTAAAAAAATAATAAAAAAAATAAAAAATATAGTTATTCTCACCTTCCGATGTCCCGTTCAGCCATCCTGCCTCTCTCCACGCTCCGGTCCCAGTGATCCTTTGCATGAATGACCGCGAGACTTTGTTATCCCGCGAGACCGTGACATCTCGCGGTCATTCGTGCAAAGGATCACTGGGACCGGAGCGTGGAGAGAGGCAGGGTGGCTGAAAGCGACGTCGGAAGGTGAGAATAACTATATATTTTATTTTGATACTATTTTCTAAAGCGATAGCCAGCGATGCCGGGCGCTCGGCATCGCTGTGCTGATCGCTGGTGAAGCTGTCTGTGTGACAGCTCACCAGCGATCACATAGCGACTTACTAGCGATCCTGACACCTTCATATCGGTGTCGGGATCGCTGGTGAGTCGCTTAGTGTGACGGGGCCTTTAATGATCCATCCTTTTTGGCTACAAAAAAAAAAAAAACGGCACCTAAGGGTGACGAGGATGGTCTAATATGACCCTTCTCCAACGCCTCCTTAATATAGGATCGCATAGCCTCGTGCTCGGGTACAGATAAATTGAAGAGCCGACCATTGGGAAATTTACACCCCGGGCTCAGTTCAATTGCACAGTCATAACTCCTATGAGGAGGCAAAGACGCAGACTCATTCTCACTAAATACATCATAAAAGTCCGCCAAATAATCAGGAACATCATGCGACTGAGGAGAGGTGGAAAACACCGGAGCCTCACTAAAGGCACACTGACAACCCCAACTCACCACAGACACAGATTTCCAATCCAAAACTGGATTATGAATTTGTAACCAGGGAAACCCCAGAACAATAGTATCATGCAGATTATGTAACACCAAAAACCTGCAATTTTCTTGATGGTCTGGGGCGACCCGCATTACCAGCTGGGTCCAAAACTGAGGTTTATTTTTAGCCAAAGGAGTAGCATCAATCCCCCTCAAAGGGTTAGGCGTCTGCAGAGGTGTCATCGGAAATCCACAACGTTTAGTAAAATCCAAGTCCATTAGGTTTAGAGCTGCTCCCGAATCCACAAAAGCCTTGGCGGAAAATGTGGACAGGGAGCAGATCGGAGTAATAGCCAGAAGAAACTTAGGTTGAACACCACCAACAGAAAACGTGTGTGCAAAGCGTTTCTCACATTTAGGACAGACAGAAATAATATGCGAGGCATCTCCACAGAAAAAACACAACTTATTACGCCTTCTGAACTCCTGACGCTGCTCTCTGGAAAAAACTATCACATTGCATAGGTTCAGACATCTGTTCAACAGGTGGCAACACCTCTCGTGCAGCTCTGCGTTCGCGTAAACGCCGATCAACCTGAATGGCTAAAGACAGAGTCGTCAAGACCAGAGGGAACAGGAAATCCCACCATAGTATCCTTTATGGCTTCTGACAACCCCTTCCGAAAGAGAGCAGCCAAGGCATCATCATTCCAGGTAGTAAGTACTGCCCACTTTCGGAATTTTTGACAGTACAATTCTGCACAATCACGACCCTGGTTCAATGCCAGCAGGGTCTTTTCAGCCTGATCAATGGCATTAGGTTCATCATACAACAACCCCAAGGCTTGAAAAAATGCGTTCACATTAGTCAGATTAGGATCATCTGGTTTCAAAGAAAACGCCCAATCCTGGGGATCGCCACGCAGCAAAGAGATGACAATTTTAACCTGCTGCGCGGAGCTCCCTGACGAGTTAGGCTTCAAGGCAAAAAATAATTTACAATTATTTTTGAAATTCAAAAATTTAGACCGATCCCCAAAAAATACATCAGGTGTAGCAATCTTTGGTTCAGCAGCATGTGAATGAGCAAGGTAGGCGGAAATTCCCCGCACCTCTGCAGCGAGCTGCTCCACACGATCAGACAACTGCTTTTTCTCCATTGAGAGAAAAAAAAATTCCCCCTACGGCCTCAGAGATATAGAGGAAAAAATATACACTTTTTTTTTTTTTTATACAATTCTTTCCTGCTATTGAGTACCCTAGAATCTGCGGTATGGCGGGTGATTCGGTTATGTTTGAGTCACCGTAGGAGGCAAAAATAGAAATGCTAGCTAAGTCCAGAAAACCAGAGAAGTTGGCAGCTATCGGATTGCAGACCCCTGAACCTATCAACACAACTAGCAGTAGCCGTGGGGGGCTCCTACGATGCCCTAGGCCCCTCGATCACAGCCGGAGGACTACATAGCCTAAAGACAGAAAGGGAAATCTAAACTGCCCCAGAGCAGACCCCAAAGCAAAAGGCAGCCCCCCACATATAATGACGGTGAAGCAAGAAGAAAGAACAAAGCACAGACAGAAAGATAGACTGAGAAAAGATGGGGCCCACGCTAGCTTAGATAGGAAAGGACAGGAAGGCTGCTGTCTGCAATCCGTGAAAAACCCTTTGAAAATAAGAGCCAACCAACTGACAGTAAAAAAGGCCCTGAAGACGCTAGGCTTCAAAAAAGGCTATGTCAGTACTCAGGAATATTCTGAAGACAGAGCAACAGGCAAAAGGAGATTCAGCTCACCCCAGCAGGGAATGGCAGAATCCAGAAAAGCAAGGAAAACAAAACACTAATGCAAAAAGGCAAAGCAGAAATCTTAGCTTTAGATGAGCAGGAATCAGACTGGTTTCCTAGAAGTCCACAGAGAAATCACCCGCAGGCCAGAAGGGCGTCGGCAGCCTTATATCCAGTCATTAACTCCACTCAGCCAGTCATCATCATCTGCCCCAGGTGTTTGACAATCAGGCTCACTACCTTTCTTCACCAGAAGAGGAAGTTCCTCGGGCCTCAGTAGTGAAGGGGAAAATGAACTCACAACACAGAAGGTTGAGAGTATTTGAAAGGAAGAAGTCATGGATGGAGGAGAGTTTGTTACATACTGCGCGAGAATTCCAAAGGGCACAATTAAGAGAGACAGAAGGCATGCAAGGAATATTAATAAGATTAGAGGGGTTTCTGAGTGTAGCAGTTGGGGGGGGTTTGACTTTCTATAACATGCGGGACCGGGGTTGGGAGCAATGTCTCCTGCAACTAGGAGGAGGATAGAAAGATTGAGCAGATGGTTGAGTGATTTGTGGGAGCGTCTCTTATGTTGAATGGTGGGAATGACTGGATCTGTGCAATTTAGCAATGTGAAAAGAGCGTGAGTGCTATACATAGGAGAGGAAAAGAGTGAGGGGCCAATATGGATAGAGTGTAGAGAGTTATTGCCAGGGCGGTGGATGTGTGTGAATGCAGCGGCCAGGATATAAATTACACAAATGCATATGGTATATATTTTTTGTACTCCAAATGTACAGGGAGTAGATGTATATAAACGTCTTACCTGTCTAACTGCCATGTTATAACTGCCTCATACTTTGATAAAATGTACTTCAATTAAATGTGCATAAATGCCCCTGCATAAATGCCTTCCCCAAGCTATGTCTGAATATATAGGAGGCTGAGGCTTAGATTTTTTTTTTTTTTTTATCTCCTCGTTAATCAATCAAACGAAGCTGAGACAGCAGGGCCCAATAAATATAGTAGTCAGATAACTAGTGTCCTGGCCTACATGCATCATAAACCACTTTGAAAAGTTTCTTGACCTCACAACATAAGAGGACAAGCTGAGTAAGTTGAATTAACTATATACCAGATATAAGCTTGCATAGTTGAAAAGACATACGGTATATAGCATTCAGGATTAAATGCTTGCTGACATTGAATGGAGTATATATGTGCAGGTAAATAAAGTGAAGTGCAATAAATAACTAAATTAAAAACATGATTTTAGGGTAACATACTGTAATTAAAATCTTTTTTTTACAAAACAATAAAAGGTGCAAGGACAAAGAGGGAATTCCAGCTCATGTAACAATCAGAGCAGCGATATGACGAAATGTTCATAAATTCTATATTCAGGCAGTGTCAAGAACTCAAAGGGCTAACATCAGCCACCAAAATCAACAATGAATGAGCACACCTGAAATGAATCAACAAGCTCATTAAGTCAGACAGGAATCAAACACTAGTTTGTTAAAATGGATCTACAACGACACACATTGACACCCATGCCTCCGTGGCCTAAGAAAAGTCATAGGGAAGAGTGCAGGGTGAATAATCCATAAAATATCCAAACATTTATATAATACCTGTATTAGGCTGGTTTCACATTAGCGCTTTTTAAGCGCACGCACGGCTGGGGGTAGCTCCGCCCCCGAGCCGGCTCTCTGCCCGGCGTGCCCGCCCCTTGCTTGTAGCGCCGCCTCCTAGCGCACAGTGGCGCCTGCGATCGGCGCACCCTATCTTTAGCATAGGGTGCGCAGATCGTGCGCAGGCCGTGCGCTAGTTGAGCTTTGACCTGCGCTGCGCACCTTTGACGGTGCGCCGTGCGCGCCAAAATCCGAAAAGTTTGATTTTGGCGCGCACGGCGCACCGTCAAAAGTGCGCAGCGCAGGTCAAAGCGCAACTAGCGCACGGCCTGCGCACGATCTGCGCACCCTATGCTAAAGATAGGGTGCGCAGATCGCAGGCGCCGCTGTGCGCTAGGAGGCGGCGCTACAAGCAAGGGGAGGGCACGCCGGGCAGAGAGCCGGCTCGGGGGCGGAGCTACCCCGGCCGTGCGTGCGCTTAAAAAGAGCTAATGTGAAACCAGCCTTAGACCATGCTGCCGTGTCACATGAAGGGTGTCCCTTTTTCCCCTCTATGCGTGTTTTGCTTTCACTTCTTTGGGAGGCGTGTCGGGACAGGGGGCATCCAGGTTTAAGTATCCCATACAACCAATAGAGTGGAAGCGCTCTCAGTTCTTGATGTTGCAGATTTTCTACAGCATTTGTTCACCTGTTATGTAAATTGCAGGGCTGTGGAGTCTGAGTCGGTGCTCATTTTGGTGGAGTCGGTATAAAATGGACCGACTCCTAAAATATATAATTGAGTACAGTCGTTCAATGCAGAATGTGCTGAATATTTTTTCATAGGAATTTGGGAAAGTTATGAAATGTCCTATAAATGGCTGTTCTATTCCTGATCTAAGGCTACATTCACACAAGAACAGGCTCTTGCTATTGTAACGGACAATGCTTCAAACATAACTACAATTAAACTGATGAATGAGAGTAATGAACAACAGCTAGAACATTTAGGGTTCGACATGTTTGAGATGGAAGGCCACAGTGCTGTTCATGTAACTGAGGAACAAACAGATATTACTACAGAAAAGCAAAATTATTCTGTTGAAATAGATCTTGTTGAAGCTGCTTCAAAACACTTTCCTATTCATCACATGCACTGTGTTGTGCACACGCTGCAGCTAGCAATAAGAGATAGTCTGCAAGCGGGACATGCTGGAACTCTGTTCGGTTATTGCCGCCAGAACCCCTAAAATTGATTCCATCTTGAAGAGACGTGCTGGGAAAGGGGCAATTGTCGATCAAGCCACTCGGTGGGGCAGCCCTTATTTAATGATTGAGCGATTGCTTGAACTAAAACCGTTTCTTATAGTTATGAACAACCCTTAGGTAACCCTAAATGAAGGTCAATGGACACAGGTGGCTGAATTGAAGGAATTGCTTAATCACCCATTTACCGTAACTAAAAAATTACAAGCTGAGGATTTAACTCCTGGCATTTTCATAAGAGTGGAAGAACTTGCTATTTTCCTGTCCCAAAGAGGAGGTTTAATCTCAGATGGCATTTCTGCTTCAATGAAACGGATAGAGACATGGCTATTGGAAAATAAAATTTTTCTGGCAGCTCTTTATGTGGACCCAAGTCATCGTATACTGCTTGATGATCAATAGCTTAAAATTTAAAAAAAAAAAAAACACATTTGAAAGGTTAACTCACCAAAACCATGACTAATGCACTAGCAGGATGCAGCAGACCTCCATTGATAAAGGCTGGAGCAGTACAGGTGCAAACCACTGATGAGAACAGCCAGTAACCCAATATGGTCTGGCTGGCTAGTGGAGAGAAAAAAATGCACACAAATAGGGCTTGCATAGGACATCAGTCACACAGATAAGTGTGGTGCAAAGTGTCTGAACAGCCTATTAATGACGCCCATAGTATCAGCAGGCGGGCTGCTCAGCACTGTATATATGCATCACACAGAAAAAAAACAAGCCAACATGAAGAGGTCTAGCTGCATCCTGTAAAAATTAGTCAAGGTTTTGGTGAGTTAACCTTACAAATGTGCTTTTTTTTTTTTTTTTTTTTTTTTTTTTATAAATTTTTTCCTTATGTGCGCTGTTCAGATTTAGTGTTGGGGACTCACAAAATCTGGGGACCCTTGACGTTGGGTTGTGAGCTAATCAGGGCAATTGTTACCACCCACCTTTCGTGTCTACCTCTTTCCTCATAGACTGTAAACTTGCGAGCAGGGCCCTCTTTCCTCTTGGTATTTGTTATAATCTATGTGATTATTGTTATGCTGTAATGTCTATCGTCTGTACAAGTCCCCTCTGAAATGTAAAGTGCTGTGGAATATGTCGGCGCTATAGAAATTTTATTATCTACTTTGGCCAAAATAGTAACTAATACCCCATATCTTTTTATCTTTTTGCACTTTTTATAATTTTTGCAGGATGCAGCTAGACCTCTTTATGTTGGCTTGTTTTTTTCTGTGTGATGCATATATACAGTGCTGAGCAAGCCCGCCTGCTTATACTATGGGCGTCATTAATAGGCTGTTCAGACACTTTGCACCACACTTATCTGTGTGACTGATGTCCTATGCAAGCCCTAATTGTGTTCATTTTTTTTCCACTAGGCAGCCAGACCCTCTTGGGTTACTGGCTGTTCTCATCAGTGGTTTGCACCTCTGCTGCCCCAGCCTTTATCAGTGGAGGTCTGCTGCATCCTGCTAGTGAAATTAGTCAGGGCTTTGAGAATTTTGGGGAATTTTTTCCTTATGTGTGCTTATCAATGGCTTACTAAAGGAAAAGAAGCTCTGACTGAGGTTAGCAGTTAGGAAGAGTGGCCTACAGGAGGACTGCCAGGTGCAAGAGGACTTGGGTCCTGACAGTGCTACTGCTGCCATATCTTCATCCTCATCAGATGAGGAGTTTGACTTTGACAAGTATTTGGATGACATGGAGCAGGCAAAGCGTTGTCGCGCGGAAAAAGATTTCACTCCGTCTCCTATAGCAAGCAGATTTACCAGATTTCAGCAAAATGTTTCACTTGTTCTCGAAGAAATAGAAAAATTCAACCGTTCATCAAAACTGACTGTGTCTGAGGCAATTCCTTTATACCCGGAAATTGTTAGAGCTGTTGCCCATGTGGTTACTGCTTTGCCTCCAACCCAAGTTAAGGCCCCGTCTCACTAAGCGATCTCGGTTGCGAGATCGCTGTTGAGTCACAACTTTTGTGACGTGACAGCGATCAGCGAGCGGCCCCCTGCCGGTATCGCTGGATGAAACCTCTGGACATTTCTTTGGTCGCTGGTCTCCCGCTGGCCAGCACGCATCGCTGCGTGTGACAGGCGGGAGACCAGCGATCAGGTGTAAAAAAAAATAATAATAAAAAAAAATAAAAAATATAGTTATTCTCACCTTCCGACGTCGCGTTCAGCCATCCTGCCTCTCTCCACTCTCCGGGTCCCAGTAATCCTTTGCACAAATGACCGCGAGATGTCAGTCTCGAGGGATAACAAAGTCTCGGTCATTCGTGCAAAGGATCACTGGGACTGGTGCGTGGAGAGAGGCAGGATGGCTGAACGGGACGTCGGAAGGTGAGAATAACTATATTTTTTATTTTGATTCTATTTTTTACAGCAATGGCAAGCGATGCCGGGCACTCGGCATCGCTGTGCTGATCGCTGGTGAAGCTGTCTGTGTGACAGCACACCAGCGGTCACATAGCAACTTACCAGCGATCCTGACACCTTGATATCGGTGTCGGGATCGCTGGTAAGTCGCTTAGTGTGACGGGGCCTTTAGTGTAGAGGGGTTGTTCTCTGGCCTTAAAATTATGAAGGAGGATCTGATGGAGGCAATTCTATTTCTTAGAACAAATTCATAGACTGTACAAATGTTTAGTATGTTTTTGTTGAAAACTGTTTTTTGCCACTTACATAGTTTATTAGATAGTGTTATATATATTCGATATTACATAGTGTATTACATATTTACAATTTTATAGTTTTTTGTGTTCTAAAGTTGTATTCCAATAAATATATATTATGTTCTATCTAAATATCTTGATTTTTGTATCATAAAAATTATTAAATGTCTGATGTTCACATTGTACTACAATAAATTTTTCACTTAAATCTAAGCAATATATGTGTGTGTCGGTGTAAGGGAAATTGAGGAGTCTGAGTCGCAGGTTTGGCTTACCGACTCCACAGTCCTGGTAAATTGGGTAACTTGGGCTTTTTTTTTTTTTTTTTTTTTTTTTTTTTATTTAAACTGCATCTTTTGTCTGTGTAGGCAGCCATAAGATATTCCCTTTTTTTTTTTTTTTTTTTTTTTTTTTTTTTTTTCTTCTTTCATGAGCGCTAACTGTGCTGGATCAATATAACCCACTTCTACTAACGAATATTCAAGTTGTCCAAATTGCTTAGGTTATAGGTCATCATTGATTAGGGTGATGTATGTAATCTTGTTACTTCAAGTAATGGTTATTGTAGAGATTTATTGGGGTACAATAACAATGCTCACCTTTTAGATAATTCTTAGGTTATGCTGAGTTCACACCTGGCGGAAATTTCCATGTTCCACATTATCTTTAATGCTGTCTTATTTTAACTTTTTACGGGTTCGTAAACTTGCGTTGGCAAATTTGACAAGCCTAAAAAATGGACAAGTCTCCCCTTTTGCATGCAAAAGCACTCTGCCCGCCTAAGAAGCCTCAGTTGTGTGAACAACCACAGTGATTACACTGCGTACGAGTATTATAATAGGTACGAGTTCAGCTAAAACTTAATGTAATGCAGATCCTTAAGGCTTTGTTCACACGCAGCATTTTTTTATGTTTTGTTTATGCAAAAAAGAAGCAGAGTTTTACTCTACAGCAAAAGCTGAGATTCTGGAAATCTCATGGACACTATTTGTTTTTTTTAAGCCTCTGACTGAATTTGAGAACTGCAAGTGATTTTTAAATTAGTATTTTTTTGCTTCATTTTTGCATCGATTTAAAGCAGTGAGAATGAAAAAAGGGAACAAACAGGCTTTGCTGCATTTTTAGTGAATAAAATTAACTTAAGTGTGTATTCTAAATGGATTACACTTATATTGCACCTTTAAAAAAAAAAAAAAAAAAAAATACAGCAAAACCTGCCTTTTCAACTTAATGTGTTTGCATTAAAAACGCTTTTTGTGGACAGGGCCTAAATGAGCCTTTAAAAGGAATTTGTCACCAGGTATTTCCCACCTAATCTGAGAGCTGTATAATGTAGAGATGGCGACCATAATTATACAGATTAGGCCGGTTTCACATTCGCGCTTTTGAGCGCAGCGACGGCCTGCGCACGGCCGCCGCCAAGCCCCGCCCCCTGCCCCGCCTCCACCGGTATCTCCGCCTCCGGGCGCATGACGCTGCATGCGTCGTGCGTCCCCTATCTTCATCACAGAGGGCGCAGGCCGTGCGCAGTCTGCGCACAGTCTGCGTTTGGCGGCGCATGCGTCCTATTGACGGTGCGCCGAGCACAACCAAAATGCAACAGGTTGCGTTTGGCGCTGCTCGGCACACCGTCAAAAGGACGCATGCGCCGCCAAACACAGACTGCGCACGGCCTGCGCCCTCTGTGATGAAGATAGGGGACGCACGACGTGTGGAGGCGGGGCTTAGCGGCGGCCGTGCGCAGGCCGTCGCTGCGCTCAAAAGCGCGAATGTAAAACCGGCCTTATAGAGTGATTTTTATTGAAACTGCAGAAACCAGCCCAGTAAGTGACACATGGCTTGAATGATGGTCTCTGCCCGTACATCATTCTGCTCTTTTATGGGGAAGCAAAAACCTGGTGACAGATTCCCTTTAATATGAAACAGTAGCGTATTAAAACCATTACGAATAGCAGTAGAAAGTTTGGGGTCAGCCATTGCTTTTTAATAATACAATAGCCTGGTATGTGACTGATGAATTTACTGTACGTTACTTTTAGTGCAAAAATAAAAGCCCTTTTTGTCCTCTTCTCTCCTGACTTAATGATTGCAGATGTCTAGTGAGCTTCTGTCCTTTAAACCTAGCTCTGTAATGTAGGCAACATGTTCATCATGGGATTTTCTTTGCAATTTGCGTTTGTGTTCCGTGCATTTAACAAGATCTGTAAATGGATTTTGACTTACAGCTACTGATGTTCTAGGAGAAGCCAATTAAAAGGAAATGGCATTACAGAGCACTCACACTATCACAATAGTTTGTTATGGACACCCAGGAAATGTAATCACAAGTTGTCCACCAGCCATTGGATAGGAAATAATTTCCTGATTGCTGTGGGACCAACTGCTGGGATCTCCAGTGATCCTGAGAATTGGCTCTGCAGAGCCCTGTCCTCAATGGAGAGGAGATAAACGTGTACGGACTCCGCTTCATTCATTGCTGGAAATGGCGGAGTACATTGCTCGCCTTTCTCATAGGCAGAGGCCGAGCATCCGCACCCCTGCTATATTTTTGGGATCGCTGTGAATTGGCAAGCTGCATGATTTGCGGCTGCTAGTCAGCCTGAATACATGACGGGATTCCCTAACAAACAGTCATTCCTCACATGTATTCAGCCTGGCTAGCAGCCACAAATCATGCAGCTGCGTCGACACAAACTAAATCTCCGAGCACGTCAAAATACTAAGAGATCACCTGAGCATGCTCGCTCATCACTAGTGAGCATTGTTATAACGAGGTAAACTCTGTGGTAGCTATTGTGATTGTATTATGTGCACTGTTATAATTTGTACCTAGCCATATATTAGGGATTTTCTGAGTTTATTTTGACAGGTGTGCACAGGATGTCATCTTGCAAAAGCAATTCATATGTTAAATCTGCAGTGAACGCAAAGGGGTTTTCTCACAAAATGTTTTAATCCATAGATCTTCGCAGGTCTGTAGGAGAGATCCGCACAACATAGGGTTTTATCCGAGGAGTAAAGCAGGCGATAAAATAAAAATTACTCACCTTTTATGAGTATCTATAAAGCATATAATGAAGCATATCAGCTGCAAAGAAGTCTTTTTTACTTTGAAACTCATAGAATAAACCATTATCCATTTGACAATCTGTGATATGTCTCATCCTTGATCGGCAAGCGCGGTAATCATCCACAAACCTCTCCTTTCTTTCTCCCAACAAACAGGCTCTCCGTGCTTGTTCTGTGACTGTAACACAGCCGCGACACATGCAGCAGCGGCATTTATCAGCCGGTGTGATCCAGGAAGCCGGGTTCCCTCTGCAGTTTAATTGGTAAGGGCTATAGCTTGTCGAATAACAGGGAACCCAAATAAATTTGCTCAACTCTACTGCTGACCCCAGGGGTTAGGTACGCAGACACTGAAAGGACTAGGGCTCTGTTCAGACTAATAGGTTCTGGATCCTCTGCTGAATGAATACTGACACGGAGACTAAGGACTGATTTAAGACTGGTTGTAGCAGTCTGGATATATGGGGTACTCTGATAGGCACACATTCAGACACACAGGTCTCAAATATTGATTCAGGGACGGGCCGCACCAGGACCGGTGTCTTTGGGCTCAGTCCCGGGCCGCACCAGGACCGGTGTCTTTGGGCTCAGTCCCGGGCTGCACCAGGACCGGTGGGGGTACCTCACAACTTAATTTGTAAAACACCACACTACTGAATGACTGTTTGTTGTTTGGCACCTCACTATTAGTTGGCAGCCTTCTTGCAGGTGTATCTTTTACCAAATGCCTCCCAGCTATAGACTGGGGGTATTTCACTATATGTATGTGCTGCCACTCTAATAGCAAGGGAGAGCACGTGCACTAGGCGCGCCAGTGGGATTTGGCGCACTCAAGGGGACCACACCCGTGTGGCCGGGACTGAGTATGCTGGTATCTCACAAGTGTTAAAAGGTCTATGACAATGTGTGATTAAAAAGTGAGTAGCTGACTCCTACTGAGCTTTATGCAGAAATAGGTCAATTTTGTCTTCACAAGTCTCTAGTTGCTGCAAAGTCTATAGCAGGGGGAGGATATCCGGAGTTGAAGAGCAAGATGATAAATGCAGGGACAAGAGACTTCCTGTTTCTACATACAGCAGAGAAAAATTGATTAAGTAGAAGAGCAAAACTAGCAATTGTAAGTACACAGTGCTATATAATGATTGTAATAGAATAAGAGGATACACACTTTGAGGAGTGCTTCTTTTAGAGGTTTTCCAGTTTTTGAAACCCTTGTCCACTGGCTGCAATTTGTTTAAAAAAAACAAACAAAACTGTGCTTTACTCTCCCTTCTTGGGTCCAGCGCGGAGTCCCTGACGCTGCTTCTGGCCGTTACTGTCTGAAGCATCGACATCACGTCTACCGCATTATCTGCGCTCAGTGGCTATGCTTCACTTTCCAGCACGCGCTGCTCAGTCGCTGAGCTCACTGACTGGCTGCAGTGCTGTCGTGACATCAGCGCTGCTGGATCAAGGGAGGGTGGGGAAAACAATGTGTAATGTGTGTATACATATTAATTTTTTTTTTTTTTTTTTTCCGAAACAAACTGCATCTGGGGGTTCGGGGTTTCTGAGACTAGAAAGCTTCATGTTGCGGTGGTAACGCACCTAATAGCGTGGATTTTCCACATCTAATGCATTTCTGGTGTGAAAATCTGTACGTAAAACGCTGGTTATTCGTGAGAGAAATTAATGTTGCAGATTTAAAAGTTGCACAGCAGGTCATTTTGCGCATCATGAAAATCCCAAAAAAGCGAAAAGATACCTGCCTTGGGAATGAGATTTCTATAAATGCCAACTACTTTCCTGGAACTGTAAGAGGGTGTATATATTTCCACTATGCAAAAAGCTGTGTCCAAAAACTCAGCAGACCATCATCTGGGAACTTGCCTTGTATAATGCGCTAAGTAAGCGATCTGCAAATCATTCTTGACATGGAAAATTTCTGTTTTTTTATTTTTTTATTTTCTCATTGCTTGACCCCTAATTTTATTTTTTTTGTCTTTTTGGGGCTTGTTTTATGAAAGAAGTTGACATCATTCATTTTACCACATAATGTAATAAAACACTGGAAACAAAATCCCAGTGCGGTGAATTTGTGGGGAAAAAAACACGTAATTCTGAATTGCTTCTACAACATACATTTTGTGGTAAAAATGACCCTCTAAAAAGTTTTTCCAAGTACAATTACAGTAATACTAAACGTGGCCATTATTTTTTTATTAATATAGTGGTAAGATAAAGTTTATTGTCGCAGTTGTCGGAGACCAGTAATGCTTAATTTTTTGGTCAATAGAGCATGGCGACTTTTTTAATGTTACTATTTTGGCACAGATAACATTTCGAACATTATTTTTGTGGTATTGCTGTGACTGGAAAATGCAGTTTTGCCCTTTTTTATCAATTTTTGTTTTTTTTTTCTTTTGTGTTTACCGATTGGGTTAAGTTTTTTATTTTTTTATTTTATTCCATTCCTTTGTCACTAGTTTCCTTAGGGGTCTTGAACCTGCAATTATCTGACATACAGCCATTACCTGCCAGGTATTGGGTAAGCTCGCCCCATGTACCCACTCCCTACCGCAGGGCAAAACCGCAGAGCAATCCGCAGGTAAAACCGCAGGTCTTTTGACCTGCAGATTTACCTGCGGCTTTTACAAAATCCGCGCGGCCAAATCTGCACCCCAATCCGCAGCTTGTGCACATACCCTTATGGTGCCTGAACTATGGGCAGCATTAATCTGCAACCGAACTCCTATATGGTTAACGTGTATGTTTTACTCTAAAATGCTGCAGCATTTCAGATAAGAACATAATTAAAAACCAGGGAAGGGTAACTAGTCAGCGGCAGGTTCCTTCCAGCATCCCCTGCACACAGAGGTGATCGGACTCTACCGACGTGTGCATAGGTGGAGACTGTCCGTCTAGCAGGGAGAAGCTGGCGGCCACTACCTCTTCGACTACTCGCCACCTCCTGGGAAATTCTTCCAAAGTCCAGCTTCTAAGGCTATGTGCACACGCTGCGGACTGGTCTGTGGATTTGTATCTGCGGAACCGCAGGTAAAATGACCTGCAGAATGGCCTGCGGTTTTCCCCTGCGGTTTGACACCTGGACAATGGAATAGGTGGCAAACCGCAGCAGAATCCGCAGAAAGAATTGACATGTCAGTTCTTTCTGCGGATTCAAAACCGCAGCTTTTCCGCAGTTAATCTGCAGCATGTGCACAGCAGATTGTGAATCACATAGATTTACATGCTATTGTACACTGTCTGCAGAACTGCTGGAGATCCGCAGCGACCAAAACCGCAGCGGATCCGCAGCAAAAACCGCAGCGTGTGCACATAGCCTTACGCTGCAAGATTTTGAGTAGAAAATAATCGTTGAGAATGCAGGAGCCGATTATGAATTCATGCTGCCCTGGATGTGAGCCAAACACACAACCACAGAAGAAATCCAACTCTGTACAGCCACTTTTCAATAGGTAATTTGCTTATAATAAATTTTACTTCTATAGCGCCAACATGTTCCGCAGCACTTTACATTTCAGAGGGGACATGTACAGCCTATAGACATTACAGCATAACAATAATCACATAGATCATAACCGATACCAAGAGGAATGAGGGCCCTGCTCGCGAGCTTACAATCTATGAGGAAAAAAGGGAGATCCGAAAGGTGGGTGGTAACAATTGCCCTGATTATTTGGACCAGCCATAATAAGTGTGTAACAGTACAGACACAGAGGGCTAATAGATGCATAAAGCATGTGGGAACATGATGCGGGGAACCTGGTTATGGTAAAATTTTTGGCTGTGCCACACAGGGATAGATTAGGTTAATGTGTTGAGGCGGTAGGCCAGTCTGAATAAATGCGTTTTCAGGGCACGCTTAAAGTTGTGGGGATTGGGGACTAATCGTATTGACCTGGGGAGTGCATTCCAAAGAATTGGCGCAGCACGTGTATAGTCTTGGAGACGGGAGTGGGAGGTTCTGATTATTGAGGATGCTAACCTCAGGTCATCAGCAGAACAGAGGGTGTGGTTAGGGTGGTATACTGAAACAAGGGAGGAGATGTAGGGTGGTGTTGAGCCATGGAGGGCTTTGTGGGTGAGGGTAATAAATTTATACTGAATTCTGGAGTGGATAGGTAGCCAGTGTAATAACTGGCACAAAGTAGAGGCATCGGTGTAATGATTGGTGAGTAATATGATCCTGGCTGCAGCATTCAAGACAGATTGGAGAGGGGAGCGTTTGGTAAGAGGGAGACCGATTAGAAGAGTTACAATAGTCGAGAGGAGAATGAATAAGAGAAACAGAGTTTTTGTGGAGTCAAAAGTAAGAGAAGGTCAAATTCTAGAAATGTTTTTGAGGCGCAGATAACAAGAGCGAGCAAGTGATCAGATGTGGGGGGCAAAGGAAAGCTCGGAGTCAAGTATGACCCCAAGACAGCAGGCATGTTGCTGGGGAGTAAAAGTGGAACCACACACGGAAATGGCAATGTCGGGTATAGGTACATTAGTAGAGGGAGGAAACACAAGGAGTTCAGTCTTTGACAGGTTCAGTTTCAGATATAGTGAGGACATGATGTTAGACACAGCATTTAGACAATCGCTGGTGTTTTCTAGAAATGCTGGCGTGATGTCAGGAGAAGAAGCGTATAATTGTGTGTCATCAGCATAAAGATGGTAGTGGAAACCAAGGCTACTGATTGTTTGACCAATAGGGGCAGTGTACAAAGAAGAGAAGGGGGCCTAGGAATGATCCTTGAGGAACCCCAACAGTAAGGGGAAGATGAGAGGAGGAGGAACCAGCTAAAGATACAGTAAAGGAGCGGTCAGAGAGATGGGAGGAGAACCAGGAGATAATGATGTCCTTGAGGCCAATGGAACGGAGCATAGTGAGGAGGAGCAGATGATCCACAGTGTCGAAGGCTGCAGAGAGATCCAAGAGACTTGGCATGGAGTAATGACCATTTGATTTAGCTGTTAGATCATTAGAGACTTTAGTGAGGGCAGTTTCAGTAGAGTGTAAAGAGCGGAAACCGGATTGGAGAGGGTCGAGGAGAGTTATCAAAGAGATAGCGGATAAGACTGGAGTGGACCAGGCATTCCAGGAGTTTAGAGATGAAAGGAAGATTAGAGACAGGTCTATAGTTAGCAGCACAGTTTTGGTCAAGGGATGGTTTAAGTAGTGGATGTATGATGGCATGCTTAAATGAGGAGGTAAAGATACCAGAAGAGAGAGAGGTTAAATATTTTAGTTAGGTGAGGGGTGACAAAAGGGGAAAGGTACTGGAGGAGATGTGACGGAAATGGGTCACTGGTGCAAGTGGTTGGGCGAGAAGATGGAAGGAGCTTGCTTACTACTTCTGTGACTGGTTCAAAATTGGAGAGTGAGCTAGATGCAGTGGGGGAGGGAGGACAGTACATGGTATGAGGTGATTGGGAGATAATTTCCTGTCGGTTCTGGTCAATTTTTTTTCTTTGAAGTAATTGGCCAGATCATCAGCTCGAAGCTCCATGGTTGGGGCCTGTACTCTTGGGTTGAGTAGAGAATAATAAGTGTCAGAGACGTTTAGGGTTATTCGACAGTGAGGTGATGAGGGTGTTGAAATAGGTTTGTTTTGAGAGGTGAAGGGCAGTGTTGTATGTTCTAAGCATAAACTTATAATGGATGAAATCTTTGTGTAGATTGGATTTTCTCCACAGACGTTCGGCGCACCCAGAGCACCGCTGCCGGAAACGTGTTTGTAGGGTGTGCCAGGGTTGTCGTCATCTGTGTTGTGGTGTTCTTTTTATAGGAGGTGCAAATTCATCCAGTTTCATTCAATTCAACATATTTGAACAAAATGGCACAAACTTAGTGTAAACCTACCATTTCTGGTGTCTAAATTTGTAATGTATGGCAAGGTTATGCTGAAAATTTCAATCAATGATTTATAGCTTCGAGAGGATTAATGGGATCTTTAACTTAGTGGATCAATTTAAGTGCACAAAGAACTCAGAAGCGCCTTTTATGTGGAAATAACTCCTATCCTGGAGGCGGCTGCGGACAAGTGCATATGTAGTGCTGTCATGTGAGGTGTATACAGTGAACAGAACCCCTAATTTTCCCCATTAGAAAGTGAGAGGAATCGGAAGACACTATATGCCCAATACTTAAAGGGAACGTGTCAGCAGGATTGTGCTTGGTAACCTAAAGACAGTGTCAGGTCGGCGCCATTATACTGATTGGTCCGAGTGCTAAGCGATTTTTTTTTTTTTTTTTTTTTTTCCCTCTAGTGTGACTCCGGCCTAATGTTAATCTATGGGGCAGCTCCCATCATCCATTTTTTTTTTTTTTTTCTCTCGCCCGTATCATACGTGCGGGTGAAATCGCAGCATGCTGCAATTTGCACGGTATTACGGCCGAGACTCGCCAATGCAAGTCTGAGTGCGAGGGAAAAAAAAATGATTACACATGGACCATGCGTGTGACTTTTGAGAAATACCCTCCGGTGTCCTTTAGAAAAGCCGGCAATTCAGTGCGCTATACTGTAAAATCACACTGACGTGTTTAAAATAGGATAGATAGAATACATGTATACACATAGTGTCGGGGGGTGTGTGTGTGTATAGATAGCAGAATAGGTGATAATTCAATATTGGGTATCTGTAAAATCATTACAGAAACGGACAGGGATATAAGACATGGTTTACATACAGTAAATCATTGCATATCCGTTAGATTTATAGATGTCCCTCACTAATGTTACGTGTGTGTGTAAAATTTTGGAGTTGTAGGTGTTAAGTTAAAGGATTAATGAACGGAAAAAAACTGGCGTGGGCTCATGTGCGATTTTCTCCGCCAGAGAGGGCAAGCCAGTGACTGAGGGCAGAAATTAATAGCCTAGAGAGGGACCATTGTTATTGCCCCCCTGGCTAAAAAAAAATCTGCCCTCAGCCACCCCAGAAAAGGCATATCTGTAAGATGTGCCAATTCTGGTACTTACCCGCTCTCTTCCCATTACCCTGTAGTGGATGGCATATGGGGAAATAAGGGGTTAGTGTCACATTGCTATTGTAAGTTGACATTTAAGGGGGTTTTACACATAGCGATATCGCTAGCAATATCGCTAAAGCATCACCGATTTGGTGACACAGCAGTGATATTGCTATGTGTGATACTTGCCTCCGATTGGCTCCCCCGCTGTCTGTCGTTGATCGCGCAGCTCCATTTCTCGTCGGGCGCTTCCTGCTGGCGCCGACGAGCGACGCGTGGACACGTCAGGATCGCCGCGTCTGAAAGGCAAGTAACGACCGCTGTATCGCTGCTGCATCGCTGTGAGATCTGCCTGTGTGGCAGCTCACTATCGACCATTTAGCGATGCACCAGCGATCCTGACCGGGTCGTATCATTGTCGGGATCGCTGGTGCATCGCTAAATGTAAAGGGGCCTTAAGCCTGGTTAATAATTAAGAGGCGTCAATAAAACACCTATCCATTATTAATACACTAGTGTGAAAGGGGTTAAAAAAGACATTAGGAAAAGACTTTTAATGAAATAAACACAAATTTTTTCCATCTTTAACTCCCAATCCAAGCAAAGCCATCATTCTCCTGTAAAGCAACAATATCCCATACCTGTCCACCGTACAGTCAAGTCCCATGCTGCAATGCATCTCAAGGGGTTAAATAGTTTAAACCCTGACTAGTGCTAATGCTACCGGCCTGGCTGTAAACCATGGAGGAATGAAGGAAAAGCTGCCTGTGCAGCCTCCCCACTTTTTTTTTTTTTCCCACGCTTTCAGTTCACCGCGGGTCAGGCAGGGAGTCTGCGCAGCCTCTGTGACTACCGCTGACATCAGTGAGGCTGCACTGATTCCCCGCCTGATGCGGTGAACTGACAGCGTGGGTAACCTTCTGCATGTGTGCTATGTTAATACTTAATCTAATCAGAGCACCACATGGAGATATTATCTCACCCATCAGGGTTCCTTATGCGGCTTCACCATCGCATACGTTAGTTCCCTCCAGGGAGCTCTCAGACACACCGCCATTGCTCACACAGTCGCTCCACAGGCTGTTAGCCAGGAGATTCTTCTCCTCACGGGACCTTCCAAACTGGACCAATCAGGTTCCAGCATTCACCCCTTGTGACCTACCCTGGCCACCTTATATGGTCTGTAGCCACGCCCACTGGGTCACATGGCTATGACCTCATCAAAGGTCCTTCACACACTTACAAAGCCTTTTACTATAGGCGTTTTCAGACACACCCCTAGGTGGGTTTGTAGGTAACCAGAACCCACCCATCTCTAGTTACCTGAAGACTTCTCCCTTATACTTAGAAACAACACCTCAACAATGATATTCCTGATCACACATACACAAGTCTCCATCTCAAAGCAACCCACTTTGAGATACATAATTATCCTTCAGGATTCTGCCACTCATCCGTTCTCTTGGGACAATCACACAGCGCCCCCTAGTGGACACAGTGGTGATTACACCACAGTGGGTATGGAAAATATTCAGACCCCTTTACATTTTTCACTTTGTTTTATTGCAGCCATTTGGTAATTTCAAAGTAGTTCATTTTTTTCTCAATGTACAGTCTGCACCCCATCTTGACTGAAAAAAAACAAATGTAGAAATTTTTCCAAATTTATTAAAGAAAAACTGAAATCACATGGTCATAAGTATTCACACCCTTTGCTCAGTATTGCGTAGAAGCACCCTTTTGAGCTAGTGCAGCCATGAGTCGTTTGGAAGTGATACAACAAGGTTTTTACACCGAGATTTGGGGATCCTCTACTATTCTTCTTTGCAAATCCTCTCCATTTCCATCAGGTTGGATGGTGAACGTTGGTGGACAGCCATTGTCAGACCTCGCCAGAGATGCTCATTTGGGTTTAGGTCAGGGCTCTGGCTGGACCAGTCAAGAAATTGTCATAGTTGTTCTGAAGTGACTCCTTGTTGTTTTAGTTGTGTGCTTAGGGTCATGGTCTTGTTGGAAGGTGAACCTTCAGCCAAGTCTGAGGTCCAGAGCACTCTAGAAGAGGTTTTCATCCAGGATATCTCTGTACTTGGCCGCATTCATGTTTCCTTCAATGACAACCAGTCGTCCTGTTCCTGCAGCTGAAAAACACCCCCATAGCATGATGCTGCCACCACCACCATGTTTCACTGTTGGGATTGTATTGGCAGGTGATGAGCAGTGCCTGGTTTTGCTCAGTTTGGCTGGACGGCTGGGTCTAGGAAGACTTCTGGTGGTCCCAAACTTCCTCCATTTAAGGATTATGGAGGCCACTGTGTTCTTAGGAACCTTGAGTACTGCAGAAATTATTTTTGTAACCTTGGCCAGATCTGTGCCTTGCCACAATTGTATCTGAGCTCCTTGGCCAGATCCTTTGACCTCATGATTCTCATTTGGTCTTACATGCACTGTGAGCTGTGAGTTCTTATATAGACAGGTGTGTGCCTTTACAAATCAAGTCCCATCAGTTTAATTAAACACAGCAGGTGACTTAAATGAGTGAGCAAAGGGTCAGAGTACTCATGACCATGTGATATTTTGTTTTCTTAATTTGCAAAAATTTTTCCGTCAAGATGGTGTGCTGAGTGTACATTAATGAGAAAAAATGATCTATTTTTTGAATTTACCAAATAACTGCAATGAAAAATTGAAAGGGGTCTGAATACTTTAGCCATACAGTGGATAGCAGAAGCCTTTTTTTTTTTTTTTTGTGGTTCTTCCCCCTCCTCTACAAGGCCATTTATTTTTCTCTGCTAACTCTTTACACTCCTTCCCACTGCAAACAATAGCATCTGTCCTTGACCTGATAAGGAAATCTTTTGAGTCGTTATTAACCTTTTATGTTATCTCCTAGATATTTTCAATTTGCATAGCTTCATCCCTGGTTTTTTTTTTTTTTTTTTTTTCCCCACTGTGCTGTAGTTTCTGAATAGTTTCTCCTTTTTGGCTTTTAATTTTTATCTAGTCTCCACTTTTGTTTGCTCTCTGTTAATGGAAAACACATTTTCATAGTGAGTTCCAACTTTTAGAATCTCATGAAATTGAGCTGGAAACTACTTTTCATAGCTACATCAAGCTTTCTCACATTAAAGGTCTGTCGGATATGCAGCTTATTTTTCTGATTATGCCATTGGTTGTAATTTTATTTTTGTTGGTATGCATTTTCTTTGAGAGAAGGAAAGTTGTCTGTTTTTACGCTTTTTTTAAATCAGATTTTTTTAAGTTTTCAAATACAATGCAGTACATGTACAAAAAATATCCCTCCCTCCTTCAAACCAACACTGTTTGCACCCCATATCTCAATATAGAAGAAGCAAGGTATTTTAGTGCTAGTAACTCTATTTGGAATGTTTTGTTGTGGCTGTTTGTGGTCCTTAAATTGAATCCTTGACACCTCCATGGGACCCAACAAACACATGACAACGTTTTCACAGGGTTTTTTGACATTACGGTATCTTACTATAGAATATGTTGGCCCCTAGCAACCAAAAAGTTACTAATTCTTAAGAATTTTGTGTAGGCAGAACATCTGACAACCAATGTGGCACAGTCCATTTCCTTGCAGCATACAGAGGTCTAGCAATCATCACATTCCCATGTTCGTCTGCATATATCTCAAGTACATACCCTAAAATGCATATTATACGCACTCACCCTACCATTACAAGATGTCTTCTATTTAAGGCTTGTCTGTATCTTTAGTTTTGCATCTTGCCATTCATAAGCTAACCTCTGGAGACCCTACTGTTATACATCAGGAAGATACTATATTAGCAAACATGTATGTATTGCATGTGTATAGTAAAATATACATTTTGTACACAGACACGCTAATCTACTGCCTAATGTGTACGTTCTATTACCTGGCAAGACATGGGCAACAACACAACCTTTGAAGATGTCCTGTGGTATAGATAATGGTAGTGGATCCTTTATATACTGTAAGCTGCTGGCGACCATTCTTCGACTCTGGGTGGAGGGCGAGAGTGCTCAAAATGCAGTCTTCCAAATTATGCACAAAGTAGTTTCCAAACTTTTTACAGGTTATAAAGAACTTAAAATGGTCACTTGTTGATTTTACAGCATTAGGCTAAGTGCACACGTGGATTTTCCGCGCAGACTTGAAGAAATCCGCAGGTCAAATGACCTGCATTTTTAATGCGGATTTCTTCCTGTTATTGTGCGGTTTTCCCCCTGCGGGTTTGGAGAATGGAGCAGGTGGAAAACTGCACAAAAGTGACATGCTGATTTGATTTTTTTGTACTGCAAAAAAACCGCAGCGTCTGCACAGCGTTTTTTTTTTTTTTAATTGATTTGCATTGTGCTGTAAGTCACTTTGCGGATCCGCAGCGTTTCTGCACGGTAAAATCCACTGCGGATCCGCAGGAAAAATGCATCGTGTGCTCATGGCCTTAAGAAGTCACATTTACTGAAATATGAAACATTTTATAGAGCCAAGCTACATGGTAACACAGGAACCCTTATCTTCACAATTCTGGCATCCATTGAATTTGAGTTTTTGGATAGTGTCTCCTTTAATTTCTTTGCAGGATGCCAGAAGAGCCTCCCAGAGCTGCTGTTTTGATGTGAACTGCCTCCCACCCTCATAGATCTTTTGCTTGATGATACTCCAATAGGGTTGAGGTCAGGGGAGGATGGTGGCCACGCCATGAGTCGTTTCATGCCCATAACAGCCAATGAATCTCACGTATTCTTGTAATGATGGGTGCTTTGTCATGCATAAGGATGATTTTGCTCTGGATGCATAATTCTGTTTGTACCGTGGAAGAAAGTAGTCTGTCAGACTCTATATACTTTGCCGAGGTCATTGTCAAACTTTCAGAGACCATAAAGGGTCCTACCATCTTTTGTCCCTATGACTCCAGCTCAAAACATGACTCCACCACCTCCTTGTTGACGTCGCAGTCTTGTTGGAACATGGTGCCCATCCACCAACCATACATTACTCCATCCATCTGGATCATCCAGGGTTGCACAGCACTACTCAATAAACAAGACTGTTTTAAAAATAATCTTTATGTATTTCTTGGCCCATTACAATTGTTTCTGCTTGTGAGCTCTCTTTAGGGGTGGCCAAATAGGTTTATGCACAACAGCAAGCCAGCACCAGCAGTTTCAAATACTTGATTGCTGCTTTGTAAAGGAATTTTAGCAGGTGCTCGTAATCCAATTAGTCTTGCAGAAACCTTCCTCATTTTGCCTTTATCAGCACAAATCCATCTGTGCTCTGTATCTGCTTCAAAACTCAGTCTTTATGTTCACTGGCACCATTTTCCTGAAATGCCTGGAAGGAGATGTGCGCCAGGACTGTGCCAGTGTGAAAATTAAGCATGGAGATTATAAATACACTAGAGGCATCGGAGGGGCCGGTGCAGAGCTGAAAACCCTACCAATAATATCACCCCGATGCATGAAGCTATGATTACAAGAAAACATAAGTTGCTCATTACACAAATATGTACAATGATTTCTTAACTGCAGGTATCATTTTTAATCACTGTAACAGTGCCAACATGGCTTTCTCTGTACTTAGCAAAATCCTGCTGACAAGTTCCCTTTAGGTAGTTTTCCTTTAATTGGGCTCACCAGGCAAACAAATTCACAGGTATTTCAGATTGATTTCTGTGATCCAATGAGCCCTGAGACACCTTACCATCCGTTAGATTATTTTAAAAACTACATCTTTGACACCTCAAGACAGTTTGCATAATAATTGGGAACGCTGTGTACAGCAGTTACTACTGAGCAGTGTGGCTGTGAATCCATTTATGGTGGAAGCTCAATCTATACCTAGAAAGATTCAGCACACTCTGTGTGAAATTGCTCTGCTTCACTCCTCCCCATAGAATTTAATAGGCTATGTACTGTGGAAAGAGAACAGCACTCCTGTGTTTTCTCGGTGCATGGATAGAGTCCCAACCTGTTACATGTAGAAGAATCCAGAATTCAATTTGGTGTATTTATTTACAACGTGAAGAAAGTGTATAAAACGTTTTGGTCATTGAACCTTTATCAGTTATACACTAAATGGTTCCATTAGATTCAGAGAGATTTAAATATGTAGCCTATGCGGATTCGGCTATATTTGTTCAAAGCATATGCTTGTGTCAAGGGAAAGGGTGACCTATGGCAGCCCGCAGGGTTGCGACTCCTGTCGCTAGAGTGACCAGTAGGCTATGTAACCTGTCACCGCATTGTGCTGGCAGTCCATCTTTGCTTTAATCAAGATGGACTTAAGTGGTTTTTCAGAGTGGATGTGAGTTCAAGAAGCAGAGTTGAATGAATTGGCTCCTAAGTGGAGAATGAAGCAAATGTCTCTAATTGTATATGTTCGCGTTCCTTCTATTCACCTGTACTAATCATTTAGTTGATTTTCAATATACAAATGTACATGATGTGGGATTCCTGGATTCATTGTGCATGAACTATGTGCTGTCCTCTAGAATGTGTAACGTGTAGAAAAATAACTTGAGAATTGTCTGACAATCTCAGTGTTTTAGATGGATAGTTTTCCTTAATATGAGTGACAAATGCATTATGTTGACATGAACTGAATAGTTGTGCAAAGCAATACATTCTAAAAATATCTGGGGCAGAATGACCTTATAAGACATCTGTTTCATTTATGCACGTGCTCAGAAAAAAACACATAATGGAAAGGGATTGTTGCTATTTCACGGCACGAACCATAGTTTCTCGCATACTGGACGTACATGATGAACAAACTGTCCTATCTGCATAGATAATGGTGGGGGGGTGGGGAGACTAATTAATTGCCATGAAATGTACGGTACCTTCAGCAAAGTCTGTCTGTTTTTTATGGTCTAGATGAATATAGATCGCTTAAAAATTGTTGCAATAATGCAGCCATACACGTTTTTGTCTCATTGTTTAACTTTCTGAAGGTGTCCATGCACAATAGATAACCTCTGTCTGAAAGCGCTATCTCCACCGGCTCCCGGATGCACGTCCACGCGTCTCAGCCGAGCATTGTATTTATTCTTATTGTGGAGAGTGGATTAAGCCGCAGATTAGAAATAATAATGTATCACCTTCCACAGGCTGGGATCCATACAGATCCTGAGATTGGGGATCTGAAATGCCTTGAGTTTGTACGGCCACCACAACTCCATTAATTCTTTATGGGACTGCCAGAGATGCCCAAGAGTTGTATGCATGGGATGGATTCAAGTTTTTATCACGTTACCAGTTTGTGCAGAGTAAACCATGTCCCCTTCAACAGACCAGAACCAGCTTAGGGAAACCAAGCAATGCTACGTGAGCGATGTGGCTACATTTTGGGAACAAGCAATGCCTTGTTTACAGGCTACGCCACTTTTTACAGACCTCGCTCATTTATACACCACTTCCTTAGTTAAACCTGAGTAACAGTAACCAAAATTCAGACATATTACCTTGTCATCTGCAGTCCTATGTAACACTACTACCTATGGCTTATCTTGGATAATGTAGTAGTTACCTGCTGTCCTATATCTTGTATTACCACCATACAATGACCATATAGTGGTAGATACCAGTTATACACATCTGTAGGCCTTTTCTGTGTATTTTCTCTTGCTAGATCCAGTGACTCACCGATGCCTCGCTCTGTGATTGTATTGATCACTTTCTCTTCTTTGTCCCTTCAGCACAGCCTGCCATAACTTCTTCCACCCATGTCTTCTTTATATAGGATGTAAATCGGACATAATTTGTGATTTGCTTTTCCAGCCCCCTGCTTACATCCCCCCCACCTCTACACAAACCACAGTGCTTTACCCACCCAAAGAGGCATCCTGCTTCTACTGCTTTGCCACTATTTTTAACAGTTGTTACATGCAAACCGCTGAGATCCGACCTAATCCCACTTCTGTCTCTCATTCCTGTCCACAATCTCGCTCTTTACACTGACCACAGCAGTATACAATAAAATGGCACATTGCACTGTTAGGATCTGTGGGGGTTTCTGTGGTCGGACCTCCACAGGTTTGCAAGTTATCACCTCTACCTTCTATTGGTGTTCACTTTAAAATGTTAAGAAGTAAACATTTAATCACCTTAAGTACTGTAGATTATTTTTAATGTAATTTATTCAGATACAAACTGTTACCAGTAGTTGGCTTGTGGCTCTTTCTAACGTAACTTCTGCAATGATATCTGAGTCTTAACCCCTTAGTGACCACTAGAGTTGAGCGACTTTGGTCAGATCGGGTTTCGTGAAACCCGAATGAAACAAAATTTGAGTCGGATGAAACTGGTCCGACTAGGGCAAAAAAAAAATCGGAGTTTCGTCCGAAACCCACCCCAATGCAAGTCAATGGGAAATAAAAGTCGGCATTGAGCGGATGACATTCATCCACTCAATGCCGACTTTTAATCCCCATTGACTTGCTTTGGGTTTGGGTTTTGGACGAAACTCCGACCTTTTTTTGCCCTAGTCGGACCAGTTTCATCCGACTCAAATTTTGTTTCATTCGGGTTTCACGAAACCCGATCCGACCAAAGTCGCTCAACTTTAGTGACCACCAGTACAACATAAAACTGACCTGAGGTATGACTAGCATCCCCCGATGGGTGAAGATGTCGCAGCTGTCTGCTGTATGCTAGAGGTGACACCCTGCTCCATCAGTCACAATCAATGTTCAACCATGGTCGTTTAACCTTTTACATCCGGCTTTCAATCGTGACTACAGCATATAGATGGTTAACAGTGTGGGGGCTCCCTCTTTACCCCCATGGGCGCCCTGAGATCATGCTTGTGTGCTCCTGATGGTTTCCATGGCAATTCATGGCTACATAACGGCCCTAGAGTGCCAGCTATAGCGGCCTGTTAAGAAGTTAGCAACATTAGGTGGCAAAATTAATTTTCTTTCCTGTCATACCACTCTGCATTTATTCCTGAAAAATGTGTTAACCTACCTGACAGCAGTTTTGAATATGTTGAATGGGGGGGGTGTATAACATGGGGGTTTTCCAATATATAAGTCCCTCCAGTCACTTCAAAACTGAATAAGCTCCCTAAAAATACTTCAGTTTTTCCTTGAAAAAAATGAATACTGCTACAATTTCAAAGCTTCCACATCCTAAAATAATAAAAACATTTTTACTGATGGTGCAGATTTAAAGCACAAATGAGATGCATGTTTAATTTTTTTTTTGTATGGTGCCGCGTGACTGATAATTATTTAAATCCATGAATAGTGTGAAAATTGCAAATGTTTAGAGATTAGTCAAATTTCTGATATTTTGAATAAATGTGAAACACTTCACCTTAAATCTACCATTATCATAAAATGTGTCAGGAAAAAACTGGATATGTTGAAATATTCCAGAGTTACTGCCACATAAAGCGACAAAATCTTGGCCCGGTCACTGAGAGGTAAAAGGCATTTCCTTATCAGCAATACCCATTTAAAATAACACTTGGTGAATATGGATATTAAAGGCTAATTGTTTTTAATTAGGGTTCCCAATAAAATTATAGTTGTTGGCTGTCGCCCATCTCCAAGACACCCCCTCACACAGGAAGGCTTGATCATGTGTTCTGAGGACATCAGTCAGGGGTGAGTTTGAATGTCCCAATTACATATTTAGGTAGGAAAGCATTACATTTGTGCCCAAAGTTGGGGTGGGGGGAGATACTGTGAGGAGGTGGCCACTGTCAGGATGAAAATCCACAATGTGTAAATTTCCTCCTTAAACTAAATGTTCAGCCCCGATAAAATGATGAAGGCTATTCTCTCCTCCCGTGTTTGTACGGATCCCACTGTTGGCACTTGCTCTCCCCGTTGTTGTGACATGTGATTCCGGCGCTCAATTAGCGCTGGCATCACTGTCTCCTTTGGGCCTCGCGTGTCATTCCACCACATCACCGGCACAGTAGGTGAGTATAGGCTTTTTTATTTTATCGGGGCCTAACGTTTAGTTTTAAGAAGGGGTTTTCCTAGTAGTAGACAACCCCTTTAAGTAGCCCTCTGTGTAGGAAAGCACAGTTTTCTGTGCTTTCCTACATAAATTGAAGGTACACACACATCTGCCAAATGAAAGCCAGCAAGACACATTTGGCACCATCTGGCTAATGGGTGGTCTATTGCAATATTGATGTACATCAGGAAAACCTCATAATATATAATGTAGGCTAATCACAGTGTGCACCCATCCTAAAGCTTGCCATACCCATTACTGTCAGCCAAGCTTGCCAATAATGACTGGTTCATCCAACAATCTGTGTATAGGAGGAGCCCTGGACAATTGTTTGTCAGGGATGTTAATGGTCTGAAATGTCAAACTTTAAACTGATCCTTTTGTTCTTCCTCAGGTAAGCCACCCTCAGAAATGTGAAAGCGGCTTCCTCATGGAGAACAATTGTGTTCTCAGCCAGCTGATGGCCAATATAGCTGCCAACCAAAACTGACAATCAGTGTGTTTTGACACTAGCGTTCATCAGGGGGCTGACCCCCTTGATGAAGTCTGCAGAAACGCACAGCGGTGTCTGGCGTTATTCCAGCAGGAGGATGACCACATGGGTAATATTGATTCCAGCTGATCTTATTTACTTCACTTAGCCGCTTTGGTCTTAAGCCCCCGTTACACATAGCGATATCGCTGTAACGTCACCGATTTTGTGACGTAGCAGCGATATTGCTAGCGATATCGCTATGTCTGATACTTGCCTCCGAGCGGCTCCCCCGCTGCTCATCGCTGGTCGCGCGAGAACGTCCTGGACCATTTCTCGTCGGGCACTTCCTGTGGCGCCGACGAGCGACACGTGGACACGGGCGGGAGGACGTCAGGATCGCCGCGTCTGACAGGTAAGTAACGACCCCCGACCCCTGCTATGTCGCTGGTGAGATCTGCCTGTGTGGCAGCTCACTAGCGACCACTTAGCGATGCACCAGCGATCCATATCGTCGGGATCGCTGGTGCATCGCTTAAGGGGGTTTTACACTAAGCAATATCGCTAGCAATATCGCTAAAACATCACTGGTTTTGTGACGTTATAGCGATATTACTAGCGATATCGCTATGTGTGATACTTACCAGCGACCGGCTCCCCCGCTGCTCATCGCTGATCGCGCGAGAATGTCCGGCTCCATTTCTTGACGGGCGCTTCCTGCTAAGACTTCCTGCTGTGACGACGAGCGACGCTGGACGCGGGCGGGAGGACGCAGGATCGCTGTGTGTGAATGGTAAGTATCGTGCGCTGCGTCGCTGCTGCATCGCTGTGAGATCTTTCTGTATGAAAGCTCACTAAATGTAAAAGGGCCTTTGGTGTAACGGTACCCTTACTATATAGTGAAGGATTATAGACGTACTTATCTGTACCGATCTGACTTGAATCATATTCTTACCTGTGTGTAATACTACATGCATGTATACATTTTACTTGCCTCCCTTCTGTGACTTGCCCTGTTTTTCATGTTCTATTATTTTGATAACATAAAATATATTCTAATTACCAATTTGTGGCTGTGTCCTGTGCGATTAGGTTTCTGTAGTGTACTTGGGCCATTGCCTATTATTGCATGCACTTACACTGTGGTACTACCATACAACATGCGCTTCTCCTATGCATGTTTGTGACATAGCTAAGTAGTATAGCACCTGAAAATGTATCTGTATTAAGGAGACAGTCTGCTTCCAGATCCATTGTGCGCTCCTTTTCTAGTAAGTAGGATTTTTACCTTTTGTAATCCTCATTTAACTGGGTAAGATGGCAATGGCCAGCTTTTCTTGAGCATATTGAGTTTGGGGAAAACTAAATGAAAATGCACATTAAGATAACACTAGGCACTAAATAAGTGTACGGCATCACCCCATTTTAGAAAACCCCTTCTTAGTATGCAGAGTACAGCGCTTTATAGCAAACTTCATGTATTAAGAAAGAGCAGCTGTCTGTCCGGGCTGATCGCATTACAAGCCTCTGAAATAGGTGACAGTCTGTTTGCCTCTGAGAATTACAGATTATCTGCTGGGAGGAGGGTGGGGTGTTACAAAAGGTTCAAGCTTCTATTATAGTGTGGGAAAGTACACTGCAACATGGCACATAGTAAGGAAAATCTCTATACACCAAGTATTGCGATGTTTTGTGAGTTGTACAGGGCAACATTAAAGTTAATGGGGTCTTGTCACCCCGGATCGTGATTTAAATTGGCTTGATCTTGTTTTTGCTTGCTCAGAATAGTGGAGTTGATTGCTGCTTTGTGCACCCTTTGTCCGGCTGAAGGCTCAGTGCACCGTTCTGCTCCCTCAGTCGCCATGCGCCATATCTTATGTTGATTGACAGCGCTCGCTTGCCCAAAATTTCGAGTTGTCGGAGCAGAGTCCACAGCCTTGTACATGTATTTTAAACACTGCCAAAATCCTATGAGCGCTCACACACAGGTATGGTAAAGGTGCGCTGTCGTCACTTGCTACACTTCCGTGTAACTGGTAGCGGCTGAGGACAGCAGAGGGGGGTGAGTGCATGCTAGCGCTAAGACTGTGCTTGCACGCTGGAGGGGTTATTGCAGTATCATTGCACATGCGCAGTCTGGGATTCAGTTCGGGGTGTCCTAGGCAAGTGATGACTGTAAATCAGCATAAAAGAAGGTGCACAGCATGGTGATTTGGGGGGTATAACAGAGGGTAATAACAAGGGTGTACCGAAGCTTTGACTTTACGTTGTGTGTTTTTTTTTTTTTGTTTTTTTTTAGTTTAAAAACGAAACGAAATTTGAACGAAATTTATTGGTTATTTTAAATTTTTGTGGAAATTCAAAAACTGAAAAGTGGGGCATGCAATATTATTCGGCCCCTTTAACTTAATACTATGTTGTGCCACCTTTTGCTGCGATTATAGCTGCAAGTCGCTTGGGGTATAGGGGGCTTTACACATAGCAATATCGCTAGCAATATCGCTAAAGCGTCACCGATTTTGTGACGTAGCAGCGATATCGCTATGTCTGATACTTGCCTCCGACCGTTTCCCCCGCTGCTCATCGCTGGTCGCTCGAACGTCCTGGACCATTTCTCGTCAGGCGCTTCCTGTGGCGCCGACGAGCGACGCGTGGACGCGGCGGGAGGACGTCAGGATCGCCACGTCTGAAAGGTAAGTAACGACCTCTGCTGCGTCGCTACATTGCTGTGAGGTCTGCCTGTGTGGCAGCTGACTAGCGACCATTTAGCGATGCACCAGCGATCCTGACCGAGTCGTATCATGGTCGGGATCGCTGGTACATCGCTAAATGTAAAGGGGCCTTTAGTCTCTATCAGTTTTGTACATCGAGACACTGAAATTCCTGCCCATTCTTCCTTGGCAAACAGCTGAATTGTTCACAAATAAACGTATCCAGGTGTTAAGCCCCCGCTACACATAGCGATATCGCTAGCAGTATCGCTGTAACGTCACCGATTTTGTGACGTAGCAGCGATATTGCTAGCGATATCGCTATGTCTGATACTTGCCTCCGACCGTTTCCCCCGCTGCTCATCGCTGGTCGCTCGAGAACGTCCTGGACCATTTCTCGTCAGGCGCTTCCTGTGGACGCGGCGGGAGGACGTCAGGATCGCCGCGCCTGACAGGTAAGTAGTGACCCCTGACCCCTGCTATGTCGCTGGTGAGATCTGCCTGTGTGGCAGCTCATTAGCGATGCACCAGCGATCCATATCGTTGTCTGGATCGCTGGTGCATCGCTAAGTGTAACGGTATCCTTAGAATGGCCAAGTCAAAGTCAAGACCTGAATCCAATCGAGAATCTGTGGAAAGAGCTGAGATCTGCTGTTCACAAACGATCTCCATCAAACCTCACTGAGCTTGAGTTGTTTGCCAAGGAAATATAATTTCACTTATTTGTTTTGTGTAAACACTATATTTGAACATATATAATATTATGGTCTTCAGTGGAGAATGAAAGAGGTTGAACAAGGAAATGACATCACAATTCTTTAATTTTTTTTATTTAAATATCTTTATTTAGCTCTATGGATTTACAAAAACACATAAAAACCAGGTGATTTTTTCCATTGTGTTTCCTGCCAAGAAATGCGGAAACCGCGCAGAAATTTCTGCAAGCAAATCCGCAACATGCGCACATAGCCTAAGGGTAAAATGTTCAAAAACAGGCAGTAAAATAGTTTACTCACAAAAGGATCAGCCATGATCCCCTGCTGTAATGTCTGTATACTCTTTTTTGCTTCCTCCCCTGCCCAGGAACTGTTATATCTGACCACCATGTTCCTGCACAGTCTGACACGACCATTACACAGGGGCATATATATAAGATTATTTTAGCACAAGAACATTTATTTTAAACGCATCCAGTTGTGGAGCTTATTTTCATTCCAAGAAATGTTGATTAAAATATACTTTAGTTTGTGGCACAACCTTTTTAAGGCTGTCATTGCCTGCAAGAGATTCGTTACAAAGTATTTAAAAAATCAACATTTTTATTTATGGTAAAGTTAATTTGTCCAATTTACTTTTTAGCCCCTGAAATGAGGCTTTGTAGAAAAATGGCTGCAATTCCTAAACGTTTCACAGGATATTTTTGTTCATCCCCTTTATTTAAACCTGATAGTCTACACTTTGATCTGCATCTCGAATGTTTCATTTTATATACGGTAATAAAAGTGGCATGCAGAGCCCAAATCATGAAGATTCTGTCACTGTTCAAATATTTCTGGACCAAAGTGTAATATGGTATTTTCCATGTAACAAACCCTGCCTGGTCACTGGAAAGTCACATTCTTTGGATTTTGAGGTGTTAATTGGATTCTAATCCTTGAAACAGAGGCAACATCTCCTCTTCCTCTCTGGCCATTGTTTAACCCTCCTGGTTGGTGCTAGTTCATCCTGGTCTGCTGGCTTGCATTTAATTAGGATTAAGTTTAGGTTGCCTAGTTGTCATTTGAGGGTTTTTTTGTTTGTTTGTTTCATTGCCTAAATACCTGCTGAGATGAACACAATTGTCTATGGGCTGTTTTGTAGCCAGAACTATGGTAACATCCCCCACCGTTGTCATCTTGGTTTCTAAGCAACAGGGTCTTAAGAACCTGATATCTTCATTGCAAATGTTTTGGCTGTACATGTAGTATGCTGCTAGGCTTAATCAACTCCCTTTTTTATTAAATATTGACAACTTATCAAAATAATGTGAAATACAAGAACCTCTGGCCTTGGTCTTGTGGGTAAAAGCAGATTGCTGCTGACAATTGAAGCAGGACCTTATCCTATAATTTTAATTTTTATTATAAGTAGACACATCTAGCAATGTTTCTGCCAGCTAGTAATGTCTATTACTATACATTGCTATCCAGACCTTTTGTGTTTCACGTTTTAAGATCTTGAACAGGATATGGTAATCTGATTTTGGTTGGAAGAAAGTATTTTGTTTCAAAACCGAATACTATGGTCATTCCTGTTTATGTTGAACTAGATAATCATTAAATCATTAACTTACCTTTAGCGTCATTTGTTAGGGTGAGGGTACATGCTCTCTTCTGTTACAGTAGATAACACAGCTTTATTCTTTTCAATGGCCACTTTTTCAATATAATCTAAAAAGTTGGAGCTTTTTTTCCACCTCCACAGAGAACAAAATTAATGTGATGAAAAGAATGTTTACAGAATGGAAGGAATAGAACTAAGCAACAGCACGTGTGAAAGAGATTTGGGTATACTAATAGATCAGTCTGCACATGAGTCAACAGTGTGATGCAGCAGCTAAAAAGGCAAATGCTGTTCTGGGATGTATTAGGAGAAGCATAGTCCAGATCACATGAAGTAATTATCCCCCTCTACTCCTCATTGGTCAGGCCTCATATGGAATACTGTGTCCAGTTCGGGACACCACATTAAGACATTGAAAAACTGGAACAAGTTCAGAGAAGAGCTACCAGAATGGTAAGCGGACAGCAAACGGAAGTCCTACAAAAACTATTAAAGGATCTGGGAATGTTACTTTTCGACTAAAGGTTTAGAGGAGACTTAATATCTGTCTACAAATATCTGAAGGGATGTCACAGTGTAGAGGGATCATCCTGATTCTCATTTGCACATGGAAACACGCGAAGCAATGGAATGAAACTGAAAGGGAGGAAATATAGATTAGATATTAGAAAAAAACTTTTTGACAGTTTGGGTGTTATCAATGAGTGGAAAAGGCTGCCGCAAGAGGTGGTGAGTTCTTCAATGGAAGTCTTCAAACAGGCTGGACATACATCTGGCTGAGAGAGTTTACTGAATCTTTCATTGAGCAGGGGGTTGGACACTATGACCCTGGAGGTCCCTTCCAACTCTAACATTCTATGGCCGGTTTCACATTAGCGCTTTTTCAGCGCGCGCACGGCCGGGGGTAGCTCCGCCCCCGATCCGGCTCTCTGCCCGGCGTGCCCGCCCCTTGCTTGTAGCGCCGCCTACTAGCGGACAGCGGCGCCTGCGATCGGCGCACCCTATCTTTAGCATAGGGTGCGCAGATCGTGCGCAGGCCGTGCGCTAGTTGCGCTTTGACCTGTGCTGCGCACTTTTGACGGTGCGCCGTGCGCGCCAAAATCCGAAAAGTTTGATTTTGGCGCGCACGGCGCACCGTCAAAAGTGCGCAGCACAGGTCAAAGCGCAACTAGCGCACGATCTGCGCACCCTATGCTAAAGATAGGGTGCGCCGATCGCAGGCGCCGCTGTCCGCTAGTAGGCGGCGCTACAAGCAAGGGGCGGGCACGCCGGGCAGAGAGCCGGATCGGGGGCGGAGCTACCCCCGGCCGTGCGCGCGCTGAAAAAGCGCTAATGTGAAACCGGCCTATGATGTGTGCAAAACCTAAATGCCTCCTTGCACATTAGACAAAAATGGGTCGATGACGGATTATTCCTTAGTTGAACAAACTTTTCTTAGGGCTCACTCAGAAGTCATTATTTCTTTCATATGCAGAACAAAAAAACTGTCCAATTGTTGGTACTGGTTCTTATCAGAGTGTCAACAGTGGTGGGTCACTGTGTCAGTTTCTACCATCAGTTTGGTCAAAGTTTAGTCAGTCTTTCTTCGATGAAAAAGTGAAGCTTCTCATGTCAAACAGAATGTGAAAATGGACACCACATGGATGGCAACCAAGTGATATCTGTGTTTTGATTAGCGAGTTTTATCTTCCACTTGGGTCAGTATTGAAAGTCTCTTGGTTTTTATGCAGGCCACTTTTGTCTGTTAAAATATCAGAAATGTGGACTACCTTTGGTACGAGTATTGCCCATGAAAAAACATGGGTAATACTTGTAAAAGATAAACTGATGTCCAACAGATCCCCTAGTTCATGGGCTCCAAATACTTCAGACTATACTGGACAATTTTGTCTTTTTTGCACGAATGATCCAGTTAGTGCTCAACATTGGGCATTTTAAAGGTTTACGAATGCACATCTGTTAACATGAATTACCGTTTGTTTCACTGTTCCAGCCAATGATTCTTCATTTTTGTCAAAATCGTCCATTTCTTTGTTTTATCTAACGTGTGTGATCCTTTAAGCTTATGAGCATCTTTTAATTCGTTGTCCATGCACAATATTTATTAGCTTTCTGCAGGATTGGTGTTAAATATTAGACCTCTGGCTTCATCCGACCATTTATAATGTGGTCCCGAGCCTCATATTTGTGTGCCGCTGCTCTATTCAGATGGTGGATACAGTATTTCTATTATGATCTGTGGGAACTCCAGTGATCACACATTTGTCACATATATATAGGTAACATGTTTGTGGATCAACCACTTTGTTTGAAGCACTAGACTAAAGGGGGCTTCACACATAGCGATATCGCTAAAGCGTCACCGATTTTGTGACGCAGCAGCGATATTGCTAGCGATATCGCTACATGTGACACTTGCCTCCGACCGGCCCCCCCCGGCTGGCTATCACTGATCGCATGAGAACGTCCTGAGCCGTTTCTCGTCGGCGGCTTCCTGCTGGCGCCGACGAGTGACGCGTGCGGAGGACTTCATCATCACCGCGTCTGACAGGTAAGTAACGACCGCTGCTACGTCGCTGGTGAGATCTGCCTGTTTGGCAGCTCACTAGCGACCATTTAGTGATGCACCAGCGATCCTGACCAGGTCGTATTGTTGTTGGGATCGCTGGTGCATCGCTAAATGTAACTGGGCCCTAAGAGACCATTTATAGGGAAATTGAGCCATTTGTTCCAGCCATAAAATCTACAGATTTTAAATGTTTTCCTTTCTAATGATGGTGAAATAATGTTATTTAAAGTATTGGGCAAACAAGGGTCTTGCTAAGGGCCCCGTCACACATAGCGATCTCGCTAGCGAGATCGCTGCTGAGTCACAAGTTTTGTGACACAACAGCGATCTCACCAGCGAGATCACTGTGTTTGACAGCGATCAGCGACCGGCCCCCCTGCTGGTATCGCTGTAGGAAACCGCTGGACATTTCTTTTGATAATGGTCTCCCGCTGGCCAGCACTCATCGCTGCGGGAGACCAGCGATCTGCTGGTAACTAACGTACACATCAGGTATCCAAGGGACGTGCGTCCCTTAGATACCTGATGTGTACGTTAGTTATCAGCGCGCTGATGCAGGGAGCTGGTAACTAACGTACACATCGGGTATCTAAGGGACGCACGTCCCTTGGATACCCGATGTGTACGTTAGTTACCAGCTATCTGCATCAGCGTGCTGGTAACTAACAAACACAGCGACGCCGCGCGCTCGGCGTCGCTGTACTGATCGCTGGTGAAGCTGTCTGTGTGACAGCTCACCAGCGATCACATAGCAACTCACCAGCGATCCTGACACGTTGATATCGTTGTCGGGATCGCTGGTGAGTCGCTATGTGTGACTCCAGCTTAAGAATCCCAGAAGGACCATTATTTATTTGCTTATATTACCCAATTATTTTCACAGACCTCATAATTATCCTAATCACTGTCCACATTGGGGCTTACACTGTCAATGAAGCCTTGTCTAACAAAACTGCACGTTCAACATCAAAGTCAACTTGACGCATTGGATATAGTGGATGTCAAGGTGCTGTTTCCATTTGTCCTGTCCATGATCTCCTGATGTCTCTGAGACACGAGTGGTAATTGCCAAGTTGTCCTTTTTAACGTGTGTTTGCTGCCTCTGGTTATTGTTCTACATAACTTATTTGTTTCCTTCTGTAAAACTTCACACTGACAATCTGAAATCTGTTTAATTTTCACCTATTTGTGTTTTGTAGGTGTCAGCCAGGGAGCTGACTAATGGTGATATGTCAGGACTCTGTACTGGATACTACCACTCCAAAGTGTAGTTGGAAATCTTGGCTGTTATCAGGAGATATTGGTGCTCTTTGAAACCTGTGCCAGTGATCGTTCTGAGCTCACCTGGCAAACCGTGCAGTACATGGTGCTTAGATTTGTTCTTTCTGGTTCGTATAGTCAGTATGAGATACGCCTAATTAAGCAATTTATCTTTTCCTCTGCTGAATATGGGAAGCTGTGCCTTATTTAACAGCTTTTTACTATACCTCTTTTGGTGTGATTTTGCTTACCTTGTGCTGAATAAAACACATATTGGGCTGACTTTGTCAAAACTGCCTGACAAGTTTATACCTGTTATCCACAGCAACCTGAGCGTGACTTTGATATTTTTCTAACCCTTTTGGTTGCTTAAGGCAACAAAGACAGAGTTCCTGTTAGGGCTAATGGAGAGGTCCCTGCAAACGAGTGCCAGATTGGACCGCAATGCACGGGTCGGCATCTGCCACTCTCGTGGCTAGAGCGCAATGCACGGGCCGGCATCCGCCACTTTCGTAGCTAGACCATGACTACTTCAGAAATACATTTAAGCTTATGGAAACAAATATTCCGAGTCATTTAATAAAATCCTATCTCCCTATCTTTCCTTACAGGAAAGATGTATATCTTTGTACCGTGTTAGCCAGTAGATAGAAAAATATTCAGGATTGAGAGTCCTCAGTAGTTGATACCTTTTAATGGCTAACTGAAAAGATGGTAATACATTGCAAGCTTTCGAGACAACTCAGGTCTCTTCATCAGGCTAGACTAATACAAAATCTGAAGTCACATATTTATGCACAATACAGCCTAGAAAAAATGCAATAGATAAGACAAGTGACGTGAAGCAGAACTATCAATATGGGAGAGGGAGAAACATAAATATAAACATTGGACCAGTTCATAGATAAGGAGTCTGGATGTTTTATGGTCCTCTGATTGGGGTCTAGTTCTGTGTTGCCCTGCAAGGTTTTAAAAGGAAATTCCTTAATTGATGTAAAAAGACATAAATCCATGCGACACATTCATTCCAGCACTGAGAGTGTCAAAGTTCGTCATAAATTTGGGAGTACAAATTTATGACGAACTTTGACACTCTCAGTGCTGGAATGAATGTGTCGCATGGATTTATGTCTTTTTACATCAATTAAGGAATTTCCTTTTAAAACCTTGCAGGGCAACACAGAACTAGACCCCAATCAGAGGACCATAAAACATCCAGACTCCTTATCTATGAACTGGTCCAATGTTTATATTTATGTTTCTCCCTCTCCCATATTGATAGTTCTGCTTCACGTCACTTGTCTTATCTATTGCATTTTTTCTAGGCTGTATTGTGCATAAATATGTGACTTCAGATTTTGTATTAGTCTAGCCTGATGAAGAGACCTGAGTTGTCTCGAAAGCTTGCAATGTATTACCATCTTTTCAGTTAGCCATTAAAAGGTATCAACTACTGAGGACTCTCAATCCTGAATATTTTTCTATCTTTCCTTAATATTCAATAAGGCCTCTACATCTGGTTCATTCCCAGAAGAGATGCTGGAGGCTGCAATTATTTTAATCCCTATGCCCAACCAAAGTCATTAACTACAGGCCAATCTCCTTAATTAACTTTGATCTGCAAGTATATTCTAAAATAGCGAATAGACTGCAACATTTTCTTCCCAAATTAATTGATAAAGATCAAATTGGTTTCATTAAAGGGCGCCAAGCCACTGATGGGACAAGGAGACTAAAGGGCCTGTCACACTAAGCGATATCGCTAGCAATATCGCTATAACTTGTGACGTTATAGCGATATCGCTGTGTGTGATACTTACCTACAACCCGCTCCCCCTGCTGCTCATAGCTGATCGTGCGAGAACGTCCAGGACCGTTTCTCGTAGTCAGCTTCCTGCTGGGCTTCCTGTGGAGAGACGAGCGTGGACGCGGGCGGGAGGACGCAGGATCGCCTAGTGTGACAGGTAAGTAGCAACCCCCGACCCCTGCGATGTCGTTGGTGAGATCTGCCTGTGTGGCAGCTCACTAGCGACCACTTAGCGATGCACCAGCTATCCTGACCGCGTCATATCGCTGGTCGGGATCGCTGGTACTTCGCTAAGTGTGACAGTACCTTAATAAACATTATTAAAATAATCCACTCCTCAAAACCTCCCACAGCTATCCTCACCTTGGACACCGAGAAGGCCTTCAATAGTTTAAATTGGGATTATCTGAAACTATCACTCACTAAATTTTGGCTTTTCAGGAAATTTCATATCAAGTCATGGCCCTATATTCCAGCCCAAAAGCTAGAATCTACTCTAATAATCACTCCTCCAATTTGTTTCCGATAACTAACGGCACCAAGCAAGGTTGCACCCTCTCACTTCTTTGTTTTGGCAATGGAGCCCCTTAAACAATCCATTAGGCAAAATAAAAATATAAAAGGAATTGAGACTCCCTAACTTCAGTTCAGGATCGGCCTATTTGCTGATGATCTGATCCTGACGTTATCCAACTCCCTGGAATCCATCAAGAAATTGCAAAGCACCCTCAAGATTTTTTCCTGAAATCTTACTTTAAAATTAATGAGAGAAAATCGGAAATTTTACAGTTTCATCTGAGCGTGTCGCAAACTAAAGAAATTGGCAACCTCTCAGCACTAAGCTGGACAGATAGAGATTGGTTACCTTGGAGTTACCATACCAAAAAATGTTAATTCATTAATTACTACAAATTTGAATATACTCTGACACAGTAACAAAGGACCTCTCCTTTTTGTGGGAGCCAAGATCTATCTTGGTGGGGGTAGGACTCTAGTTATAAAGACCTTTTATCCTCCCTAAAATTCTGTATATCTTTAGAACTCTCCCCCTCACAATTTCCACTTCTTATATTACAAGTCTCCAACCCTTAATTAACCTTTTTATTTGGAACCGGAAAAAAGCAAGGACCCCTACCAATACCCTATATAAGAGCAAAGCTTTTGGTGGAATCGGTCTACCTAATGTCTTGGCCTACTACCTAGCTAATCTCTTCAAACCAAGCATTTACTGGCTATCAAATGAACCTCCGGCGTGGTTGGACCTAGAATATACAATGTACAACCACAGTCCCCCCGAAGGAATTGCTCTTCAAACACCTGCTTAATAAAAATCCTCCTATTCATAACCATCCCATTTTTTTCAGTCATTCTATATGCATGAAAATTTTTAAAAAAAAAACAAAAGGGAACCAATAAACTTAATTTACTATTAAAAACTCCAATTTTCCTTGCCGTATCAATTCAAAACCTTACCCTCATTCCTCTTTGGCTGGAGCACAGTATTAAAAAAGAGATTTACATGATGGGAAAATCTTTTCCACCTTTAGTAGCTTGAAGGCAAATTTTAATCTTCCCTCATCAGTATTTATTATATGGTACTTAAAACCAGTTTCGAAACTTCTTCATGAATAAACCACTACTCTCAGAAGCAACTATTAATCTGTTAAGCAATGTTAAACAGAGTATCTATCTTTTGGAGTAACCAAAGCATTTACAAATGGTTTAATACAGACTTGGTCAAGTCCTCCTATATGTTGCTATGGGAAGCAGAATTAAAAAGTTCTCAACATCCTGAGCAATGGGAAAATGCTATTTTCCGCACATACACATCAAACATTTTGTATGACTTTTACAAGAATCCTACTTTAAAATACTAACTAGATGGTACTACACCCCAGCCCATCTTTCCCACATACATCCAAACAAATCCCCCCCATGTGTTGGAGAAATTGTGGAAGCTATGGGAGTCTTCTATATACGTCTTGGAAATGCTCCAAAATTAATTCTCTGTGGGCTCAAGCCTGTAACTTAATCAATAGTCCATGGTACCATTACTCCACAAATGGTTTTCTTATTAGAGATGGACAGCATAAACCCAACACTGTGACTTATCATAATTCACATTTTTTTTTCTGGTCATAAAGCACTCCATAGCCTACCATTGGAAGAACCCGACCCCACCCATTTTTTTACATCATAGACAAAATCAATATGCATAGATTTTATGAACAAAAATTTGCAACTGCTAATGACTACTATAGCAAATATGCTAAAACAAAACAAATGGGCCAAGTGGTTGGAAATATACCCTGAACCAATGACTTAGGGCCCCGTCATACATAGCGACGCACCAGCGATCCCGACAACAATATGACCTTGTCAGGATCGCTGGTGTGTCGCTACATGATCGTGGGTAACAAGCACTCACGTCGCTTAGAAACCCACTGTGTACCTTACTTACCAGCGCGCTGGTGCAGGGAGCTGATAACCAAGGTAAACAGCGGGTTTCTAAGTGCCACGCGGTGCTTAGAAACCCGCTGTTTACCTTGGTTACCTGCTCCCTGCACCAGCGCGCTGGTAACTAGGGTACACAGCGGGTAACTAAGTGACGCGCACCCTTAGTTACCCGTGGTTTACATTGGAAACCAACGTCCAGCTCGCTGGTCTCCCGCCAGCCACACGCAGCGATGCATGCTGGCCAGCGGGAGACCAACGATCGAAAAAATGTCCAGGCCTTTCGAGCACGATCAGTTATACCCGGCAGGGGGGCCGGTCGCTGATACCTGTCACACACAGCGATATCGCTGGTGAGATCGCTGTTGCGTCACAAAACTTGTGACTCAGCAGCGATCTTGCTGTGTGTGACGGGGGCTTTAGAGTGTGTTATAAACTCAAACTCCTATGTATTAAGATTGAATGTTACGCTGAATACGATGTTAAAGAACCTGTTAGAACTTTGTAGTCCTCTTTTGTTTGTCTTCCCCTTCCTCCTCCTTTCCCTCATATCCCCTAATATTTGTTGTAAATGTTAATAAAAATTATTGGAAAAGAAATACCATACATAAAGCTGTCCCGATCGGATCATTAGAGCCAGTCTGTGCACAAGCTGTCCATGGTCAGGGCGATTGGCACGTGTGTCGCTTGAGAAGTAAAATTTAATGTTGTGAAGCCCCTTTTCTGACATGGTCTCCCATCTCATACATAGTGGTGTTGAGAATGGAAGCTGCTTTTTCCATTGGCTTTGTAATAATTTGAGGGTGTTCAAAGCTGACTCCCTTATGCAGACCCAGGAGATGGCAATATTTTTCTACAATACAAAATGGCTTGCCTTTTTATTTTGGCCTCTCTAGATAATGTAATTTTAGATTTGGCGAGCTGTGGTAAGGGCTGTCACCCAACACTGTAACGTGCCTTTGGCATAATGAGTACGGGCTGTTCAATGCTGTAAGAGGTAAAAAGGTCACGTACAAGTAGATTTTTTGGCCGGACTATCAGAACATAATTCATCCTGGCATTTTGTTTCTGGTAATTTGTGGCAGACAGTGAAAATCTGAAGTGCATTGTACAAAATGTACTGCTCTCTGCAGATAAGGGTTGAGTTTTCTTTCTAAGCCGACATTGTAGAAGAACAGCGTGAGCTTGAAGTACAAATGAATCATTTTTAACATCCCTTGGCTGTGGATGCAGGCTGCCTTTTTTATATTTTATTATTCCCTTGGAGAGTAAACAAATAACTACACAATATGGAAGATTTTATGTGGGATGTCGAAACTGGTATTTTTGATGAATTCATAATGAACTGTTGGTTTTGTCTAATATCGGTTTTTCTATCAAAACTTGAGCCGGGTCGTGGCCTTATTGTTCGCTGTGTAGTTGCACTGTAGGGCTCCATCCACAGAGGGGCCGATATGGCAGCACAGTTGTACAGTACAGAAGTGATGTATTAGAGAGGGAGGTACCGGGCCATTTGGAGGTCTCTTGGGAGTGACTATCTTAGGAATAGAGCATCAAAACAAATGTGCAATCAATTTTTTTTTTTTTTGAATGTAGAAGAAATGAAATACTAGACACAGCCTGGGGACAGGAGTGGGTGCTGTTCTTAAAGAGGAAAACTTGCACCATATTATTTATATCTTTAAAATCACTTTAAAGACTATTCATTAATAGAGTTAAGCTAATATGTTCGCAATCGGTCACCGAATCTGAATTTGCCTTATTGGTACCCTATTTGTGCCGAATTCATGTTGGCGATTGATTCCAAACTTATTCGGTCATTTCTACTCCCATTGATTCCAATGACGTTGGGCGACTATTGCAAATACAATATTCGCCGCCGATTTTAATCGGAACCGAAAACTATTCATGAACACCTTACATGCCAGTCCCGGCCTTCAGTTAACATATGTACATAATTCATGACATGGCATATGCGATTTAATGATTTAGGCACCTTGTACTCCAGCAAGCTCCTGACTGATGTGCACCATGTTAGCTTTAAAGGGGCTACCTGGCACTAATATTTTTTTATGGCCCTAAGAGCTAACAAGCACGAATCTGAGCGATCACAGACCGCATATGCTGACGTTTCCACTGATGTCACATCGATAGAGCAGCGTTTTTTCCCACTCTACATGATTTCCCATGTCAGGTCATACTGGTTGACAGCTCCATGCTTCCTAACTGCAGGATAGGTTGTTAATCGGCATGATGCCAGCAGCCACACCCTGTCGATAAAGCAGCTCGGAAGAAGAGCTGCTAGAGCTGTTCTGTTAGTGTCGCTGTAGAATCGCCGGCAGCAGGGGTTCGAGACCGCTCCGAGCTGGCACCGAGTAGAACAGACAGGTAACTGATGTCTAGCTGCCTATTTTAGTTCTTGGGGGGGCCCATAGTAAAAAAAACAAAACAAAAAAAAAAAACCTGGAAAACCCCTTTAATAAATCTGCCCCTTACTGGTTATCTTCCTTCTCAAAAGTTGATTAAGGGCTCATTCACACAAGTAAAAATCAGACACGTGCAATGCGAGAATGTCGCATTGCACTCTGACCAATGTTAGTAAATTAGTCAGTGCTCATCTGCAAGTTTTATATTTTTTATTTTTCTCAGCTCAGAGTGAACTGAGTCACAGCATGCTGCAATTGTCTGAAAAAATTGGATCGCACTCGCCAGTGCAAGTCGGTGTGCAAGAAAAATTGCACGGCACACGGACCATACATGAGACGTCCAAATGTTTTTCTTTGTTTTTTTTTTAACACCCATCTCGATGGAAACCCAACGTTTCATCAGACAAATACAGAAAATTCACAGCTTGAACCATCAGAATAGAATACATATATGGATAGAAATGTCAGTGACTTATATATTCAGTGCAGTGCTTGTGTAAATGTGTTTAGCTAAGACTAGTTTCACATTAGCGTTTTTTAGCACAACGCTTTGTGCGCAATAGAAACGCATGCAAAACCCGCATCATGCGTTTTGCATGCATTTGCTTTTTTAGGCGCATGCGTTTTAACCGGTTTCTAGCCATGTTAACTCTTAAAATGCAGGTGTGCTCATGTCCACGCGCACGTCTGCGTTCCCATAGACTGTAATGTGATTTTTTTATTTTTTTTGACACGGGTCGGACGGACCAAAAATGCAACAGGTTGTGTCCGGTGCACCTAGGCGCACACTACAAAAAAAACGCATGCGCACGAAAACTCATACGAACGCGTGCAAACGCTAGACCATGTGCCCCCATGTTAAAGATAGGGGCGCAGGACGCATGCGCATGGACGCAGCCTAAAATAAATAAAAATAAATGAAAAAAATGATGTGGGGTCCTCCTTATTTTTAATAACCAGCTGTGGGCTGGTGTTCTGGGAAGGAGGCAATAAACATGGAGCGTCCCAGACTATTTTATATCTGCTTAGCCTTTACTGACTATTAAAAAGGTGTGGCCTTCCCTTTCCACCCAAAATAATACGTCCCTGTGCTTTGGTACTTCTGGACGCGGTACAGATTGTCAACGCGATGATGCGCACACACAGGCTGTGCGCGCTCAGTCCCCACTGGGTGTCAGCTGATTCTCACAGCCGACACTCTGCACTAAGCTCCTAGAGCCGTCCCGCATCGCTCCTGGCACTTTAACCCCCTAAATATTTCGATCAAACTACAGGTGTCAAGTCCTGTTGGAGAATGAAATTTCCATCTCCAATAAGGTTGTCAGCAGAGGGAAGCATGATGTGCTCTAAAATTTCCTGGTAGACTGCTGCGCTGACTTTGGTCTTGATAAAACACAGTGGACCTACACCAGCGGATGACATGGCTCCCCAAACCATCACTGATTGTGGATACTTCACACTAGAACTCAAGCAGCCTGGATTGTGTGCCTTTCCACTCTTCCTCCAGACTCTGGGACCTTGATTTCCAAATGAAATGTGAAGTTTACTTTCATCTGAAAACCACACCTTGCAGCACTGAGCAACAGTCCAGTTCTTTTTCTCCTTGGCCCAGGTAAGACGCTTCTGGTGTTGTCTATTGGTCATGAGTGGCTTGGCACAAGGAATGCGACACTTGTAGCCCATGTCCTCGATACCTTCTGTGGGGATGTTTCTTATCATACAAGATTTTTTTCAATCTTGAAAAAGATCTTGTATGATCGAAACGTCGCCACAGAAGGGCAGAATAAAGGAGATGTAAAATCCACCAACCTGTGAAGCGCTGTCTTTGTTTGTGATGTCTGAACGTATTCCAAGATGGACTCCTTGGACCTGACATGCGCTCTATTGTGGGTAAAGTTTAACCCTGTGATACTATGAGGTGCTGTGGACTTATTTTTCCTTTTGCATGTCCTGGATACGTCTGTGTGTGGTGGCTCTTGAAGCAATGACTCCAGCAGCAGTCCACTCCTTGTGAATCTCGCCCAAATTCTTGAATTGCGTTTTCTTTAAAATTCTTTCAATGCTACTGTTATCCCAGTTGCTTTTGCACCATTTTCTACCACACTTTTTCATTTCGCTCAACTTTCAATTAATATGCATTCTGAACAGTCAACTTCTTTAGCATTGACCTTTTGTGGTTTACCCTCCTTGTGGAGTGTCATTGACTGCCTTCTGGACATCTGTCAGGTCAGCAGTCTTCCACATGAATGTGGAGCCTACTGAAACAGAGCAAGTGACCTTTTTAAGAGTTTGGAAGCCTTTGTAGGTGTTTAATTATTCTAATTTACTGAGATAATAATTTTTGGGTTTTCATTGGCTGTAAGCCATAGTCATCAACATTAACAAATAAACACTTGAAATAGATCACTGTTTTGTAATGACTCTTATGAGTTTCACTTTTTGTGTTGGAAGAACTGTAATAACATTTTGATGATATTCTAATTTTGTGAGAAGCACCTATATCTGTATGCAAAAAATTATATCCCCTTTAGTGAATACCATAAAAAAATGAAACTATGCAAAAACCAATGCTTTATCATACTGCCGAACAAAAAGTGAAATAACGCAATTAAAAAGATGGATAAAAATAAACATGGTACCGCTAAAATTATCTTGTCCTGCAAAAAAAAAAGCCACCGTACAGCTTCATCAGTGGAAAGATGTGTTATAGCTCTCAAAATAAATCGATGCAAAAATATTTTACTTTACTGGTAGTGCAAAGGCTCGGTCTCCTCACCTTCCAAAAGAAATTCCGCAAAATCTCGGCTTCTAAATCCAAATGTCACCTCTCTTCTGAGCCCCAGTGTGCCTAAACCACATATCGCGCCCACTTTTGGCATTTCTGAAGCGGGGCATAATGTAGTGGTGACTGCAGTGTACTGGTCACTACAGCGACAGTTTGCAATTTTCACTCTGCAACATTCATTGCTGCTTGTTTCTGGAAAAAATCCATGGAGTCAAAGTAGTCACTACACCTGTAGATAAATTCCCAAAGGGGTATAATATCCAAAATAGGGTCACTCGAAGGGGATTCTAGCACTTAGGGGCTCTGTATATGGAGTTTGCAAACTAGTCTAGGAAAATCTGCGCTCCAGGTGGCAATTAGCTCTTCATTCCTACCGAATCTCTCAGTATGGCTAAGGCTAGTTTCACACTAGCGTTTATGAGCGCAGCGAGGGCCTGCGCACGGCCGCCGCTAAGCCCCGCCCCCTGCCATGCCCCGCCGGTAGCTCCGCCCACCGGCGCATGACGCTGCATGCGCCCTGCGTCCCCTATCTTTATCACAGGGGGCGCAGGCCGTGCGCAGTATGCGTTTGGCGGCGCATGCACCTTTTTGACGGTGCGCCGACACAACCAAACTGCAGCAGGTCGCATACTGCGCACGGCCTGCGCCCCCTGTGATAAAGATAGGGGGCGCATGCAGCGTCATGCGCCGGTGGGCGGAGCTACCGGCGGGCCGCGGCAGGGGGCGGGGCTTAGCGGCGGCCGTGCGCAGGCCGTCGCTGCGCTCATAAACGCTAGTGTGAAACTAGCCTAAGTAATATTGTACAGCCACATATGGGGTATTGCCCCTTTCAGTAGAAATTGTGGGACCAGTTATTGTGCCATTATTACCCATTTCATGTGTAAAAATGTTAAGTCTGGGGCTAAAAAAAATTTGGTAAAAATCTAGGTTTTTTTTTTTTTTCTTCACTGCCCAATGGAAGAAAATTCTGTGACACACCCGTGGTGTCAATATGATCACTGCACCACTAGATGAATTAACCGAAGGGTCTAGTTTCCAAAATAGGGTCGCTTGTGGGGGTTTCCACTGTTAAGGCACATCAGGGCCTCTGCAAATGGGACATGACATCTGCTAATGATGCCAGGAAATTTTAAATTCAAAAAGTCAAATGACATTCCTTCTCTTTCGAGTCCTGCTGTGTGCCCAAACAGCAGGTTTTTTTTCCTCATATTGGTTATCTGTTAACAAATTTGTATGGTGCAATTTCTCCTTTTCCTTATGAGAATGTAAGATTTGGGGCTAAAAGCGTATGTTTGTGGGGAAAAATGTGTTTTTTATATTTTCACGGCTAAACACTATTAACTTCTGTAAAGCACCTGAGGGTTCAATGTGCTCATCACACATCTAGATGAGTTTTGAGGGGTCTAGTTTCCAAAATGGTGTCACTTGTGGGAGATTTTCACTGTTTCGGCACATGAGAGGCTCTCCAAACATAACATGGCCTTTGCCTATTCCACCAAATTTTGCATTCAAAAAGTCAAATGGCTGTCCTTCCCTTCCAAGCTGCGCCCAAACAGTGGTTTTCTCCCTCATATAGGTTATCCGCATGCTCAGGAGAAATTGCACAACAAATTTTGGGGTTCATTTTTTTCCTGTTACCCTTGTCAAAATAAAAAAAAATTGGTTCTGAAGTAATTTTTTTTGTGAAAAAAGTTAAATATTCGTTTTTCCACTTTCCCAAAATTTCTGTGACACCCTTGAAGGGTTATTAAACTTCTTGAATGTGGGTTTGAGCACCTTGAGGGGTACAGTTCTTAGAATGGTGTCACTTTTGAGTATTTTCTGTCACGTACACCCCTCAAAGTGACTTCAAATGTGGTGTAGTCCCACCAAAACCTTTTTTTGTAAATTTTATGGAAAAAATTGAAATTGCTGATCAACTCTTAACCCTTATATCTAAGTAACAAAAATACATTGTTTCAAAACTGCTGATGTAGACATGTAGGAAATATTATCTATGGTATTAACTATTTGTGACCTTTCTGTAATTTAAGGGCATGAAAATTCAAAGCTTAAAAATTGCTGAATTTTTGCCAAATTTCTGCATTTATCACAAATAAGCGCAAGTCATATCAAAGAAATTTTACCACTACCATGAATTACAATATGTCACGAAAAACTATCTTGAAATCACCGTGATTCGTTGAAGCGTTCCAGAGTTATTACCCCATAAGGTGACGGTGGTCAGAATTGTAAAAGTTTACCTGGTCGTTAATTTGCAAACCAGAAGGTAAACGGGTTAATCAGCAAAGGTCCCCAGACAGCTGGGGACTGAAGTAGAATAGAAAAGAAATAAACTGAGATATCCTTTAACCGTGCGCAAGGCACAATAGGCCAGACAGGCACAACTCACACATTTTTTTTTTTTTTCACCTCCTCTCCAAGGTGGCAGGGGATCCCGCCCCACCCTGTACCTTCCTATCTTTAGGTGCTGCTTGAAACCCCCCCCCACTCAGTTTTACCCCTGTCCTTGCAGAGAGCAGGTGTGACCTCTATGGCCTCTTATGCTCATTTAGCCTGCAGGTTCTCACTTTTGAAGGTTAGTACTTTCTAAGTTAGGTTTTTTTTTTTTTGTTTGGTTAGTTTTTCATCACAATTGTTTGTTTTGCTCATTTTATGACTGAATAGTGCAAAGTTAGTGGATATTTTGTAGAAATAAGTAGTGTTTTCTTACAAATAAGGTTTTCTTAGAAATGGACTCTGTGAGTACTTTTTGCTTTATTATTATTATGGTTATTAAATGGCTTTGTTTTTGCATTAGCTGGGTCAGGAGGTGAAGAGGGGAATGATTTCTGCAGGGACAAGATTTTTCCTGTTTGTACATGACGCAAAGAAGAATTAGCTAGTTAGAAAGGCAAAATGAGCAATTGTAAATACACAGTGCTATAATATGACTGCAATATATTAAAGGGAATCTGTCACCGGAAGTTGGCGGCCTATGTACATGGCCTGTGTCCGGTCCGATGGGTGGTTTCTCTTTTTTCCTCCACCCCATCTGTGGCCCCCGTCCGCGATCTTTTCTGGAATTCTAGTTGTTCTACTCCATAGTTTGCGCGTGCACAAAGCAATCTTGCTTCACGCGCGCAGTATGCTTTACCCAACTGCGGGCAAAGCTGAAAATCATTACTGCGCACGCGCCGCTACACTATGTCCTGGAACACAGCGAAATACGTTCGGGACATAGTGTACCGGCGCATGTGCAGTAATGATTTTTGGCTTTGCCTGCAGTTGGGCAAAGCATACTGTGCGTGCGCAAACAATGGACTAGAATTCCAGAAAAGATCACGGACGGGGGCCATGGATGGGGTGGAGAAAAAAAGAAACACCGCCCATTGGACTGGGCACAGGCCATTTACATAGGCCGCCAACTTCCGGTGACAGATTCCCTTTAAGAGGATGAAAACTTTGATGGGAGAAGTGCTCCTGTAACAAATGTAGTTCCATCCATATGATTCAGATGTACTGTGGGTCCATCCACTTTACAGTTTTATTTAGCTCTCAAATTCTGCGCCCTCCCTTCCTCTGTTTTGCCAATGATTGGCTGCATTACAACTGAGCTAACCAATTCCCGAAATAGCTGATCATGTAATGTGTGTAGTGATGTCCCACCCCAATGGTAGTTGTGCCCAAGTGTATCGTTCTTAAAGAGAACATGTCACTTATTCATGAGGCCAAAATCATGCACAGCATGAGCCACAGAGCCTGGCTGCCCAGTTTCAGCCAAGTGTCTAGTAATAGTGGTCCAAGGACCATAAGAAGAGACAAGTCTGGCACTGACCTCAGCTACCTATTTCCTGCTCTGCTCCAGGTGATTCTCAGATCTCTTCCATGTCTGTATTTAGCCAGATACCTGTCAGTTACCTTCAGGGCGCTGTGAAATGATGGCTGTTATTGGCTCCGGACTAGTATAGTCTGTCTCGTCTCCTCAGCCATTTCTCAGCTGCAGTCCATGGGCAATCGAGCACAGTATGGTATAATCCAAATGACATTGTTGATGGTCTAGCGGTACTGCTCAACAGATGCGGTTTTGTGAGACAAAACACTGGTAAGGGTTTCAGAATAGGAATTTCCAGCTGCTGCAGCTCTACAGGTTAGATGGAAACATATCTCCTTACACTCAAAGACTACATTGGAAGTGCTCTGACTTCTTCATCAGGAGAAATACAAAATCTTTAAGGTCACCAGCAGGCTGTTCCAGGTAAATTTTCTCCAAAATGTGAGAAAATTTCAAAGAATAATATACGCGGCTGCAATAAATGCTGCTTGTGGTTTGGACAGTACTTGAGTGACAGATTTTTTTTTTTCTTAAAAATGATCTATCTGAGTTGTCTGGCAGTGGCTTACTCCTCTTGGAGAGAGAATACATGTATACTCCATTGAGGCTAGCGCGCGGTCAGCTGACTTGTCCAAGAGTGGATTCACTTGGCCTTTCTGAAACTTAGGCCATTTGTATCCTCAAATTGCTGACATGACTGGCTGTATGCAGATCCTTTTGCTCATCCACATAGGCCAGTGTTTCCCAAACTCCAGTCCTCACATCCCCCCCCCCCCCCCCCCAGATCATGTTTTTAGGATTTCCTCAGTATTGCACAGGTGATGGAAATGGCCACAACTTCTCTCACCAGTGCAATGCTAATGAAACCCAGGAAACTGTGTTGGGGACATGAGGACATGGTTTGGGAAACTGATTTGAGCTATTGTCATGCACAAGTGTGGTCCAAAAAAGATTACTGCATGCTGCCACTTTTTTTTTTTTTTTCCATTGGCTCTCAGCTCTTGTGTAAAATTGTTGGTGTGAACAGGCATGTCTGTTATTAGTGGAAGAGTATGTTGGCAGCACAATGACCAAAAATACGTCTGTCTGAAACAAAAGTGTAAGATCAGTAAAGGCTCCTCTATAACGTGAGCATTGTACGTCCGTCTCCCAAGACTTTTCTTGTGCTGCACCAGTAGTTATCTGCACTATCCTGCACAACTCTATAATGAAACCGAGCCGATATCTGCCCTTGACACCTCTACTTGTGAGATAGGGGTGTGTATGTATGTATGTGTATATATATATATATATATATACACACACACACACACACACACACACACACACACACACACACACACGTACACACACGTACGTAGAGGTGTCAAGGGCAGATATCGGCTCGGTTTCATTATAGAGTTGTGCAGGATAGTGCAGATAACTACCGGTGCAGCACAAGAAAAGTAATAATATAATATATTTTTATTATTTTTTGCATAGTTGTCAATTTACCAAAGTGATGTTCGCCAAGTCTAGGAATCCGGCTGGACTAGCAGCATACATCGGAGGGTTAAACGGATTTGATGGTCTTCAATAATTGGAAAAGAACCCCGAATAGTGAACTGCATAGCATTTTGGAAGGTTGGCCTTTTATTGCATTCACTTCCGTTGTTAGAACACTTTCAGCTAAGATTTTAGAAACAAAATGCTTAGCAAATATTTTTATGTGGGAGTGTGACAGTAACTGGTCAGGGTCAGAGCAGGACTGATACAATACGCCAGGTCACAGAGTCCCAGTGTCTAGGATTAAATGGAACTTGCACATAATGGAAAGCTGCGCAAAATGCGTTTCCTTAAAAGTGACAAGCTTTAACTGTGTGTAGCTTTTATTTAACTTAATATATTCATGAAATATGTAAAACCGCAATCACTGTGCCTGTCCTGTTAAGTGGATGTACTGGATCCACGATCAAGAAGATCGTAAAGTAATGAAACGTGTCAGACTAGTTTAGTAATGGCCGCTTGGCATATTCTAGGAATGCTTCTCTAATGTGGGGAATTCCTAGACTCTCAAAGCACTTGGGGCAATTTGGGGAACAATGTAACTCAAGGTAAAAGTTTCAAGGGTATTTGTTGAAGAGCAAGTTACGTTAAAGTATATTTGCATGTGTCATTATCGTGTAGGTTTAAATAAAAAAAAATAAAAGTAAAGTTAATGGGTTTTTCTGGTTATAGCTTTTTGGCCTCTGGTGACCCACACTGGGTTTAAATGGTAAAATTATTTAATGCTCACCTGTCCCAGGTCCAGCGCTGCATGTATGGACTGCATCATGAGCCGTTGAGCTCAGTGATTGGCTACAGAGGTGATGCACTCCTTAGTCATGTTATCTCTGCTGCCAGTAAAGAGACTTTTGCAGGCACTGAGCAACAGCGCTGAACAAGGAGAGGGTGAGTAATACTGATTTTTGTAGAGGTGGCGGGAGGGGAGTTTATGCCAACGCCTTGGGAAAGAAATTGGTTCCATGGTGCTGGGATTACTTGCAAAATACAAATATAACTTTGTGTACAAACTAACGACAGACTGCTACAGAGGTGAGAGGACTCTGCCCTTGCAGGCTTAGTCTACAGGTTAATAGGGAAAGGAGACAATAGGTTAGATATTGTGGAAGCTCCCGTGGTGGTGAGGTGGCAGCGGAGTCATTGCAGGCTTTAAGCTTTCTTGAGGTGGATTTTCAAGTTGTTTCTGAAAGTTCAGAGTGTGGCGGATTATCGGACGTGTTGGGGCACAGAATCCCAGAGGATGGGGTGTGATACTTAAGAAAAGTCTTGGAGGCGATCGGGTCAGGAACGTATGAGTGTGGAGGGGGAGAGAAGGCAGTTTTGGGAGGACTGAGGGATGTAATAAATCTGTATTGCCATAGAGGAAACGGTAAGATTTAGACTAGTAGTGTTGTAGATATGGTTATGAAATGCATACTTTCAATTTGCAGGATAGGAAAAACGTTGTCAGAAAATCCGTGCTGCGAATCACAAAAAACTCTGATTAATACAGTGGTCTTTATTCTACACGTATTAATAATCTGATTTTTTTTAGTGATTTGCAGCGCGGATTGTCTGACATTTTTCTTATTCTGAAACTTCTATGTTGGTCCCTCGTGGATCTGTGGTTCTGCAGCAGCAAATCCTCCATTGCCTGTTACAAAACTCCATTTGGTGAGTGTATCACTTGCAATTGTTATCTGCACACCGGGTAATGCACTATTGTGCTATTTCTCTTTTACAGCAATCTCTCAGTTTGCAAGATGTGCAACCTATATGTATGTGACAGCACAGCATATTGTGAGAATGGCAATTGTTTTATTAGAACTCTGAGAATTATTGAAATTGGAAAATGATTTAGTGGGAACTGCTTGTTTGCATGGCCATACAATACAAGCACTTTTTCCATTTACCTTTCGTGTCTCCCCTGTTCCCTCAGATTGTCCCTCATGCCTCCTGGTATCTAAATTGTGTTAGCGACCCATTACACTAAACGACGCACCAGCGATCCCAAAAACGATACGACCTGGTCAGTAGCACTGGTGCGTCGCTACATGATCGCTGGTGAGCTCTCAAACAGGCAGACTCACCAGCGATCAGGACCAGTGAGCACGCTGGTATCCAGGGTACACAGCGGGTAACTAAGGGATGCTCGCGCTTAGTTACCTGCTATTTACCCTGGATACCAGCTCCCAGCGTCTGCATACAGCGCTGGGAGCTCGCTGATAGTTGGTCTCTCGCTGCCACATGCAGCAATGCGTGCTGGGCAGCAGGAGACCAACGATCAAAAAATGGCCCAGGACATTCCTGCACGATCAGCGATACCCGGTGGGGTGGGGGCGGTCGCTGATGCATGGCACACAGCGAGATCGCTGATGCGTCACAAAATCGGTGACACATCAGCGATCTCGCTAGCGATCTCTCGCTAGCTGTGTGTGAAGTACCCCTTACTCTTATGTCTCTATTGTCTGTACAAGTCCCTTCTGAAATGTAAATTGCTGCAAAATATTTTGCCACTAAAGAAATTTAAGTTTTACTACGTTTGGCACAACTCTTAAAAATACATGATTAGACCTCAACGTCTTTCATATTTGCTTGATAAGAATAGACTCGGGGAAAGCATAGATTCCCCATAGTCAGTGCTCTCCTGGACACTGTTACCACTTGACTTCAACACTGAGGCCAGAACCTTTTTTTCCTTCATTTTTTAATTAAAAAAAAAAAAAAAAAAAAAATTTTATTTGAGGGATGCATAGCAGGAAAAAAGTTTCCTTTTATCTACATTAGCACTTAAATGACAAGAAATAAGATCATTGCGATTTCTACGTTGGACAATCTTGGAAACACTGTCCAAAATCCAAGTAGAAGGTCCTTTAGCTAGTTTATTATGGGTTAGATCTATATATAAATTGCTGTTGCTACAATTCCTTTTATGTAGTAAGTTCACCATCCCAGATTGACGGTGTGTTTTGGGGGTTTCTCTATTTGAGTATTTCTTTCTATCCACCGTACTGGAACGAATTTTCTTGGAGATCCGTTCAGCCGTTCCAGTACGGTGGATAGTGTCTTGCTGGTTTTCCCTTTTTATATCCCTCAGTCAGTTCTTGATTTTTTTTCTGATGTTCTTTTTTTATTTTTTCACATTTTTTCTTAAGTTTTTCTGTGAATTTAATAAAGAAATACTGTGATTTTTTTTATGTAGAATTTAATGGTGTTTTTATGATGTGATTGATTTATACGTCACAGTATGAACTTTTTACTTTTTGTAAAAAAAAAAAAAAAAAAAAATTGTGACTATTGGCGCCAATTTTAAATGTGAGGTGTATTTAAGCTGGCAGTAATGCCACTTTTTCATGTATCCCCTGAGGAAGAAGTTCATGCTTCAGAACGCGTTGGGAATAAAAACATTGATCTTTTAATACATCGGTAATTGTGCAATATGTTAAGCAGCGCACGAAGTCCAAAAAAAGCTTCATAGGATCTGATAGATCAGATGATTGACATCCTCCACATGCGGACCTGATTGTTGGGCCATAACAAAAAACCTGATGCATGTGCACTATGTTCTGCCTTTTGAGAATGCACAGTGAAGATGGGAGTGTCAGAATTTTACATGTGTGCGTGAGATTTGTGATGGTTGGAGAATGGGGTCAGTGTATGGCAGATGTCAGTCATGCTCAATTAAACGTGATTACTGGTTCGACTCCTTGCTGGAACATTGCGGCTCATACTCGTATGACGAGGGCGACGTTATAGTTTTTTTGTTTTTTTGAGAAATGGTTAAATGGCACTTGCATTATATTAATACATGATTAGGCTTCTTTAATGTTCTGACTGCTTAGGAGGCTGGATGGTTCCCTCCTAATACCTGATAACGACTTTCTGAATCCTGGTGACCTAGTTGGCGGTTAATGTAGTAGATCATGCTTGCATTCATTAAACCCTATGGAATGCGCTATTTCTATTGACCGGTGCAATACTTCGCATCATTGCTACCAAACCGTTTTAATAGGATCAAACACTTGTAACAATAGAAAACCTGAAAAGGCATAAGGTGCCCACACCCACCTAAAGACATGACCGAGCCAGCCGACAAGTTTTAGGTAAGACGCCCCTCTGATATGCATTAAATAGCTGTTGGCCAAATGATTGTGCAGCTGATAGCTATGTTTCCCAGCCCCAGCGTATACGGGGAGCGTTCAGCTAGTCTGTAAGCACTGCTGTCAGACCTTGGAGGCTAATCTACTGGAGAACAAAAGAAACTAATGCATATGATGAGCGGGGATGTTGCTGTAGATAAGTTTAGACTGTTGGCTGCTTCCCCCAAGGATTGTCTTTGGGGGCCTTCACCTGTGCGTTTTTTTTTTCCATTCTCCCTTGTTCTTAAAGGGGTTTTCCCACAAACAAAAGTTCATTTTAATCAATAGTTTTTGGAATAATAAACTCCACAATTTGTTTTAATAAAATGTTCCTGTGCTGAGATATAAATGTGCCCCTGCTGTGTACTGTGTAATGGCTGTGTCTTAAGGCCCTTTTACATTTAGCAATGCACCAGCGATCCGACGAGTGATCCGACCCGGTCAGGATCGTTGGTGCATCGCTAAATGATCGCTAGTGAGCTTTCACACAAAGACCTCAGTGATTCAGCAGCGACGCAGCGGACGATACTCACCTTTCACACACAGCGATCCTGACGTCCTCCCGCCCGCCTCCACGCGTCGCTCGTCGTCACAGCAGGAAGCTGACGACGAGAAATGGAGCCGCCCAATCTCGCGCGATCAGCGATGGACAGCGGGGGAGCCGGTCGTTGGTAAGTATCACACATAGCGATATCGCTAGCAATATCGCTATAACGTCACAAAACCGGTGACGTTATAGCGATATTGCTAGCGATATCGCTTAGTGTAAAACCCCCTTTACCGTACAGGGACATCGTCTGATCATGCTACAGCTCCTGGGCAGGGGAGGAAGAAAGAGTATACAGACATTACAGGAGGGGATTGCAAATTATTTTTTCTTTGAAGTAAACATTGCTTAACCACTTCATGACGGAGCCCTTCGTTTTTGCGTTTGTTTTTCGCTCCCTTTCCCAGAGCCATAACTTTTTATTTTTCCGTCAGTATGGCCATGTGAGGGCTTATTTTATGCGTGACGCATTGTACTTTTGAAAGACACCATTGGTTCTACCATATCATGTACTCAAAAATGGGAAAAAACAATTCCAATTCCAAGTGCGGTGAAATTGCAAAAACAGTGCAATTCCACAACTGTTTGTTTTTATTTTTAACCATGTTCCCCAAATGTTAAAACTGGCTTGTCATTATGATTCTCCAGATCAATACAAGTTCATAGACGCCAAACATGTCTAGGTTCTTTTTTAAGTGGTGAAAAAAAATCCAAAGTTTCGTTAAAGAAGAAGAAAATCGTCATTTTCTGAGACCCGAAGCATCCCCATTTTTCAGGATCACTGGTTGGGTGAGGGCTTATTTTTTGTGTGCTGAGCTTACATTTTTAATGATACCATTTTGGTGCAGATACGATCTTTTGATCGTTCGTTATTGCAGTTTAATGCAATGTTGCGGCAACCAAAAAAGTAATTCTGGCGTTTTGACTTTTTTTTTCGTTACGCCGTTTAGCAAAAGGGGGGTCATTTGAATGTATGTATATAATATAATTTTTTAAAGATATTTGTAAACTTTTTTTTTTTTTTTTACTTTTGGCATGCTTCAATAGTCTCCATTGGAGATTAGAAGCTGCCATAACTCGATCAGCTCTGCTACATACAGGCAATGACCAGATTACTTGTATGTAGCAGAATTGCTGACTTGCTATTATGAGTGCCGAACATCGAGCGGCGTTCATAGCAATCCGGCAGTGACAACCATAGATGTCTGCAGTACACCTCTGGTTGTCATGCCGACCCATTGGTGACCTGCGATCACATGACTGGGTCACCGATGGGTTGGATTTCTGTCTCGCTTGCATTAAATGCTGCTGTCAGTTTGGCGGGTTAACAGCCGTGGGTGGATCGCGATTCCACCCGTGGCTGTTACGGGCGCATGTAAGCTGTTCAAAACAGCGTCTGAGCCCACATCAAAGTGGGAGACACGACATGTGCAGTACTAGTATGGCGCATGATGTCAAGGGGTTAAAGGCAGGTAAATTTTTTACCTCCAAACAAAGAATCTGCTGCGATCCCATGCTGTAATATCTGTATTTTCTTATTTTTTTTTTCTTCCTCCTTTGCCCAGGAGATGTGGTATGTTCAGACTATATTCCTGTACAATAAGCCACAGCCATTACACAGTACAAAGCAGGGGCACATTTATAATATCTCAGCACAGGAACATTTTTTAATACATAATTGTGGAAATTATTCCAAGATATATTGATTAAAATGACTTTCACTCGCAGGAAAAAACACTTTATGGCTACTTTCACATTTCCGGATTTTAAATCCGGCGGGCTGCGGCGTAAAGTTATCAAACCTGATCCGGTAGGAGCCGCAGCCCGCCGGATCATCTGTTTTTGCCGGATAAGGTGCAGGAGAGGGAGAGGGAAAGAGTCTTCGCGCATGCGCTCTGCAAAAAAGCGGTCCGGCGCTGTCAAAAAAACGTTGCATGGAACGTTTTTTTGCAGACGCCGGACAAGCATTTTTTGCCGTTTCCGGCTAAAGCCGGACACGCCGCATGGCCATCAGGCGCAATGCGGCGATAATGTAAGTCTATGGGAAAAAAAGCCGGATCCGGTGGCAGCAGGCGCTGGATCCGGTTTTTCCATTTTTCGCCGCATCGCGCCTGATGCTTCAAAACGGAAATGTGAAAGTAGCCTAAGCATGGTCTTAAAGTCAGCAAACTTGGCTCTCAAAAACTTTCATCTGTAATCTAATAGGGCTGTAATGGCTGCTGTCTCTGAGATTGCTGCCGAATAGGTCACTTTTTTTAAAGATGTTCACACAAGATTACCTCTTAATGAAAATAGTTGCTTGTCGTTTTTTAGACATCGCACATAGATCTGTAGCGCTTACATCTCAATAGCCATAATTTAAATACAGATGAAGTGGGCGTATAAGTCCGTGCATTTCAATGGGAGATCCCTGGTGATAAATCCGGTGGTGCATGACCTGGAAGACTATAATGTAATCTCAAATGGCAGCCTACAGCATGCGGCAGGTATTTTAAGTTTAAGAAAACACATTACTGGGTCCCTGATTTTCTTCATGGTCATTTTTCTTGTTTAAGTGCATGTTCACACAGAATTTTTTTGCACGCAAGTTTTGATGAAAATCCACAACAATGTAAAGAATATTGCAGCGTTTTTTTTTATATGAAGTCTGAAGCGGATCAACCACTCCACAAAAGCCTAATCTGTTCTGCTTGTTTTGGGTAATTGATGTCTTGATTTAGCATCTTGGCTTCAGAATTGTCTTCTATGATGTATCACAGATTAGATTGTGCCTATTAGAATCTTCTGATCCATATGAACTTGGTGACCCACCCTGACTTTTCAGTCTTAAAACCTTTCCGAAACTTAAGTCTAGATAAAAATATTTCTCATACTTGCTTTAAACTGGTTCTTTGTAATTACAGCCTTACAAAGTTTGCCTTAATTACTGTCCTTTTCTGAGCAGGCTGACCTCACTTTGTTCTAGGACTGAGACCATTTCTAAATGTAAATTTTTTTTTTTTGTTTACCAACCTTAAAAGCTTTAGCATTTGCTGTAATTGCATTAAGAATGCATACCATCCTCCTTTTGATATGCTGATTGCCTATCTCCCAAGAACAAAACCCTGGGGTTTTACTATTGTGATGAATGACTTGACCTACAGTGATGGATGAGATAGGCAGGATGACTCCACACTGTAAAATCTTTGAAGGTTGGACACCATTTGTGATGCTGGGAGCACTTGGAATCATTACCACTGATTTAAGTAGATATGGCTTCTATAGGCAAGTTTTTTTTTTTTGTTTTTTTTTTTCTTCTTGATGTTAAATTTTCTTTGAAAAAGGGACTAATGTTAAGTTTACCTAAGATTGCACTAAAATAAGCCATCCAGTGTTCTTTCTGCTATTTTATTTTTTAACATTATTGCATTTAAGGAGAAAACCTTTTAACTTGAAATTTGTAGGCTCTATTCACACTAGTATTCTAGGAGCTCGCGCAAGTCCATTGGTAGAGTTGTCATGGCTCAGTTATAAGGTGAATTTACACTGGCCGGTAATCAGTAAATAGTATTCCTACGAATACTTCTTCTGAATAATCTTAATGTTGACAGGTTAAGAACGAGCAAAGCACTTGTTCGTCTGGTGAAATGATTTTTAGGCTATGTGCCCACATGTTTTAAAACGCTCAAAAAACCGGACTCCTTCCCAGAAAACGCACGTTTTATTTCTGTGCGATTTTTGCACAAAAAATTCGCGTTTTTGATGCGTTTTTTCTGGAAACATTGGAAACAGCTAAAAACGCAGACCTATGCGGAAAATGAGCATGCTGCGTTTTTAGCCACTAAGCGTTTTCTGAGCGGAAAAAAACGCACTGGCACAAAAAGGCCAAAATGCATTAAATTGAATGTGAAGCTTATTTTAAGCGTTTCTGAAGCGTCTGATCCGGCACAAACGCTTCAAAAACGCAACGTGGGCACAAAGCCTTAAGCTTCCGGTGTAATCAGGACATGTGGTGGTCTGTGCGCATGGAGGTGCAGTCTGCGTGCCAGAACAGGCTGTTAACTGCAAATCTGAGAATTTGTTAGATTTTGTCATTTGAATCTTTAGTTGAGCATCTTTTTAGTAACTTGGCTATGAAAAAAATTGTTTTTGCTGGTCCTTTACTCATTTTTTTTTTTTTCTCTTCACTGTTCTGATTTTACGTTCTCTTCATAAGAAGATTGCAGTGGCGGGTTTTGCTCTGAATGTGACACTCCTGGCCGCCGCTTGACCTTTTTGTAGGTGTGTACGCCTATAATGTGCAATTGCTCTATTTTAAGACCACTTTCATTACTAAATGACTTTCAGTGAAGAATAGGCTGTTTAGATTAGCCTAACTTGGTCACAGGCCCATCAATGCTTGGATTGATGCTAATTTAGTGCGGGTTTTATAGTAGGCCCGTAACTTAATGATTATGGCTTTTTCATATGACAGAATAAGTGTTTTTTTTTTCCTTCCCCCTCCTTTCAGCCTAGGGTTGGGCAGTTATTTAGGCTCCAGAGCTTAGAGAATTTTATGGGCTCCTTCTAGCAATGGCTTTCAGATGGAATGTCCCAGGCTTTTGTTTACTGGGAATGAACTCCAAATTTTCACATACAGGAGCACTCTGCAGGTAGCCAAGATGGTTAGGGATTTAGGCCATGACCTCATACCCTGGTGCCTAATTAACTTTGAGATACTATTAGGAAGGAAATGTAGATGTTTGGAAATGGGAAATGCTGCATTTCTAGTTATTTAGTACCCGTAGGAATTTGGCTATCTGATTAAGGTTTTCACCCAGGTGGTCTCTAACTTTCCTTTACTTCATAAATTGTAACACACTATATACTGTAACTTTGCATATAGCAAATTATAAAACCAATCTGTACTTTTCTTTTCTTTCATATTTCCCGTTCATTTCTATGTGGAGCTAATGTTTAATTTAATGTGGTAGCAAATACATGCTGCCCGAACCACAGGCAGAATGTATTTTACACTGATGCTATCATTTCAGCCAGATACGGTTTACTTTGAAACACGGCTTTTCAGAGAAACCTTACAATGAATGTTGGGTTCACATTAGTTCTTTGCTTTGGGGCTTCCTTCTGGGAAAAAAAGTAGTTGTGTTTTATTGCAGACATGGCCATTAAAGAAGTTGAAAGGGGTTGAGCCTTCATTTTTCTTTCTGAGGAACATTGCTAAAATTAAACCCCTTATTCCACCAGAAGACCTCTCGACACGAAGTGCCATCACAATCTCCGAGCTGGACTGTTGTAATGCCCTTTACAAAGGCCTCCTAAACAAAGCAATATAATGCCTTCAATTAGGAGAGCATGTAAAAAATGCACCAAAAAGTAAAAAAATGAAAATAGTATTTATTAGTTAAAATAATGGCGTGAGAGAAAGGGGATTACTAGCCAAAATGCGTGTTGGGGTCATGGCACTGCAATATCTAGGTAACTTTTCATTATTGTATCTACATTTATGCCCTCTAGAAGGCTATCACTTGATTTTGAATTTGACCTAAACATCAGGACATAAGCTTGTGGTTGCTCCTAGGATATATATTATTGTCCTACTATGCTGCAAATGGGAGTTTCCTAACGACTTACTAATGTCCTGATCCGCATCCCATTGCACACTGTCTTGCGAACTACGATCTATGTATGTATGTGTGTGTGTGTGTATGTATATATGTATGTGTGTGTGTGTGTATATGTGTGTATATATATATATATATATATATATATATATATATATATACACTTTTCCATGCTCTCTTGCAGTGCCACTTCTTGGTCATTAATTGTCATCACCTTAGCCTTTAATATTATGTACTATTTTAACTATTAATAAATACTACGCTTTGGTTCATTTTTCTATATGCTCTTCATGTCATATAAATTTTTTCTTTTTTCAGCATTATTACTCCTAAACTAATATTGGAAAAGTTTAGCTTCTCTTTAGTGACCAGCTGAGCATGAAGTTTTTCCGGCAATGATCCATAACAGAAAAGCGTGCAAATTATTGTTTTTCAATTGCAAGCGCTGACTGTTTTTTTGTGTAGCATTATCTACCAAAGTTTTTCACCTCTTAACAAGCCATACAAGATGACCAGGGATAAATGCCAAGCCAGAAACTCATGTACGGACTGTTTTCAGGTTGTTGCTAAGGTCTTCTCTATATTGACAAGGGACAAAGTGCAGCCCATAGTCCATATGCAGCCCTTTGTCTATTCCTGTCTGGCCCATGGACCAAAATCTCAAAAGGGGTTAGACACAGTGACCTGCACCATGTGGCTGTCCTCTGCCCAGGATCTTAATTTCAGCAGTATTTGCATCATCAAGGCATCAGTGTCTGTGAATGCAATGATAGAGGTGGGAGCTACTACTTTCTCCCTGTTTCATCATTGCCATTGCATCGGAGTCTCGTAGTGCAATATCGTCACCAGAATAGTGCTTGCTGTGTTGTTTTTTTTTTGTACTTTTGCAAGGACAGTCCATCATACTGTGTGGGTGGCTGTTGAAGGTATATACGCAAGACTATAACAATAGTAGTATGAATATAAAAGTTATAAAAACTAATGTTTTAATTAGCTGCTACGGCTATAAATGCACGTCTGGAACATATTAGTGGTAGTCAACATATTTAATGCTGCTCAATATTAAGTAATTAATGGTAGTAAGAGTAATATTTTTAATATTTTAGAATTACCGTAATATCGAATTGTTGGTTTGACTCCAACACAGTCAGTCTCATGTGGTCCCTTGGGATACTTAATTGCCCACCCATGATATAGAATGTAGTAACCAAGGAAAAAAGCTAAATATAAAAGGAGCATGAATGTGACGAATGACTGTGATATCCCGAATGGTGACATTAAAGATGAGTTTATTGCTATGTGGACAATGCATTTCTGCAACTTTCTTATTCAGCTCACATTCATGCTAGAGAGATTCACTGATGGGCTTGCCAAGAAGAAGCCCCCATACACAGTTTAAGTGCTTTCTAGGTTTGTGCCTATTGTGAGAATAATCACATCAGGTGTGCCTCTAAAATTTGGAAGTTTATTTTGTTGAGGTCAAAGACTGATCTACTACCTTAGTGGAGCACTGCTATCCATTTTCATAACCAGTATGACATGTTATGACTGACATTTCTCACTGCAGAGCTGTGTGATTTCTGTAGAGTACAGCAGAGAAATGTTGTGGTCATTACAAACACATCTGCAATCTCCTCTTGTAGTGTTGTCGGCTCTGCTGCTCTCTCCTCTCAGACTCTGCAATTTCTTCAACTTTTCCCTCACTGGCAATCTGCAGAGGTACAGCGGCAGGCCTGGGAGCCCTGAGAGGAGAGCTACCACTGCTGATGTGTTTGTACAAAGTTCAGCTCCGTTGTGCTGTTAATCTGCTTTCATGATTGCACTTCAGGGCTGTGTGAGATTATAACTTTCAGTCATATCCACACAGGAAGCACCCCCTTTCATTATAATAAGCTCTAGAGCCACATTCACATAGACCTTTGTCTGGCCCATAGATCCTAATGGCTCATTCACAGATTAAAACAGATTTTTCTTGTAGATATCAGTAAATTAAACTTTCTGTGACTTTGATATTCATGTAGATGGCTTAGGAGGGTTGATCCTACTGACAGATCCCATTTATGAAAATGGGTGACTGAAATCTGTGATTAGCTTTATTTTTAGTGTTGTACAATGTAATATTTTCATTGCTTTATATTTGATGGCAATGTAAAGTAGGAGTAAATGTAAAGTTAGAACAGAAGTTTAATTGCCATTAAATATTCTTGACCCCCCCCCCCCCCCCCAATATACAGTATATGTATTGGAGAAGAGTAAGAATTTTCATTGTGTAGTAATGATGGATGTGTGTTCCTGTGTAGATTTCTCCTCCTGTGATCTGGACATAGTGCAGCCTTTTGTTTTTGTTCATTCGGGCAATAAGGAACTTGATGTATTTTGATGTGTATATTGTTTCTCTGTTGGTGTGAATCTGTACTCTATTTAGTACGGGCTAATTTTATCCCAAGTATATGTGTACACCTGTAAGTTATAATGTTTAAGTAAAGAACCTTTCATTTTAGGTTAATTTTTGGTGGATGCACTGTTAAATAAAAACTTAGACCAAGGCATGTGCTAGCTTTATCGGGTCATAAAGACATTATTTTCACTGTAAATTAAGCTTGTAGGTCAATAGAACCTCTCGCTTAAAGAAAAGGTTAAATGCTTTTGTAGATATACCTGAGCTCTGCTGACTTTGGGTCCTTTTTTACCATGACATCGTATGATTCCATTGCATAGCTATTTATTGCTTTTTTGGAGCGTGATATGTGAAATTTCTTCTTGCATTCAACTGGGTGTTTATCCAGAGTCGTGGTTGGTGGCACGCACTTTCATCCTTCCATTCTATATGCTGCCAATAACAGCTTGGCCGCATCTGGTAGTGCATGCCCTCAAAGATGCTGAAAAAAACATCAGAGCAGCAGAGATTTCACATGCTTCGCTCCAATAGCAACAAATGTGTATATCTCTGCAATGGAGCGACACAGTGCAAAATTAGGGAGGGAAAAGGGGCCGAATCAGGGAAGCTCAGGAATTTTTATAAGGTATTTAACACAACAATTTTGAGCAAGTGACTGGTCCTCTTTGAATACTTTGAGTCTCAAACTCCTCAGTGGGCAAAGTGTTTTCTCTTTTTAGATCTCCATTTGCCTATTTAGACTCAATAAACCTTTTTTTTTTATATAACTTATTTCATATATTGGGTCTTAATTGTTCAGTGTATTGTTACAGCAGTTTCCATGCTAGAGTAGCAGTTCTGTATTTAAAGCCGAAAATGGTTTTTCCCAATTCCTTTGAATACAAGATGCCTTCACCAACTACAAATATCCAATACCATCATATAAGCAAGATGTCATTCAACAAATAACCTAGAAATTGCTTGTTGGCCTAGTGGCTATGTTCTTAAACGATCAGAAAAACATTGCGTTACCCTGCACATTTCATTATAATTTTTTTTTTTTTTCTTTTTAAGCGTTAACATGTGTCTTGGGTTTGAGAGTGTATGCATTTTTAATACTTGCTATTTCTTCTGGTTTCCACTTGGCAAATGACCAATGTTTAGCTGAACGGTCACAATGACAATTTAGCTATTTTTACTGCAGAGGATCCTTGGTGAGCGCACGAAGTTGCACGCACCCCATAGTGTCCCAGATTTAACTTGTTTTGGAAAATAGTCAAATATAAATCACTGTATGCTAACTAGCTACCAGGGCATTCATTCACTGAGATTATTCCTGGATTTCATTTTGTACCTCCTCCATGTGTGATTGATGTCCACCCCACCGGTCGGCCAAGCAGGAGTGTCATGTGTCGTGCGCCATTAAAGCATTGGAGAGTACATTCAGCTTCAATAATAATAATTTTTATTTCTATAGCGCCGACATATTCCGCAGCACTTTACATTTCAGAGGGGATTTGTACAGACAATAGACATTACAGCATAACAATAATCACATAGATTATAACAAATAACAAGAGGAGTGAGGGCCCTGCTCGCAAGCTTACAGTCTATGAGGAAAGAGGTAGACACGAAAGGTGGGTGGTAACAGTTGCCCTGATTGTATGGACCAGCCATAATGTTAAGTGTGTAACAGTACAGACACCGAGGGCTAATGGATGCATAAAGCATGTGGGAACATGCTTCAATGTATATAACCAGATAGGCATAATGAGCGTTTCACTCAGCCAACCAGTGAGGAGGACATCAATTATACACAAACATGACTGAAGTCTCTGATGCAGGGACTAGTTTCTGTGAAGGGCTAGTCCAGTAGGGCATTCCTATTTAATTTACATATTGCAACAATTATATATTTGAATATATGCCAAAATGTCTGGAACACCTTGGACATTTTAAGACTGAAAAAAAAAAATGCAGTTTTGGAAGCTTGGGTGGACCTGACAGGTTCCCTTTTAAAAATGTTAATTACTGTGTTACATGTTCAGTGACTCCTTTTGTTTAATGTTTTTTGGTCAGTGGTCATCCGGTAGAATTCTAGTTCTGATGTTTTAGTTGATCATGATGGATGATTTCAGCATGACTGATCTTTCAGCAGGTGCAATTGAACACATGATCATTTTAGCTGATGGGGAGATCATCATTTGAAACCTTCGTCTTAGAAGTTTGAACAACTGTATTGGCCATAGTGGTCTGAAGCGTGTGTGATCGACTAGTTTTTGGCAGAGCACTTGTTTAACAGATAACTATTTGTTCAATGATCACCTTATGGTTCATTTATACAAGTAGATAATTGGTGAACAATTAAACAACTTTGTGACCTTGCTGGCCATCACCTGATGAACAATGATAATGGGGGGGGGGGGGGGGGAGAATCATGGTCTGCAGTGCATTGCCCCTTGAAAATAGAGGATATGCTGCTGATAACATGATACTGCGTCATACTAGCCATCGTTTTGTCCTCATCGTTTGCTGGCCTGTCTAAACAGATTGATAATCATGGGCCTAATGACTTGTGTCTAGTCGATCGGGTGCTAGTTAATGATGTATTGACAAGCCAAAATCTTCCATGTTAAGGCTCCCATAAACATTAGATAAAAGTAGTTGAAATCTGCAGGATCAGACAATCTTGAGTGCATGGAGCCCTCCAGTCTGCCCCAAGCAGTGATTTTAGGGGATAGTTTGCCTGCAGAATGAAAGTGAAAACCAGTTCCTTGTATCACTGCCAGATTCCACTTGCCCCATGGATAAGAGCTTGTGTTGTCTAAGGCCTCTTTCACACTTCAGTTTTTTGCATCAGTTCAAATCCGCCAAAAAGTCAGACAAGCGGATCCGTTCTGAACTGATGTGAACGGATGGAAATTTAAAGGAACCGCTGGCGAGAGAGAGAGAGAATTTTTTTTTTTTCTTTTTTCTTTTGGTCCGGCACCCAGAAAGAATTTCGGATTAAATGAGTGTCTGGAGGATCCGCCAGAGGGAAAAAACGTTGCAAGCTCCGTTTTGAAATCTTTGAGGATGGTGACGGACAGCAACTTTTGGCGGATCCTCAAAAAAAACGGATGCAACGGACAGCAATCCGTCACAATCCGCCATTAATGGAAGTCAATGGGGGAAAAAAACGGATCCTCAAAAGAAAATTCAGGATCCGTTTTTTTCAAAACCTGGCGGATTGTGACTGATTGTAAAAAACTGAAGTGTGAAAGAGGCCTAAGCTGACATTCATGTGTATGGGGAGTTCAGGAGAGATGTATTTCTAAGTTGTATGGATAACTTTCTTGTGACCATACACACACATTTATAGTACATAGAAGTTGATGAAAATGGTCCATATTGACTGGATGATGGATTGACTTGCTGACCTGGTGAAAGGAACAATCGATTGGAAGTATTAAGGCCCCGTTACACACAACAATGTCCCAGCAATCCCACCAACGATCCGACGTGGATGGGATCACTGGGACATAGTTAGGCTGATCGCTGGTGACCTGTCACATAGACTCGCCAGCAATCAGGACCAGCGAGCAAGCTGGTATCTAGGGTAAACAGCGGGTATCCAAGAGCCGCGCAGCTCTTAGTTACCCGCTGTTTACCCTAGATACCAGCATGTAGCGTCGCTGATCATTGGCCTCCCGCTGCCACATGCAGGGATGCGTGCTGGCCAGCGGGAGACCAACTATAAAAAAAAAAAAAAATGGTCCTGGACGATCCTGCACGATCCACAATACCCGGTGGGGGCGGTCGCTGATGGATGTCACACACAGGGAGATCGCTGGAGAGATTGCTGATGTGTCACAAAATCAGCGATCTCACTGTGATGGGGCCCTAGATTTCATCTTCTGATATGCATGAAACCACCATTTGTGCAGCCATTGAAGGTTATCGGCCGATGTGATCTGAAATGTGTATGAGGCAGTCACTGATCACTTGTCCGTTTTCAGTACATGTATGTTTTCCAATTGATAACTTGACTCAGTAGAGAAGTGATTTTGTCATCAGATTATCTGGTCTTGTTTAATGTCTTCCCTTTTGAAAGGGTTGTAGTGTCCATGTCATTGAGGACAAACACAGGCTGCAGTACCTGGAGATGTTATCTGGTCCTCACTCACCAGGGTATTCTCTGTACTAGGAGCAGCTGTCACTCCAGGCTTTGTAAGATGGATGGCTCTCAAGTGAGCTGCTTCCAGCAAATGGTGCAGCAAGAAAGGTTTTGGTGATTGGGAAGCCCAGGGAACAGACAAGGCAATGCTGTAAGAAATCAAGACTAAGCAGTTCACTTAAGAACAAAGATGGATCGCATGTCTTATTCTAAAGCTCCTGAAAAGTGAGACCATCAGGTTTCTTAATCCGAGGTGGTCCTTTCCTATTGATATTGGTTTCAGTTATGTGTCACATTTATTGTGGGCTCAAGTGATTTTACTAGCCTTCATGTAGTAGTATATTCTTTTATATTTGCTACTACATATAACTTTTTTGGTTATTTATCTCAGGGTTGCTAAATTCTATACACCAGTATGAAAAAATATTAACCGGTAGTTTTTTTTCTTTTTTTTTTTTTTTTTTTCTGTTGCCAATCTATAATTTTAATCAGAATTATATTTGAATACCTGTGGGTGGCAAATATTAGTGCTGGGTTTCACTGAGACAAGTTCACAAAAACAAATAAAAAAAAAATGATCAGCAGCCAGTCAGTGTAAATAATGGTGATCATGTCAGGAGCAGCAAAGAATGTCTCTGCATTTAGGAGGATGTTTTTTTTCTAAATGAAGAGCTGGGGCCAACGGTTTGATCTTTGTGTATTTCTTCAGCTTTAACGAAATACAAGTAACTCCACTTTTAGGTGAAGTGTGCTTCACATGTCGAGGGGGGAAAATGCCATTCATGGACCCAAATAAGCAAGATTAGGTTGCAATTGTAGCTTATTTGCTATCATTAGCGTGCCTATGAAAGTCTACAGTTTTCTCAAAAGCAATATAGTCTGACCTTGTAGGCCATCTGTGACTGTTCATATCGGTGGTGAAACTGGCCCCCCCACACCAAGGCAGCATACAAGTCTACTGAGAATTGTACAAATGGATTCTTTTGTCTCTTATTTGTGGAATTGATTGACGTGGTGAATGGATGCAGCTGAATCTAGCTTCTACTTGTGTACCTTAATTAGTTCTATTTGTAACTTGTATAGACATACGGTGGATATACAACAGGTTTTTAAAGTTTTATTAAATGAGTCTTGGCATGGGCTGATGTGTATTCTAGTTACCGGTGTTGAGTGTGTGTTCCTTAGTAAATGGAAATTAGTTTTTTCTAAATATACTTGTGCTCATTTTAATATGTTGCTTTTATTAGGTTTTGGTGAAGTGCTCTTCAGCTTGTGAATTGGCAACAATGGCTTTCATCTAGTTAAACTGATTATTGCCAAGGTAGGTAAAATAGGTAAGCTTTTTAATATACAGTGTATAAGCCGACCCGTGTATAAGCCAACCCCCCCAATTTTGCCTCAAAAACAACTGGGAAAATGTATTGACTCGTGTATAAGCAGAGTGTGGAATCCATAGACTATGCCCCCATATGCTGCTCCATATACTATGCACCTATATGCTGCTGCATAGACTATGCCCCCATATGCTTCTCCATAGACTATGCCCCCCATATGCTGTCCCATAGACTATGCCCCCTTATGCTGCAAAAAAAAAAAGCCATACTCTCCTCTCCTGGGTCCATCGCCGCTGTCTGCCGCTTCTTGTGTCAGTGACTGTTAAGCCAGCAGATGTGCGGCGTGCACTAACCACGTCACCGCCCCCTGCTGCCTAAACGTCACCGACACAGGATGCAGCAGAGACAGCGGTGGACCGGGGGACAGGTGAATATCGCTATACTCACCCATCCTGCCGCTGTCTCTGCAGCCTCGCTTCTCCACTGTCTCCCCTCCTGTCTTCAGTGGTCACGTGGTACTGCTCATTACACTCATGAATATGCGCATATTCATGAGTAATGAGCGGTACCACATGACTGCCGAAGGGAGGCAGTGGAGGAGTGAGGCTGCAGAGGCCGCAGCAGGACAGGTATGTATGATCTCTGACACCCTCGCTCCCCCGCCGACCCCAGGTATAAGCTGAGAGGGGGACTTTAAGCCCAAAAAAATGGGCTGAAAATCTCTGCTTATACACGAGTATATATGGTACTTTAAGTTGAATATATTTGCAGTTATTGAAAAATGACTATTAATTTCAATAAATGTAAGAGATCATTTTTATGGTTCATACCATTTGGATACTTGAAGAATCCATGATGGCTTCCCGCAACACGAGTTCTTTTTGCCAATGAATAGGTGACTTATAGGCGCTTCTCGATTACTAAGCCTTGGGCTTGATGTCACCAGACAATACAAAGGTGACGTCAACCCCATAAATATGAACCCCACTTGCCACCGCTACAGGATAAGTGGGAAGAGCCGGGTAAAGTGCCACAATTGGCGCATCTTTGGATATGCCAATTATGGGCGGTTGTGGGCTGCTATTTTTAGGCTGGTGAAGGCCAAAATCCATGAGTCTCGCCAGCCTGAGAATGCCAGGCTGCATCTGTCTGTGTTTTCCTTGGCTGGTTAACAAAAATAGGGGGACCCTCACCTTTTTAATTTTTTTTTTTTTTTTGTTTTATTTTGGGGGAGGGGATCCCACTATTTTTGGTAACTATCCAAGGTAAGCAGTCTGCTCCTACCTGGTATTATCAGGCTGGTAAGGTTCATGGATATCGATCCTTACCAGCCTGAATTACCAGTCCCCGGTAGTCTGCTTTACTCTGGCTGGTTAACAAACATAGGGGGACCCCACGGTGTTTTGTTTTTTTTTTTTTTTTTTTTTTTTTTTTAATATTTAGCAGGGGACATCTCTGTGCTTTCCTCCACTTCCTTTGTCATGTACTTTTGGCTGTGTCACAAGATTTACCATTATTTAAGTTAGTACAGATGCGTGGTAAGCTGCGTTCCCGCACTTAATACGCATGTGATTAGGAAGATAATGTGGTTTTACCGCATCTAATAGTGTATGGGTAATTTATGCAGCGGAGACGGAGTGTCTCCACTACATTGACATGCTGTGGTCTGGAAAGACGCGCCGCATATCCATCTCTGCGGGTGAGCCGTGGTCATCGGTGCACACATAGTGGGCATGGGATTTCTTGAAATCCCATCCAATATGCTGTAATAGCTGGACGCTGCAGGCTGGATGCTACGGTTGTATGCAGCGTTCAACCCTCAGCGTTAAAGGGAATCTGTCACCCTTTTTTTGGCCTTTCAGCTGCCGGCATAGACATCGGGGGCTCATCTACAGCATTCTGTAATGCTGTAGATAAGCCTCCGATGTAACCTGAGAAGAAAAGCACGTTATATTATACTCACCGAGGTGGGCGGTCCGGTCCGATGGGTGTCACCGTCCCGCCCGGCGCCTCCCATCATGCGGTGACGTCCTCTTCTCGCGTCCTGTAATGGCTCCGGCGTAGGCGCAACAGGGCAGTTGAGGGCAGAGCAAAGTCCTGCAGTGCGCAGGCGTCTGGAGAGGTCTGGCGCCTGCGCACTGCAGAATTCTGCTCTGCCCTCAACAGGGCAGAGCAATGCACCTGCGCTGGAGCCATTTCAGGACGGGAGAAGAGGATGTCACCGCATGATGGGAGGCGCCGGGCGGGACGGTGACACCCATCGGACCGGACCGCCCACCTCGGTGAGTATAATATAACGTGTTTTTCTTCTTTCAGGTTATATCGGGGGCTTATCTACAGCATTACAGAATGCAGTAGATAAGCCCTCGATGTCTGCCAGCAGCCAATAGGGGGAAAAAAGGGTGACAGATTCCTTTTTATTGACCGTGGGAATATACCCCAATATATCTGCAAACAGGAAATCGCTTTTTTTTTTTTTTTTTTTTTTTTCTTTCCCTGAAGCCAACATTCAACTAGCTTTATTTCAAGTGACCAAAGAACGCGTGCAATGAAAACACATCAAAAATGCATGTAAAAAGACACAAAAACGCAGGTGACCTGTCAGTGACCTCAGATCTTCACCTGCGTCAAATCCTGAACAAAATACTGATCCATTCCTGATGGTGTGCACATACCCTAAGTGTTTCATTTAACTCTAAATTCTCTGTACTTTATGTTAAAAAAAAAAAAAACTGCGGATTTGATAAAATGAAAAGATATTTCATATAAGGAATTCAACCAAATAGAAATATAGAGCTCAGACATCATTGCTCCTTCTTAATAGTTTTGTTTACTGGCAGCTGCTATCCTTGTATAACCTTCTGAACATGATCGCGCTGTCCTTGGGTCACATCCATCCTTGGACTGCACATTTACAAGTGGATGTTTGTATTTTGCAGATGCCTTGTCTGCAGCCAATCCACAAAGCTGTGTATGTCTTAATGGCTGGGGATGTCTGTATGAAGTTGGTTACCCGGTCTCTCTGACCTTAGGCACTCTCCATCTATCTATATTCCCTGCTTAGATGGCAAAATCAGGATCGCAAGGATAAAAGCAACAAGAAAAAAAACTAGTTTAGGCTTTTTCTTTTCTGGATAGACAAAGCAATCTTTGCCGTGAAACACTGCTTGACGCAAGAGGCAGTTTCAATTTGGAAATGAAGGTTGAACATGATGAACCCTGAGCATTTTGCCTGGTTTGTGTTTTAATTAGTAAAATTGTCTCAAACCTGCATTCATCTTGTTTTATTAGGCTTAGAAGTGTAAAAAGGAAGTAAAGGTGGCCATACACTTTGACTCATTTGACCAGTCACTATTCCTTGCAAACCCACAAATGAATGCTTTCTTGAAATAGTAGTGCAAACTACTGCTAACTTCTGGCCGAAATAAAGGGTATCTAGCTTTTCCAATGACCTAATTAGAATTCATTGTCATGTATTTGCACATGGAACAAATCCATTTCTGGCCATTATGACTTGTTTTCTTCATTATTTAGCTGGTTCCTCCTCCGCAGACTTTTTTCACTAGTAGCTACTACTTTGCCTTTCTCCACCTTCACCTCTTGATGACTTGTTTAGGCAGCGGCTGTAAGTTGATCCTGAACTGGCACAAATTTGAGCAGTTTTGGAGAGTGAATAGTCTGTGCAGGAGACAGGGAAAAGCAGAGCAAGAGGCTTTTTTTTTTTTTTTTAAACTTTTGTAATTTATATTTTCTTTGCTTTTACTACTGATTTTTGAAACAAAAGTTTGACTGCTTTTTGATGCTGACTTATATGGAGACCAAAGAAATATGGTCAGTAGATAGGCCAGTAAAGAAGTTGTCCACTATGTTTTGATTGATAAGCTATCCTCCAGGATAGGTCCTCAATGTCTGATCAGATGGAATCCGACAACCAGTACTCCTGCTGATCAGCTGTTATTGGTGTCGACGCTGGCTGCCTTCTGGTAATGACTGAGGTTTGGTACTACACAGCAGCTTCCTATTCAAATCAATAGTAGGCAAATGTGTAGTACCCTATGGCGGCCACTACCAGAAGACAACCAGCTCTGTAAGTGAGTACTTTGCCCTGCCTCTGCCGATACTGATAACAGCTGATCGGTGGTTGTGCCAGATGTCAGACCCTGGCCGATCAAACATTGATGACCCATCCTGAGTATAGGTAATTGATCAAAAAGAAGTGGACAACCTCCTAAAACAACCAGCTATGTACAAGGCAATTTTTTTTTTTTTTCCTTTTTTTTTTTTTAATAAAGTTTTGGCAGTTTGGACAGACTTCTACACACCAATACGATCCTTCGGTGCAGCATGTTAAGCCCCTATTTACACATGGCGGTGTACTGTTGATGACTTAAGGCCCCTTATCGATCGATCCACCAGCGATCCCGACCACGATATGACCCGGTCAGGATCGCTGGTGCATTGCTAAATGGTCGCTAGTGAGCTACCAACAGGCAGATCTCACCAGTGATGCAGCTGCGCAGCAGCAGTCGTTACTTACCTTTTCAGATGCGGCAATGATGATGCCCTCCCCGCCCGCCCGCATCCACGCATCGCTCGTCGGCGCCAGCAGGAAGCCGCCGCCGAGAAATGGACCTGAACAATCTCGCGCGATAGCCAGCGGGGGATCCGGTCGGAGGCAAGTATTACACATAGCGAAATCGCTAGCAATGTCGCTGCTGCATCACAAAATCGGTGACGCTTTAGCGATATCGCTATGTGTAAAGGGCCCTTTATGCTGGTGTATATCTCCTTGAATAAGCGTTTTGCCCATTGGCCTTGACTATTGCCAGAATGTTAAGGTGAGCCAAAAATCGAACACTTGTTTGTTCCACAACTCTGACTACCGGTATTTGGAAAAGACTATGAACTGTTTTTTTTAACTCCTTTTTAGATACATGGTAATAAAATGTAAACTATTGGACAGTCTCTTCAGTGTACAACTCTCATTCTGCAAAAAGATTGTACCAATGTTTTGCTTTAATTCTAGCCTAAAATATTTTCTAGATTGATGTTTAACCACATGAAAGTTTAACTTTTTTAGAAAATGTTACAATAAGGGGTACAGACCCTACTTCTAGAATAAGCTCACTGTTTAATTTACTTTTGCCTCGTTCTGTGGACAGCTGACAGAGGCTGTAGAAGTTAAAAATGTTGAGTGCCCTTCTGCAAAAATGATTTTTAGATAAAAAAATTGATTACGTTAAAAAAAAAAAAAAAAAAAAAAAATAGAATGAGTGCTCATATGCTTTAAAGTAATTTACATTTCAAGTGAATGGGAATCCGTGGTAAGCTATCTATCACCTGACATCTGCTTCATACAGTTGCTCCAGCAGTGGTGCCACCAACTTATTTCCCTCCTCTCCCTATGGCTCTGAAAAGTAAATTGTGTTCTTGGCACATTATACAAATCCTGTATCAGTGACTCGGTGGAATACAAAAATTTGTTTTTAGATAAATTAACCTGAAGAATCACTCCCAGGAAAGTTTTCAACCCTTGTAAATGTCTGTAGCGATCGCAGTCTTCCCCGGTAAACATTGCTGTCCTGTTCACTTCAAGATCACATAACCTCATTTCAGACTAGCCAGATAACAGAGGTTTGTGTGTGGAACAAGTCACTTTCACAATGTAAGGCCGACCATACACATGTAATATTTATCTGCCATCCAGTGACAGATCCTGATTTTTGTTCTTAATTTCTTGCGTAATGATGACCTGACGTCACATTCACATCAGATATCACCAAATTTAAATAGATCTGCAAATACATGGTCAGCTGAAGTATTTGCAGACTCTAAAGTCCCCTTCTCACATAGCAAGATCGCTGAAGCGTCACCAATTTTGTGACGCAACAGCGACCTCGCCTGCGATCTCGCTACGCGTGACACATAGCGGCGACTGCCCCCCACCCCTGGATATTGCTGATCATGCTCGAATGTTCTGGGCCATTATTTTCGTCAGCGTCCCGCTGGCCAGCGCGCATCGCTGTGTTTGACGACAACGAGAGACCTCGTTGGTGACGCAGAACTCAAGGACGCAGGCGTGAATTGTCTGAAAAGCTGCTGTGTGACAAGGTCCCAACGACTGGCAATGTCGCTACACGGATCGCCGGATCGTTGCTGCGTCGTTGAGTAGATCTGCCTGTTTGGCAGCTTACTAGCGACTATTTAGCTACTCGCCAGCAATCTTTACCAGGTTGTATCGTTGTCGGGTTTGCTGGTGCATTGCTAAGTGAAACGGGACCCTAAGGGTATGTGCACACTTTGCAGTTAATGCTGCGTTTCCGCAGCGGTTTTGGCTCTGCAGAAACGCTGCAGATTCTGCTGCGTTGTACAGTACCTTTATTTCCTATGGAAATAAAAAAAAGCTGTGCACATGCTGCGTTTTTTTCCGCGCGGTTTTGCTGCGGTTTTCAAAACGCAGCATGTCAATTGTTTGGTGCAGAAACGCTGCAGTTTTACACCTCATCCATTATGAGGTGTAAAACCGCAGGGCAAAACCGCAGAAAAAAACGCAGATAATCCGCAGAAAAACCGCAGCACTTTGTCCTGCGGATTTCCTGCAGTTTTCTCTACAAAATCCGGAGAGACAAAAAACTATGTGTGCACATACCCTAAGGATTACATTGGGGTAGTGGCACTGCCCCATAAAGCAGTTCATGTGTGAGCCAGCAGAGGTGACCACTCACATGGTCCCGAGGTGAAACTGAGAAGTGGTGGAACTGGAGAAGACCTTAATCTGGAAGGATTTCATGCACCTTCACTATATTAGGGGCACATTTAGAAGAAATTGATGGATATAAATGTTGCTAGGTGTGCATCTTTAATTGGAAGTCATTTGCTTAATATTTTCATTATACACAGATTTAAAAATACTTATTCATTGATTATTGTATGATACGGATTGTTAGCCTTGAGCCATTGGCTGTATGACCATAGTCATGGGTCACTCAGTTACTAGGTTGTGTAGAAAAGTGCATGTTGTGCAGGTGAATCTTCAACATTATGTATAGCCCTGAGGTCTGTGCCACTGTGACCCATGTCCTTATCTAGGCAATCCCTGGCACATTAGCAAAGTAGTGAATGAGTAACATAACTGCAACTAATAGTCCTTTGTGATGGCGGCTCCATGCACACGTTTCCAAACATGCCGTAAGTCTTACCTATGAATGTTGACTCGTAAGTGAAACATAAATTTCAACTGGTTTCCTGTACAGGATATTCTGTCTACCAGATTTCAAGATAACTAGCTAAATCCTTTTTCTCCTCTTTGTTTACTTGAATGTTACCTCCTTATACTTGGTTTAAACTGTTACTTTGGATACAAATTTTTTTTTTAAAACATTGCTTTACGACTTGCATGGGAAACCTTTGTGGCATGTTAAACATTAGTAGATTTCCATGTTGACGTGCATGAACTTGCACAATAGGTGTTCTTCCTGACCCCCAACCCCTATGTACATGTATGCTTTGAGGCTACACATTCACTATTTGGTCAGTATTTTACATCCGTACTTGTAAGCCTTAATCAAGAGTGGAACAAGTGCTCGTTACCGGAGTTTACTGAGGGTTCTCGGGTATGCGGGTGCTCGAGTGAGATGTTTACATCCCTATGTCCCCATATTAGACAGCCACAAAACATGCAGGGATTGCCTGACAAACACGGTCAATCCATGGCTGTTTTGTGGCTGTCCAACAGCCACGAATCATGCGGCCATAGGGACATGAATGTCACTCAAGTACCCGCGATACTCTGTGCATACCCAAGCACCCTCTGCAAACCCGAGCAATGAGCACTTGTGCTAATCACTAAAAAGCACCCTAAACAACTAATGTCCTTTCTCACATTAGCAAAATGTTAATGTTCACGAGTCCGTCATCAGGCGGACACTGATGAAAGGGAACCTGTGAACAGAAAAAACACTATTAACCTGCAAATATGTGGTTAACCTGCAGGTTCATACCGTTATAAAGCTGCCCAGTTCCTGTGCTTAGCCTAATGCTGTGGGGGAAAATGAATTTTATTCCCCCCCAGCATCGTTCCCATTTGTTACAAGGGCTGTGGCGGCGCTGATTCAGTCACCGCTATGAGAATACAGAACAGCGCCTGTAACCGTGCTCCCTGACTTGACTGACAGCTGAGCCCCAATGCAGAGCGAGTGTCAGTCAGGGCAGGGAGCACGGTTACAGCCACCGCTCTGTATTCTCATAGTGGTGACTAACACTGTGCCCATCAGCCCTGATTGACAGCTGGCCCCAATGCAGAGCCAGAATTGGGGCTGGTGGCTCGGTTTAAGTTACGATGGCTGCGCCGGTGCTGTTTCCATCACCGCGGTGGCTGTAACTGTGCTCCTGGCCGTGACTGACGTTCTGCCTTGCAGCTCAACTATCAGTCGGGTCGGGGGTGCAGTTACAGCCGTCGCTCTGTATACCTAGAGTGGTGACTGAACTGGCGCTGCCCCGTGACTGAAATGAGAACGCTACTGGGGAAAATAGTTAATTTTCTCCCTGCAGTGTCTAAGGCCAGGTTCACATAGCGTTAATGCAGTCCGTTCAACACATAGCGTTGACGGACTACGTTAACTCTACAAACATAACGTGATCATCCCATTAGCGCAGATGCTTCAGCTGCGCTAGCAGTGACGGACCCTCGGACGCTGCAGCCCTCGTCCGAGGGTCCGTCACAGAATGATAGCACTTTGCTAGCGCATGCTGATTATGGCATGCGTTAGCAATGCGCTCGTCCATAGCAGTGTATAGCGTTAATGCCGCTATGTAACGGATGCGTTAAACGCAGCCCATTTAACGCTATATGAACCTAGCCTAAGTGCAGGCTCCGAGCAGAATTATAACGCTATTAACCTGCAGATTAACCCCATATCCGCAGGTTAATGGCTTATTTTTTCTGATGACAGATTCCCTTTTAGATGTGTATTGTTTTAGATTACAAGGGGTAAGCCATTGCACCTCAAAAAGAACACTGCCTGTCTGCAGGTTGCTAATCTTTTAGCCTCACAAGCTATAAAGCTATTGGACAATGTTTTGTGGACGGATAAGACTAAAATATAGCTTTTTTTTTGTAGAAAGATAACTTTGCATTAGAACTTACAAACCTCATACAATCTGTGAAACACAATGGTGGCAGTATCATGATCCAGTCCTGTTTTGCTGCCTCTGACCCAGGACAGCTATGATCATTGATGGAACAATTCTAAATTTAAACTAGCAAATTCTAAAGGGAAAACATCAAAACATCTGTCCAAGAGCTGAATCTCGTGAGAACGTGGGTTGTGCACCAAAGCATAAAAAATGTTCTACAAAAGTTTGGCTAAAGATGAATGAAGTTCTGCAGTGGCAATGGCGGTCCTGTCTCTAATCCTATAGCAGTTCATGGGAGAAAATTCACCAACATAATTGAGTTGAAGCTATTTTGTGGGGAGTAATGGGCTAAAATTTCTTCTAACTGATGTGATGTACAAAGAGTTTACACCAGATTTTGAGAGCAATGGTTCACATACTTTTGCCACTCACAAATGTAACTTTGGATCATTTTCCTCACTAAAGAAATATTTTTGATGGAGGGTAGAGTATGACAGAGGAGAAGCCCCTGTGTACCGAAATCTAATTGGCAAAAATCTTCAAATGGTGATTAATGAACAACACTGGTCGTTGTAGATGCATCACAATCCACAGCGGGTTTTCATGAGAATGTACTCTTGGCTGCATTCATACATCCATGTGACTCTTCCAAGGGCTTTTTTTTTTTTTTTTCCTCAGACAGCACTTGGACCCGTAGCATAGAGTAGATCTATTCACAGATCCGAGAGTGAGATCCGTGACTCTCGGCGCACGTCTTCTTAGTCGGAACTCCAGATCCGAGAGACGCTGATTCAAAGCGGAAAACTTCTGGTTTGCATTCATGTCTCGTGGATCTGTTCCTTAGTGATAAACGTGAGTAAAAGCGTAATCTTACAAGAAAGTTTTTATTTTATTGATTTAGAGGTAAACAGAACACTTAAATAAAAAAAAAAAGAGCAAAGAAAAAAAGTGAAAAAACAAATCCAACTGATGGATGTAGTTTTTTTTCCCCCCTTCTGAACTATTTGATGTATATACTGAAAATAATTGGCTAAATATTTAAGGTTGTTGTAATGTCACACTTGCATTATCAATCCATTCCCTCTGTCCTTTGATTAGGATTTGTGTTTTATTTTGGTAGGTTAAAGTTGTATTACCATCTTCAAGATCATATCCCAGTATAAAGTAGATGTAGTAATATTAGCATATCTTCAATTAGAAATGTAGTATAGTTGTCCTGATGAGCTGCCACTTTTCCCCATGTGGGGCATTGCAGTAGCTTAGGTATGCATGGTTACGACCATTAATACAGTGAGTTAGTTGTTCGTAGTCATAAACATGGATACTTCGGCTACTGCAATGCCCTGCACATGAAGATAAGACATGGCTTATCAGAAGAATTATACTACATTTCTAACTGGAGGCATTTGCTAATATACCTACTACATATTGGGATAGGACCTTGGAGACGGGAATATCCCATTTTAAAGCTTTTTTTTTTTGTCTTCTGTACACATTATTTTCCTTCATTCTTGATCACATTGGTCGTCTTGGTTTGATGTGGTGTGCACATTGACTGCAGTCTTTATTCTGCTCTCAGATTCTTGACTGCTTTTGTTCCCCTCGAAAAAAATGATGTGCCTGACATTTGACATATCACAGTTTGATAGAGCACAAAGATGAACAAGTTTGATGGCGAGGTCAGGCTTTCACTTTTTTTTTTATTTTTTAATTTGTTTATTAACCAGGAAAAAGAAAAACATGTACATATATACATACACCAAAATAATACACATGCATTTTGTCAAAATAATTATGGGAATATAGCAACTCGCACATTAAATTGTTTATACAATTTAGTTTCACAGGTCTGAGTTACTGCTTAGGTAGCAAATTATTAAATGGGTAAACAGAAGCATTGTCAAGCTCTTTCTTTAAAAGTACATATCACTAAAGCACTACCAGTCTAATTAAACTACAACTATACCCAACACGCTGCATTAGTACATTACACAATATTAAAAAAAATTGTGATGCCCTAAATACGTCTCGATGTTTGTCAACTATAACAGTCACAGTGGTGCCGAACCTTCACCCCCCGACATAGTGAGATGAGAGGAATTCCATCTGTCCCAGATTTTGTCGAATTTCCCTAGACAGCCCCAGTTTTGATAGTGTTAGCTCATATGGAATGACCGAATTTACCAGGTCAATCCTGGCTCTGAGTGAGGGGTTTGACCCTCCCATCCAACATAGCACCAACACTTTCCTAGCCCAAAAAAAAGTGTCTCGCATAGAAAAATCCTAATATAGTGTCCCCAATTCTCTTCGTCTAACACCCCGAATAAACAAACTAATGGACTAAGAGGAACAGGAATTTGCACTAAGGATGTTAACAGCGATGTTGCATCAGACCTGTATGAAAGGACAGTGGGGCATCCTCACACCATATGTGCAAAGTTTGCTTCCATTGTATGACACTTCAAATATTCTGAGGATTGGAGACGACCTATCTTGAAAAGTCGCGATGCCGAGTTAGATATGAAGGTGTAAGATTTATAATTGAGTCATTCTATTATTGATAGATGGAGATACTTTAGTTGGAGATTCAAGAATCTCCTCCCAATCCTCAGCCTGAGCATCAGGAATGAGACCCTCCCACTTTCCCCTTAATTGTCGCTATAGCAGAGTCAGTTCCCGCAGACAACATGTACATGTAGAGAGTTAAGGCCCTAAGGGCCTTGAGATTTAAGGATTCCTATTAAAGGGAAAGATGACTTTGAAATTCTGGGGAAGAAAGTAAAGGAACGCAACGTACTGGTTGTTTTCTCATCAATCCTCCCAGTCGATAGTCATGGCATCAGAAGATGGAATAGGATACTAGAGGTGAACAACTAGCTACGACACTTGTGCAGGCAGCAAGGATTTGGATTCTTGGACCATGGCATGAATTACCTCTACGATGGACTTCTCGCAAGAGATGGGATACACCTGGGAAACACACATTTGCCGGAAGACTTGCCACAGTCATCAGGAGGGCTTTAAACTAGAAGAAGAGGGGATGGGAGGAAAAACGGCAGACAAGAACATGCAGCAGAAGGACAAACTAATTAAGGATACTACATGTGGTACAGGGGACCCAAGACAGGGTACTCAGAAGGAAGCTAAGAAAAAGGAAGCAAAACTTCTTTCCTGCATGCTGACCAACGTAAGGAGCCTGACCAATAAGATTGAAGATCTGGAGTTGGTAATATATGAGCAAAAATACGACATAGTAGGAATAACTGAGACATGGTTAGACGACAGCTATGACTGGGCGGCTAACTTGCAAGGATATGATTTGTTTAGGGGGGATCGTAGAAGAAAAAAAGGGGGTGGAGTCTGTCTATATATAAAGTTCACTTTAAAGCCCACACTAAGAAGATATACAAGAGGGAAACGAAGAGGTGGAGTCTCTATGGGTGGAGATACAAGGAGGGAAAAGTTAGGGTATGTGCACACATAGTTTTTTGCCTCTGCGGATTTTGTAGAGAAAACTGCAGGAAATCTGCAGGACAAAGTGCTGCGTTTTTTCTGCGGATTATCTGTGTTTTTTCTGCGGTTTTGCCCTGCGGTTTTACACCTCATAATGGATGAGGTGTAAAACTGCAGCGTTTCTGCACCAAACAATTGACATGCTGCGTTTTGAAAACCGCAGCAAAACCGCGCGGAAAAAAACGCAGCATGTGCACAGCTTTTTTTTTTTATTTCCATAGGAAATAAAGGTACTGTACAACGCAGCAGAATCTGCAGCGTTTCTGCAGAGCCAAAAACGCTGCGGAAACGCAGCAGAAACCGCAAAGTGTGCACATACCCTAATAAAATCCTCATAGGGGTTTGTTATAAGCCACCAAATATAACAGAAGCCACTGAAAATGTATTATTGAAACAAATGGACAAAGCAGCAAATCGCAATGAGGTGATTATTATGGGGGACTTCAACTACCCCGACATAGACTGGGAAACTGAAACCTGCGTGTCTCTGAAAGGAAACCAATTTCTGTCAGTGACCAAGGATAATTATCTGTCACAACTTGTGCAGGGCCCAACTAGAGGGACAGCCCTTCTGGACTTAATTTTAAGCAACAGGCCAGATAGAATAACAGAAGTACGAGTCGATGGGCACCTAGGGAACAGTGACCACAATATAATACAATTCCACTTGTCCTTCAGTAAGGTGCCCTGGAAGGGGGTTACGAAAACGCTGAATTTCAGGAAAGCAAAGTTTGATCAGCTTAGAGAGGACCTTCGCCGAATTGATTGGGACAATGTCCTCAAAAATAGGAGCACAGAAAATAAATGGTAAATATTTAAATCAGTTTTACACACCCACTTCGAGCTAGCCATACCGTACAGAAATAAAAGGGCTAGGAACAGGAGAACACCAATGTGGCTAAATAAGGATGTAAAAAGGGCAATAAATAACAAGAACAAGGCATTTAAGAAGCTAAAACAAGAAGGCAATGAAGAAACATTAAAAAGTTATAGAGAAAAAAATAAAATGTGCAAAAAAACAAATAAATTTAGCAAAAGTGGAAACTGAGAGACTCATTGCTAAGGAAAGTAAAACAAACCCCAAACTATTCTTTAATTATATAAACAGTAAAATGATTAAAATTGATGGTGTCGGCCCTTTAAAGAACAATGAGGGTGAAATCATAGAGAGTGATGTGGGAAAAGCAAATGTTTTAAATACTTTTTTTCTCACGTGTTCACACAGGAAAAGGATTTGCCAGGGGAAATGCAGAGTGATAATGTGAACTCCCCATTAAGTATTATCTGCCTAACCCAGGAAGAAGTGCAGAACCGCCTTAGTAAGATTAAAATCACCAGGCCCTGATGGCATTCACCCTCGGTTATTAAGGGAGTTAAGTAACGTGATAGACAGGCCTCTATTCCTTATATTTAAAGACTCTATAGAAACAGGGTCTGTTCCTTTTGATTGTCGGCAAGCAAATGTGGTACCAATATTCAAAAAGGGGTGTAAAGGGGAACCTGGAAACTATAGGCTGGTAAGCTTAACATCTGTTGTGGGTAAAATTTTTGAAGGGTTTCTAAGGGATACCATTATGGAATATCTCAATGTTAATAAATGTTTAACTCCATATCAACATGGATTTATGAAGGATCGCTCCTGTCAAACTAACCTGATCAGCTTCTATGAGGATGTAAGCTCTCAAATGAACCAAGGAGAATCATTGGATGTCATTTATCTTGACTTCTCAAAAGCATTTGACACTGTCCCACATAAAAGATTGGTAAGTAAGATGAGAAAGCTTGGGCTAGGGGAAAATGTGTGTAGATGGGTAGGTAGCTGGCTTAGTGATAGAAAACAAAGAGTGGTTATTAATGGGGCATACTCAGATTGGGCCAGGGTTACTAGTGGGGTACCACAGGGTTCAGTATTGGGCCCCCTACTATTTAATATATTTATTAATGATCTAGTGGATGGCTTACACAGTAAAATATCAGTATTTGCAGATGATACAAAACTATGTAAGGTAGTTAACACAAAGGAGGACAGTTTGCAACTACAGACAGATTTGAGTAAATTGGAGAATTGGGCTGAAAAATGGCAAATGAGGTTTAACACAGATAAGTGTAAGGTTATGCACATGGGAAGGAGAAACAGATGCTATAATTACTTACTAAATGGGAAACTGCTGGGGAAATCAGACATGGAAAAAGACTTGGGCATCTTAGTCAATAAGAAGCTAAATTGGAGTGCCCAGTGTCAGGCAGCTGCCACCAAAGCAAATAGAGTCATGGGATGCATTAGAAGAGGTCTGGGGACACGAGATGAAAACATAATTCTCCCTCTGTACAAATCACTCGTCAGACCACACTTGGGAGTATTGTGTGCAATTTTGGACGCCGGTGCTCAAGAAAGACATTACTGAACTTGAAAGGGTTCAAAGGCGGGCTACTAAAATGATAAATGGAGTTGGTTCACTACAATACCCAGAAATGTTATCAAAATTAGGTCTATTTACTCTAGAAAAGAGAAGACTTAGGGGAGACCTAATATATATGTACAAGTATATCAGAGGGCAATACAGAGATCTCTCCAATGAACTGTTTGTACCAAGGACAGTGACAAGAACAAGGGGGCATTCTCTTCGTTTGGAGGAAAGACAATTTCTGCACCAGCATAGAAGAGGGTTCTTCACGGTAAGAGCAGTGAGGCTCTGGAATTCTCTTCCTGAGGAAGTGGTGATGGCCAACTCACTGAATGAATTTAAGAAAGGAATGGATGCTTTTCTTGTGAGTAACAGTATAGAAGGTTACGAATAACATAATATTATAGGTCGATGGTTGACCCAGCTTAGGGGAAGGAATTTTTTCCCTATGGAGAAAATTGGCTTCTACTCTGTGGGTTTTTGCCTTCTCCAGGATCAACAATACAGAACAGCTGCACTAAAAATAAGCTGAACTAGATGGACATAAGGTCGTCCTTCAGCCTTCAAAACTATGTTACTATATGTTACTATGAGATGGCTTGGATCGTACATGAATAACGTAAATGTGAATGAACAGCTGATCTGAATTGAAGATAGCGAAAGAACTGGGATGTAGGGATATTAGATTTAAATTGGATTTGTTCAAAAGACATAAGGATATTGCCTTCATATAAGTCTTTAATCAAAGAAACATGTGAGATCCAAAAGCCAGCGGATGGGTGGTTCAACAGTAGCAGGACATAGTTATTGTTCCATAATGGTATTTCAAAGTGGATCACATTTTTGATCTGTTTCCAGACCGACCTTACTAAACAAACTAGAGGCAACAGTTGGGGGGCAATAAGTTTAGAGTTTCTAGAAAACCTAATGGGCAGTCAATCTCTGCAGCATGAATAAGATGATGTTCCAAGTTAGTTATCCGGTATCCACTTAAAGCTTTACTCTGTCCTGCCAGATAATATAAATAAAAATCTGGCAGCGCCTCTCCCCCCATCTGCCTAGACCTCTGTAGAGTGGATAATTTAATTTTAGGTCTAGATTTCCCCCATATAAAGGACGTGGTCAGGGAGTTCAGATTGGTGAAGATGGATTTGGGAACCAGCACCGCACTATGCTGGAGGGAATAACTAAGTTTGGGGAAGTAGAATCATTTTAATTAGATTAATATGGCCGGCAACATAGAAGTTTACTCCAAGAGGCAAATTTGAGTTTGACTAGTTCCAATAGTGGTAAAATATTAAGTTGTAAGTCAAGTTCACTGCTTTTAGATATATTAATTCCTAGATATTTAAAATGAGACACCACAGGCAATGGGGACAAAGAACTAAGATGAGTCTCAGGGCCATGAGAGAGGGGCAAGAGAGCGGACTTATTCCAGTTAATATACAGTATACGCCGGCGTATTTACAAAATTTATCTATGGTAGTAATCACATGTGGCAACGTCTTGTCTGTTTTATCCATAAACACCACCATGTTGTCAGCGTATAAACCAATAGTATCTAGACGATCTGCTATATTTATTCCTCTGATACTCTGAGAGGACCTTACATGTATTGCCAGCGCTTCTATAGCAAGGGCAAAGAGGGCTGGGGACTAGGGGGCACCCCTGGTGCATTCCCCTAGAAAGAAAAAAGTATTCCGATATGGGGTCATTCCATGGTAACTTGCGTTACATTCACAAGTCAAAAACTGGCTACAGACTGTTCTTTGAAGGCAGGCACAAAAATTTGTGAATGTATATTGTACATTAAACTATTTGCAATAGATTTAAACAGTTTGATTTTTTTCAACAATAAAATTAAATACAAAATACAGTGTTATTACTTGGAAACTGACAATACAAAAAAAAGGAAAGGCTATTGTCCATCATGAGACTGCCAAATTTTCTTTTCTGGTAAACGGGAGAAGAACTGTTTTTATTGTATTAAAACACCATAGTCCAAGTAACGTTACCATATTTATTTTAACCTCTCAAGTTAAATGCAACATTTTTTATTACAAGAAATGTTGGTATCTTATGTTACAACACAATATAGTGACTTGCGTTACAAAGCTGATGGTAACTTGCGTTACAATGCGTTACTTTACCATAGGTTTATTTCATCTGAAGGCAAGTTACAATTATCTTTGTATCGTAAGTTACTATATCGTGTTGTAACGTAAGCTACCATGGAATGACCCTATGGAGTTATTTATGACTATACGAGCTTTAGGTTTTGTGTATATTATGCCAATGCATTTTTGGAATTTAGCACCAAAGCCATATCTCTGTAAACCTGCAAACAAGAATGGCCATTCAAGGGAATCGAAGGCTTTGTCTGCGTCTAACGACGCCAGGGCCCACTTATTATCCGGTACCAGAGAGCAATATTGAACCACTGACTGGACCCTCCTGATATTGATAGCGGTGCTCTTACGGGCATGAAGCCCGTATGGTCCGGAAGTATATAAGATCCAATATTACTGAGTTTAATCTAGTGGCCAGAATCTTAGTGAAAATTTTATAATCTACATTTACCAGTGATATGGGGTGATAAGATCCACAATCAAGGGGGTCCTTCCCTTCTTAAGTATTATAATGTTTGCCTCATAAAACGAGTCGGGTAAGTATCCCCCCCCCCCTCCAAGTCCCTTGAAATACTTTTAGAAAAAGTGGTGCCAGAACATCTTGATATTTTCTATACATTTCAACAGTGAACCCATCTTGTCCAGGAGCCTTTCCAGGGGCCATAGCCATCATAGCATTTTTAACTTCCTCTATAAAGTCAGCGTCCAAAAAAGCCCGCTGGGTAGTATCCAGTGTGGGAAATTCTATATCTGATAGATAATTCGGGCATTGTGGAGTATCAAGACCACTCGTTGAATTATATGATTTTCCATAATACTCATACTTTGTTGTCATATCTTCAGTTGAGGTCACTATTGAAATATCTTATGTCCAGATCTGGAGTATAGTGTTAGATGTGTTTATGTTGACGCACTAGGAAAGCCAAAAATTTACCTGCCTGATTCCCTAATTCAAAAGAAGATTGCCAAGTAAAAAATAATTTACACTTAGACTTGGTGTCCATGTATTGAGTATAAAGCCTATGGGAAGTCAGCCATACAACTCTATTCTCGGTACTATTCTCAATAGTCTGGCTAGATAGATATGCTGCTTCAGAGTCTTTAAGTCGTTGTTCCATCTCGTCATCTTTCCTCGAGGTTGCCTTTTTAATACAAAAAAATCGTAGAGGACAAACATCCTCTCAAGTACGCCTTAAGGGTATCCCAAAACAGGTTAATATCTTGGGGTTCAGAGTGAGACGAGATGAAGCAATCTAATTGGTCTATAGTTCTGTCATTAGAGCTTATCAACTTGAGCCAGAATGGAATTAGTTTCCAAAAAATACTATGTTTTGATTGGCCAAAATTAAGTTTAAGTATAATCGGACTATGATCTGAAATCCCTTTATTACCATGTTCTGTGTCAGCTACCCACATCACTAAATTACTGGAACCAAATATATAGTCTATACAGGATAGAGTACGTTTAGTAAATGATTAACAAGTGTATTCCTTTACCCCAGGGTGGCGCATCCTCCACAGATCTAGCCAACCACTATCCTCCATAAACAATGCCAATGAAGAGGGAGATGAGGGTAAAGAGGAGGTCCCTCCAGATATCTCGCCATCCAGTCTAACACTATCAAGACAGTTATCCATAACTAGATTAAAGTCCCCCATACATATGTGTGCATCAGGATAATTTAGAGCAAAGCTCATTGCCATCTGAAGAATTGACATATTGGCTGGGGGGGATTGTATATACATTATAACGCATGTTTTGGAGTTGATCAGCGCATATACAAAAACAAAGCTGCCTTCCAGGTCTCTTTGAGCCTCCCATCTTACATCTCTATGTATCAACAAGGAAACACCCCCCCCCCCCCACCCCCCCTTGAATAGCTAGTATGAAATGTGTGAATACACCACTGTACCCATGGCTTCTGTACATATCGGGCTGAATCCCTGGTGAGGTGCGTCTCGACCAGAGCTAGGATGTGAGGGCAAGGACGCTTAATCCTGGAGAAAAAAAAAAACCTTAGTTCTCTTGCGAGGAGTCCAAAGACCCCTTCACATTCCAGGTCATACAGTCAATTTCAGAATCCATGTCACCTTATCTAGGTATGAAATGCCACATCACGCGAGTGGAGTGTACAGGTTACAGAGAGATTTTTGGCAGTATCTATATAAACTACAACAAACAAAACTAACAAGAAAAAGAGAACAAGAAGCTCAAAAATAAAGGAGCAGAGTCCTGCGCTCCTATCGTAGATCAAACATGGGGATACCATCACTGGAAACAGTGTCCAGTATGGTTAAGTCAGACGCCAGTGCGAGGAGCTCCAATTCTACAGTCCTTTTGGATAAATCTTAATTAGCTGCAAACATATCAGGACTGTTTGTCACGAGATCCCATGTGAGAGCGTAACCACACAGCTGCCTCCGTCGGATCCGTAAAAAACATGGAAGAATCCTCATGGACAATGCAGAGATCAGCTGGATATGAGCTGCGTTTTAATGTCCATGAATTGTGCCCTTTGCTTCTGGAGTTGCATAGACAAATCAGGGAAAACCGAAATCATGGCATTGTTAAACTTAATAGGGCTTTTTTGCCCTGCCAGATGTAATATAGCATCTCTGTCTTTGCAATTGAGGAGGCGCTCCAGGAATTGTCTAGGTGGACTGCCCGGTGGAATGGCTTTGTGGGGACCCAATGAGCCCTTTCCACGGAAAACGTGAAGGAGAATTCATCTCCCAGATTATCCTTAAGTTGCTTCCAGGCATTTATAGAGCCAGCCACTCTTAACTTGGTTTCCATGGGTGGAAGATTATCTTCTAAATGGGATACTCTCAATTCCACTTTTGTAATGCACCCCGTCATGGTTTGCATATCCTGTCGGAGACTGCCCACCTCAGAATGCACATCCTCTATCTTTTCGGTCAGAGATGCTCTAGTTAAAGATATGGCTTGCATTAACTGTTCGGATGCTTGCTTAAGAGTGAGATCGTCTTTGTCCCCACCTACCTCACTATCAGAAGCACGGTTTTTACGCTGATCTATAGCTTTAGCATGTGATGAATTATGCCTGAGAGATCGCGCACTGTCAGATGGATCAGTTCGTGAAAATTCCTTCAGTTTGTCAGCCATCCCCGACCATTTTGAACAATTCCTATTTAACAGTGATTTAAAATGGCAAGCTGAATAAACGTGTGCCCACAAAGTACCCTTTTTCCTCCGACTCCAGCAGCAGTAGTGTTTAATCTAAAATATATGTTGACTCCTTTAGGCTTGGTAGTAGAGGAGTGCAGTGAGCTCAGAGTAGGATAGTAAGATGAAGTGCTGAGCTTGTGATTAGCCTGAGGCCATCACCCAGGTCCTGTGATGCAGGGTATATTGCAGTGCCCACGGGGGGGGGGCGCAGTCTGGGTGTACAGACCCCTGAAATGGCGGGAACCGCGGGCCAGCTATAATCACCAGGTGAGCATGGGGTTCATTTCCAAGAGCTCACACCGCGCTTCCCCTGCAAGTACCTCTAAGGATCGCTGTGTCCGTCCCTTGGTCCCTTCAGGAGCAGGATCCGTCAGATGGTGTTTGTCTCCTTGCAGGAGAAGATGGCCGCCGTCAACTGCAGGCCTCGCTCCCCCGCCGGAACAGCCGCGGGGCCTTCCCCACCGAAGCCGGGTATCGCACCTCCTGGGGAGCCAGAAGCCGTCAGGAGCCCAGGAGACCGTGCCACCAGCAAGTACAGCGCTCTCAGCGGGTTCTGTGCGCAGGATAATTGCCCGGATAATGGGAGCTCTCCCGAGATGTGTCCGCACGGCTCTGCTACATCGGCCCGCCCCCAGGCTTTGACTTTATTTGAAAAGTGCCAGTTTGTGGTGTGTGGTTTTTTTTTTAGTATGCAATGTGTTTTACTAGTAGTACGGTAATTATAATATTTGTCTGGAGAAGCTAAATTCATTTGTGAATCTGATGAGAATTTTTTTTTTCTTTAGTAATTGGTGTTTGAAAATGAATGAGGTATACTCTTGCACCATAGGGTCATTCCATGGTAACTTACATTACAACACAGTTACTTACGTTACAATAAGTTTACTTCTCATATGACGTAATGGTATTGTAACGTAAGTCACCATCAGATTTGTAATGTAAGATGTAAGTTACTACATTGTGTTGTAATGCAAGTAATAACATTGTATTTTGTATTTAATTTGTATTCTTGAAAAATCAAACTGTTGAAATTTATTGAGAATAGTGTACTGTACACTATACATTCACTCATTTTTGTGCCTGCCTTCAAAGAACAGTCCGTAGCCATTATTAACTCAGTTTTTGGCTTGTGAATGTAACGTAAGTTACCATGGAATGACCCCATATACAAAAAGAAAAAAATTATGTAAGAACTCTAACATTGAATGGATCCTAAAATCTTAGGTTACACTAGTTGAACATTTTTATACGCCTGTACATTTTCTGTTATACATTATAGTGGTCTTGTACCACATAGGCGTGCGTATAATTCCTTTCTTTCAGGGAAAAAAAAGCTGTTTTATTACACTAGAATTGTGATGTTTAATTTGTGTTTTTTTTTTTTTTTTTTTTAAGATTTGTATTTTTTACTTAAATTTTACATACTGAAACTTGCATTGATACACTGACTTTAACAATGAAATGTGTAGTGGAAAGGGAATTGTCTTTGTAAGTGGCTTTCGGCTGGAGATGTTAGAAAATCATTAGAAGTCATGCAGTTTATGGAAATGCGGGAACAGCTGTGCAGCAAATAGATTGGGAGACTAAGCGTCCCATGTCCCCCGCGATGTTCTCTACCAGATCACACGTGCCACCCCCACACGTTCCAAATCTGTTTGTCCTGTTTAGCTCGAATTCATTGTCTTGCCTGGCGTTGCTCATTATTTTGACATGTCCCCTGGCTTTTTTTGCTGACCACCTGCCCTGCATTAAAGGGCACAAACTCCCCTCCTCCACCTACATTTGACAGATGGGACTCCATAAGGAAAGAAGGGAATTATTGTAAAGTGCTGACCATTACTAGGATAACCCATGCAAACACAATTATTAGAAATGCTATAAAGTTACTAATTTAGTTTTTGGTTTTTTTTCTCAATTACCGGTATCTTGTACTGAGGTTTTTTTTTTTTTTTTTTATGCATTATTTTAATTGTACGTTTATGTAAATTGTGCTGTTATATATAGCACAATTTACATAAAAATGCAATTCACATAATGAATAAAAGAAATTTCAATACAAGATACCGGTAATTGAGATAAAAAATCTAAATTAGTAACTTTATAGCATTTCTAACAATTGTGTTTGCATGGGTTATCCTAGTAGTGGTCAGCACACAAATATATTTTTCATAATACTTTAGTTGCCCAATTGGTTTTTCTTTTCTTACAGGACATGGGTAACTCTTACGCAGGGCAGCTAAAATCTGCCCGGTTTGAGGAAGCTCTTCATAATTCCATAGAAGCCTCTCTAAGATGTAACAGTGTGGTGCCGCGTCCAGTATTTTCCCAGCTCTATCTAAATTCTGAAAACTCCCCTTTCTCTTCAGATGGTAAGTGTTTAAAAAAAAAAAAAAAAAAAAAAAGCCCAAATCTACTCTCCTACCTGATCTGATACGGGGCACAGAGACGTTAATGCTTGCTGGGTGGTACGGTTGACAAGACATCTTTGATGTCCGCCCAGTATTGTGAATGAGTCAGATCCTTACTAGGACCTGAGCAATGTAAAAAATTAAGTAGGAGTTGCATCTGGCATGTCCCCAAATACTATTAACCTGCAGATATGGGGTTAATCTGCAGGTTAATGGCATTCTAAAGCTGGGCGACCGCCATACTGAGCCTGGCTACCGGGGAGGGGGGCTCTGTCATCCAGGCGCTGCTTCAGTCACTGCTCAGTATATTGGCGCACCCTGGCACATAGTGAGGAGATGGTGATCAGTGCCATGGCGTGCTTGTACACGCCACTCACTGTATATGGATTGGTGGTTGAAAGCCGGAGGCTGCTCGGAGGAATGCAATGAATTTCCTCCTGGAAGCCGGGCTTTCAGTATGCCAGCCGCACTGCTTTATAAACCTGCAGATTTACCCTATGTCTGCATGTTAACAGCGTTTGGGGACATTACAAGTTCCTGTAAATAGCGGATTGGCTTTAGTAAGTGGGTTAGCAGTTTTGTACAGCTGGATCACCCGTTTCCGTTGACTTCCTGAAAGTGATCTTCTAAGTAATATTTTAGCCATCTGCTTCTAGTTAAATTAAAACCAATGTTTTTGATAAGGTGTGGATGTAAAACCAAAAGTTGAAGAACTTGAGAAGGATTTTGCTCAGAGGTACACCCAGAATGGCAGCCTGGACTTCTCAAACAGTCAGTCTGTGTGTGAAATGGAGGAGGATGATGAGGAAGATGAATTGTCTGATTCAAGTAGTCCATCTTTACCTTATACACAGAAACCAGCTCCAGAAGGTTCTTGTACTGTAGATGGTAAGCGAGAAATGTTTCACAGTTTTATCTTCAGTTCTGAAAATCATAATTCTGTACGGTTTTCTGATACAAAGTTCCAAATCTCCTGCTTCAGATGCCCACCACAAGGAAGAGCTCTTTGCATGCTGTATGCAGTCGGTGCTACCAAAGGATGTTCCTTTAATGTACTGAATGAGCTCTGCTTCAGAAAACCCTGTGTGTTTTAGTCATATAATGTAGAATTAATGTAGGTTTACCACAATAGTGTTTTAAGTAAAATGTGTTTTAGTTTTAAATAAAGGAAACAAAAGACAATTATATAGGCTATGTACATTACCTACATAGAAGTATATTGTACTTAAGTAATGATATACTTAAAGGTAATCTGTTATAAAATTTTTGTATCATTTACTGTGCTGCTTGCTGTAGATTGTATAAAATTATGGTTTTCTCATCAAGAGACTGAAGACTAAAAGAAACCTGATGAGCTCTATATAACCCTGCCCGTACTGAATCGTAGACTTCTGCCTATGCACAGTGTACACAAAGTGGACTCCTGGCACTCCGGAACAGTTGTCTGCAGTGGTCTCTGCTTTCTTTATATTGCTCCCTACTACACAATGCCTTAGTGTACTTTAGTAGCAGATGTGCTGGGTATTGCAGCTTTGTTGAGCATACAAGATGACTGCAATGCCATGCACAGCCGCTACGAAGTATGGTGGTGTAAGGTATAGAGTAATGTAAGCAAAGAAGGGGACAAACGTTGCAGGAGAGCTGAAGACAACTGTTCAGAGGGGGTGACTAAAGTCTAACCCTCGCCCATCTGATAGTCCATTTAAACTGCAAGATTTCAAGAACGAGCATTTTGAGAATTATTATTTCACGATGCTCTTGCATTCCAAACAGGCTGGTTACCTGACGAGCAAGCAAAATATTTGCTGATTCAAATGAAGTTTGTGGCACAAACTATCATGGCTGTCGGCAGCTCATTGTCCTGTGTAAACAGAGCCTGTGCTGCCGAGAACATTGCCAGCCTATGAGCACATACAACAAAATATTACTGATAGTTAGTAGCACACCTTGATAGTCTTCCTTTGTGAGCTGGCTATTAAATGATCACCATTTGCAAACAAGTATCTAGTTGGTTCTTGTAAATGGGTTATCGTCAAGTTCTTAAATTAATATGGACAGCTCGAAAATCAGAGTGTTTGCAGTTGACTTGCTTTTTCAATCTGATTCTCCTGCAGTGAGGGCTTTTATCCTACCTAGTGTACAGCTGGTTTCATTGGAGGTTTGTTACTGTTGCCTACCCAGACCCTGGCCGGGAGTGCACAGTACGACTACGTATGTACAGGGGTTAAAGTTTCATTTTATCTACTACAGGATTCTGCCAAGCAGGGAAGGATATACGTTTGGTGTCCCTGAGTAATGAGCAAATTGAGGTTCCTCCTGGCTTTCTTTTGGTTGGAGTAAAGACTCAGAGTTCTCCTGAACATATTCTTGTCTGTGCAGTTGATAAAAGGTTTCTTCCTGATGATGATGGGAAAAATGCACTTTTAGGTACGTGACTTTTGGATGCTTTACTGCTGCACTACCGCTGCTTTTTCTCTTTAAATCCTACTGTGAAAAAGTCATTTTCAAAAGTGCTTAAAATGTTTGTTCCTGCTTATCTATATAGTTCCGCAGCTAAGGGTGCTTTCACATTGTGTTATTAGTTAAACGTTCCTGTGTTCATTCGGGGCTTGCGTCCAACTCCTACCCCTCTCGGAAAAACTGGATTTGGATGTATGTGCCAATGGGGCCATAGTCTATAATGGTGCTGACAGAGAGGCGGACATCCGGATGTAGTGGAGTGCTTCTGCATGTCTGCCTCCAGTAGGCGTATACAGCTGAAAGTGATGCACAACAGCGCACACGTTCATTCTATCCTCACCATTATATTTTATGTCCCAGTCGGCGCATACGTCAGAATCCAGCTTTGCTGGGGGTTATGATGCAATGGCCAACAGGACCCACACATGTGTAACTAAACACAATTTGAAAGCACCCGAATATATTGTAGCTTTATCTATACAAAGATAAATCCTATGTTCAATATTTTTTTCTTTAAGGTTTCTCTGGAAATTGCATTGGCTGCGGAGAGCGTGGTATTAGGTATTTCACAGAGTTTTCCAATCATATTAACCTGAAACTTACAACTCAGCCAAAGAAGCAGAAGCACTTAAGGTATTACATTGTGAAGAACGCCCAAGGAGCACTGTGCAGAGGACCACTTATCTGCTGGAAAGGTGAGTCACTTTACACGAACCTTATTTTTGGCATTTAGCTCATAGATTCTTTTTCAGTGCCTGCTGATTTTCGTTCTTAGCTCCTACAAATAATCTCTGGTTACAGAGGAAATGGATTTAAAGACAACCCTTGCCCTTTTTCCCTATTGGGGTCTGTAGACCTCATAGATTGGGTTCCCTGCTTTGGCTTCCCTCATACGACTGAGGGGCAGAGTTGCTCAATAACAGTGGCTCCTATTCCGGCAGACTCAGATCAACAAAGTATTATGTAGATGGTCATTCATGTAAATGGCTGCTAAGCAATGCTGAATTCTCTGTCACTGCAGGGTGAATGAGTGTCCCGATGAGGCCTCCACGGGTCTCGTATATACAGAGACAGCCCCTGCAATGAAATTCAATACAATCTCTGAATTAAGGCCCTGTCACACATAGCGATCTCGCTAGCGAGATCGCTGCTGTCACAATTTTTGTGACACAACAGTGATCTCACCAGCGAGACCGCTGTGTGTGACAGCGATCAGCGACCTCCCCCCCTGCTGGTATCGCTTATCGCTGCAGGAAAGGCCAGGACTTTTTTTTTTGGCCGCTGGTCTCCCGCTGGCCACCACGCATCGCTGTGTGTGACAGGCGGGAGACCAGCGATCTGCTGGTAATTAATGTACACATCGGATATCCAAGGGACGTGTGTCCCTTAGATACCCAATGTGTACGTTAGTTACCAGCTTCCTGCATCAGCGCGCTGGTTACTAACGTGCACAGCGTCGCTAGGCGTCGCTGTGTTGATCGCTGGTAAAGCTGTCTGTTTGGCAGCTCACCAGCGATCACATAGCGATTCCCCAGCAATCCTGACACATTGATATCGTTGTCAGGATCGCTGGTGAGTCGCTATGTGTGACTCCAGCCTAGCAAGCAATTTGCAGTAGATGCTATTCTGTTTGCAACAACCAATTTTATTAAAAATGTTAAAGAAAACATTGAACGTTTACAATTTTGGTTTCTGCCACACTACTATTGTAATCTGTCTAACAAGCAAACGAGCGTGTGCTGCAACATGAAAAATCACTGCTGAAATGTCAATTTTGTAATCAGTAGTAGTAGTTATCAAAGATTTATTAAAAAAAAAAAATCACAGCAACATTTGTTTAACCTGGGTCCACTTTAGTTGTGTAGTACATGTTTGGTTCTCTGTGCCATACATGCAAGTTGCCACTTCTGGTTATACCAATCAATTGCAGTTTGGATCCTAGCTTTATCACTAGCATTTGACATAAACCTGATGCCATTTTAGTATTTGATACATATGCCAACATATGTGGTGTATGCTATTTGTTTGTTTTTTTTTGTTTTTGTTTTTTTTTTTTTTTTTTTAAGAGCCTCGAAGTCGACCATTCACAAATCCAACTGCAAGGCCGGTCACTTCTGTCCAACTGACATCTGATAATGGAAGCCTCAATGGGTACAAGCCTGGATTCTTGCATACCGGTAATCCTTCATCCTAATTTCTTTCCCTTCCTTATGCTATTGCGTTTACAATGATCAGGTATATGAAACAACAAATATATCTGGATTATTTTTTTTATTAAAATTACGTTTTTTGGGATGGTCTAATAAGGAAACTTATTTGCATGTGCTTTTTGTTTGTTTTTTGATACACATGCTAAAGTAATGTAAAGGGTAGCTAAGCCTCCAACCTGATGCCTGCAACACGCACTCATTCTGTTGTTCTGCAACACGCACTCATTCTGTTGTTCTGCAACACGCACTCATTCTGTTGTTCTGCAACACGCACTCATTCTGTTGTTCTGCAACACGCACTCATTCTGTTGTTCTTTGATTTTTTTTATTTTTCATTTCAGAAATGCAAGCTTGGGCCTCAGTCAAAGCACATACTGCTATTAATTCAAGTACTCCTCAGGATCTGTCCCGAAATAAGGGTATTGTGAAGCCATTACCACTACCTATCCATGCAGCAGCAAAGGCCTTTGCTGCAGGTGAGTGCCCATTGATTTTGAAGCTGCCATTACATAAATTGTTGCTTTATGTTCACTGGTTATTGATTTATTCCTGCCAGCAAGCCAAGCACCAGATCTCACTAATGGCGCCATGAATGGAGTACGAGTGTCAATACTAAATCTGGCACCACCTCAGCCGCTCTCTCACTTAATTTCTCCAAGTCCTGGATGCATTGCCGGTGATGGCGGTATGGATATTTTTATTACATCAACCCTTTCCACTGGCCTCTCTGAATAAAATCTTGCTGTGTTCATTGATATCCAGTTAAGAATGTTCATCTTCACCAGCAGTGATGACTTTTTCTGGACCACCAAAGAAGAGGCACAGAGGATGGCCGTCTACCTCCTTCGCTCAAGCGCCAGCATTGTCTTTTCCTCCACCTCCTGTTCGTCCCATTACAAGACCAGGTCAGATAGAACTTTTTTTTTTTTTACATTAGTAAAAGGGAAGCTTATGAAGAGAAAAAATTACTCCAGTTTTTATTTGGGAATCATGTTCTCTTTATAGTCTGACACATTAATTATCAACCAGAAAAGGATAATGGATGATTAACAACTTAAAACCCCTATACTCCACTAAAATGAGACCTTTATTTCTGGAGCTGTAGTGCAGAGATAAATGGTGGTAGCAGTAGACCTGCGAATAGATATACTGAGACCTGATTTTTTTTTTTTTTTGTCCACTTCCTAGCCGCTGTGCCACAACCTAATTTAGCTGGCATTTTCCAACCACAACCAATTTCAGCTGAAGAAACTGTCATTGTGCCTGACAATCTGCTGAATATCTCAGGTGTGCGGCCCGTGATATTGATAGGTGAGTCTCCAAGAAAGACATTTGAGCCAGTCAAGTGTTCTGGGGAATTATGTGAATGTAAAATAAATATTGCTACTAATACCAATATTAATGCCAATAATATTTTTGTATTACTAATACAATCTATTACTATACATGTATAATCCTAATTTGCATTTTTTATACACACATTACAGGTTATGGCAAATTTCCGTATTTCTATGGAAATGTTAACGATATTGTAATAAGTCCACTGTTGGTGAATTGCTACAAGTTACAAGAATTGGAGAAAAAGGAGCTGGATCAGAGAGGAATGTCCAGCAGTCAGTTTCTCAGTGTGGAAAATCTAATTCTTCTCACTATCCAGTACCTTGTGCGACTTGGTGAGATTTAGTCTTTATCTGCTTCCTTTCTGTAATGCAAGAATGATTTATTTATAAGATTTCCACGTTCACGAGTTTAGACATTTTCCAAACTGTCAAAGCAAGGAACACCTTGTAACGGTAAAATCAGAATGTCCCAATAGTGCCCAGAATATAATTTATATAATGGGTTACTACTTATCAGCAATAAAAGTAAGAAAAAAATAACAATGCCTTTTTGAAAAAAAACTTTTCTGAGGACAAGGTCTTCATTGTTTTGGAACCTTGAAGATCAGAGAATTTTATTGTGACGTCCCACATCTGAACACTCTTGTGCTGTTTGTCGTCTTCTACCAAGGCGATTTGAGTGTTGACTTTCTTTTAGCTTTGTATATATGTCTTTTATCTGCATTGTTTACATTCTTGTCTCTTAGGCCCCGATCAGATACCAATTCGTGAAGTTTTTGAACAGATTGTACTAAAGGCATTGGAGGAATTTAACTATAAAGATCGCTCCACACAGATGAACTCTCCTGGAATGTCTGTGTCCCAAGCTCAGCTTCCATGGCTCGCCCGCTTGTCAGCTAGCGTTTCTCAAGATTTGGTTCATGTCCTTGTCACACAGCACTCACTGGCAGAGGGCATTTCGGAGACCCTTCGATCCCTGAGTGATCTGAAACGCCAGCAGAAGCTTCCGGACTATGTAGTATCAATCTGTTGCTCAAAGCTGCGAGGAAATGAATTTTGCATGATTGCTCTTGGTAAGTAGTTGCCACATATTAAGTTCTTTTGGCCCACCTAGGTACCATCATAGCAAGGTTATATTAAACTCTTGAAGTAACACGAATAATTTAATTTTTTTTACTCCTATACATCAATGTTAAATTGTTTTTTGACAAACTTTTGAACTTGTCTACTTCTGCCACTACCTGTACTACTCGGTTAGAATTGTTATTGGGGGAGGTTCAAAGGAGAACCTGTTTGGCAGAATTTCTTCTTGCACGTCAGAGGATTTCCATCCAGACCTCAAAAAAAAAAACCTATGCCTGTGATTTATGTAGCCTGGCCCATTGCATCTCAGGTCACGAGTGCCACTGGCCAGTTTGCCAATTGCAATGCCATCCTTAAGCGTGTAATACGGCCGACTGCGCCCTTACAGTGATTGTGGGTTAGTTCTCCCTGTTCGAACAACAAGCTTTTCCAAACCGCTTTGGTTCTTAGCGTAGCCTCAAGCCCTATAGCCAAAATTAGACCAACCTTGGATCCCAGTGTTAATCCTTTGATCGGCATGATCCTTAACCGCAGCATGATTAGAGGACTTCCCCCTTCGGTCAGGTCTGTGGTTTTCAGATGATCCGATTGCAGGACCACTCGCTATTCAGCTTTTAAAGCGTTGCCTTAACAGCAGCCTGCATCTTGGTATCTGAATAATGTTGTAGCATATAGGTGTATGTTATTACATTATTAGTTTAAAATAAAAAATGTAACATTAGATTAAGAAAACTAATAGTGATGAACAATAGTGCTCGCATAAGGTGTTATCCGAGCATGCTCAGGTGTTAGGCTGTGTGCACACGATGCAGAATTCCTGCGGATTCGCAGCAGATTTTACCACGCAAAAACGCTGAGGATCCGCAGTGTGATTTACAGTATAATGTAAATCAATGTAAAAAAAAAAAAAACGCTGTGCAGACTCTGCGGACTTTTCCACGCGGTTTTCTTGCGGTACAAAATCCGCAGCATGTCACTTCTTTTGTGCGGTTTTCCACCTCCCCAGTCTCCAAACCTGCAGGGGGGAAACGGCAGTGGAAAACCGCACGAAAACCGCATTAAAAATAGAAGAAATCCGCAGGAAAAATGCAGATCATTTGACCTGCGGATTTCTATTCTGCACGGAAAAATCCGCGGGGCAAAAAAGTACGTGTGCACTCAGCCTTAAACGATTCACTTTGACGCGCTGAAATAATATGTTCAAGTCCTCGGAGTTGTATGTAATAGAAAATAGGGATTATCTATAAACAAGCACACCTGCAAAATTCAAGCATATAATCTTAAGTATAAAAACAATTAATAAAGAGCAAAATATCCCCACAGATACCGGAGACTGTCAATAAAATGCTATATGAATTAAGTGGGAAACAGTGGTGACTCTATAGTCTCCAATAATGTAATATTCAAATGGTATATATGATGTACCAATAAATGTGAGTCGTCTATCACATACTGAGAAACAACAATATATTGTATAGATCAAATTAATGCACTTCATACTGTAGCCGATATGGTGAAAAGGCCTATGTGCCAAAAAAGACTGTACTAGCTCAATATAACAATAACTCAATGATCCAATGTGTTGAGCAGCACCAGAGAACATAGGAGTTCCAATGAACTAGTAGTATAGGAAAAGCACATAATAATGCCACAAAGTCCTATGTATAGAATACCTCTAACTAAACAGTCCAATTATATCAGCATACTAAAGCGTGAATTCATGCATATCGGGCAATACCTAATTCAGTGTTGAGGTGTCAAGCTTGCGGTGCACGCACTCACGATTCCTCTGTATCGCTGGTGCGAGCCAGCAGTCACGTGACCACACAAGAGATTTGCATACTTGCAGTCACATGCCAACTAGACTCATTCAGTTTGCCTCAATTCTTCAATTAAAGATGCCGGATGAGACGTATCTGCAAATCTCTTGTGTGGTCATGTGACTGCTCGCACAAGCAATACCAGTCAGTTGTGACTGCAGTTGTGTACTGCAGACTTTGTTCTCAAGCCTCGACAACCCTTTTTTATTTATTTTTTTTATTATTTTTTTATAACAAAAATTTAAAACAGGTATTATGTGTACAAAGATCAGTTCTGCTTTGCAGCACTAATAGTCTCGTTGTACAAAATCGTGGCATGAGTCCTATCGTATAGTTACCTATTCATATTTTTTTCGTTTTATTAGAACATATAAAAACAAGTACCCTCCTCCTCATTAGCTTACCAGAGAAACCTATACCTGTTCTAATTCCTACACATGCAGGTTCATTGAGACAGTGCTAACTACTCTTCGGACAGGATAAATATACGGTATCCCCCAATAAAAATTACCAATGAGCTATTTATTGGACTAGGTATAGCGCTCAGACCTCATTCCAGGCAATAATAACTGGGCAGAGGCGTAGCTAGGGTTTCGATTCGGGGGGGCGACACTTCTGAGTGGGCACCTAACTAGGTAACTTTGATTACAACTCGGTGACACACCCTAATAGTGGATGTTGGAGATGACTGCGCTGTTACTGAAAATAATCCCTATATAAAGACCAACATGGATATTACCGCAATATGATCAGTGGTAAATACCAGTCCCTACAAAACATATGTGATTACTGCACAGGTATAGTTGGTGTCTTACCGCTGACGTTCTTTCTGATGGAATCGGTCACTTTTCACGTCTTTTCCATCTGGCCCAGACCGACATGATAACTCCAGCCAGGACTCTGCTACAGAGAATACAACGACACGTTTCACTTCTCATATTCCAAACCCATCACCATGTATCCCCAACCTGTACAAACCCATCATCCTGCTGATACCCCAATGCTGAGCCGCTGCTGCCGTATGTGTCCCTATTACTGCACCTGATACCCCAATACTGTGCCTCTGCTGCCGTATGTGTCCTTATTACTGCACCTGATACCCCAATACTGAGCCGCTGCTGCCGTATGTGTCCCCATTACTGCACCTGATACCCCAATACTGAGCCGCTGCTGCCGTATGTGTCCCCATTACTGCACCTGATACCCCAATACTGAGCCGCTGCTGCTGTGTGTCCCTATTACTGCATCTGATACCCCAATACTGAGCCTCTGCTTCCGTATGTGTCCTTATTACTGCAGCTGATACCCCAATACTTACCCGCTGCTGCCTTGTGTCCTATTACTGCACCTGATACCCCAATGCTGAGCCGCTGCAGCCGTATGTGTCCCCATTACAGCACCTGATACCCCAATACTGAGCTGCTGCTGTGTCCCTATTACTGCATCTGATACCCCAATACTGAGCCTCTGCTTCCGTATGTGTCCTTATTACTGCAGCTGATACCCCAATACTTACCCGCTGCTGCCTTGTGTCCTATTACTGCACCTGATACCCCAATGCTGAGCCGCTGCAGCCGTATGTGTCCCCATTACTGCACCTGATACCCCAATACTGAGCCGCTGCTGCTGTATGTGTCCCTATTACTGCACCTGATACCCCCTATACACACACGGCTCTGCTCCACACCCCCTATACACACACGGCTCTGCTCCGTACACGCTGTACACATGCCGCTCCGCTCCATACACCTTGTACACACTTGGCTCCGCTCCTTACACAAACAGCTCTGCTCACCCCGTACACACACCTCTCCGCTCCTCTATTCACCTCATACATGCATATCTCTGCTCCGTACACCTTCTACACATACGGCTCCGCTCTGTACACCTCATACACACAGCTCTGCTATATCCACCCTGTAAACCAATCCTGACCTCACACAGAAACTTACTTCACCTCATCCAGCACCATGACATCCAGCACCATGACAACCAGCACAGCAGAGCCCTGTGCTGAAGCCCCTGATCATGTGACCCCCTGACTCCGCCCCTCCTGTGACCTCATCACAGGTCCTGTGCGCACAGAAAAGCTCAGGACGACGTTGCTGGCTGTGAGGTGGGGGGCCCACTGCTGGCATCGGGGCCCACAACCGCCTTCTCATGGGCCCATAGTGGCTGGGCGGCAGAGTAGGGAGATCGATTCTCCCTGCTCTGCCGCAGAATGTAACTGTATGGGCGCACTGTGCACGCCGATACAGTTACAGTAGCGTAGCTCAGTGGGCCCCTCAGAGCTCGGGGACCGGGGCGATCGCCCCCTCTGCCCCCCCGGTAGCTACGCTACTGTAACTGGGGCATCCTGTCTTTCAATAAAATGTCAGGTGTCAAACCTGGGACATCCATCCAGGGTCCCCAGATGTCTTTGAATTTCTTAATTGCATTTCTCTTTCTGTATTCTCCCTTTTCTAGCCAGATAATGCTGTTCAGCTAATGTCTTAATTCTCCTAGTGACGACACTGTACGTCCAACCGGTGTAATGCGATAAGTTTGCGCACTTGATATAGAACCCGTGATATGCGAGTAACCTGTGATTCAGAATCCACCATCCCTCCCAAATACACCAGTACACAGGTTTTAGGATCTGCTTGGATTCACACACCAATCAATCAATGGTAAAATATTCTAATATGGGCCTGACCGAGTATACTCCCATAACATATGCATTACATGTGCATCCATTTAGTCACACCTAATGCAATCTGCTTTTCAGCGAGCCCTTATTTTGCACAGGAAACTCGGTGTTCTGTATACCCTATGAGTAATGTAAATTTGTAATGGCCTTTTTAATTCACATGGGGATAACCTGGGAATAAGTTTCCAGCAAGTCTTCCCATTGCTCTTTAGAGATCAGACCCACATATCTTTCCCATGTAGGTTTAACTAATAAAGAATGTTAAAGCTGTTGCTAAACTTTGGAAATAATAATAATAATCTTTATTTATATAGCGCCAACATATTCCGCAGCGCTTTACAGTTGAACAGTTTCAAACACAACAGTCATAAGCAACAACGTTAACAATACAATAATTAAAGCGAAATAAGACGACCCTGCTTGTGGAGCTTACAATCTACAATGAGGTGGGGGAGATACAAAGCATAGGTTTGTATTTACAATGACGGTCCAGCCATCTTCAGGGGGTGGGGGTTAGATGGAGATAGTGAATGGGCTACACACACACAAACATAACATGACTTTGATTACTGAATGTGATAGGCCGCTCTGAACAAATGTGTTTTGAGCGAGCGCCTAAAACTATGCAAATTGTGGATGGTCCTAATATCTTGGGGTAGAGCATTCCAGAGGATTGGCGCAGCACGGGAGAAGTCTTGGAGTCGGGAGTGGGAGGTACGGATTAGGGCAGAGGTTAGTCGAAAGTCATTTGCAGAGCGCAGCGGTCGGTTAGGCCGATAGACAGAAATGAGGGAGGAGATGTAAGGGGGTGCCGCACTGTGGAGAGCTTTGTGGGTGAGAACAAGTACTTTGAATTGTACCCTGTAATGAATTGGCAGCCAGTGTAACGACTGGCGAAGAGCGGACGCGTCTGAGTAACGATTAGCCAGATGACAACCCTGGCTGCTGCATTAAGGATACTGGAGAGGGGAGAGTCGAGTGAGAGGGAGGCCAATTAATAGAGCATTACAGTAGTCCAGGCGGGAGTGGATCAGGGCGACAGTGAGAGTTTTTCTTGTTTCCATGGTGAGAAAAGGGCGGATTCTAGAGATGTTCTTTAGGTGTAAGCGGCATGAGCGGGCAAGAGATTGTATATGGGAGGTGAAGGAGAGATCGGAGTCGAACATAACACCCAGACAGCGCGCCTGCTGTCGGGGTGTTATTATGGTGCCACCCACAGAGAGGGAAATGTCAGATTTAGGGAGGTTAGTAGATGGTGGGAGCAGAAGAAGTTCAGTTTTGGAGAGGTTGAGTTTCAGATAGAGAGCAGACATGATGTTGGAGACTGCAGACAGACAGTCAGTGGCGTTCTGTAGTACAGTGGAGGTAAGGTCAGGGGATGATGTGTACAGTTGTGTGTCATCAGCATAAAGATGGTACTGAAAGCCAAATCTGCTGATGGTCTGTCCAATTGGGGCCGTATAGAGAGAGAAGAGAAGGGGGCCAAGGACTGAGCCCTGAGGTACCCCAACAGTGAGAGGAAGAGGAGATGAAGTGGAGCCAGAAAACAGAACACTGAAGGAGCGGTCGGAAAGATAGGAGGAGAACCAGGAAAGAGCAGTGTCCTTAATGCCTAGTGACTGGAGCCTAGAGAGTAGGAGAGGATGGTCAACAGTGTCGAAAGCTGCAGAAAGGTCGAGAAGAATGAGCAGAGAGTGGTCACCATTACGTTTTGCTGTCAGAAGGTCATTGGTCACTTTGAGTGCAGTTTCTGTCAAATGTAGGGGGCGGAAACCGGACTGTGAAGGGTCTAGGAGGGAGTGAGTGGAGAGGTAACTGGTAAGGCGGGAGTATATCAGGCGCTCCAAGAGTTTAGAGATGAAGGGGAGATTGGAGACTGGTCTGTAGTTGTTTGTGCAGGATGGGTCGAGGGTGGGTTTCTTTAGTAATGGAGTAATGATAGTGTTTGAAGGAGGAGGGGAAAATGCCAGAGGAGAGGGAGAGATTAAAGATTGTAGTTAGGTGAGTTGTGACGACTGGGGAGAGAGACTGGAGGAGATGTGCGGGAATGGGGTCGGTTGTGCATGTAGTCGGACGAGAAGAGGAGAGGAGCCTGGAGACTTCTTCTGTGATGGGATCGAATGTGGAGAGTGAGCCAGGGGAAATGCAGGGAGGGATGGGAGTCACTGAATTTGGTGATTGGGAGCGGATTTCCTGACGGATATTGTCTATTTTCTCTATAAAGTGGGAGGCAAGGTCATCAGCGCAAATGTCTGTGATAGGGGCTTGTGCTTTTGGCCTGAGGAGGGAGTGAAAGGTGTCAAAAAGTTTCTTGGGGTTGTTGGATAGTGAGCAGATCAGGGTGGTGAAGTAGGTCTGTTTGGCGAGGTGAAGGGCAGAGTTATATGTCCTTAACAAAAATTTGAAGTGTATGAAGTCTTCTGGTGTGCGTGTTTTCCTCCATAAGCGTTCAGCACACCTAGAGCATCGCTAGGAAATAAACCCCTAGTAGTTTTGGCTAAAGCTAGTAAATCTAGGATGTAGTCCTTTTGTATAACTGGATTGGGTACAGCGAATTGACCCTGAAACACATGCCTTAAATGTAGATGTTGGAAAAGGAGATTATGCGGTAAACTTAAACTACTGTTGAAATTTGTCCAAAATTTTGAACCACCAGTTTTCCTACGAATGGTCTGTTTGTACTCCCCTCTCTTCTGAACCCCCCCAACCAGACAATTTAACAAATGGCATATTGGGGTAAATATGGAATAATCCGTAATTCCCAGTAATTGTTTCCCCCCGCCAGATCTTGTATGTTAGTGCTAAGGTTGGCTTATTCGGTTAACCTGCAAACTCAGGGTTCTCTTCCAGTGCATATAAGGGTGAGGTCCATTTTTGTCTTGTAAAACAAGACGTCCTGTTTTGCCCATGATCTTTCCCTTCCCAACCATGAAACTGTTGCATCTGAGATGCTAGGAGACAAATACACGGGTCCTCTATTGCCAATCCCACTTCTTATTTATGATTCTGAAGTGTTAAGTTGATTCTTGTTTGACTAGTGTGCCATATTAGTTCACTGAAGATGGTCTGTATTCTGTGAAAAATGGGTGGTGGAATCCAGCACTTAGAATTATGCAACAGGTAGAGCAATTAAGGCTTTAAATTCATTTTAATGATGTTCCCACTACCTATTACTGACAGGCAATCTACACTATGTATTTTATTTGGAATCTAAAGCTCCCTAAATGGGGGTTTACAATAAGTGTAATAGTCTTTTAGTTTTAAATTGATCACCACTGTATCGGGGTCAATAACGTTTTTTTCCAAAGAGGGGAGGGGGTCTGGTGACAATGATTTCTTCTCAGTTAAGTTTGAGGCCTGACCATTGACTGAATTTTGCACACTGTCATATTTGGTCCAAAAGATGAGCCTACATCTCCCACATAAAGAAACATATCGTCTGCATTCAGACTCACCTTTTCAATATTATTGCAGTTAAAGCCTACAAATTCTGTTCAGTCCCTCAATTGATATGCCAGGGGTTCTATCTCGAATTCGAATAGAAGAGGTGACAGCGGACAAATCTGTCAAGTACTCCTCCCCAACACAAAGGGAGATGACAACCGACCATTCACCCTCCACCTATCAGTCAGGGATCTATAAAGCATTTTAACCTAATGTATAAATTTTATGGCCAAAACGCAATCATCTAATACATCCACAAATTGTTCCACTTGATGCTGTCAACTGTTTGTGCAGCTTCAAGCGACATTATCTCTCTCTGCCCAGTATAGAGCACCTCACGGTCTATGGACTTTGAACCCATGGAGCCTGGTGTAGGCGGGATTAGCTTCCTCTGCTCTGCTTCTAAATATTAAACACTGGGTCAAAATAGCTGCACCCGTTAATCTAAGTGATACATGGTTGGATTCAGTTTCTCTTTACCTACAGTAGGCTGCTCTCATGTGAGGTAGCAAAAGCCTGCTGACTGATTCCCTTTAAATTATTGACTGTAGACTTAAGAGGCATAAACAGTGATTGAGCTTCATGGATTGCTTCAGTTATCATTTTATTCAGTTAGCCAATACTTTCACCAACAATTTGACATCAAACAGGAGCAAGGATATTTGTCGGTAAGAATATGAATGTTCATTCAAAGAGATGGGCAAATTCACCACTACTTCAGCCTCCTCCCCCCTGCTGTTCTATTCCCATGTACTATACACTTGTATTGCTCCTGGGTCACTATGACCCGGTTTATTAAATCTTGATTTTAGATACTCTAACGCAATTATTTTTATACCTTTTGCTTACTAGACTGTATGGGAACATGTTTGGAAATAAAAAAAAGAAAAAGAAATTTGAAATCTTTATTATTTTTTTATTTTTTTTTTTTTTATTCAGAAAAAACTTAGTAATAAGCAAAACGAAAAATGGCATACTACACATATGTGGTAAAAAAAAACAAACCAAAACAAGCAAATCAAACTTTTTGTGAAAAAAATTAAAAATTAAAGATAATAAACACTTCAATTTGAACATCTTTACATGGTAATATTACTTTATGTATTCTTGCACGAAGAACAAAAAACATGGGCTTTGCATAAGAATTTTTTGCGTCCCGAACATGTATTACTTTTTTTATTATCACAAGAATAAGGGCAATAGCTGCACCTTTTTCTTTTTATTCTTGAAGCACCGCTGGTGGAGGCCATGGTATCACTTTCCTGAGCATGTTGCTGGATGCTCTGTACAAGGCCTGCTGCTCCTTCCATTCTGGGTGTTACCTTTCTTTACTCATTATATGGCCTAACCCAGTGATTTTCTAAGTTCTTCTATAAAGAGTCTTCGTTTATGGAGTTTGGTTGATTTCCCTCCACAACACAAAAGCATTGTATGCCGACAAATCCAGAATGTTGTAAAACAGAATCATAGGCCACCGATTTGTTTTTCTTTTGCAGGTATGTGTACTAATGAGCTGATCTAATGTGTCTACACCACCTTGGGTTGCATTATAGTCCAAGATCATGTTAGGTTTTTTTATCTTCCCGGGTACGGGTACTTACTGCATTATCATGGTGGTTCGTACTCATTAGTATTACTTGTTTATTTTTTTTTTGGAACATACGCAACAATTGTTGTATTTGCAGTAAAGTAGAACATGGAACTATGTACATTTCTTTTACTCAAGATACCTTGCGGTAGTTCAGGCTTGTTTTTTCGGATTGTACCCAACATGGTCAGTTGTCAAAGTAAAAAAAAAAATTATCACGTGACACATTTTGTCCTTTGAGTACATAGGTCAAATCAAGGACAACTCTCATCCCCTGATTTTTTTTTTTCTACTCTTTGTCCTGGTGTTTTTCTTGGAAAAAAAAAAAATCATTTGGAGGCCTTTAGAGCTCTACTTTACAAAATAAGGCCCTCCTACACAGCACGTTCTGCGCAGAATATACACGTGTAGTGCACACCTAGTGATCTCTCTGGATGCACTCTACATTTTAGTATAGACTGCGCACCAAAAATAATGTAAAGCCATTTTTATGGTGCGCAGATCTCAATGCATACACCCGGCAGAGCGCGTGTACGACCCCATTGAAATAATTTAGGAAATAAATAAATTGATATACAATAGTAGATGCAATAAATAGACCCAACTGAGGTTATAAAACTCCTTTATTTCACTGAAAATATGGCCTCACAGCTGTAAAAAAAAATGTCGGGTCACTATGACCCGAACACGACAAGTGTACAAATCGGCGTGTAGCAAAAAAGTAAACACACAAAAAAAATACTCATAGATAGGTCCCCCCAAATGAGGAAAAGTCAAGTAACCTCAAATTTTAGAAAGTTATAGAAAAATATCTACAGGGCCACACAAATTCTCTACGGGTCACTATGACTCGAACAGAACAGCAGGGATTGGGAATTAAAATCTCCTTGTATTCTTTATACAAATCCCCTGGAAGGCCATCTGATCCTGGTGCCTTTTTCATTGTGAAGGATGCTCCTCCAACTCATCTATTGTCAGAGGCTTTTCTAGAAACTGCAAATAGTTTAGGGCTCTTTATACTATCTAAAAATAAAATGTCTTCCCATAAGCCATGGATTTATATGTATACATATCCTTATAGTAAGAGCAGAACGTAAACAACTGAGGAATCCGTAATTTTCTCTTTCTGGCAAAACCAGTTGTTTAATGTTGAACCTTCTTGTGCCTTAACTAATGATTCCAGTAGGTTCCCTGCACTTTCTCCCTCAAAAACATTTTTGTTTAATAAACATACATTTCTGAGATGCTAAGACCAGTAGATGATTCGCCAAGGCTGTCTGTGCCAACTCCCATTTTTGTCTCTTTTCCACGGCTCCCCATTGTACATAAGATGCTTCCCTTGATTTAACCTCTTGCTGCAACGCTAAGGATTGTCCCCGTGTCTTAGATTTGATGTTTACTAACTTCACTCATACAAATTTCTCATATATGCCTTCATGGCATCCCACACACTACTCCCAGCTGATCCCTCATTTATGCAAAAGTATTCCATAATTTGGGGTGCAAGGGAACCTTTAATAACTTGCCGCGAGCAGATGTAAGCGCCCGAGTTGTCCCACAGAAGAGGCGCTGGTCAATAACTGCTTAGGCCTGTTTCACACTTCCGTTTTTTCAAATCCGTCAAAATCCGTTGTTTTCCGTAAAAAAACGGATCCGCCATTTTTTGCAGGATCCTTTTTTTTGTCCCATAGACTTCCATTACGGTTACTGCGGATCCGTCAAAAAAACGGATCCGTTTTTTTAAAAACGGATCCGTTGGCATCCGTTTCCGTCAAACGGAAACGGATCCATTTGGCGGGCACAAAAATGGAAGTGTGAAACAGGCCTTAGACGTTTAAAGGGCTAAACTACCTGGTACATCTGAAGATAAAACCTAAATGTTGTGTACACCCAACAGAGTGGAAATTAAAAATTATAAATACAACTTTCAAGGTTTTAGAGTTACTAAATGAAATTACTAGCTGCTTCAACTCTGTGGGCACACCCATTTGTTTCATCTTTGGTTAGGTTAGTGAATGCTGTGATATCGTATAGTTGTCATTTCATCATGTTATACATACAGTATACAGCATGGTGTTGGGAGGTAGTAGTTGAAATGTCAATGGTAATTTCTATTGCAATGTTTGACATTAGATGGGTACAACTAGTTGAGACCACAAGTTGGCAAAAGATCTTCGCAACCAGAGATTTATTCAGTGCATGACCTCACTTTAGTGTTTACTTGTCAAGGCACCATGACACTTAATAGAAAGGATTGTACTGGTTTAGTGTTCTCTTTTTGTTTGTTCATGCTGTAATATCGTTGTTAGTCACCATGTCAGCTGGCACTGATCTTTCTTGCACTATGGTTTATTTATAGTATTAAAAAAAATCTACTTTCAGGAAAATACCAGTCCCGAGTTCTTGCTGAGAGTATGCTGACGACAAGTGAATTCTTGAAGGAGATAAGCTATGAGCTAATCACAGGAAAGGTCAGCTTCTTGGCCTCACACTTTAAAAACACATCTATGGGTAAGTTGTGTTCTAGGTCTGAGTAGTAATGACTGTTCAGCCCAGCGTCGGACTGGAGCACCTTGGTCCCACCAGAGAAAATCATTCTTGGGGCCCACTATGTAGCTACATAGAAAGAAATACCAGACCACCAATTGTGCGGTAAAACGCGCTAATATCAGGGTATAATATAAGGCAGTACAGGTCTTAGTTATGTAGCAGGAGTTGGGGTAGCCTCCCTAATAGAATATAAAGCAGCCCCCTCATAGAATATAATGCAGCCATCTCATAGAATATAATGTAGCCCCCTCATAGGGTATAATGCTGCCCCCCTCATAGGGTATAATGCACCCCCTCATAGGGTATAATGCTTCCCCCACTCATAGGGTATAATGCACCCCTCATAGGGTATAATGCTGCCCCCTCATAGGGTATAATGCTGCCCCCTCATAGGGTATAATGCTGCCCCCTCATAGGGTATAATGCTGCCCCCTCATAGGGTATAATGCTGCCCCCTCATAGGGTATAATGCTGCCCCCCTCATAGGGTATAATGCACCCCCTCATAGGGTATAATGTTTCCCCCACTCATAGGGTATAATGCACCCCCACATAGGGTATAATGCTGCCCCCTCATAGGGAATAATGTACCTCCTCATAGAATATAATGCTGCCCCCTCATAGGGTATAACACTAGATAGATAGATAGAAGATAGATAATGGATAAATAGATAGATATAGAGATAGATATATAGAAATAGATAGCTATAAATAGATACAGATAGATAGATGTAGATAGATGGGGATAAATAGATAGATCGATGGATAGATGGATAGATATGAAGATAATAGATAGAGATATATATATATAGCTATAGATAGATATAGAGATAGATGGATAGATAGATAAAGGATAAATAGATCTATGGATAGATGATAGATAGATGGATAGATAGATATAAAGATAATATACATATAGATAGATATAGTCTATCTATCTCTATACCTATCTATAGCTATCTATATCTATCTCTATATCTATCTATCTCTATATCTATCTATCTATCTCTATATCTCTCGATCTATCTCTATATCTCTATATGTAAGATAGAGACAGATAGATATAGAAATAGATAGAGATAGATATAGCGATAGATATAGCGATAGATATAGAGATAGATAGACAGATATAGAGATTAATAGATATAGGGATAGATATAGATAGATATAGATAGATATACAGATAGAGATAGATATATAGACAGAGATAGATATAGAGATAGATAGAGATTGCTATAGGGATAGATATAGAGATAGACACATAGATAGATATAGAGAGAGATATAGATAGCTAGAGATAGATATAGAGATAGATAGATAGATATAGAGATAGATAGATATAGAGATTGATAGATATAGGGATAGAGAGAGATATAGAGAGATATAGATAGATAGAGATAGACAGATATAGAGATTGCTATAGAGATAGACAGAGACAGAGAGAGAGACAGAGAGAGAGACAGAGAGAGAGACAGAGAGAGAGACAGAGAGAGAGACAGAGAGAGAGACAGAGAGAGAGACAGAGAGAGAGACAGAGAGAGAGACAGAGAGAGAGACAGAGAGAGAGACAGAGAGAGAGACAGAGAGAGAGACAGAGAGAGAGACAGAGAGAGAGACAGAGAGAGAGACAGAGAGACGGGGATATAGAGAGAGAGACAGAGAGACGGGGATATAGAGAGAGAGAGACAGAGAGACGGGGATATAGAGAGAGAGAGACAGAGAGAGAGACAGAGAGAGAGACAGAGAGAGAGACAGAGAGAGAGACAGAGAGAGAGACAGAGAGAGAGACAGAGAGAGAGACAGAGAGAGAGACAGAGAGAGAGACAGAGAGAGAGACAGAGAGAGAGACAGAGAGAGAGACAGAGAGAGAGACAGAGAGAGAGACAGAGAGACGGGGATATAGAGAGAGAGAGACGGGGATATAGAGAGAGACGGGGATGTAGAGAGAGAGAGACGGGGATGTAGAGAGAGAGAGACGGGGATATAGAGAGAGAGAGACGGGGATATAGAGAGAGACGGGGATGTAGAGAGAGAGAGACGGGGATGTAGAGAGACAGATAAATAAAAATCACAATACTCACCTCTCCTCCTAACTCCCATGCTGATGCCGGCTTCAGACTCAGGAGCTGTCCCATCTGCCAGACACACAGCGGGTGCACGATGGTGACGTCATCGCGCACCGGCTGTGAGTCAGGAGCAGAGGGGACTGATGGGAGAGAGGCGCTCTCTCTTCCACTGCAATTGAGGGTGGGGCCAGCTGCCTAGGCTGGGGGGCGGAGCCCCGGGGAGTGGAGACCGAGAGTGAAATGATATTCACTGCTTCGCAGTGAATATTCATTTCTCTTTAGTAGCGGGGACAGGTGCTCTTGCCTCCTGACACCCGCTGTTGCTCCGCTGGCACGGGCCCCCATAGCAGCTGTGTGGCACTGGCTGGGAGCCCCTGGAGCAGTGGGGGCCCAAGGCAACTGCTGGCCCTGTATGCCAGCAGGTGCCAGGGGCCAGGGCCCACCAGAGAATCCTCCGGCTCCCCGGTGGGCCAGTCCGACGCTGGTTCAGCCCCATCCGCACACTGACGTTCCCAGTTGAAGTGTAATATCAAACCCTTCTGTAAGGCTGCTTTTTACACTTACCGTGTTTTTGCGGTCCGATTTTGAGGCCCCAATACATTGCTATGGGTCCACAAAATCGGCTCGCAAAAATTCCACAGTGTGCCGTCCGTCCGTGAGGGCCGTTTTTGCAGCCGTGATAAAAGATCGAGCTTGCTCGATCTTTTATACGGTGTACGGACACTGCCCCCATTGTAAATCAGTGGGGCCGCAAAAACCAACGGAAGTTTGTTTTTGCGGTGCACCGTGACTTCCGGTTTTGCTGAACGCTTTTTTTTTTTTTCCCAATATTATTTCCATAGTATTGGAAAAAATTATACAGCGATCCGCAAACTTTTTTGCTGTCCGTTATTGCGGCAGACCACAAAAAAATGGGCCGCAAAAAATGCGATTAGTGTAAAAGTAGCCTAAGGCTAAGTGCACACGTACCGGAACTCTCGCGGAAATTACCGCGAGAATTCCGGAATTCCAGTCAGCGGGAAAATCGCATTTTAAATTCCCGCGATTTTCCCGCGGAAAAACTAGCATTTTGCAAGCGTAATTAGCTTGCAAAATGCTAGCGTTCTCCAAGCGATCTGTAGCATCGCTTGGAGAACTGATTGACAGGTTGGTCACACTCGTCAAACATAGTGTTTGACGAGTGTGACCAACTTTTTACTACTGAGGCCGCCTATGCACCCTCAGTAGTAAAAGATAGAATGTAAAAAAAAAAAAACAAAAAAACGGTGTTATTCTCACCCTCCGACGTCCCGCGCATCCGTTCCCAGTAATCCTTTGCGAAAATGCCCGCAATGACGTCAGTTCTCGCGGGATCGCGACGTCTCGCGGTTATTCGCGATGACGTCGCGCGAATGACCGCGAGACTTCGCGATCCCGCGAGAACGGACGTCATCGCGAGCATTTTCGCAAAGGACAACTGGGACCGGAGCGTGGAGAGAAGCGGGAAGGCTGCGCGGGACGTCGGAGGGTGAGAATAACAATATTTTTTATTTTAAATTCTATTTTTTACAGGGATATGGTACCCACAGCCCGGAGGACAGTCTCCTCTCCTCTGGACCGTGGGTACCATCCGCAATTGTTCTGCTTACTTTCCGCATGGTGTGCACAGCCACATGCGGGAAGTAAGCGGAACAATGCATTCCTATGGGTGCGGGATCGCCGCGATTCTGCAAATTAATGAGCATGCTGCGGTAAAAACCGCAGCATTAACACAGCATTGCGGAATCCCATAGGAATGCATGGGATGCTTATTTTTCGAGTTTTCGCGGCAAAATCGCGCCGTTAAAACCGCTGCGGAAACGCGAAAAAAATGCAACGTGTGAACTCGGCCTAAAGGAGCATGTACTAGCTATGCCTATTAATTCTTTTACAATATCCCCATTAAAACTACAAATTAGAAAGCCCTCATATTTGGATTTGAAAGTTCACTTAATCATTCAAGTTTAACGTTTAAAAAAAAAATAAAAATGATGCCTAACGCTAGAAAGAGGTTTGTCCGTTATAAGTTCCTTCTGGTTTATGGGTAATGAAGAACTCCAATAAAAGTAGATATCATTTATTCTTGTGCAATCTCAAACCGAACATTCGTGAAGTTTCGGTCAACAATAGTGGACCTTCATCTGACCAAACTGATTGCAAGACTAACAAAATGAAGATCTCAGGTAGAACAGTAGAAAAAAGTACAATGATAAGAGCAACCACCAGCACTAGGTAGTGAACCAGGAGTACCGTATAACCAATATACCGTATCTCCGCCTAGGAAGATGCAGGGAGGAGCTCCGCTTACATTTAACTAGTTTATTTTTTTGTCTAGTAGTAGTTAAATATTTCCTGAACGTGTTTTTGCTATGAGCGCACAATAGGGCGTATACAGGTTTCAGAAAGTCCAAAAGTTAGCACTGATCAGAGTATGTTTAAAATTGCTCTTGTAAAATCTTAATTTTATTTTATTTTTTTTTTATTAACTAGGTGATGATTTGGACAAGCTGCTGGATAAGATTCAGAAAAAAAGAGGGGATAATTTTGTTGTTCCATTTAATGGAGATGTAAAAGAATGTGTCCCGTCCCTGGAGGCAGCCAGCATGATCCCTACTCAGGGCAGAGGTACCATTCTCCTAGTATAGAATTCTTATTTTTTTTCCCCACAGGTTTTCTTTTAATTTAAAAAAAAAAAATGTTTAAACAAGTAGAAGATGAAATATAAATGTGTTTTTTTTTGTTTTTGTTTTTTTTTATGTGAGGACTTTTTTTTTTTTTTTAAAGGTGTGCTTACTTTTAAATTCAGAATGATTCTATCCCTAGTTCTGTCCCTTTTTAATTGCTGCAGCAGAGGGAGGCATCAGTAGCTCACACACTTCTTTTGTACTTGCCATAAAGGCTTTCTCATAGTACTTATATGTTTATACTGTGAATGTATAATATTTAGAATGTCATGATGCATAAAATACTGTTTAATGTAATTGACTCAAGGAGAACAGATTTTTAAAATTAAAGTGTGTGTTTTTATAAGTAATAGGAGAAAAAAATGCTTATGCAATTTTATGCTTTACCCTCCCGACCCAAAGTATGGCAAACAACGGTTTGGACATATAGCAAGATTCTAAAAAGTGTCAATAAGCTTTTAGAGATCTGCAAATGAGATTTGGCACGTAACGTATTTTTCGGACTATAAGACGCACCCCAATTTTCAGAAGGAAAATGGGGAAAAAAATGTGTCAAATGGGGGTCCGTCTTACAGTCCGAATTCAGCTTACCTGGGAAGGGATCCGTCACAGGTGGAGGAGTGGTCACAGGGGTCATTCAGTGGTCCAGCCTGGTGAGGGTGGCGGCGGGCTGTGCTCCGGTGCAGGGGCGGAGGCTCCGCCGGCATTTCCTCGAAGCCCGGAGGCCCCCGCACATCCGTTGCTGGCTGCCGCCATGTTGCGGTGGCCTCCGGGAACATGGACACCGGGAAGATGGCCGCCGGTTCGGGGACGGCGCATGCGCAGGTTCAGATCTCGTCCTGAGATTTCGGGGGACGATATCTCGTTGCCGATATTTGAATCTCGTCTCCCGAGATCTCGGGACAAGATCTGAACCTGCACATGCGCCGTCCCCGGACCGGCGGCCATCTTCCCGGCGGCCACCGCAACATGTTTTCAGCCAGCAACGGATGTGCGGGGGCCTCCGGGCTTCCAGGAAATACCGGCGGAGCACAGAAAGCCACTACCCCTGCACCGAAGCACAGCCTGCTGCCACCACCGCACCACAGAGCCCCACGGCACCAGCCATGGACGGATGTAAGTATATTGCATCCATAAGACGCACCCCCCACTTTCCCCTAAAATTTTGGGGGAAAAAAGTGCGTCTTATGGTCCGAAAAATACGGTAGAAGCCAGTTCCATAATTTCATCCCCACAAGTATGTAATAGAATGGTAAATCTGGCCACAGCATGTTTATCTTGCGGAGATGCTCCGCAAGATAAGTAATCCAGTCTATGGTATAGGATGTGGTGATTCCACGTGTGTTCAGTGAGCACATTCGGAATCCCCATGCGTACAACAGGGGGCGGAGCGGGGTATTCGCTGCGTCCAAAGTCCTGCCAGTACGCAGCATGGAGACATAACCTTAGAGTTGACCAAGCACCAATATTTATTGCATTGAAACAATATACCTACTGTATGAAAATTCTCTTCTGTAGAGGTTGTATCGAATAAACCTGAAACAAACATTTTGGGCACAATGTAAGTGCTGAAAAATTGTAATTAGATAAATGTGAAGATGTGTTTGTTATGTTACAGGCTGCAGTACAGAAAGCTTCCAGATATACCAGGCTCAGCTGATGGTTGCTCGGAAGCTTCTGTCCCAGGTGTGCGTCATTGCAGATAGTGGAAATCAGTGTCTTGATCTAGGCCGCTTCAGCAAAGTGGACTTCCTAATTGTTGTCCCTCGCTCAGAAGTTCTGGCTCAACAGACCCTGAACAATATAAGGCTTTCAGGTGAGGCTTTGATATTACAGAAAATAAAATATCATCCATTACATTTTGTGACAAAGACTGTGACTAAAGCCTAATTAAAGAAGCAATAACACTAACTTTTTTTAATTCATTAAATGTGCATGTTTATGTATGTAATGTAGTGTGTATTAATATATGCACCAACCGCTGCTCTGTATAGATAGAGAGAGATATATATATATATATATATATATAGATTTAGAGATATATATATATATATATATATATATATATATATATATATATATATATATATATATATATATATCTTTCTGTTTATAGATATCCTGGATTCTCCATTTCCTTAATAGGACAGTCAAGATCAGTTGATGTTACATTTCCTTTACGAGAGAACAGATGCAAAATAGGAATGTAAAAGTTCGGCCTTCTCAACATCCTTTCTTACCATTTCATCATTTTCATCCTGTAAAAATCCTATAGCATCTTTAACTTTTACTTTTGACATATCCCCAAAATCCTTTTTTATTGCTTTTGATGTCTCTTGCAAGCCTTAATTCAATGTACGCTTTAGATAATCTGATTTGTGCCCTGCAGGTTTTGCAGGCAGCATTATAATCTTCTTTAGATATACCTCCCACTTTCCATTTGATAAGCATTTCTTTCTTCGTTTTACAACCCTTGGCAAAAATTATGGAATCACTGGTCTTGGAGGAAAAAAGCACAACATTTAAGGGATACTACAGTGGGATATTTGTTCATTAGGTGGGAGGTGTGATGCCTCCTAAAGATGAGTCAAGGAAATCGAATTAGCATTTTCTTACAAATGGAGAGGCAGTTGGAATGATGTTCTTAGTTGTCTGAAGTCCTTCTGGTGGAAGTGTGAACTGTAAATGTTGTGCTTTTTTCTTATTAATCCATTTGTTGTCTTGCCTGAAGGAGCCACTGCTCTGAAAGCTTGCAAACATATTTTCTGGTTAGCCAATAAAGGTATCACCCTGAGAATACTTTTGTCATCATTGGGCGGAAAAGTATTCACATCAATCTGCCTTTCTGAAATCTAACCTTGACGTCTGAGTCTTCACAGGTCTTCCTCCTCTAGTTATCCAAAATTCTAAAATAGCATGGTCGCTACCTCCTAGGGTCCCAGCCACTTTTACCTCCTCAACCCTTTCCTCCCTATTTGAGGATTAGATCCAAGGTAGTAGATCCCCTTGTTTTCTCCCCTACCTTTTGGAACATAAAGTTTTCAGCAAGAGAAGATAACAATTTCCTTGACCTATTAGTTTTGCCTGAGCGAGATTCTCAACAAATGTCTGGATAGTTGAAATCTCCCATGACAACTGTCTTATTTTTTGGAGAATTGGCAATTTGATGCATAAAGAGTTCATCAATATCTTCAGCTTGCACAGGCGGCCTGTAGTAAATGCCTACAATGGTGTCCTTTCCATTGTTTTGTCCTTGTATTCTTACCCAAACAGTTTCCACAGAACTCCCGGTCTCTGAAGCTTCAATCTCTGTGCAGATATACGCGTTTCTAACATACAATGCGACACCTCCTCCTCGTTTATCAAGTCTGTTTCTTGCAAATAAGTTGTATCCTTCTAGTCTTGTATTCCAATCATGTGTATTGTCCCACCAAGTTTCTGTGATTCCAATGACATCATTTCTTCTCCTGTGTTAGTAGTTCCAATTCTCCTTGTTTGTTGCCCATTCTTTGTGCATTCATATAGAAACATTTTAGTTTGTTATTGGCTCCTCTTTCTCCAATATTATTATTTAGATTTTTTTTGTCTGTTTTTTTCCTTCCACTTCTAATAGCAGAGTTCTCAATAGTATTTGTCAGGTGTATGGCTTTTTATGGCCTTTTGCTTCCCTTACCACATTGTTCTAGTTTAAAGCTCTCCTTGAGTGTAGCAAGGTGTACAAAGTCGTTTTTTTTTTTTGTTTTTTTTTTTAACCGGTACATGCTATAAGCACATATTTTCTATATTGATCTTTATTCTTTTTCATTTTGGCAGGTGTGTTAACAGATTTGGGACTAGAGGAGTCTGCGTGTGTAAATCAGCGAGCTGACAAATATGTGTTACGATTTGAAGGAGATGTCCAGGCCAAATTTGATGGTTTTATGAAAAAAGTGAAGCAAAATCCATACACACTGTTTGTACTTATACATGATAATAGCCATGTGGACCTAACAAGGTAACTGTTATAAAAGACACAAGGAATCTGGCGACCAATTTTGTACTTCATAGGTGTAGGGCTTGTAGCATTCAACTGACTTGAGATACAAGTTGTCCAGTGATCAGTGCGCTTAACTTTTTTTGTGGGAAAACCACTTTAATTGTAATCACTCAAATATGGGATAATTCTGAATTTCTGCATCTTCAGAATTTGCAAGATCCAAATTTCTGGAAGCAATATGGAGTAGTGTCGCTCAATCAGATTTTCGAAAATGAACAATTTCATGTAAAGTTTGGGATTCCCCTTAGGGACTTTTATAGATATCTGCAGTTGAGGCATGCCATACAGTACCAGTTCAGGCTTCCTAGAAGGCGAATATCTAAATATCCGTTGATAGTATTATCGACTCAAGGGCCCACAGGTGTGATATCCTCCCTATATTACCTTCCTGTTGAACTCCAGGATTGCGTCCACTAAGCTAGCTGTAGAGGGTAAATGGAAGCATCTAATCCCCTCTATTACAGATTATCAATGGGATGACGCAATGGAAGCGCATATGGTGGTATCTGCAGCTGCGAACAACAAGATAATTCAATTATATATACTTCATCAATCCTATTTAACCCCAATTAGGCTATATAAATTTGGTAGAAGGACATCTGATGAATGTCACAGGTGTGGGTATGGTGGTGCGGATTTCTGGCATCTCATTTGGAACTGCAGAATTATAAAAAGATACTGGAAAGATGTAATAGCTACTTTCGAGCGGATAATTGGGATACCGATTGAATTTTGCGTAGAGTTATGTATTGTGGGTGTGGTGGATGAGGAAAAATGGACCCATTACACTGGTCAACAGCATTTTTGGTGCCAAAGATATTTCATCGAATTTAGGGTATTTTTGGGGTGCTGATTCTGAATATGTCATCAGTTTTGCCAGATTGGCTCAAGTTTTTGAGATTTTTGGTATCTTATTTATAGCACTTGTTGGTAAATGCGACGCATCATCTCATTAATTTCTTTGGATTAGTACTTGAACTGAGCAGTTCTCAATATAGTTTTGTGTTAATTAGTGTTCTAAAAGTTTGTTCATAGCTTGATTTTTGCACTAACTTTATGTTGTTGTCTGTTTTCCAGTGAAAAGCATGAACTCATCAAGAAGAAGTTGTCTTAACGATCCAGACTCATTCTGTTACATTTGTGGTGAATACACACTGCCAAAACATAGAAGAAACATAACAGACTTCGTAAAAAAAGTGTATTTTGCCTATTTTGGGGTTATGCTTGGGGACCAAGACAAGTTTTGGGCACCACACATAGTGTGCAAAGCATGTATCGAATTATTACGAAAATGGAGCAAAGGACAAAGAAAAAGCTTCAAATTTGGTGTTCCAATGGTGTGGAGAGAGCCAAAAAATCATCATGATGACTGTTATTTATGGTAAACACAGGTACAGGCACATCTTCACAATGAGGGACAGGCCTTCTTGCAGATTCCATGTTACTCCCATTTTCGTTTCTTATGCTTATTGAATCCTTGCACTTGCACTGCACAGAAATAACAGTCATCATGATGATTTTTTGGCTCTCTCCACACCATTGGAACACCAAATTTGAAGCTTTTTCTTTGTCCTTTGCTCCATTTTCGTAATAATTCGATACATGCTTTGCACACTATGTGTGGTGCCCAAAACTTGTCTTGGTCCCCAAGCATAACCCCAAAATAGGCAAAATACACTTTTTTTACGAAGTGTGTTATGTTTCTTCTATGTTTTGGCAGTGTATATTCACCACAAATGTAACAGAATGAGTCTGGATCGTTAAGACAACTTCTTCATGATGAGTTCATGCTTTTCACTGGAAAACAGACAACAACATAAAGTTAGTGCAAAAATCAAGCTATGAACAAACTTTTAGAACACTAATTAACACAAAACTATATTGAGAACTGCTCAGTTCAAGTACTAATCCAAAGAAATTAATGAGATGATGCGTCGCATTTACCAACAAGTGCTATAAATAAGATACCAAAAATCTCAAAAACTTGAGCCAATCTGGCAAAACTGATGACATATTCAGAATCAGCACCCCAAAAATACCCCAAATTCATTAAAATATTTTGGACACCAGAAAAAAATTTTTTTTTCGTTGACCTGTGTTATGATAGAATATTTCTCCGGGAAGTTCTGTTTATGGCCAGAAAAGCGATAGAACTGAGATGGATTGGGGGGGAGGTCCCCTTCAATTCGGCAATGGAAAAAGTTAGTGAATGATGTGATTCCATACGAAAATATACTATATAGGTGTAGGGGGTGCCCCTGGAAGTTTCACAGGATTTGGGAGAGATGGTGTGACTCACCCTTGACACATCTGGCCCCTGATACTATAACCTCATCAATTCTGCGGTATTACCCCTGAAACAGAGTTGTGGCCAAAAGTATTGACACCCCTGCAATTTTGTCAGATAATACTCAGTTTCTTCCTGAAAATTATTGCAAACACATTCTTATCTTCATTTAATTTGTCTTAAATGAAAAAACACAAAAATAATTGTCCTAAAGCCAAATTGGATATAATTCCACACCAAACATAAAAAAGAGGGTGGACAATAGTATTGGCACTGTTCGAAAAATCATGTGATGCTTCTCTAATTTGTGTAATTAACAGCACCTGTAACTTACCTGTGGCACCTAACAGGTGTTGGCAATAACTAAATCACACTTGCAGCCAGTTGACATGGATTAAAGTTGACTCAACCTCTGTCCTGTGTCCTTGTGTGTACCACATTGAGCATGGAGAAAAGAAAGAAGACCAAAGAACTGTCTGAGGACTTGAGAAACCAAATTGTGAGGAAGCATGAGCAATCTCAAGGCTACAAGTCCATCTCCAAAGACCTGAATGTTCATGTGTCTACCACTGACTGCGCAGTGTCATCAAGAAGTTTAAAGCCCATGGCACTGTGGCTAACCTCCCTAGATGTGGACGGAAAAGAAAAATTGACAAGAGATTTCAACGCAAGATTGTGCGGATGTTGGATAAAGAACCTCGACTAACATCCAAGTTCAAGCTGCCCTGCAGTCCGAGGGTACAACAGTGTCAACCCGTACTATCCGTCGGCGTCTGAATGAAAAGGGACTGTATGGTAGGAGACCAAGGAAGACCCCACTTCTTACCCCGAGACATAAAAAAGCCAAGCTGGAGTTTGCCAAAACTTGCCTGAAAAAGCCTAAAACGTTTTGGAAGAATGTTCTCTGGTCAGATGAGACAAAAGTAGAGCTTTTTGGGCAAAGGCATCAACATAGAGTTTACAGGAGAAAAAGAGGCATTCAAAGAATAAATCACGGTCCCTACAGTCAACCATGGCGGAGGTTCCCTGATGTTTTGGGGTTGCTTTGCTGCCTCTGGCACTGGATTGCTTGACAGTGTGCATGGCATTATGAAGTCTGAAGACTACCAACAAATTTTGCAGCATAATGTAGGGCCCAGTGTGAGAAAGCTGGGTCTCCCTCAGAGGTCATGGGTCTTCCAGCAGGACAATGACCCAAAACACACTTCAAAAAGCACTAGAAAATGGTTTGAGAGAAAGCACTGGAGACTTCTAAGGTAGTCAGCAATGAGTCCAGACCTGATTCCCATAGAACACCTGTGGAGAGATCTAAAAATGGCAGTTTGGAGAAGGCACCCTTCAAATATCAGGGACCTGGAGCAGTTTGCTAAAGAAGAATGGTCTAAAATTCCAGGAGAGCATTGTAAGAAACTCATTGATGGTTACCAGAAGCAGTTGGTCGCAGTTATTTTGGCTAAAGGTTGTGCAACCAAGTATTAGGCTGAGGGTGCCAATACTTTAGTCTGGTCCATTTTTGGAGTTTTGTGTGAAATGATCAATGTTTTGCTTTTTGCTTCAATCTCTTTTGTGTTTTTTCATTTAAGACAAATTAAATGAAGATAATACCAAAGAATTTGTGTTTGCAATCATTTTCAGGAAGAAACTGAGTATTATCTGATAAAATTGCAGGGGTGTCAATACTTTTGGCCACAACTGTACCTTCTTAAATCCATGAAAGTGATGCTATGAGGGATCTTAGGAATGAGTGTCTATTATAATCTGAATAAATACAGACTCAAATTATGATAAAGAACTGGCTGGTTTAATGGTGCAATGCTTTGTAGAAACGTTATACTTTATTTGTATTGTTTGTTTATACTATAATTGAAAGTATGCTTACATATCTACTTTGGATGGTAATTATATACTGATCCGAATTCTATACTGCATTATTATTTGCTTGTTGTATTAATTTGTGGAATCTTTCAATAAAAAGTTTACAATTTAATTTTTTTTTTTTTTTTTTTAATCAACATTTCAATCAATAGACCTCTGAAGAATAATAAGTTTCACAATTGGATGTGTTAAAAATATGTTCCTGGTCTGAGATAATCTTATAAATGTTCTCCTGTAGTGTACTGTGTAATGGCTGTGTCTGACCGTATAGGGACATAGTATGATTGCACTACAGCTCCTAGGCAGGGGAGGATGCAAAAGAGCGTATACAGGCATGACCGCATGGGATCTCATTGCTTAACATTGCTTAAATCCAGGCAATGAAATGTCTTGTCTCAGAGAAAGAATCAGCTGTGATCCTGTGCTGTAATATCTGTATACTCTTTTGCTTCCTCCTCCGCATTGGAAACGTGGTATGATTAGACCATGTTCCTGTACGGTGAGACTCAGCCATTACAGAGTACACAGCAGGGGAACATTTATAGGATTATCTCAGCACAGGAACATTTTTTTTTTTTTTTTTTTTTTTTTTTAGCATATCCAATTGTGGAAGTTATTTCAAGATCTATTACTTAAACTGTAGCGTATATATTCGTGTATAAGCCGACCCCCTAATTTTGCCACAAAAAAACTGGGAAAACTTGTTGACTCATGTATAAGCAGAGGGTTAATGGTGGTCCAAGAAGATGCTCCATAGATAAAAACCCCCCATATGCTACTGCACAAGGGTTAATGCTGCCCCATAAGATGCTCCATAAATACCCCTTATTTGCTGTTGCAATTAAAGAAAAAAAAAAATGACATACTCACCTCTCTGTCCCTGGGGGCCAGGTGCCGGTGTCCTGAGCCCCCGGCACTGGCTGTATTTACCGGTCCCCGTTTCATCACCGTCCACCGCTCTGTTTCCCGGGTCTCTGCAGTGACGTTCAGCAGAGGGCGTGGTGTTGTGAATTCACTTTCTGGGCTCCCTCTGGTGGTTACTGGAGGTAGTGGAGCTGGTCAAATTGGCAGAGGCTTGACACCTGATAATGCTGATGACGATTGGAGATCTGGGGTTTCTGACTGGAGTATTTAAGACAGCTGACTTCCTTCAATCCCTGCTGGTGATTTTCTTCCTGTGCCTTCTGAGGTCTGATGTCTCCTGCTCTGTTCCTGCATAGTTCAGCTAAAGCTACTTTCACACTTGCGTTTTTTTGCTGCGCGGTTCTGCGCGCACAAACGCATGAAAAAAACGCATCGTGCGTTTTTTGCGGGTTTTGGTGCGTTTTGAAAAAAAGCATGCTTTTTTTGCGCATACGTGCGCATTACAATGCACACCCATAGACTATAATGAGTATTTTGCCATAAAAAAAACGCATTGCGTGCGCATGCGTTTTTTGGGGGCAAGTCGGACGCACAAAAAATGCAACAGGATGTACTTTGTGCGCCCGAGCGCACACTACAAACAAAGCATGCGCATACAAACGCATGTGTATGCGCACCTATGCGCACCCATGTTAAAGTATAGGGAAAAAAAGCATGCGTTTTTTTGCGCAAAAAAACGCAAGTGTGAAACCAGCCTAAGTGGTTCATTTGCTAATCTTTTTGCATTTGATCTCTCTGCTTTGTGCGGGTCAGCTTGCTCCTGCTGGGGCTGTGCTGGATCACCGCCCATATGTTACTGCTTGTGTCAGTTTGTTCTGTCCCCTGTTATATTGGTCTCGTTTTGCTTTGCTTTCAGTATATACCAGAGTGCTGATATAGTAGGGGCGAAGTCGTGTGATTTCAGTGTTGTTTTTTTTTTGTGCATCAGACATGTTGGATTTTTCAGGGTTTTTTGCGTGATTGCAGACAGTGTCTTTCCTTGTGAGCTCATTTTCTCGTTCACCTTTGATGTCCGATGAACTCCCTCTGCTGGTGAAGGGAGGTGGTAAAACTGATTTGGATGGGAGAAACCTGTCACCTGAACAGGTGGATTGCGATTGGACATCCAGAATCTGATTGGATATAAGGCAGCCGACGCCCTGTAGGGTTGCTGGTGATTTTCTCTGCTCTGAGCTCTGGCCTCCAGTTCAGTTCCTGTCTTCTAAAGCGAAGTTTTGCTCTGTTATTGTTCCATGAGATTTTGTCTGATTTGCTTAGTTTTGTGTTCTGCCAGCCCCGGCTGGGGCTCTGCTGAATTTCCATTTTTGTCCCTGATCGATTAATTCTCTTTTGCTCTGCCTTCAGAATATATTGGAGTGCTGATATAGGGATTTTGAAGTCTAGTGACTTCAGGGCCATTTTTCCTATCAGACGTGTTGAGACATTTTTGGTAGGATTTTTGTGGATTGCAGCCAGCATCTTTTGTCCTTTCCTATCTAGTTAGTTGGGCCCCATCGTTTGCTCCGCCTGTCTTTCTGTCTGTGTTTGTGTTTTCATCTGTTTTCACCGACAGTACATGTTGAGGGCTGTCTATTGCTTTGGGGTCTGCTCTGGGGCAGTTTAGATTTCCCCTTTCTTTCTTTACGCTTATTTAGTTCTCCGGCTGTGAAGAGGTGTCTAGGACCACCGTAGGATCGCTCCACAGCTACTGGTAGTTGTTGTGAATAGGATCAGGGGTCTGCAATCCGCTAGCTACCAACCTCTCCGGTTTTCTGGACTTAGCTTGCATTTTTGTTTTTTCCTCTTACGGTGACTCATTCATAACACCCATCATTTGCTCAGTCTATTTTTCTGCCTACGTTTGTGTTTTTTTTTTTTCTTGTCTCACCAACAATATGTTTGGGGGCTATCTATTCCTTTGGGGTCTTCTCCGGGGCAGTTTAGATTTCACCTTTCTTGCTTTAGGCTGAGTTAGCTCTCCGGCTGTGCAGAGGCGTCTAGGGCATCATAGGTATGCTCCACGGCTACTGCTAGTTGTGTGGATAGGATCAGGGGTCTGCAATTTGCTTAGTTACCAACCTCTCTGGTTTTATGGTGGCTTAGCCTGGTCCTGCTATCCTCCTCAGTGACGCATTCATAACAGCGTGCACTGACTACGTCATCGCGCCCTCTGCTGAACGTCACAGCAGGAGGATCCGGAGACAGAGCGGTGCACTGCGATGGAACGGGAACAGGTGAATATTGCTCTGCCCCCGTCATACTCGCCCCCTCCTGGCGCACGGTCTTCTCTGCAGCCCCTGCTTCTCCCTCGGTCGTCGTCTTCCTGCATTCAGCGGTCACGAGGTACTGCTCATTAAACTCATGAATGTGTATATTCATTAGTTTAATGAGCGGTACCACGTGACCGCTGAACGCAGGAAGAAGACGACGGAGGGAGAATCAGGGGCTGCAGAGACGTGCCATGAGGGGTGAGTATGGTCTCTCACACCCCCGCTCCCCCTCCCCTGCCTACCCCCGGTATATGACTCGCATGTAAGCTGAGAGGGGGACTTTCAGCCCCCAAAAATGGGCTGAAAATCACGGCTTATATGCGAGTACATATGGTACTTTGTTTGTGGGAATAGCACTTTAACTCTTGTTTTGGATAAGTCATTTTCTTTCCATCATAAAAAAACTATGCTGTATCATCCTCAACTTTGGGTTATTTTCAGTTGATGCTGCCTCTTTGCTCTTGTAGGAATCTGACTGCTAAAGTATACGGTATTATGTTCTTATCTGATTAAGAAGGATTATTTTATTGCTTATAGTCCATGCTTACTGATTGAAAAGTTTGTTCCATCTACAAGAGTTTGGAATTTAGTGAGTAACCGTTGTTAATTTTTATTTCAGAAATCAATAGTATGCATAAAAATTACATTTATGTACTTTATCCGCTGTTTGTGTCGGATGGGACTGATCAATAATTTTCAAAATTCCCAATTTCCGGGTCAAATCTGTATTCCGTGAAGACTGATAATTACGATACGGACATGAGAGATGATAGTTGGTGCTGATAATCTGTTGACTGTAAGGGGTAGGAGGAGCTCTACCTCTAGCTCCTCCCTCCTTTTCTTCCTCTACATAAAATCTTATCAGTAGCAACTGGCCATCTCCTGCCTTCACTGAATACAGATTTTACTTGGAAAAAGTTTTGAAAATGATCCATCAATCTTGTCCGAGTAAGAAGCAGGTTTCTCTGAGATATTGCAAAGTTTCTTATTTTTATGTATCGTATTGATTTATGAAATAAAAATGAAAACAGCGATTTTTCTTGGAGAACATTCAGCTGAACTTATGAGAGCACATCAGCCATGACAGTGACCTAATTCAGGTGGGTCCTATGACTAAAATTCTACAATAGAACTGCACTAGCTGTAATCTGCACTAATCACTCCTGAAAAGGAATTTGTCACATTTTCACATCCGTAAAGATATATTAATACTACTTTTTACAATTGACTCGTCACTGTACTGGCAGAGCTGTTAATAACATGTCTGCTTTAACGCCTATTCTGACCTGTATTTCTCGTCAGTGCATTGTCGGGGGCATTGCCTCATGGAGACCCCAGCCAGGGCCTTTGTGACCGGATTATTAATAGTTGTGAAGTGAAGGAAGCACTGAATCTCATCATGCTGCAAGTTAGTGCCTTCCCGTACGCCTTACAGACACAGCAGTCTAAAATCCTCCCCAACAATGAGGTGCACTGGATTCAGCCTGAATTGGTGGTAAGGAAACTTGGATATTATTCATAGCTTTCACATGTCACCCGGGATGAATTTGGCCACCATCCTAAAGTTCACGCTGGCCTATTGCTTGTTCCAGTGATTGTGGAATTTCCTGTCTTTTTTCCATAAAAACCTGTTCTCAACGTTGAGGTTAATATTTTGGTTAGTATCAAAACTAATGTCACTAAGGAAATCTTTTGCCTCAAGTCATAGAAAGATCTTGATCCTATGGTTAGGTAATGGCATAATAGATCTAAGCTAATGTTTTGGAATATGCACGTCAGTAAGTTTAACGGGGCCAATTTTTTAAATTCTGACCAATGTCACTTTATGTGGTGTTAACTCTGGAATGCTTAAACTAATCCCAATGATTTTGAGATTTGATTCTTCATGGCACATTATAATTTATGATAATGGTAAATTTAGGTTAAGTTTTGTGCGTATTTATAAAAAACAATCAGAAACGTGACAAAAATGTAAAAAAAATTGTGGTTTTCAAGCTTTGATTATCCTTTTTAATCCACATAGTCATACCTCAGAAAAACATTAAATAAAATTTCCAGTCATGTCTGCCTTAGGGTACAGTTACACCTAGCAATGCACCAGCGTTCCCGACTAGCGATATGACGCGGTCAGGATCGCTGGTGCATCGCTAGGTGGTCGCTAGTGAGCTGCCACACAGGCAGATCTCACCAGCGACATCGCTGGGGACGGGTATCGCTACTTACCTGTCAGACGCGGCGATCCTGACGTCCTCCCACCCGGCTCCACGCGTCGCTCGTCGTCACAGCAGGAAGCGCCGCAGGAAGCTGACGACGAGGAATGATCCAGCAGCTTCTCGCGCGATCAGCGATAACCAGCGGGGGAGCCGGTCGGAGGTAAGTATCACATGTAGCAATATCGCTAGCAATATCGCTGCAACGTCACAAAATCGGTGACTTTACAGCGATATTGCTAGCGATATCGCAGTGTGTAACGGGGGCTTTACATCAGCACCATTTTTAAAATGCTAATTTATATTGTTAGCATTTTAGGAGGTTTAAAAATGCAGCAGTAGTTTTTCATTTTTTCAAGGAAATTTACAAAAAAATTTTTTTCGAGGGACCTATCCAGGTTTGAAGTGACTTTAGGAGTCCTATATATTGGAAAACCCCAAACACTATACCATTTTAAAAACCGCACCCCCTGACATATTGAAAACTTTGTCAATTTATTAATCCTTCACGAGATTTTCAGGAATTAATGCAAAGTGGTGTAGCAGCAATGAAAAATTGTTTTTGTTTTTTTTAACCTCTAAATGTCGCTAACTTCTCAAGTGACCGCTATAGCGGGAGACTCTAAGGCCGCTATTTGGGCATGAACTGCTATGGCAAACATCAGGACCACACAATCATGATCTCGGTGTGTCAGTTAGATTAAAGCAGAAGCACCCCACAATCTATTAACCATTTATTTGATGTAGTCATTTTTGACAGCAGCAATTAAGTAGTTAAACTGGTATGGACGGTGTTGACACTGATCGTTGGTGATAAAGCAAGTTGTCAGCTATAGTGTACAGTTGCTGGATTGTCACCTGTATGGGGATGATCTCTAATATCTCAAGTCAGTAAAAAGACGAATTGGCTGTCATTAAGGGGATGAAAGACGGGAAACCTGTAAAATAGAAAGTTTGTAATGTGACAAAAGCTTTTGAAATTATGGATTTATTTAAATTTACACACAGCCCCAGACACAACATTTTAATATGTTCTGCAAAATATAAATGCCAGGCAAATGAACTTGTGCCTCACAAATGCTGCTCTGTGCTATTAGGGGGGAAAAAAGCTCATCATTGCCTCTGTGCCTGTAAATTTATTTTCAGTTCCCAATTTATTTTAGCTATTTTTTTTTTTAAATTTTTTTAAAGCTTATTTTATATGAACTTATCTGTATGGGGTTTTTTTGTTTTGGTTTTCGCTCTGTGGGCAGAGTCTAGCAATTTCAGATGCTTTTGCCTGATTCATCAATTCAAACTTTTTCGAGTCCTACAATTTGGTGCAATTTCACTCCAGTCAAACCCACACTCCCTGTATGCGTTTTTTTTTATACAAGGTTTTTTTGACAAATTGTGGTTGATGGTGCCAACTGTTGCAAAACAACAGTTCAACACAGGGGAAAAAGCTTTAAGTTTGTGCCAAATTCATGAATTGTGTTTGCCATTTTGATGCCACATGACAAAAAATAGTGACTTACACCCCCCCCCCACAAAATATAAATAGGGACTTTCGTTTTTTTGCCATTCACATACTGTTGAAGAGTAACATTTGTTTGAAAATGTTGTGACCTTTAGGTAGTAACAGGTTATGAAGCAGGAAGAGCTGATCAGACTGATTAAACATTATCGTAGGTAGAGTTTGGGTAAAAGTTGTATTCATGGAAATCTGTGTTTTGTATGCATGAGTCTAAAAGGTGGTCCTATTGAGTGGACAGTGCTCCCTGTAAGATTGTACATTCAAAAATGGCTGTCAGCCAAGGAGTATGAATGGCCACTTGACTTGCATGCAAACACCAGGGATTTCAAGCAATTAAATGGTTCTGTTGAAACTTTTCCAACAGGCCTGCAATACAGTTTTAGGCAAGTGTAGGGAAAAAATGCTGCAAAGTTAGGCTACTTTTACACTTACCGCATTTTTTGTGGTCCGTTATTGCAGCCCGTTTTTGAGGATCACCGTTTTTCTTTTTTCCAATACTATGGAAATAGTATTGGGGAAAAAAAAAACGGCGTTCCGCAAAACCAGAAGTCACAATTTACAATGGGGGCCGTGTCCGTACGCCGTATAAAAGATCGAGCAAGCTCGATCTTTTATCACGGTCCACAAGAACGGCCCTCACGGTTATACGGCACACGGCGCACCATGGAATTTTTGCGGGCCTATTTAGAAGTCTATTGGGGCTGCAAAATCGACCTGCAATAACACGGTAAGTGTAAAAGCAGCCTAAGAAAGGATTGTTGCCTGTAGACAAAAGGTAAAAGAGAAAAAGGTAAAGGAGAAAACAAGGGGAACTGCTACCTTGGATCTAATCCTTATAAACAGGGAGGAAATGGTTGAGGAGGTAAAAGTGGCTGGGACCCTAGGAGGTAGCGACCATGCTATTTTAGAATTTTGGATAACTAGAAGCGGAAGACCTGTGAAGACTCAGACGTCAAGGTTAGATTTCAGAAAGGCAGATTTTAAGGGATTCAGAAAGAGAATTGGAGGGATCCAATGGCTGGATATCCTTAAAGACAAAAATGTCCAGGAAGGATGGGAAATCTTGAAAAATGAAATTCTCAAAGCACAATTGTTAACAATTCCGAAAAGAGGGAAGAATAGGAAGCATTTAAGGAAACCAGGATGGATGAACACAGAACTTAAGCACATGCTAAAAAGGAAGAAAAAAATGTTTATAAAATGGAAAGAGGGAGGCATATCTAAAGAAGAATATAATGCTGTCTGCAGAACCTGCAGGGCACAAATCAGATTATCTAAAGCTGAAAATGAATTGAGGCTTGCAAGAGATGTCAAAAGCAATAATAAAGGATTTTGGAGATATGTCAAAAGTAAAAGAAAAGTCAAAGATGCTATAGGATTTTTACAGGATGAAAATGATGAAATGGTAAGACAGGATGTTGAGAAGGCTGAACTTTTAAATTCCTATTTTGCATCTGTTTTCTCTCAGAAAGGAAATGTAACATCAACTGTTATTCACTGTCCTATTAAGGGAATAGAAGAATCCAGGATATCTATAAACAGAAAGATAGTGAGGAAACACTTAGCTAACCTAAATGAATTCAAGTCTCCAGGTCCAGATGAATTACACCCCAGAGTACTGAAGGAGATAGCAGAATAAATTTTTGAACCCCTCTCCATAATCTTTGAAAATTCTTGGAGAACAGGAGAAGTGCCAGAAGACTGGAGAAGAGCAAATGTTGTTCCTATCTTCAAAAAGGGGAAGAAGGTGGACCCAGGCAACTATAGGCCGGTGAGTCTGACTTCTATACCAGGAAAGATCTTTGAACAAATTATTAAACAACATGTATGTCAATACCTGGATAAGAATGAAGTGATTAAACAGAGTCAGCATGGGTTTGTAACTAATAAGTCATGTCAGACTAATTTAATTTCCTTCTATGACGGTATTACTGATTGGGAGGATCAAGGAAATGCTGTAGATATAGTATATCTTGACTTCAGCAAAGCATTTGACAAAGTCTCTCATACAATCCTTATTGAAAAAATGTCTAAGTATGGAATGGACAAGGCAACTGTTAGGTGGATTCATAACTGGCTTAGTGATCGGACCCAAAGAGTGGTCGTAAATGGCTGCACATCCAGTTGGAAGAATGTCTCAAGTGGGGTACCACAGGGCTCTGTCCTGGGCCCTGTATTGTTCAACATCTTTATCAACGATTTAGATGAAGGAATTGAGGGTAAACTGATTAAATTTGCTGATGACACAAAGCTAGGAGGGATAGCTAATACTAGAGAAGAGAGAGAGAGGATTCAAAAAGATTTAAATAAACTGGAGAAGTGGGCAGCAACTAACAGAATGGTTTTTAACAGGGAGAAATGCAAAGTACTACATCTGGGCAATAAAAATGAAAAAAGCATGTATAGAATGGGAGGAATAGGGCTAAGTGACAGCACATGTGAAAAAGACTTGGGTATACTAATAGATCACAGACTGAATATGAGTCAACAGTGTGATGCAGCAGCAAAAAAGGCAAATGCAATTCTAGGATGTATTAACAGAAGCATACAGTCTAGATCACGTGAAGTAATTATTTCCCTCTACTCCTCTTTGGTCAGACCTCATCTGGAATATTGTGTCCAGTTTTGGGCACCACATTTTAAAAAAGCCCTCACCAAACTGGAGCAAGTTCAGAAAAGAGCGACCAGAATGGTGACCGGTCTGCAAACCCTGTCTTATGAGGAAAGGTTGCAGGATTTGGGAATGTTTAGTTTGCAAAAGAGAAGACTGAGAGGAGACTTAATAGAGGTCTACAAATATCTAAAGGGCTGTCACATTGTAGAAGGATCAACTTTATTCTCATTTGCACAAGGAAAGACTAGAAGCAATGGGATGAAGCTGAATGGGAGGAGACACAGATTAGATATTAGAAAAAACTTTTTGACAGAGTGATCAATGAGTGGAACAGGCTGCCACGAGAAGTGGTGAGTTCTCCTTCAATGGAAGTCTTCAAACAGAGGCTGGACAGACATCTAACTGGGATGATTTAGCGAATCCTGCTTTGAGCAGGGGGTTGGACCAGATGGCCCAGGAGGTCCCTTCCAACTCTACCATTCTATGATTCTATGACACTTAGTTGTACGCTCCACAGCCCTTCAATAATCAAATTTACTTGACGTTGGTATTGTCAAGTATTTACCTCGTAAGGGGATATCAACCATCTTGACTTACCCCCAAAAACCCCACCGTGACCATAAAATGACCACCCCCACCTCGGCGCCCACTAATACACAGACACCGGTATTTCTTTTGGAATTTTATGGCCACAGCAGCCTTTTATTATAACAATAAACACTGTATCATAAACAACATGAGTACAATGAATTTAACCCTGGAAGGAGAAGTCCTTGAAGCCACAAGATCGTGGTGAAATAGTCCAAATATTGTGAACAACCCCCGACCATTTGCTCCCAGCCGTTACCCCACAGGCTCGGGAGCACCAGCACACCAATAGATGTTGTCCACAAACTCCTTGGGGATCCGCCCTCTTCCGACGGAAAACTCCCCATCCACCTTTCACCAGATCACGACCAGCATACCTTTAAACGAAGGAGACCCTACCCACAAAGTCTCCAAAACCAATTTCCACCGACTTCAAGGACTCCCCCTCCCCCAAAACCGCCACAACGAGGGGCCTTTGAACGCCTCAATGACCCGAGACCCCCACAACCCGCCAAGCGACAGCCTTCTCTATACCCTCCTGAAGGGCAAGGGCCCAAATATCGGAACCCACTGCATTCAAGTGAATCCCGTCCGCCAACCAGTAATCGCCCTCACCCTTCTCCAAATCAAAATGTCGCACGGCAACTCCCCCGTTTTTAACTATAAAAGCGGACACCGCTCTGTTGACCTTTTCCAACGATCTCATGGACCGCCAACGCCTGCGTGGCACGATCTCCGACCACACAATCGTGACTTCCCGATAAGTCACCCACAACCGCAAACAATCTTGCTTAATATCCTTGATCAACTCCCGGAAGGGACGGACAGCCAAATCATTACCCCCAGCATGAATAACGAGAACATCTGGCGCCCGGTCCAAACGAACGCACTCGTGAATTTCCGGCAACACCCGACGCCACACCAGGCCCCTAAAACTGCACCACCGCCGCCGATCTGGAAATTCCCAACTGTCTGCCGTCGTTCCTGACATCGGCTCTCACCGCTCCCCAGTAAACAAAGGAGTGACCGAATATCCAGACCAGCAGCGGTTCCGTACCTGAAACACAAAACGACACTCACAGAAACATATCGCAAAGAAAACGCTCCAATACTTGTAACATTTAATCTACCCCATGGACCACACCGACCGGGCACACCTCCTGCACACCTGAAGGCCGAACATAACTACGATAACGATTAGACCTCCACCCGCCGATGCGCTGTATGAAAGAGGGACCCAAACCACGCTCAGCTGCCTCAGTCGCCGCACCAATCCGAAAAGAATGAGAAGCAAACCTAGAATCATCCAATCCCAAACACCGAATTGACTTCTTAAACACTGCGCCAAACTGATATCGAGACAGACTTCCACCGTCTGCGTGACACAACAAAGATCCGCCCAGACTAGGACGAAGGTCCCAAAATCTACGCAAACACTGAACCGGACACATTCCGGAACCAGACACAACACCCAACACAACTCGACGGCCTTTCCCAGACTGGTCCGTTTTTGACCTACGTAGCCAAAACTCGACGCCCTGAGAAGTCAGTCACATCCCTGGCTAACAACCCGCCCACAGACTCTTTATTGTGAGACACGAGTTCCCCAATCCGCAGTGCCCCAAAAAATGCAAAGGAAAAAGCCAGACGAAACAACGCAACCTCATAACCATCCGCGCATACCGATCCCAGAACCAGTCCCAATTGCTCAAGCATATTAAACGGCACGGGCCGCCTTAAATCACCCCCCCCGAAAACGGTGAAAACCTTTCACCGCCTGTCTAACCAAAAACGTTTGTCAGATCCCTGTACCCGCGCAACCGAAAACCGAAAGACAATCCGGCCAACAAACGTGTCACCTTTGCCCGAGACCAACCTTCGTTTGCGCCCTGCCCCAACCATGACAACAACAGACCCTCTTGCTCAAGCCTGACCCCACTGGTGGAGCCAGCCGTAAGGACCTCTTCCCACGTACACCACACATTCCGGTAGACCTCCCAGGTTTTTGGTGCCAAAGACGATACGATCAGTGACTCCGCGGCTCGTAAGCCACCCTCCACAATTCCTCCGGACAAATCAGACCCTCGAACTCTGCCTCCGGGGCCAAGGTACGAAAATGATCCCACTGTAAGCGAGAGAGTCAGCTATCTCGTTCTTCACTCCAGGCACATGCGTCGCCGTCACATGCGCATTCAAAGACAAACATGCTAGCACCAACTTCTGCAAAACTCTGACCACCGGAGGGGACGATGCAGTAAGACCATTAATCGCGCTCACAACCCCCATGTTGTCGCAATTGAAACGAACGCGCCGATTCCGAAACTCCTGACCCCACAAATGAACAGCCACCAGAATCGGAAAAATCTCCAACAACGTGATGTTACGCACCAACTCCGCCGAAACCCAAGCAGCAGGCCACTGAGCGGCACACCATTGCCCTCCCAAATAGGCACCAAAACCAAATCCGCCTGCCGCATCCATAAACAAATCCAAAGCATCGTTACAAACCACATCAGTCATTACCAACGAACGACCGTTGTACTTCTCCAAAAAGGACTCCCAAACCACCAAATCGGCCCTGAGCTCCGCCGACAATCTCACAAAATGATGAGGAGCCCAAACCCCCGAAGTAGCGCTAGCCAGCCTACGTGAAAAAACTCGACCCATCGGCATCACCCGACAAGCGAAGTTAAGCTTTCCCAACAGCGACTGAAGGTCCCGCAACGATATTTTCCGCAACCGACGTGCACGAACCACCTCAGACCTCAAATCATCAAGCTTGTCCTCCGGCAACTGAAATTCCCATTCAACAGTATCGATGACGATCCCCAGAAAACGCAAACACGTACTGGGGCCCTCAGTTTTTCCGGGCGCCAGCGGAACCCCAAACCGATCCGCCACCCACTCAATCGCTTTCAAAATCCTGAGACAACGTGAAGAATCCGCCGGGCCAATGCACAAGAAATCGTCCAAATAATGAACTATCGAGTCACAACCAGAGACGTCGCACACGACCCACTCAAGAAAAGAACTAAAAGCCTCAAAATACGCACAAGACAAGGAACAACCCATAGGTAAACGCCTATCTACAAAAAACCTGTCTTCCCAGAAACAGCCCAACAACCTCACGCTGTCTGGGTGAACCGGAAGCAAACGAAAAGCGGATTCAACATCAGTCTTAGCCATAAGGGCCCCGCGACCACATTTCCGGACCCAACTCGCCGCTTCATCAAATGAAGAGTATACCACTGAACAAATCTCCGGATCGATACCGTCGTTAACCAACCTCCCCCGTGGGTAAGACAAATGCTGAATGAGCCGAAACTTATTGGGCTCCTTCTTCGGAACCACCCCCAACGGGGAAACGACCAGATTCGGAAAAGGAGGGGACACGAAAGGGCCCGCCATGCGCCCCAATGAAACTTCTTTCTGGATCTTCTCCGAAACAACTGACGGATGCTCCAAAGCAGAGCGCAAATTTTTTAAAACAAACGGGATTTCAACCGGAGGACCCGGAATCCGAAAACCCTCCTGAAAACCTGAATACAACAGCCCCGCTCTTACCCTATCAGGGTATCTATTTAGATAGGGGACCATCCTTTCCAGATTCACTGGAGTCTCCCCCTTGCGAATTACCCCCGCCCGATTTGGACTTCCCTTTCTTGAAACACTTTGATGCCCCGTGTGAAGTACCGTTGCAGTTTGAGCAGAGGTGTTTAAATTTACAGTTGGCCCCAAACTTACACTGGCCGTCATTAAACTGCCAGCACACACCCGCCTTGTGCGTTCCCGACTGCCCTTGACCCCCACCACTCGTAGAGCCGGCAGTGTCGCTATTCTGGCTGGTGCTTCCAGCCCCCCCAAGAAAGGAACTCCCAGACTTATTTTGCGCTATCACACGCATCCACAAGCCAATGTCTTTTTGGTCCCAGCGGATAGCCGGACGCACAGCTTTCTTCTGACTAAACTGCTCGTCATACCGCAGCCACGCCTGACCGCCATAAACTCTATAAGCCTCCCCGATAGCATCCAAATAACAAAATAACGCGGAGCAATTATCAGGGGCCTGTTCCCCGATAACACTCGCCAAAATGGCAAACGCCTGCTGCCAATTTACAAATGTCTGAGGAATCAAGCGCCACCTCCGCTTTTCGTCCTCTTCCTTTTTGCTATCCTCTTTCTTTTGTCCAAATTAAACTTCTCAAGAGGCAATAGCGAAAATATTTCCACATATTCATCCTTCCAAATTCGCTCTTTCACCTCCTTTTTCAGATGGGCCCCCAACGAACCTTCAAAACACACATACACCACGCCATGTGCCCGATCATCCAGATGCACACGACACTCCTTTTCCTTCTCGGTTTGCACTGACACCGGCGTGCCAACACAAGGGCCCGACGCAGCCGCGCCCTGACCCGCCAACCCGCCACCCTGTGGCCCAACCCACGCTGCTACCGGTGACGACCCAACAAAACCCCGCTCCAAACGTAAAAGCAAGCTGCGCACATCCAACATATCACATACTCCCCCGGCCGACCCTGAACTGCTCAAACCAGCCTCAACCCCACCGCCCCCGGACTCTGCTAAGGGGCCCCCTACCACCACTGACGAAGACAAAAGCGGGTGACAAAAGCGGGTGACAAACAGGGGACATAGACGCATACTCACCGGGCTGCGAGGGGGCTGTGTGCCCTCCAGCCGGAAATCCTGGATCCCCAGACGCCTCATGCACCTCGCGCCTCCCGGTGGCGAACTCACCGCCTCGTTGTTGCGGCCCGAACACCCCTGCAGACTGAGCCGGGGTAGGAGGCCTGAACCCCCCGACGGAACTGGACCGCGGCACCTCCACAAATGAAGGCTCCTGCCTCCCCCCCGCCGAGAGTCAATTCAGCCAAGCCATCGTGAGGCACCCGGTCGCTCAGGGCCCCCCACGGCAACTGGGAGCCCGACAGTGTCCTCCGCTCCAATCTTCTGGCAGCCGGCCCCGACTCCGCCGGGCTGCCCTCCGGTCCCGCTGCAGCCATAGGGCTGTGGCACATTCTCAGGGGGTCAGAGGCAAGCGCCGCTGCAGGGGCACCGCAGCAGCGCCCCCCCCCCGTTCCAGCTAGTTCCCCCCCCCCCCCCCCCGCCGCTGGGGGACACGACCCGACTCGGCCCTGCCGCCTGGCAGGCTGCCACTCTGCCGGTGGCCGAAGCGCCCGCCGAGGCAGGCCACGCGCCACGTCCACCACCGCTACGGCCCCCCGAAGGACCTGGTGCTGCCGGAAGTCGGGCGTGCGCCGGCCCCGCCCCCTTCCGGCCCCGGGGCGAAGGTCCGGACGCCACCGCAGGGCCTCGCCGCGTGAGAGGATTCCTCCCAGGCTGCGCACCCCCAGACGGGGAAGGCAGCGTCGCGCGGCCTGGAGGGTCCCGGGAGGGGCTCCGACGGCGACGCGAGGCCGGGGAAGCGGTGTCGGAGGATAGCCGCTCTGGAGGCCGCGCCCGCCGGGGCTTCCGTTCTCTCACCTCGGCCCGCCCCGGCGCTCGTTGAAGCAGGCCGGCCACCTGCGCCTCCAGCCAGCCAGGAGGCTGCCCTGCCGCTGCCGCCCGCAGTCTGTCCAAGGCCTGGTCCACTCCCGACATCCTGGTAAGTTGTTGGACTGTTCAGGAGCTGGGAAAACAGGAACAGAGGGCGGGCACCCCCCAGACCCTGCCTTAAATACCCCTTAGCTCCTCCTCCCCTTTAACCCTTCCCCTTCCCTCACTAACTTCCAACCCCCCGTCATGTTGGCCTCCGCCCACGCCTCCTCCAGGGGGTTGGGAGGCTCACTCCGGCCATTTCTTGTGTTAAAGCCAAATATTTAAAATTTGACTCATCCATTCAGAGCACCTAATGCCATTTGTTTGCACTCCAGTTGCTATGTTTTCATTCATAGTTGAGCCACTTGGCCTTGTCTGTTGAAAATGTGTTTTGTTTTTTTTTTTGTTTGTATTTTTTTGGCCGTGATTCTTCCATGAAGACTACTTTTGGCCAGATTTCACTGACTAGTAGATGGGTGTAGCTAGGGGTCATTAATTGCTGCTAGTTTTGAGTTGATGGCAGTGTTGGGCATTTCCTGATTTCAAAGGAAGGAAAGCCTGATGGGTCTTTCAGCTGCTGAACTAAGTTTTCTTGGTCAACCACTGCATTTATAACTCTGTGGTGCCCATTTCTTGTTGGTGCTTCAAAAGCTTGAATGACCCATTTTAAAACCTAAAGCTCCCGTCACACACAGCGATCTCGCTAGCGAGATCGCTGCTGAGTCACAAGTTTTGTGACGCAACAGCGATCTCACCAGCGATATCGCGGTGTGTTACGCTTATCAGCGACCGGCCCCCCTGCCGGGTATCGCTGATCGTGCTGGAATGGCCTTGACATTTTTTTGATCATTGGTCTGCTGCTGGCCAGCACGCATCTCTGCGTGTGGCAGGCGGGAGACCAGCGAACTGGACGCTAGTAACAAAGGTAAACATCAGGTTTCTAAGTGCCGCGCGGCGCTTAGAAACCCGATGTGTATGTTAGATACCAGCGCGCTAGTGCAGGGAGCTGGTAACCAAGGTAAACATTGGGTTTCTAAGTTCTGCGCGCCACTTAGAAACCCGATGTTTACCTTGGTTACCAGCTCCCTGCACCAGCATGCTGGTATCTTAACGTACAATGCGGGTAACTAAGTGACGTGCGTCGCTGGTTACCTGCGTGTCGCTATCCTGATCGCTGGTGAAGCTGCCTGTTTGGCAGCTCACCAGCGATCATGTAGCGACACGCCAGCGATCCTGACAAGTTCATATCGTTGTCGGGATCGCTGGTGAGTCGCGATGTGTGATGGGGCCCTAAGTCTGCTTTCAAATGATTGCCTGGGAGAGATCTTGCTGATGCAGTAGAACGAATGTCTTCTTGATGTGGTCAGTCTTGGCATGGTCTATCATCTTTGACATGAAACTGTCTTCCACAACCTCACTTTTTGTAGCAGTTTGGCTGCTCCCTATCTAGTATAAAGCCTTAAGCGCAGCAGTTTCTATTAATGACTGTTTATCAACTAGCATATGATAATGATCATTACCACCTGCTTGGTATATTTGATTACTTATACATATGACTATAATGCTATAAAATCCTTGACTTTGTGTAAAGGTACTGTCACACTTAGCGGTACCAGCGATCCCGACCAGCGATATGACGCGGTCAGGATCGCTGGTACATCGCTAAGTGGTCGCTAGTGAGCTGCCACACGGGCAGATCTCGCCAGCGACATCGCAGGGGTCGGGGGTCGCTACTTACCTGTCAGACGAGGCGATCCTTACGTCCTCCCGCCCGCGTCCATGCGTCGCTTGTCGTCACAGCAGGAAGCTGACGACGAGAAACAGTCCAGGACGTTCTCGCGCGATCAGCAGCGGGGGAGCGGTCGGAGGTAAGTATCAGACATAGCGATATCACTAGCAATATCGCTATAACGTCACAAAAACCAGTGACGTTATAGCGATATTGCTAGCGATATCGCTTAGTGTGACAGGCCCTTAAGAGTACCTAGGAGAATTGATGTGGTTTTGAATGCAAAGGGTAATCAGATTTTTCTCTTCTGCTCATTTGCTTTGCATTTTATTCATTGAAAATATCCTAAATTTCAACCTTTTGTAACCATTCTAACTTTGCAGTTTTCTTTCTTGCAGAAGTTTTTTTTCACAATACTTTATAGAACATTCTACTGAACTTTTTATTCCATGCTGTCCACAAATTGGACTACATGTACGTGACGTATTACCCTTTAAAGGGTTATTATCAAGATGGGGGATAATGTAGTGTTGGGGGTACAACTGATGGGACCCCCAGAAATCAGGAATGGGACTTTGGAGCTCAGGAACTAGGTTTTGCAGAATATCCTCTTGGGTGGATCATCTGTGCATTTTCTTGACCTCTGCTCCATTCATTGCCTATGGGACTTCCATAAAACACAGCAGTATTTCCGGCAGTCCCATAGACACTTAATGGAGTGGAGGTCTAGCATGTGCACCTCTAATGGTGTTCCAGAGCTCTTCTCTGGATAGTTTTGAGTCCCATAAGTGGAACCTTCAGCAATCAGAATGTTCCCTTTACCTATGGTAAACATGCATGGGATGGTACTGCCTGGTGTTTTAACGCTTATACCATTAGACCTGGGTTGCAGTGACTTTTTGTGGTACTACTGATTTTGATTTTAACGATTCAGCTTCAGCAGTGTTGACGTATGCCCAGTCACTCTACACACTGGCAGTTCCTTGCATAGAGATTTTCTAACTATAGAATAGATTATAGAAATTGCTTTCTGCCTTGGTGGCAAGGACCAGAGCATCTGCTGATACATGGCAATATAGCTAAAATAAAAGATTAGTAAAATCTACCATATTGACAGTTGCCAGAAGGGGAAGGAGACTGAATCTTACTACAGCCTGCCCTCAGCAGCTTAGATAAGGAGGATTTAAGAACTGATGTGTATTATCTGATAGAAATGCTGTATATTGTATATGGCTTTTAACAGCCGGTCAGTATTTTTAGCATAGTAGTTATTCATGGGAACTCTTAAAACTTCATTAAGAGTGGGGGGAGGAGGGGGAAGGATGGGGGGGGGTTATAGTTGAAAAATGCAGTCTAATGATAATAATATTGCATAAATGTTCAGTTATGCTATTGGACATTATATGTATACTTTGTATTACACTCAATAGAGACTGTTTAGAAAAAAAAAAAAAAAACTTCATTTAAGAGTGTAAATGTCATCCTCGTTCTATCTTTTAGGAGCAAGAAGCGAATCAAGATAAGCTTTACTTTGGAATCAATGAATACAGTAAATCTCTACAGTGGGGCATAACAAGTCCGCTTCTTAGATGTGACGAAACATTTGAGAAGATGGTGAACACATTACTGGAAAGGTGATGCAATTACTTGATAAATTTGGTACATAGATAGTAAAAGACACACAGTTAAAACCAATTTGTATTACCTCCATTCCTGAGACAGCCAATGAAAAAATCCTCATCTTTTGTTGCAGGCACCCAAAGTTGCACAGCATGGTGATACGGTGCTACCTCCTCATTCAGCAGTATTGTGAAGCTCTTATGGCTCTAACTACCATGGCGTCACTGAGAGATCACACTACTCCGGAGACACTGAGCATCGTGGACGACCTCCTCAGCTCCCCTGGAAAGGACAAGAGTGGGCACGGACACATGCTCCTCATCCGGGTTCCTTCACTCCAGCTGGCAATCTTGGCCAAGGAAAGATTGCAGGAAGTGAGAGACAAGCTAGGGCTGCAGTATCGTTTTGAGGTGCTGCTTGGAAATCCTTCTTCCGAACTCTGTGTTGCCAAACACTTTATTACCAGACTAAAGGTGAGGAAATTTTTTTAAGGAAAATCTCATTAATGTAGTTGGATATTGACTAACTTTTAGTCACCGGTAGATTTAGTGGTCCTGCATAAATGACAAATTTGGTGCTACTTTATCTAATTTTGCCTGACTTTGCACGGTTTGCTTTATTTTGCCACACATTGGAACATTGTAAGCAAATGGCCAGTTTTAGCTAAAAAAAAAAAAAAATCCGGAGGATGGGGTATGTGTGAAAACTACATAAAAGACATTGTTTAAATCAAGTATTTGCTCTTAAGTTTTTTGTTTTTCTTTTATTCTCATGTTATGTGAATTTAAAAAATCATGCAACTTTCACATTTGGTCACTGGGGCTTTCTTTTTATACTCAAATTCATGTATTTGGGGCTGAAAATCTGTTTCACAATTTGGGTTACGTTAAAAATGTAGCAGATTATATTTATTTTACTCATTTATATAGCGCCATTAATTCCATTATTGGCACTGTTCCCGATGGGGCTCACAATCTACATTCCCTGCCAGTATGTCTTTGAAATGTGGGAGGAAACCCACAGAAACACAGGGAGAATATACAAACTCCTTGCAGATGTTGTCAGCGGTGGGATTTGAACCCAGGACTCCAGCGCTGCACCAGCCTTTGTTTCCCTTCGCCTTCAACTTTGATGTGGTCTGTGGTACTAAATGTGAGGCGCTCAAAGACGGAAGTTACTAACTCCTTGTGAAATTGTTGTAGCTGGCTCACTTACTGATTCTCAGTTTTATCTCATTTTGCAGTAAGCAAAACCCAGTCCAACACAGAGGCTATAGAAAGCAAACGGTTCAAAATTTTTAATATAATCATTTTTGTAACTGGATTTTATTTTTTCAGCCCCAATTTTAGGCATTTTAATGAAACAAAAAATAGCTCCAAAGGGTGGACAACTACTAAAATCAAGCTGGAGTGATTTTAATATTTTATGGTTTGATTATTCATTAATCCTATTAATGCTTTGTTTTAGGTATGGCGGGGATGTGATGAAGACTGGGTCCCTAAAACATTTAAGGATCTAGAAGGCCTACCTTGTATTTTATTTCTCACTGGCAAGGATCCCCTTGGAGAAACTTTCCCAAGGTAGATGAATTAGTTTATTTATAGTTGTGTTGTACATGATGGAAATGATGATTTTTTTTTTTCTACTCTGTGATAAATGTGCTATTAATTTTGTGCTTCAGATCTCTGAAATACTGTGATCTCCGGCTGATTGACTCCAGCTTTTTATCCCGAACGGCCCTTGAACAGGAAATTGGCCTGGCCTGTTGCTATGTTTCCAAAGAAGTCATCCGACAGCCCACAACCATTCTGGATTTAAGCGATAAAGACACTGATAAGGTTAACTCCACTGAGAATGACTCCGATGAGCTGTTTATAGACCTAGACAGACCTCCGAGTACTGGCAGTGAAGTCACTGGAACTTCAGGTTAGGATTTTTTTTTCTGCACTGAATTGCCTTTGTGGGTAGAGTCTAATTCTATTACTTTTTTTCATGAAATTTTTATTAAAGAGGTCATTTTACCACCACAAAAATAAAGTTGTATAGTAACTTATGGTAGAAGTATTTTTAGAAAAGACTTTGTCTAGCATTTGGAACACTTTATCAGAGTATTTTGAACCCTTTTAACCTTAATGCCTTTTATTTGCTTTAGGTTCAATTGCAGAAAATGGAGTTAGTTCTTCCAGTGCAGCCGACAAAACTCTGAAGCAGCCAGCGAGCCTTGACTTCCACAATGTGGCAAACAGCTCGGTGGATGAAGGCACATACCCCAATTCCACAGCCAATGATTGTAAACCAGAATGTGATTCTCTTGGGGCACAAATGGCCAGCAGCACAACATCCAAACTGTCATCCTCGTCATCACAAGCTTATCAATGGGGTCACCAATCTGAGAACAAGAAAAGGACGTTTAACTTGGCCTTACCCCGTATCGTAGTTCTGTCACGGGCTACTTATCAGCTCTTGGCTTGCCATAAAAATGGACAAACTCCCACTACAATTTCTCTTTTGCCCCATACTGATGTGAGTTGGTCAAGATCATTAAGGCCTATGATATCTAAAGACTTGAGCAGTGAAGAACAGTCACTTTACTACAGAACGTGGACAACAGCCAGGCAGCATCATGCTGATTTTGTGAACTCAAGCGAGCCCACGGGAACCAGAAGTATATCTCCGCGCCGTCTACTCCTGACTGGACCCCCACAGGTTATTTCTCACACAGTATTGTTTGTCTGCACATTTTTAATGCTGTTTGGTGATTTTAAAATTGCCACCGGTCTGTAACTTCCAACATCTCCAGGGAGTATTAACATGTATATGAAATATACATGTTACATATTGGTGCCAAACAGGTTTGTAGAATGGATTGTAAAGTTCCTGGAGATGAGCTTTGTCATACTATTTTTATTTATATTTTTTTTTAAAGGTTGGGAAGACTGGTGCCTACTTGCAATTCCTTAGGATCCTCCATCGCATGTTGATTCGACTTCTGGAAGTCGATGTCTACGATGAAGCAGAAATAAATGCAGGTAGGGCTAGAAATCAGAAAATGGGTTCTGTGTTCAGGAGTCAGTTTCAAATCCTTTTACTATTTTGACTGTGAAAACAGAATTAGACTTATAAGCAGATTTGTCACACAAATGTACAATATAAACTGTACACGTTATCAAATAATGTTTGACCCGATGGTTCTTTTGACTAATTCACAGCAGATTGGCTGTGTAGACCTGATATTAAGAGGTGGCCAGCAATAGACTGAAATAGCCCATGAGTCGGTGTATTCACTCTCCTCCCAACCAGCTTAACTAACAGTTGCAGCTTGTACTGAGCAGTGTGATATTGCAGCAGGGAGGAGGGAGGGACACTGATCTATTAATTCTGCAAACTAGGCAGAGAATGAGTTAGTAGTTCATAAAGTACTATATAGCCATTCAGACATGGATTTTTATAGTAAATGCACGATCCTTATCAGGTCAGAGAAATGTTTAGTATAGTGCCGACGACAAATTATACTAAAAGAGAAACCTATTAAAACCTTCCCCATGCTGTCTTACAGAAAACAACTTGGATACTTTATTATGCTATAGCCATCTGTTCTGTTAAGTAGAACTGCAGGTAGCGTGTCATGATTGTAATATAGCCAATAATAAGCCCTATTGTAATACACAATTGCATTACTTGCCTTCTGAACCACGGCAGTAAAGTCACCCAACATTTAGACATAGTTCACATTTGTCTGAAAATATAATTGTTCCTTTAGATGTGCCAATATTGCTCCTTACAGGGGTTGTCCAGGACTTTTATATATTTACTAGCTGAAGAACCCGGCGTTGCCTGGGCATAGTAACCAACTGTAATTAGTTATAACAAATTATAATGATTATATTGGACATAAAAACCGTGCATCTAATCCTATCCTGTGATACTGGGCTCCCCCTGCAGTCTGTGTCAGAGGGTGGTCTGTGTTGGCACGGTAATAAATTGTGTTATTTCCAGTTTTACAGAAGGACGATAACACCATAGAAATGATAAGAATAATAGGCCTCAGTTACCACAACTGTCTACAAGGAAAACTGTTGCTGATAGCAACCAATCACAGCTCATTTTTAATCTTTAAAACAGCTCTGGGACAGCGTAGCGAGTTTTGAGTGGCAACTTTTGTGTTTCGACTTGTGGTGAGGTTGGTGTATGTGTGGTGAAATGTGTGCCGAGGGTGGTATATGTATTGAAGCACGTGGTAGTGTGTGGCGCTTTTTGTGTGTGTTCATATCCCCGTGTGTGGTGAGTATCCCATGTCAGGGCCCCACCTTAGCATCTGTACAGTATATACTCTTTGGCACCATCGCTCTCATTCTTTAAGTCCCCCTTGTTCACATCTGGCAGCTGTCAACTTGCCTCCAACACTTTTCCTTTCACTTTTCCCCATTATGTAGATAGGAGCAAAATTGTTTGGTGAATTGGAACGCGCGGGTTTAAAATTTCGCCTCACAACATAGCCTATGATGCTCTCGGGGTCCAGACGTGTGACTGTGCCAAATTTTGTGGCTGTAGCTGCGATGGTGCGGATGCCAATCCCGGACGGACATACATGCATACATACATACATACATACATACATACATACATACATACATACATACATACATACATAAAAAACAAATCTGAACTGAGAAAAGTAAGTTAATGTGTATGCACAATGTAAGTGCATATTAACACATGACCATTAACCAGAGAAAACAAAAAGCAAAAAACACAAATATCCTGATCTAAAAGTAAAAAATATACTGCAAATAATGCATAAAGGTAATAATAATAATAAGGGTATTTAGTAAACATAATTTTGATCAAAATAATGTACAAGCCATCCCGCCACGTCACGGCAACCCTTGTGGGACAGTCCCTACTCTAGTATTTAAAACCTTTTCACTTGCCAAGTGGCGTGAATGTGAATAAGGGTCGAGCGGCTGAACCACTTGTAACAGCTTAGGCCAGACTGGATGGCTTTCCCAGCTCAGAAAGAGGGCGGTCACACCCATATATGCACTGAATGCACAATGAAATGAATACAAAACAAATCTGAACTGAGAAAAGTAAGTTAATGTGTATGCACAATGTAAGTGCATATTAACACATGACCATTAACCAGAGAAAACAAAAAGCAAAAAACACAAATATCCTGAACTAAAAGTAAAAAATATACTGCAAATAATGCATAAAGGTAATAATAATAAGGGTATTTAGTAAACATAATTTTGATCAAAATAATGTACAAGCCATCCCGCCACCTCACGGCAACCCTTGTGGGACAGTCCCTACTCTAGTATTTAAAACCTTTTCACTTGCCAAGTGGGGTGAATGTGAATAAGGGTACATACATACATACATACCCACATTGAGCTTTATATATTAGATGGTCTATTCTTAGGACCAGTCATCAGTATCTGATCAGTGGGGGTACCACACCTTGCACCCCTGCCCATCAGCAGTTCCCAGTGCTGGCGGTGGATTGATATCAGTTGTAGAGCAGCACATCTGTCAGTTATATAGTCCCCGCAGTGGGGTACTGCAGATCCGCCCCCAATTTGAATAGGTATAAAAGTCCCAGAGAACCCTGTTAACGAGCGCTAAGCAACTTTGTAGCACACTGTTTAGCGTTCACTTAAGCCCCCATTACACAAAACTGTGTCCCAGTGATCCCACCAACGATCCGACACAAAGGGATCGCTGGGACATCGTTGGGCTGATCGCTGGTGAGCTGTCTCGAGACAGGACCAGCGACGCTGGTTTTTAATGTAAACGTCGGGTATCTAAGAGCCGCGCGACTCCTGGATACCCGATGTTTACATTAGAAACCAGCATCACTGATCGCTGGTCTCTCGCTGCCACACACAGCGATGTGCGCTGGCCAGCGAGAGACCAGCGATCGAAAAACGGCCCAGGCCGATGCTGCACGGTCAGCGGGTAGCTGGTCGCTGATCCCCGTCACACACAGCTATCTCGCTGGCGAGGTCGCTGTGGCGTCACAAAATCTGCTATCTTGCTAGCGAGATCACTGTGTGTGACAGGGCCTTTAGTGGCCTGTTTACATAGGCTGATTAACAATGATGAGGACAGAACTATAGCTGTACATATCCACAATGCAAAGAGGTTACAACACGGAGGACTGTGAAACCAAGCACACAAAACACCATAAAGAGAACAAGCTCCTCCAAAGACACTTGATAAAAAGGTATATTTTCCCTTCACCCATGACAGCACACCTGAGAGGGATACACCCCGCCAGGACAGAAACCTACTGAGATAAGGGGCGGCACCTCTCCCCTGCTTCAGTTGGGTTCCTGTCATGGGCGAAGAAAAAGAGATAAAAAAAAAGGACCCAGCCCCGTCTTGGCACGGGAAGAACAGGTATCTTGCCTGTAGCGCCGGCCGTCGGGTGCTGGAGGCACAGTCCCCAGGCGCTCCGGGTTTGTGTGGGCGCAGGTGGGATCCCCGGTAGCTCCTGGAAGCCCCCACCGCGCCGCCCTCCCCTCGCGCACGCCCGCATCTCAATCCCCGAAGCGTCAGGCAGGGGAGAGACGCGGGCGCCTTCCGGCCTCTGACGGCGGCGCAAAGGATTGTGTGCGCGCCGGCTGACGTCAGCACTAGGCAACGGTAACATGGCGCCGGGTGCGATGCCGGCTTTCTGAAGCGGTCGTCCGGCATTCCCCGGGACAGAGGCATATTTAAATGAGGAGCAGTGGCAGGGCAAACTGCGCAAGTATGGAGTCAGAGCAGGAGAGGTCCTTGTCCCTGCCACCCTCACAGCCCTCCGGCCGCAGACATGGAAGCCGCTCAGGCAGCAGCCACCCCAGCCGCAGGTCGGGAGAATCCTCAAGATCAAGAGAGCACAGCTTGCGTGCTCGGATGCAACCTCCTAGTCCGGTACCCTTGATTACGGGTGGTGAGTGATCTTCGTAAATGCTAGCATTTATGTTAATAGGGTTTCTCTGTGTATGTTTGACCCCATAGGGAAGGCCCAAAAAAGCAGGAAGCAAGAAAAATAGGGACTGTGCTATATGTAAATCGGCCCTAGCGAGAGACTGGCAGAAAGACCTCTGCGCCAGTTGTATTCAGCGAACTATGGCGGAAGAGGTGCCTAGTTTCGCGGCTAATCTGATATCGGCCCTTAGATCGGAAATGGAGGGTTCAATTAAGACCCTATTGAAAAAAGGGAGGAAGGATAGGAAGAATCCCCTTAGCTCTTCCTCAGATTCCTCTTCGGTCTCATCTTAATCAGAACAGTTGCCCTCCTCAGACTCCTCAGACAGCGACACGGGGTAAGCCGCGTTTTCCGGTGGAAGACACAGATGCTCTCCTAAAGGCCATTAGAACAACGATGGGCCTACAGGAAGAAAAAACGGCAAAAACCCTAGAAGACGTTATGTTTGGGGGGCTCCAAGAGAGAGAAAAACGGACCTTTCCAGTGAACGAGAAGATCCAGGTACTTATTGAGAGAGAGTGGAGGAAACCCGAAAAATCAGGGGCTCTTCCCTCCACCTCTTAAGAGGCGATACCCCTTTGAGCACAAAGTATGGGACAAGGTCCCAAAAATAGACGCAGCGGTATCCAGGTCTTCTAAGAAATCGGCCCTGCCCCTGGAAGATTCAGGGGTTCTTAGGGACCCGCTAGACAAGAAAGCAGACTCATATCTGAGGCATGCATGGGAAGCAACAGCGGGAGGTTTAAAACCGGCAATAGCAGGCACCTGCACGGCACACTCCCTGATGATCTGGCTGCAGCAGTAGGAGGAAAAGTTAGCATTAAGGGTTCCAAGAGACAAGATATTGGCGGATATGTATCTCTTGCATGGAGCAGCAGCTTTTTTTAGCACACCTCGGCAGATTCCATGAGGTTGTCGGCTAGGGCGGCAGGATTATCAAATGCTGCTAGACGAGCGCTTTGGCTTAAAGGCTGTCCGGGAGACCTGCAGTCTAAAGCTAAACTGTGCTCCCTCCCCTGTGATGGTCAGTTCTTATTCGGGAAGAACCTAGATGATATTCTGGAAAAGGCAAGCGACAGGTAAAAAGGCTTCCCTAGGTTCCCGACAGAGCAGAGAAGACAGCCCTTTCGGAGGGGAAGATTCAATAGGGGGAGTTCTCCGGCCGACAGAAGGAGATGGGAGGACAAAAGAAAGAGTTGGGATTTATTTTTGGTGGGGGTACCTCCACCTCAAAAAAATCACCACAATGACGCCTGTATTCCAGTAGGGGGGGGATTGGCACTCTTTTCCCAGGCCTGGGAAAAAATCTCCAATACCTGCATCCTAAGCGTCTTAAGAGAAGGCCTGAAAATCCCCTTTGTTCACCAGCCGAAAGCCATGTTCGTGGTTACCCCTATCAGAAAAGCGGAGAGTCTGAACCTAATAGACAAACAGGTCCTTTACGAAGTCCCAGACACACAGAAAGGGAAAGGCTTCTACTCACCACTTTTTTTGATAAAGAAACCGGACCAATCGTTCAGGGCAATTATAATCCTCAGAGGACTCAATCCGTGGATAGGGAATCAGACCTTCAAAATGGAGTCAGTGACTACAGCCATAAAGCTACTACATCAAGATTGCTTTATGGCAGTAGTCGATCTGAAGGTTGCATATTGTCATATCCCTATCCATCCAGATTTCCAAAAATACTTGAGGGTAGCACTTTATATCCAAGGCATACTGAAACATTTCCAATTCAGGGCCGTTCCGTTTGGCATATCCATAGCCCCGAGAATTTTCACCAAGGTCATAGCAGAAGTAACAGCCTTCCTCCGGATTCACAATACAATCATAATACCCTACCTGGAAGATTTTCTCATAGTGGGCGACTCAGAGAATCAATGTACTCTGCAGTTAAGCCAGGTGACCGACACCCTACAAGAATTAGGGAGGATAATAAATTTCAAAAAATCAAAATTACATCCCCTAAAGCAACAGACCTTCCTAGGATTCATCCTGGACTCAGAACAGCAGGCGTGTCTGATTCCGGAGGCCAAAATAGAGAAGGTACGGAACATGGCCTTGTCTGCTCGAAACCAACCTCAGATGACATTTAGGAAAGCGATGTCTCTACTGGGCACCCTGACGTCCTGTATTCCGGCAGTCAGATGGGCCCAATTTCAAACCCGTCAACTCCAGTGGGAGATACTATCAGCACAAAGATCGCTAAAAGGGCATTTAGAAGGACATCTGGAGCTTTCATTAGAGACCAGAGACTCTCAACTGGTGGCTGGACAGTACAAACCTGACCACAGGAATACCTTGGGACAATCAGGTGACAGATGTGATTCTAACCGATGCAAGCTCCTTGGGGTGGGGGGCACACCTAAGGGGTCGTGTAGGCCAGGGGTCCTGGACACCTCAAGAAAGGAGGACATCCTCCAATCTGTGAGAATTGTGGGCAGTGAACAAAGCCCTATCCCGCTTTTTTCCCCTACTCAGGGGCCGCAATGTCCGCATCATGTCGGACAACAAAGTGACTGCGGCATACATCAACCACCAAGGGGGGGCAAGATCACACTCCCTAATGAAAGCAGCAAATGACATCTTGGGCAAGGCGGAGCAACACTTACACTCCTTAACAGCTTTACACATAAAAGGGACAGAAAACATAGAGGCCGATTTCCTGAGCCGCAATACTCTGAGGCAAGGAGAATGGGTTCTGAATCGGTCCGTTCAAAAATAACACAGCTTTGGGGGGAACCAGTAATAGACCTCTTTGCCAATAAGCACAACAGGCAAACACAAAAGTTTTGCTCTCTAAACCCGAGGGAAAATCCATGGGCAGTGGATTCTTTGCACATTCAGTGGGACTTAAAGCTGGCCTATGCGCCCCCCCCCCCCCCCCCCCCAAGTCGCTCTGATCCCAACAGTAGTCAAGAGGATCAGGAGCGATCGAGCCAGAGTAATTCTGATAGCCCCATTTTGGCCAAAAAGGCCCTGGTTTGCTCTACTGCGAAAGATGTCCCTTTCCGATCCATGGGTTCTGCCTGAGATCCCGGACCTTCTAGTTCTGGGGCCGATATTCCACGCACAAGTCAAAAAGGATTCCATCTGACGGCGTGGAATTTGAAAGGTCGCTTCTAATGGGTAGAGGGTTCTCTACCGGGTTGGTGGCCACCCTGCTAAAGAGTAGGAAACCAGTGACAACCAATATCTACGGCAGAACATGGAATAAATTCCTGCAGTTCTTAGGTAAGCCATTAGAACAAGAACCCCCGATTAGTTCCATCTTGGAGTTTTTACAAGCAGGATTACAGCTGGGGTTAGCGGTGAATACGCTTAAGGTTCAGGTATCTGCATTAGGGGCTCTCTATAACTGCAACCTGGCAGCAAATAGATGGATAGCCAGATTCATCAAATCCTGTCATAGGGCTAAGCCTACTCCAATACCCAGGATAGCCCCCTGGGATTTAAACCTAGTACTAGAGGCCCTTACAAAGGAACCATATGAGCCGTTACATCAGCTCCCCATAAAATTTCTGACCCTAAAAGCAATCATTTTAGTGGCCCTTACATCAGCCCGTAGAATAAGCGACCTGCAGGCTCTCTCGGTGAATCCACCCTACACACAAGTTTTCCAGGACAGAGTGGTGCTAAGAACTGACCCCGCTTATCTGCCTAAGGTAGCGGCAGATTTCCATCGGTGTCAAGAGATTATCCTCCCATCCTTCTGCGATAACCCAAAGAATCCAGGGGAAGTAAAGTTCCATAGTTTGGATGTTGAGAGCCCTGCTAGAATACATATCGGTCACTAGCCAATGGAGGAGGTCTCAGTCCCTATTCGTAGCTTTTCAGGGTGCCAGGAAAGACTATGGGGTTTCAAAATGGACTATTGCTAGATGGATTAGGGAGGCCATTAGTGTAGCCTACTCAGCTAGTGGCATCCCGATTCCTGACTGCATCAAGGCTCGCTCCACCAGAGCCGTGGCGACCTCCTGGGCTGAAAAGGCAGAGGTATCGATTGAATAGATTTGTAAGGCCGCTACCTGGGCCTCACCTTCCACCTTCTTTAAGCACTATAAATTAAATCTATCCTCCTCTGCTGACTGAACCTTTGGTAGAAGGGTGCTGCAAGCGGTGGTCCCTCCCTAAGGTATTTCGAAGTCTCCAAAAGTCTCTCAGGTGTGCTGTCATTGGTGAATTGAAACCCACCATGGTTACTTACCGGTAGCCGTTTTTTCCGGAACCCATGACAGCACCCGTATATTCCCCCCCCTTTTCACCGTATGGGTGTGCACGATTAGTAGGGTGTATTTGTGTGATGTGGTGTTGGATTAACATGTAACTAACTGGAAAGGCCTCTCAATGCTCTGTAACCCAACTGAAGCGGGGGAGAGGTGCTGCCCCTTATATCTCAGTAGGTTCCTGTCCTGGCGGGGCGGATCCCTCTCTCAGGTGTGCTGTCATGGGTTCTGGAAAAACCGGCTACCGGTAAATAACCATGGTGGTATTTTATTAATAATGCAAAAAGTAAAAAGACTGTTAACCATACAGAAACTGGACAGTAGCTTGACAGTGGATGAACATGGGATATAAGTGGCTGCTGCATGAATCAAAATAAGTACAACACATGACAAAGCATGCAAATTTGTACATGATTGTTACAAAACATTATATAAAGTGGAGTAGAAAAAATTGGTCACATATTCCACACAGCTAAAGGTATATGGTACGTGTAAAAAAAAAAATAAAAATAAAAAAATTACTAAATATGCTGGTACAATGATAGAATAATTACATATTTATAACTAAGAGTTAATTATTAATACCCATATACGCCGAATTAGTCATGTGTTTCACACAGCTTGTGGTATGCAAATGCACAAGAAAGGATTAATGCATAATGTAGTTTCAATAAACACAATTAACATGCAAACATTGCTGGTCTTTCCATGGTTGATCCTCTCACAGGGAACCAAGGCATGAATCAAATGCTGATATAAAGAGAGTCAAGTGTGGAGGGTGCACCTTATGACAAAATAAGCAGTTCATAAGCCACATAGATTATATGTACCCAGGTTTGGAGGCCACCCAGTGGTCCAGTCAATGGGGTCCTGTCAGGTGCCATTTGTTTTCCTTATGCAAAAGAATATTCCTGGGCATTGTTTGTTTCTAACCTAGCATTGTGTCTTCTGGATTAAATAGATCATGGAAATGTGAGCTGAGCCTACATGAAACTTTCTTTGGGTTCAATCTTTTGTTGCGGAAAAACATTTTTAAGACTGTTCATATATCTGTTGCAGATTCTGTAGATTTTGCTGGGAGAAATGACGCTTCATTCAATGTAGGTCAGTAGGGTCCATCAGGCTCAGACGGTGTCTGACCTGTAATGGATCGGTCAATGTAATGGCTTCTGTTAGAAATGTAAGTCATAGCGCCGAAAAATAAAATATCACTGTAAAATAGAACACTTTTAATTTATTTCCTTCTGTAGATGTGGAAAAGGGGCAGAACCAAGATCCCGGAACAGATAAGGAACTTTGGCCAGATATTGAAGTCTTCAGTAAGATGGCTTTTGACATCACTGTGCACGATCCAAAATACCGGAACATCAGTCCGCTTCACACAGAGAGGAATTTCCTAATTAAGCAAGGTGCATGAAGTAGGGAATACACTTTAAAAAAGCTTCAAGGAAAAAATGGCACTCTTAATAATTATGTACTGTCTTCAGTTAAAATCTTAAAATGGGAGGTAATATGGCAAAATCCTGTACTTGCCTTGAAATATTTCTTCTTTCTTTCAGGCCATCATTTGAACCAGCTTATTTTTTTTTCTTTTTTTTTTATTATTCTTCTTCACTAAGTGGCAGGATTGCTTTCTAATACTGATAGCTATCAGCTGGTGTCATGACTTTTTGCACCTCCTTCATGCGGTCAATACTTTCTCCGTGTCATTTCTCATTATTACACATAATTAATGGACATCTATGGTTTGATTTCTTTGCCTGTGTGAATTGGTTGGGTTGTTGCCAACATCTGATGAGAATTACATGTCCGTAAGATAATTGGTGACATGTTCAATACTTTTCGCCTGTTGGGTCTCCTATACATATACAGTGTCACATATTATAATCAAGTGGGATGATCCAATACTGTTTGCAGGAATTTTTTTTTGCCCAAATCCTATATATATCAATGCACATCAATCAACTGAAGCAAAATGATATCTTAAGTCCTGTAAATGTCAGACATATACATTTATCTATCATTAGATGGGCTCGTGTAGACCGCATAAGAACAGATCAGCTCAGAGCTGTAGACTCTCTCCCGAAAACAGATTTATTTTGTTTCCTATTTTTCCTTTAGAAACCCAGGTCTGCCCCTATTTTTAGCTGTTCCATAATTCACAGCTCGGTTTATGGTGACTGTGTTCAGGAAGTCGTGTAAATGCAGAGCATGCTGACACGGGCTGCTCGACTCTTGTACAGAATATATCCTTGTCTGCCTGGAAAATGATCAGCTTTTGCAGGTTGAACAAAGGGCATTAGCAAACTGATGTGCTTTCCCAAATTGCAGGACCTAATTTCTTTTAGTTTCTGATGTGTTCAAGCGTACTGTTCTGTACATTGTTTAAGATTTATTGCTATTTGAACAGCTTTTTTTTTTTTTTTCCATGTGATGTTACCTTTTTGCACCTTGCTCTGGTGTACGTTGGGTCATAGTGACAATCTATGTGTGAAGTCAGATCATTCTTCCATTAGTCTCTCTAGAACGGTCATCAGTAAGAATGCTTATTCAGTCAATTGGTGTGGATCTAATTGCATAGAATGGGGGGTCCCAAATGTTAGCTCTGGTATATACCAGGGCTAGCAGGCACTTTTCCAATGTTCCCATTCATCTCAAGAAGGAAGAAAAGGCCAAATGAGTTGTCTTGAAGGCAGAAATTGTGGATTTACAGGTCTGCTTGATTTATAAAGTTAAGTTGATGATAATCTATATAGTAAAAAACAGACCACTTTTCACTTATGAGCTAGAGCTGTGTAAAAATATATATATATATATATATATATATATATATATATATATATATATATATATATATATATATTAAAATGTGTATGCATATGTGTATGTATCAAGCCACACCCACTCCACATAGCCCCGCCCATTGGTGGCTGGAGGGCGGGGTTGCAGAGGTAAAGTGGGATGTGGAGGGGGAGAGTAGGATAGCGGGTGTAGAGTGGGGCTGTTAAAAGAGAGAGTGGGACCCACAGTTATTTTTTCCTCCCATTTACATCTGTAGGCAGAGAAGTACAGGGTAAAACTGTACATTGTCACAATAGTCATCTGGGTATAGCATCTCACTTAACATGGATAATGCAAGAAACAAAAATCGCCATTTGTTAGATACATTAATGTTCTCTTTGTTCTCCTGTTCAGACTCTTTAAGATTGCATCCTGATGAACTCTGGAAGCGTGAAACCGTTCCTATGATGCTGACAAAATATGCATCATACAACACTTTCCACCACTGTGAGCAATGTCACCAGTATATGGATGTTGGTGCCAACTGCCAGGTAAATGGTAACCCAACTAGGTGATATTTGCTGGACACATGGTGTTGTGACCCGAGATCATGACCTGTAGGAGCAAAAACACAGGAAACCTTTACTTATGCATATGAATCTACGCCTCTTGTGTTGCACAGTACGATCACGCTTCTTTTAGTCCTTCCTTTCTCCTGCGTTACTGGAGTTCAAGTTGAAGAGTCCTAACCTGGTCTGTACCATGCTCAGAAATGGCGCAGTTCAGCTAATTGTAATCCGAAAGCTAACTAGACAAGAAGTGTCTGCACTATAATTTAATACATCTTAAAGCAGCACTCAAGCAGTTAAAATAAAATACTACTAGACTGGCATCACTAATGTACCAAAAGTTCCCTGCCCCTAGTATTGAACTTGCTATCCGCCATTGTCTGTTATAGGAGCTGCTCTGCTTATTGTCTGCAGCTTGTCAGTGTTTCTGCAGGCCAAGACATTGGCTTATAGACTTACAGTGAGAGCATATGACAGTTGGCTGTGACTCTCGGTTAAGGCCCCGTTACACTAAACGACAGCGATACAACCTTGTCAGGATCGCTGGTGCATCGCTACATGATCGCTGGTGAACTTCCAAACAGGCAGCTTCACCAGCGATCAGCACCAGCGAGAACGCTTGTTTCTAAGGTACACATTGGGTTACTAATTGACGCGCGCCGCTTAGTAACCCGATATTTACCTTAGAAACCAGGGTCCTCGCAGCTCCAGCACACAGGTTTCTAAGGTACACATCGGGTAAATAAGTGACGCGCGTCACTTAGTAACCTGATATTTACCTTCGAGAAAGGGCTCCCAGCGCCTGCTGAGTGCTGGGAGCGTCGCTGATCGTTGGCTCCCGCTGCCACATGCACCGATGCGCGCTGGCCAGCGGGAGACTAGCGATGGAAAAAACGGCCGTGCACGATCAGTGATACCCGGTGGGGGGGGGGGGCGGTCACTGATCCCCGTCACACACAGTGATCTCGAAGCAGCTGTGGCATCACAAAATCAGCGATTTCGCTAGCGAGATTGCTGTGTGTGACGGGGCCTTTATTCAGCAGTTCCAATCACAAGATGGTGGATTATAACCGGAGCTGAAGACTGCGGCTAGTAGGTATATTCCTAGGGGCAGGGAACATGGATTAGTGGTACCACTCCGGCATGGAAATTAAAAAAAAAAAAAAAATGCTGGTGTAGAGCTTTAAGAATTGTAAAAACACGTGGTTTTTTTTGTGTTTTTTTGCAGTAAAAATTGCAGCAGCAGTGTTACCTGTAAGTCAATAGGGATTTTTGACACACACTATAAACAGTACCTCTGTTTAGGAATTTTTTTTGTTGGCGTTAAGAAATAATCTGAAAGCACCAAATCCCATGTAGTAGAAAAAAAATTGCTTAGTAATCCATGTAATGTCTTTACAATCAATTGAAATGCATTGCAGCAAACTGAGGGGTCAAGCCCTTTATGACTTTGATCACCCAAACAACCCCTTTTGATATGAAAACCAATGCTGAAAAAAATTATTTTTAGCTGACCATTTTTCTCTGCAGCAATTTTTCATTCTGGATTAAATGGGGGTCTCACGCAAATAGTTAATTAATTTTCCTCAGATTCTATATGAGAATACCCTGCATTTTCTTCCTTTACAGACACCTGAATCTACCATACATGCCTTCACATTCTCGTCTTCAATGCTAGGAGAGGAGGTTCGGCTTCACTTCATTATTCCGAAATCTAAAGCGCATCACTTTATATTCAGTGATGAGGGCAAGCGCCTGGAGAGCATGCGGCTCCCGCTCGTGTCCGATGCAGTAAGTCTTGTACTTTGGAAACAAGTTGTATAAATGAGCCCTGGCTGCAAATACTGCTGTTTGTATGTGTGTGCACTTGGTCATAATATATTGAACTGGTTGGATAAATCAAAACTTAAGCAAACCCCACCCAAATAATACCTTTTTTTTTTCTTTCTAGCTAAACCCAAACATGATTAAGAGTCCAATTTTCACCCCATCCAGTGGACGTCACGAACATGGTCTACTAAACCTTTACCATGCAATGGAAGGCATCAATCACCTACATATTATGGTAGTAAAAGAATATGAAATGCCACTATACAGAAAGTACTGGTCCAACCACATCATGCTTGTGCTTCCTAGCACATTTAACAATGCTGGAGCTGGTAAGTAAGAGCAGTTATTTATCTGGTGGTGTTTGATTTTTGCTTCTCATCTGTTTTTTTTATTTTTTTTTTTTCAATATTAAATTGTCTTAAAATGTAGGAGCTTCCAGATTCCTTATTAAAGAATTGTCTTACCACAACCTGGAGTTGGAAAGAAATCGTATGGAAGCAGAGGGGGTGAACCGTCAGTGTCTGTGGCCACTCGTTGTAGTAATGGACGACTCGTGTGTTTTATGGAACATTCATAGTAAATTACCAGAGCAGTCAAGGTTAGCAGCTATATGTGTGTGAGTAAAACTTAAAACAATAGTATGAGGCTACTTTCAGACTTGCGTTATGAGGTGCAGGGCTGCCGCTAAGCTCCACCCCTGGCCGTGCCTCCTCCGGGCAGCTCCTCCTATGGGCACATGAAGCTGCATGCGACCGGCGTACCCTATATTTAGCGTTGGGTACGCTGGCCATGCGCTGGTCCGCTTTTGCAGGCGCATGCGCCCTTTTAGCGCGGTGCCGACGTGCGCCAAACGCACAGTGTTGCATTTTTGTGCGCAGGGCCTAAAGGGCACATGCGCTGGTAAAAGCAGACCAACGCTCGGCCAACGTACCCAACGCTAAATATAGGGTACGCCGGTCGCATGCAGCGTCATGCGCCCATAAGAGGAGCTGACCATAGGAGGTGGGGCGGAGCTTAGCGGCGGCCCTGCGCTACGCCTCATAACGCAAGTCTGAAAGTAGCCTTAGGGTGTGTGCACACGCTGCGGATTCTGCTGCGGATCCGGCCGCTGCGGATCCGCAGCAGTTTCTGCTGCGGTGTACAGTACCATTATTCCCTATGGGAAATGGAAACCGCTGTGCAGACGCTGCGGAATTTTCTGCGCAGATTATCTGCGGTTTCTAAACCGCAGAAAAAATTGACATGTCAATTCTTTCTAGGGATTCCGCAGCGGTTTCCTTTCTTCTCCATTGTGGAGATGGTGAAACCGCAGGGCCAAACCGCAGGATAATCCGCAGATAAACCGCAGTTCTTTTGACATGCGGATTTTGCAAAATCCGCGCGGATGAATCCGCAGGAGATTCCACAGCGTGTGCACATACCCTTAGAAGAGACCGCTCATTCTGCTAATGTTGTTGTTTTTTTTTTTTGCCTTGTATAATATACTACTTTAGGACCATTTATAGATTTAAATTGTTTGTACCATCAATAGCTATCAAGTATTAAATATAAAATGTTCTAACCTTAACACATAAATCATCCATCTGCTCTCGTTTTCATGAGGCTGGCTATAAATTGCTGTCTCTGTGGTATAGGGGTCCAACTTGCCTACACTCATCTTCCCAGAAGCAAGCCCCATGTGTTGGAGATGTAGGGAAGTGGAAGGAGATTAGTTACATATTTTCTTGGTTTTGCAGGCTTCTCGCCTCTTTTTGGGGGAAAAAGTGCAGCTAGTAATAAGTTTCTGACCTGGACCTGGCTCTCGTCCATAACTGTGACATCCCTTTAAAAAAATTACAGGCACTCCATATTAAGACGCTTAATCGGGACTGCAGGAGCGTGCATCCCTCTGATCTGGAAAGAGAAATATCGCTCTGACAATCTCCCCCCATGGGTCTCTAAAATGAATGAGGTTGTGATAATGGAGTAACTCACTTCTATGTTTAATCATTCCTATGATCATTTTTACAAAAACTAGTTTTATTGGCAGGAATTTAAATTTTCTAATGACTCCTGAGCCCTCTTCAGGCAATACTGAGTGCATCATTTTTTGGGCCTACCTTTGGACACCCTTTCCCATTGCGTCCCTTCCCCTCTTTTCTCCGTGCTGCTTTTGCTTTTTTTTCTGTACTTTTCCTTCTTCTTTGACTACTTCTATTACTGGATTATGCCACTCGGTCTGTTCGAATTGGTTGTTATTTCACATCCTGTTTATTCATTGACATTTTGTCACTGTCTTGCATTGCTTTCAGGATTCGAGTTATAAAATATTAATTTTTGTCGATATTTCCTTTCCCACAATGATTGTTCTATCTCTGCATGGTTATAACCTTGTGATTTGTATTACTAATTTTTTTTACATTCAATAAATGTAAAAAATATATAAAATGATCAATAGCAAAACTTTGACAACCTTTTTCATATTTAATGAGGTTAAAAAAAAGTTTTTTAGTTTAAATATGAATACTTTTTTTAAATGCGTTTTTATTGCTTTTTTGATGGTGCAATTGTATCTATCTTAGGCTGGTTTCACATTCGCGCTTTTTAAGCGCACGCACGGCCGGGGGTAGCTCCGCCCCCGAGCCGGCTCTCTGCCCGGTGTGCCCGCCCCTTCCTTGTAGCACCGCCTCCTAGCGCACAGCGGCGCCTGCGATCGGCGCACCCTATCTTTAGCATAGGGTGCGCAGATCGTGCGCAGGCCGTGCGCTAGTTGCGCTTTGACCTGCGCTGCGCACTTTTGACGGTGCGCCGTGCGCGCCAAAATCCGAAAAGTTTGATTTTGGCGCGCACGGCGCACCGTCAAAAGTGCGCAGCGCAGGTCAAAGCGCAACTAGCGCACGGCCTGCGCACGATCTGCGCACCCTATGCTAAAGATAGGGTGTGCCGATCGCAGGCGCCGCTGTGCGCTAGGAGGCGGCGCTACAAGGAAGGGGCGGGCACTCCGGGCAGAGAGCCGGCTCGGGGGCGGAGCTACCCCCGGCCGTGCGCGCACTGAAAAAGCGCTAATGTGAAACCGGCCTTATACTTAAGGGTTAACTTACTGATCACAAATATTGTGACCACTGGGGGCACACTACTATATCTCTGATGCTCCCATTGTTAATGACTGGAGAGGCGGTGCCTGATCGACCTCCTTTCAGGCATGATTCTTGATAGCTGGGAGTCTCAACGGTTGGACCGTTAATCCTATCCTTACAGTTTATTCTATGGATCCTCTTGTAACTAGAATACCATTTGTAAGGAGGTGGTTGCCTATTGCATATATTGCAGATATTGTCAGATTACACAGTTTCTATGATTTTAATCTATGCTCATATGTAAATTGTGTTTGCAGCCAATCATTAGAGACTAATTATGGTACAAGGAATGTGTCCCTGAGATCTGTTCTACAACACCTTGAAGCTACACCAAAAATAACCAGCTATGCAATGCTTGGGATTCAGAAATGGAACAGCAATTTAAATTCTACCTTCCCTAAACGTCCATTCTCCAGGTGCCATATTCATGATTTCATACTGCTCAACGTAGACCTTACCCAGAATGTGCAATATGACCTCAACAGGTGAGTAGCAGAATGTTATCATTTGCTGCCAATCCAATGGGTGGTCTTATATTTTTCACTGTTAACTTTTACATTACAAAATCTCCACAATGCTCTAAATAAATTTTCCAATACATTATTCCCACTTTGTGATTGTACAGGATTACACTAGATAAAACGTGCTGCTTTCTTGCACACCAATGACCTGGACACCATGCATCAAACGTTCATGGAGCTGTTGATTTTTTATTGTTTCAGCTATATTTTGTTTATAACCTTTTTTTAACGTTGTTCATTTACCATAAACATTTGTTCAGCGCCCAGAATTCATTCTTAATATACAATACTTTTTGGGCTTTCTTCCCAAAACGTTCCACACATATCCATAGTGTTATGGGGTACAGCAGCTTAGGCTGGTTTCACATTTGCGTTTTTTAGCGCTGGAAAAAAACGCTAACCTGCGCATGCGTTTTTTCCCCTATCTTTAACATGGGTGCGCATACTTGCGCGCTTGTAAGCGCATGTATGCGATTTTCATGCGCTGCGTTTTTTTGGGGTGTGCGATTGGATTTTCCAGACGCATCATGTTGCATTTTTTGGCCCTGCAAAAAAGCGCATGCGCACATATGCGCACGTTTTGCGCTAAAAAGGGCCATTATAGCCTATGGATGCGCATATGTGCGCACTGGCATGCTCATGTAAGCGTTTTTTTGCATATGCGTTTTTTTTTTTTAACCATGGAATTTAGGGGTTTGAGTTAGAGTTAGGGTTAGTTAAGGGGGTTTAGGGTTAGGGTTAGGGTCAGGGTCAGGGTTAGGGTTGGGTTTTGGGTCAGGGTTAGGGTTTAGTATGGTTTGGTTAAGGGTTAGGGTCAGGGTTAGGGTCAGGATTAGGGTTAAGTATGGTTTTGTTAAGGGTTAGGGTCAGGGTTAGGGTTAGGGTTAGGGTTAGGGTTAGGGTCAGGGTTAGGGTTAAGTATGGTTTTGTTAAGGATTAGGGTCAGGGTTAGGGTCAGGATTAGGGTTAAGTATGGTTTTGTTAAGGGTTAGGGTCAGGGTTAGGGTTAGGGTTAGGGTCAGGGTTAGGGTTAGGGTTAGGGTCAGGGTCAGGGTTAGGGTTAAGTATGGTTTTGTTAAGGGTTAGGGTCAGGGTTAGGGTTAGGGTTAGGGTTAGGGTCAGGGTTAGGGTTAGGGTTAGGGTCAGGGTTAGGGTTAGGGTCAGGGTTAGGGTTAGGGTTAGGGTTAGTTAGGGTTTAGGGTTTGGGTTAGGGTTAAGTATGATTTGGTTAAGGGTTAGGGTCAGGGTTAGGGTTAGGGTCAGGGTTAGGGTTAGGGTTAGGGTCAGGGTTAGGGTTAGTAAAGTCATGGTTTGGGTAGTGTGAGGGGCCACCTAAAAATGTTGGAAAAAAACGCAAACGCGGTAAAAACGCGCTAAAAACGCATACAAACGCATAAAAACGCTGCGTTTTTTTCATGCATGCTCATAAAAATGCTTGAAAAAAACGCAGCAGTTGTATGCTTATGTATGCGTTTTTTCAATGCGTTTTTTTGCGGGAAAAACGCGCTGCAAAAAAAAGCAAGTGTGAAACTAGCCTTAACCTCAATCACTCAATGGTGCAAAGCTGCAATACCATTCAAGACCCAGCGACCAGTGTAGATCTGTTTCTGGAAGAAAAGTAGCCATGTGTTTTTTTTTTTTTTTTTTTCCAATACTGAACAACCCCTTTTTAAATATCCTTCTGTATTTCGTTTTCAACACTGGTTCGGTTCTTTTCAAGTTCACGTGCTTGCTAGTGACTATGGTTTCTAGCTTTTGCAGATGGATGTGGGATGTTTGGTAATGGAGTGAGGCCTTCTTCAACAGTTGCTCCATGATAAATCATGGAGCATTTAGATGAGCATTTTGTTTCTTCAATCCATCTTAAGGAGCATCCACTATACACAAGTTGTTTGCTTATTTACCAGCCTGTCTAGGCCTGATGGAGACAGATGGAGACTCCTGTCTCCTGATGGAGACAGAACGTATGCTCATTCTATCTTAATCACCAAAAAAGTTAGCATTTTGGTTGTTTTTTGAGCGATTACTTCCATTTACACAAGCAGATAATCTGGGATGAGCCTTCTACAGAAGCTCTTTTCCTATCATCCTACGCTTCTAAACGCACAATTGGACACACAAGTGAATGAAGACCCCTGTACACCTTAGAATAAGGTCGGCCCGCCTGCCGATATCTACTGGTTCAGCTACAACTATGTATGGAGGCTCCGGCCAAAAGAGAGGCTGCATTTTGATTGGGCAGGTCTGATTTTGTACTGCTGGTCGCTTTGGTCTACTGTTAATTTAAGGTTTGTCAGCAGTTTTCTCATAGAGAACAGGAGAGCTTGGCCTTGTAATGGAGAAACGGCCAATATGGCTGTTGGCTGAAGTGGTGTTCTGTCGACTGCCATCTAATGTGTATGGGGGGGGGGGGGAGGACTTTTTAGTCTTACGATCTGCATAAATGTCAATCTATTTATTTCAGATACTTTTGTGAGGATATAGACTTTAACCTTCGAGCCAATAGTGGGGGGCTGCTGATCTGCCGCTTCAACAACTTCAGCCTCATGAAAAAGCACATTCACGTAGGAGGGCACAAGGACTTCATCGTTAAGCCGAAAGTTTTGGTATGAATGGGGTTGAATAACTTTTGTAATAGAGATCACCTGATTGTTGAATATTGGCGCTTCTCATGTGGTCAGTTGGTAATTCTGCTCTATGCTGGATGGCCATAGACTGCTGTTCTGTTATGTCGCAGCATCATCACTGCTGAGAAGTCCTCTCTGTTGTATTACAGTGCTATCTTAATGTGAATTTTTTTTTTTCCTTTAACTACCCATTAGTATCCCTGTAGAAGTCACATGATTGATAGGTGGCTCTTCTGTTGTGTCTAGGTCACAGAAAGCACTGCTCCCATCTCTCCTATGCAGTTTGTGTGTGCCCCAGACAGCGAGCAGACGCTCTTGTCTGCACCGGCTCAATTCCTCCTTGAGAAGTTCCTTCAGCACAGTTCTTGCAAGTTGTTCCCAAAGGCTGTTAATAATCCGAAGAACCCACTACTGGCCGTAGACTGCTACTTAAATCTAGGACCAGAGGTGAAAACAATAGTCACAAAATGGTGCACAATTTGTTTCCATACTCTAAGAATTTGTTTTAGATTTGAAGTTCTGTCTTGTATTCTCATATATTGATCCTCTGAGACACCACTGTGTAGCAGGTCTGTGCCTTCCATGCACCCTGGGTGTCTAGTAATGTCCTGTCTCTCTTTGCAGGTATCACTGTGTTATGTGAGCTCTAGACCACACTCTGTGAATGTCAGCACTGAAGGTGTTGAGTTCAGTGGTCTCCTCCTGTATTTGTGTGACTCCTTTGTGTGTTCAGCAATGCTTAAGAAGTTCAAGTTTCTGAAGGGTAAGTGATTGTCAATCTTTTAAGCATGGCCACTTTTAGGAATTGGTTCTTGTTCAATGCCCTAAACATTCATTGCATTGATTTTCCTCCATTGGCAAAATTAGATTAATTGTGACTGTTTCTTCTTTACTTTTAAAGGTGCCACTCTTTGCTTGATCTGTCAGGACAGGAGCTCCCTCAGGCAAACAATTGGGAGGTTGGAACTTGAAGATGAATGGCAATTCCGACTACGGGATGAATTTCAAACTGCGAATAGTATTGATGATAAACCACTCTATTTCCTTACTGGGCGCCACATATGAGCTTGGCGGGAAATCCTTTTAGAATATGCCGAGATAAAGCCTTGACACAATTGACATGGATCATGTGCAAATGGATTGGGGATTCTATATAAAGACTTTTGACATTTTAAAAAAAGACTTTTCACTTCACCCAGATATTTATGGACCAATGAAGGCTACAGGGCGGTTACCCCAACTGGCTTTGACGTTCTTCATTAATCTTATATTGTGGACGTTCTCAAATGTGCTGGATCAATGGATCTCTTGCAGACATTATCTCAGGGATTCATTCTTGTCAAAAGATGGACAGCAGCACAATCTCTTCCTATGTCAGTGTTGATATTTTTATATTGTGAACAATGTTTTTTAATCAAACCAGGCAAAACTAATGCGAGGTGATCACCAATACTACTTTACTAGGAAGCCCACATGATTTGTGCACCATTTGTCCTTTATTTTGCACTCAAATATCGTATGAACCACAAACGAAAATAACATTATATGTAGCAAACATTGTTTTAAATACTTGCCTTATCTGTTAGAGTTGACCCTATAAAAAAATGAATGCCATCCATTCATGGCCATTCTGTAGGCAATAAGTGTGATATCCTTAGGCTAGTTTCACACTAGCGTTTTGAGGTTGCAGCGCACGCTCGCTGTGAAGCTCTGCCCCATGCCTGCGCCTCCTCCGGTCAGCTCCGCTTATGGGCACATGATGCTGCATGTGACCTGCGTACCCTATCTTTAGCATTGGGTACGCAGGCCATGCGCAGATATGCATTTGCCGACGCATGCGTCCTTTTGACTGTGCGCCAAATGCATCGTGTTGCATTTTGGTTCGGCCAGTGCACCATCAAAAGGACGCATGCGCCGGCAAAAGCATACCTGCGTACCCAATGCTAAAGATAGAGTATGCAGGTTGCATGCAGCGTCATGCGCCCATAGGTGGAGCTGACCGGAGGAGACACGGCAGGGGGCGGAGCTTCACGGCGAGCGTCCGCTGCGCCTCAAAACGCTAGTGTGAAACTAGCCTTACATGGCTTTCAGACAGTGTGCCCTGTTCTTGTGTTTCCTCATATTTAATGCTTTGATATTTACAAGTGCCATAAATATGGGCAGCTATCAAAAACATAAGAAATCGAAATGCCCACATTTTTCTGATTTTATAGATCAGATGGTCAAAGGGATACAAATGGAATGTATGTGTTTCTTAGAGTAGCTTTCATATTATTTATCATCAAATCTGTTTTTTTAGTTCACCTTTTCATCATGAAATTATTTGTGCAGTCTTGCTCACATTTGTGTTTTTGTTTTTTTGCCATTTTCCCTTTCTTGTAAAACATCTAGCCACATATGGACCCAAAAATTTGTGCTAACTTCTATAAAAAAAAGTTTACAGATTTAGAACAAAATATTTAATATATTAGAAAAAAAGTTTGCAAAATTGTGTCATACACTAAATCTATTTCTGTTGCACATTTTTTTAAAATGAATGTCTTCTTTCATGAGTCATTTTTGTTTCACTTTGATCTTGGGGTTTGCACCATAATACCCTTTTCTTGGACTTTTTGAAGAACAAAGTGGTCACCGTGTGGTGTAGTTACATACAGGAATCTGTTTTTAGCACTGGAAATTTCCAAAGGAAAATCGATGCTAAATAGAAGGTTTTTCATAGACTTAAAAGATTTCTAGTCTGTATTTCTGTATTGTGACCATGACTGTGTTGTGTGATGTTTATTTTGTTGTCCTTCCTTCAGGTACTGGTACTACAGCTTCATCAGCTTATCTGCCTACAATATTATTTTCTTTTCGGGTTTTTTCAGATAGAAGTTGTAATGGATGCCAAAGAACATGAGGAGTAAACTTTTTTTTATTTTTAGGATCCAGTCTCTACACATTTGCTGCAGTGCATCTGCAAGTCCCATTTATTTTTAACGCTATCCTTACTGTCGGCCGTTCCTGAAGATTTGCATGTTGGTTTTTTTTTTTTCATTTTTTTGATTTGCACTAAATTTACTTGCAGGTAGGGAAATTCATCAGTTTTGTAGGGCACATAATATTGTGTTTTAAAATGGCATTCATGCAGTGTTTTGTTTTTTTTTCTTAATATTCCCACAAACTTTGTTAGGCGTAGTATTTCCTCCACCAAAGAGAATGAAAATGTAATTAATGTTTTGTTTGTCATTATGGCAAAAATCATGCCAACATTGCCTAAGAAAAATTTCCGTAATGAATGTAAGCTGAAGATTGGTTCTTTTAACAAATGGAAATCCTAAATGCTGCTTAAAAGATAGTTTATTGACCAAACAGATGGTGAATTTGGCTTCACTAGTCAGTCTACCTCATGCTTTCTTTTTTTTTAAATGTGTGCAGGTTTGTTAATTTGTCATTTAATTGAACCATTTTTGACTGTATTAAAGTTGTTTACAGGAGTGGTCTCTGATATTGCTTTGTTCTAATAAGCTATTAAGTCTAAAGAACAAGTGGCTTTCCAACCTGATTGCTGGGAGTCCCACCATTCCTTTAGTGTTGGGCATACTTAAGGGATTTTAGATTTTGTTTTCAGAATGACTTGACAAAAAAATGATTTTAAATGTTTTGTCTTTCCAGCTGATAAATATCTGAGAGAGAACTCCAATGTATAGCCCTGTTACTCCTTTGGCTCCTTTTAAAAGTCAGTTTTGTTTGTTTTGTTTTTTTTAAGGTGGTCAAAAATGAGTTTTCTAGTGGAAACAATTTCAGGAAGCGCTCCTTCAGGGTGTTTTTGGAGAAGTTTTGTTTCCTGAAACATTTTTGAAGCGCTTTTTTTTTTTTTTTTTTTTTTTTTTTTTTTCCTCAGAAGTGTTTTTTAATCTTTTGATTTTGAACAGCTAACTTCTTTAGCAATGACCTTTTGATGCTTACCTTCTTTGAGGAGTGAAAACAGGATACCAGGAATGTATACAAATTGTGTCAAAATTGAATTTACTAATCAACACATAGATACATATAAATTATAATGGGTGCTAGATCAGTCAGACCACACAAATGGGCAAAAACTGACACAAGTAAAACAGGTCAGTTTGACAATGTAAAGCCAGGTGGAGCGCGCATACATTCAAATATTAAGGACAAATCCTATTCATAATATTAACTGAACATTGCACAAAGCATGTAATGTACTATAAAAAAAATCCTGTAAAAATGTAATGTACTGTAAAAAAAAAAATCAGAAACCCACTAAATCAGTGGGTGCTTTACAAACCAAAATCGAGTCATTGAAACCTATCATACCCCTAATAAAAGATTTAGTAGGCACTTTTTAGATCCAATGTGCTCATCACGATCACATACCTATACATGCCTAGTACCAGAAATACCTCAAGTTTGCAATAAAAGATCAGGGGAAGATTCAGCATTTCCAGTTTCATTGTCTTCCATTCAGTCTCGTCTCCGCTCCACGGCTCTTCATGACGCATATCGTGGAAATCATGGCTTTCTTGGGGGAAAAATACATTTGTCATAGTCTCGTACTTAGACGATCTAGTTTTGATAGCTGACTCTGTAGGTCAAATGGATTTGCATCGATCTACTACTATTGCAGTCCTGAAACGTCTGGGATGGTTAATGAATCTGAAAAAAAAAAAAAATCGAGCCTCAGATCTGGAAAAAAAACGGTGTACCTAGGAGTACTTCTAGATTCTGAACAGGAAAGCTCCTCCCTGTCCTAGCACAAATAGGAGGCAATCAGGGGAGAGATGCAGGGCATCCAGAATGGGAAGTGGATTCCAATCAGGAAAGCAATGAGAATCCTGGGTCTAATGACCTCATGCATTTCCAACATTCAATGGAGTTCATTCCATTTGAGAGTCCTGCAGCGGGAAGTCCTCTCAGCCTGGGATGACAGAGGCCACACTGGACAAGAAGATATTGTCTGAAGAAGCAAAGGAGTCTCTGTCCTGGTGGACCAGGATTACAAATCTCAAGCGGAAGACCCTGGAGCGTCTCACCATGTGCATTACTACAGATGCAAAAACAGAGGCTGGGGAGCCCATGTAGGGGGCTGTTGCCTTCAGGGGACATTGCCTACATCAATATGCAGCAGCTCTTCAAATTACAGGGAGCTCAGGGCAGTATGACATCTCTAGAGCATCCCAATCACAGCTTAAAGGATCAACGTGTCTGAATATTTTATGACCATTCAACCTCCGTATCCTACCTTCACCAGGGAGATTCAAGGCACTGTCATCTACAGTTGATATCATAGAATATTTTCTTGGGCAGAAAATACGGTCAGGTCAGTCATGGCAGTACAAGGGCTTGAAATCAGGTGGCATATTTCCTAAGCAGAGAAAAGATTCAGCCTTCAAAGTGGTCTTTAAACCAGGAAGTCTTTCATCAACTGACACAGCACTGGAGTATCCCAGCAATAGATTTATTTGCCTCCAGGAAGAACACAAAGAAAGTTTTTTTTTTTGTTTTTTTTTTCTATAAATCCAAGCGACAATCCAACCGGGGTGGACGCCTTGGACCAGAGATGGGATATGGGACTGGCGTATGCTTTTCTGCCACTCGCGTTCATACTGAGAGTATTGAGGAAAATCCAGGAGAGCTAACTTATGGTGATTGTAATTGTTCTCTACTGGCCCAAAAGAAGCTGGTTTTCTCCTATTGAAGTGGATGTTAGAGGATTCTATACTCCTGACGACAAGATAGGACCTTCTACTTCAAAGCCCACTATACCATCAGAATCTAGAAATGCTGAACCTATCAGCCTGGATCCTGAGAGGGAGATCCTGACGTCAAAAGGACTGTCAGTCATCTCTAATATTGCTTCATACTTTTTTTGAATAGATTTCAAGATCTGGAAAAAGTTTTGTTCCCAAAGTAAAATCCCAGTCTCTATCAATTCAGGTCCAGATAGTCTGCAGATATTAGACACTAGAACAGTGCCGTAACTCTAAACTTCGGGGCCCCGGGGCAAAACTTCATAGTGGGGCCCCTCAACATTTCAATTACTAGAGGTTGTGCGAAACGTGGTGAAGCCTGCTATGCATTGTTGTATACAACACACAGGCTTCACCACGTTCCGCAAGACCTTTAATAGGTTTTGTTTATGATGCAAGTTTTAGAAGTTAAATATTCAGTGAACATGTTTGGAAAATTAATAAGGTGAATAATTCCAAATATTGCACAATTTTCAACTAACTGTGTATTAAATATTAAGTACTTTTAAACAGTACATATTTAAACTTTGTTCACTTAAACATAACATTAATTAAACATTACCAATTTGTTCAGTTTTAAACAGCTACTTAAACATTTGTTTCCTAACTTTCAGAGAAGCGAATTCATCAATTACTTTGTCAAAGTTGATCTGTTGAGCTCGATCATTCTCAATTGAAAGTAAAGCTAAGGCTGGTTTCACATTTGCGTTTTTTAGCGCTGGAAATAAACGCATACCTGCGCATGCGTTTTTTCCCCTATATTTAACATGGGTGCGCATACCTGCGCGCTGGTAAGCGCATGTATGCGATTTTCATGCGCTGCGTTTTTTTGGGGTGTGCGTTGGTATTTTCCAGACGCAGCATGTTGCATTTTTTGGCCCTGCAAAAAAGCGCATGCGCACATATGCGCACGTTTTGCGCTAAAAATGGCCATTATAGCCTATGGATGCGCATATGTGCGCACTGGCATGCTCATGTATGCGTTTTTTTGCATATGCGTTTTTTTTTTTTAACCATGGAATTTAGGGGTTTGGGTTAGAGTTAGGGTTAGTTAAGGGGGTTTAGGGTTAGGGTTATGGTCAGGGTCAGGGTTAGGGTTTGGGTCAGGGTTAGGGTTAAGTATGGTTTTGTTAAGGGTTAGGGTCAGGGTTAGGGTCGGGGTCAGGGTTAGGGTCAGGGTTAGGGTTAAGTATGGTTTTGTTAAGGGTCAGGGTTAGGGTCAGGATTAGGGTTAAGTATGGTTTTGTTAAGGGTTAGGGTCAGGGTTAGGGTCAGGGTTAGGGTTAAGTATGGTTTTGTTAAGGGTTAGGGTTAGGGTCAGGGTTAGGGTCAGGATTAGGGTTAAGTATGGTTTGGTTAAGGGTTAGGGTCAGGGTTAGGGTTAGGGTCAGGGTTAGGGTCAGGATTAGGGTTAAGTATGGTTTGGTTAAGGGTTAGGGTCAGGGTTAGGGTCAGGGTTAGGGTTAAGTATGGTTTTGTTAAGGGTTAGGGTCAGGGTTAGGGTTAGTTAGGGTTTAGGGTTTGGGTTAGGGTTAAGTATGATTTGGTTAAGGGTTAGGGTCAGGGTTAGGGTCAGGGTTAGGGTCAGGATTAGGGTTAAGTATGGTTTGGTTAAGGGTTAGGGTCAGGGTTAGGGTTAGGGTCAGGATTAGGGTTAAGTATGGTTTGGTTAAGGGTTAGGGTCAGGGTTAGGGTCAGGGTTAGGGTTAAGTATGGTTTTGTTAAGGGTTAGGGTCAGGGTTAGGGTTAGTTAGGGTTTAGGGTTTGGGTTAGGGTTAAGTATGATTTGGTTAAGGGTCAGGGTCAGGGTTAGGGTTAGTAAAGTCATGGTTTGGGTAGTGTGAGGGGCCACCTAAAAATGTTGGAAAAAAACGCAAACGCGGTAAAAACGCACTAAAAACGCATACAAACGCATAAAAACGCTGCGTTTTTTTCATGCATGCTCATAAAAATGCTTGAAAAAAACGCAGCAGTTGTATGCTTATGTATGCGTTTTTTCAATGCGTTTTTTTGCGGGAAAAACGCGCTGCAAAAAAAAGCAAGTGTGAAACTAGCCTTAGCTGCTGAGTCTTTGAGCCATAGTACTTCTCAAGTAGTTTGAGTTTAAGCTTAGAGAAGGATCGCACAGCCTTAGGGTACCGTTACACTTAGCGATGCAAAAGTGATCCCGACAACGATGTGGATCGCTGGTGCATCGCTAAGTGGTCGCTAGTGAGCTGCCACATAGGCAGATCTCACCAGCGACATTGCAGCGGTCGGGGGTTGCTACTTACCTGTCAGACCAGGCGATCCTGACGTCCGCCCGCCCGCGTCCACGCGTCGCTCGTTGGCGCCACAGGAAGCTGACGGCGAGAAACGGTAGAGGACATTCTCGCGTGATCAGCGGGGGGAGCCATTCGGAGGTAAGTATCAGACATAGCGATATCGCTAGCAATATCGCTGCTACATCACAAAAACCAGTGACGTTACAGCGATATTGCATGTGTAATGGGCCCTTTAGACACAGGAACAGTCAAATACATGATGCACGCTGTGCAAACGTCTGGATAGCTTGATGAAAGTGAAGAATGCTCGACTATTAGGAAATCAGCACATTCTTTAACACTTTTCATTTTTTCCAGTTGCTTTTGAAAAATTTTTTTACTGAACATAACTGTGAAGGAAAGGCTGGAGTTACATCATCTGCAAACTTGTTAACAAAATCAACAGCTTTTTTGTGAATATCTCTTGCACTGGCCAAAAAATCAGGTTGTATTACTTCATAAGAGTCATAGAATCATAGAATCGTAGAGTTGGAAGGGACCTCCTGGGCCATCTGGTCCAACCCCCTGCTCAAAGCAGGATTCGCTAAATCATCCCAGTCAGATGTCTGTCCAGCCTCTGTTTGAAGACTTCCATTGAAGGAGAACTCACCACTTCTCGTGGCAGCCTGTTCCACTCATTGATCACTCTAACTGTCAAAAAGTTTTTTCTAATATCTAATGTCTCTTCCCATTCAGTTTCATCCCATTGCTTCTAGTCTTTCCTTGTGCAAATGAGAATAAAGTTGATCCTTCTACAATGTGACAGCCCTTTAGATATTTGTAGACAGCTATTAAGTCTCCTCTCAGTCTTCTCTTTTGCAAACTAAACATTCCCAAATCCTGCAACCTTTCCTCATAAGACAGGGTTTGCAGACCGGTCACCATTCTGGTCGCTCTTTTCTGAACTTGCTCCAGTTTGTTGATGTCTTTTTTAAAATGTGGTGCCCAAAACTGGACACAATATTCCAGATGAGGTCTGACCAAAGAGGAGTAGAGGGAAATAATGACTTCACGTGATCTAGACTGTATGCTTCTGTTAATACATCCTAGAATTGCATTTGCCTTTTTTGCTGCTGCATCATACTGTTGACTCATATTCAGTCTGTGATCTATTAGTATACCCAAGTCTTTTTCACATGTGCTGTCACTTAGCCCTATTCCTCCCATTCTATATATGCTTTTTTCATTTTTATTGCCCAGATGTAGTACTTTGCATTTCTCCCTGTTAAAAACCATTCTGTTAGTTGCTGCCCACTTCTCCAGTTTATTTAAATCTTTTTGAATCCTCTCTCTCTCTTCTCTAGTATTAGCTATCCCTCCTAGCTTTGTGTCATCAGCAAATTTAATCAGTTTACCCTCAATTCCTTCATCTAAATCGTTGATAAAGATGTTGAACAATACAGGGCCCAGGACAGAGCCCTGTGGTACCCCACTTGAGACATTCTTCCTACTGGATGTGCAGCCATTTACGACCACTCTTTGGGTCCGATCACTAAGCCAGTTATGAATCCACCTAACAGTTGCCTTGTCCATTCCATACTTAGTCATTTTTTCAATAAGGATTGTATGAGAGACTTTGTCAAATGCTTTGCTGAAGTCAAGATATACTATATCTACAGCATTTCCTTGATCCACCCAATCAGTGATACCGTCATAGAAGGAAATTAAGTTAGTCTGACATGACTTATTAGTTAGAAACCCATGCTGACTCTGTTTAATCACTTCATGCTTATCCAGGTATTGACATACATGTTGTTTAATAATTTGTTCAAAGATCTTTCCTGGTATAGAAGTCAGACTCACCGGCCTATAGTTGCCTGGGTCCACCTTCTTCCCCTTTTTGAAGATAGGAACAACATTTGCTCTTCTCCAGTCTTCTGGCACTTCTCCTGTTCTCCAAGAATTTTCAAAGATTATGGAGAGGGGTTCAAAAATTTCTTCTGCTATCTCCTTCAGTACTCTGGGGTGTAATTCATCTGGATCTGGAGACTTGAATTCATTTAGGTTAGCTAAGTGTTTCCTCACTATCTTTCTGTTTATAGATATCCTGGATTCTTCTATTCCCTTAATAGGACAGTGAATAACAGTTGATGTTGCATTTCCTTTCTGAGAGAAAACAGATGCAAAATAGGAATTTAAAAGTTCAGCCTTCTCAACATCCTGTCTTACCATTTCATCATTTTCATCCTGTAAAAATCCTATAGCATCTTTGACTTTTCTTTTACTTTTGACATATCCCCAAAATCCTTTATTATTGCTTTTGACATCTCTTGCAAGCCTCAGTTTATTTTCAGCTTTAGATAATCTGATTTGTGCCCTGCAGGTTCTGCAGACAGCATTATATTCTTCTTTAGATATGCCTCCCTCTTTCCATTTTATAAACATTTTTTTCTTCCTTTTTAGCATGTGCTTAAGTTCTGTGTTCATCCATCCTGGTTTCCTTAAATGCTTCCTATTCTTCCCTCTTTTCGGAATTGTTAACAACTGTGCTTTGAGAATTTCATTTTTCAAGATTTCCCATCCTTCCTGGACATTTTTGTCTTTAAGGATATCCAGCCATTGGATCCCTCCAATTCTCTTTCTGAATCCCTTAAAATCTGCCTTTCTGAAATCTAACCTTGACGTCTGAGTCTTCACAGGTCTTCCACCTCTAGTAATCCAAAATTCTAAAATAGCATGGTCGCTACCTCCTAGGGTCCCAGCCACTTTTACCTCCTCAACCATTTCCTCCCTGTTTATAAGGATTAGATCCAAGGTAGCAGTTCCCCTTGTTTTCTCCCTTACCTTTTGGAAGATAAAGTTGTCAGCAAGAGAGGATAAGAATTTCCTTGACCTGTTAGTTTTGCCTGAGAGAGATTCCCAACAAATGTCTGGATAGTTGAAATCTCCCATGACAACTATGTCATATTTTTTGGAGAACTTGGCCATCTGATGCATAAAGAGTTCATCTATATATTTGGCTTGCACAGGCGGCCTGTAGTAAATGCCTACAATGGTGTCCTTTCCATTGTTCTGTCCTTGTATTCTTACCCAAACAGTTTCCACAGAACTCCCAGTCTCTGAAGCTTCAATCTCTGTGCAGATATACGCGTTTCGAACATACAATGTGACACCCCCTCCTCGTTTATCAAGTCTGTTTCTTGCAAATAAGTTGTATCCTTCTAGTCTTGTATTCCAATCATGTGTATTGTCCCACCAAGTTTCAGTGATTCCAATTACATCATATTTCTGTTCCTGTGTTAGTAGTTCCAATTCTCCTTGTTTGTTGCCCATGCTTTGTGCATTAGTATAGAAACATTTTAGTTTGTGATTGGTTTCTCTTTCTCCAATATTTTTATTAATTAGATTCTTTCGTCTTTGTTCTTCCTTTCCACTTCTAATAGCAGAGTTCTCAATAGCATTTGTCAGGTGTATGGCTTTTTCTGGTCTTTTGCTTCCCTTCCCATGTTGTTCTAGTTTAAAGCTCTCCTTACAAGTGTAGCAAGGCGACTTCCAAATACATGCTTTCCAGTCTTCGTAAGGTGCACCCCATCTCTAGCAAGTAGTCCATCGTATAAGTAGTTCACTCCGTGATCCAGAAATCCAAATCGTTGCTGACGGCACCATCGACGTAGCCAGTTGTTCACCTGCAGAATCTTATTCCACCTCCTTGTTCCATGGCCATCCACTGGGAGGATGGAAGAGAAGACCACCTGCGCTCCCAGTTCTTTCACTTTCTTGCCTAAGTCTTCAAAGTCTCTGCAGATGATTTCCAGGTCGTTTCTTGTGGTGTCATTTGTCCCCACATGTAGTAGCAGGAATGGGTAGTCATCTGTAGGTCTGAAGAGTCCTGATATCCTGTCAGACACATCTTTAATTTTTGCACCTGGAAGACAGCACATTTCTCTTGTAGTTATATCCGGTCTGCAGATAGCGGCCTCTGTTCCTCTCAGCAGGGAATCCCCCATGACCACCACTCTCCGTTTCTTCTTCACAACAAATACAACAAGAACAGCTTTCATCCCTTCAAAGCGGTGATGAAGTTGAGTACAAAGTGTGTCTACCATTGGCTAGAACACAGTAACTCTGAAACAAGCTTTTGGGTCTGCTAATATCTCGTCTTCACACAACTCATCAAAGTGTTTCTTCACTTTCCTTACTCTGTTCTGGTGAAATTCATTTTTTTTTTTTTAAATTCTTTATTTTCAAATTTCGACCACATCATAAGACAGAACATCGTATTACAAATACAGATGGTTAAAGATTGCATAGACGTCCATCCAAGGTGGTAAAAAATAATAAAGGGGGGGGTAAGCAAGGGGGGGGGAAGTGGGCGGGGAAAAGGAAGAAGAAGGGAAGGGAAAAGAGGGATGCATAATAGCAAACAATCACAATAACATCAAAACAAAGCAGTCGTCGGCATTGACACTTGCAATAAATGAGTGTATTATAGAAATAGAACAGGTGAAAAGATTTATAAATAACCTTGGAACCCGCCACCCCAAGATCGAGGCCACCAGGTCTAATTGAGATTCATGCATTATCTGATCTCTCTCCTCGAGGATTATCCCCCAGATATCTAGTCCACGGGGCCCAGGTCAACACATAAGATTTGTGGCTGAAGACCTCCCAGCTAGACAGGTCTTCCAGACGAGAAATCTGATTTATCTTGTCACGCCACTCCTCCAAAGTGGGAGGAGCGACATCTTTCCAATGAACAGCTATCAGTTGTTTTGCAGCACTTAGCATCAATGGGAGTAGGCCATGTTTTCTTGGCAAGAAATCTTTTGATGGGCACGAAAGGAGAACCTCCGTAGCCCTGAGATTGGTCTTTATTAGCTGTAAATTCTTGAGAACTCGCTCGACACCGTCCCAAAAATGTCTCAATTTGGGACAATCCCAAAATATGTGTGTGTGTTGTCCTCCAGGGTTGAGGCATCTCCAACAAGCATCATTATCAGCAAGACCCCTCTGAAAGAGCTTCGCGGGAGTCCAATGCCACCTGGTCAGAATTTTATAAGAATTTTCTTGCAAAAGAACACACCTGGAGAATCCCCGTGCACTAGACAGCATTCTAGATACTTGTTTCTCTGTGAACGTAGTATTAAGTTCCATTTCCCAGGAGTAAATAAATGAGGGCTTAAAATGTATTCCCGGAGAGATCAGATGTGAGTATATACGAGACAGGAGTTTTAGCCGTGGAAGCGGGAGTTTGATCATAATATCTAACCAGGACCAGTTCGATTTGATCGGGAATTTCTTCCTAAACTGTAGAAGCGTACGTCGAATGTGCTGGCACTGAAGAAAATTAGTTGGTTGACTCATTGCATTTGATGGCCAAACTTCTCCCTGTAATATTTTATTACCGTAAAAGCTATTCAATGTATCTCTAGGGAGGGTAAACCACAGATTATAAGGATCCTGAAAATCAGAATCCAATAAAAACGGTATTGAGCTAATCGGCGTTAATGTCGAAGGAAAAGTGTCCTCCGGTAATTCCCCCAACATCAATCTTTTGGTGCGTAGTGTAGTAGATGTTATCTCATCCAGTCTAAGAGTAACCGGTGGCTTAGCCCTAGTCCATAGATAAGGCAAACCCCTCGGACCCAGCAAAGCCAGATCGACACAAGCTCCCTCCCCTCCCTCAGTGCAAGACACTACCTTTAACCATCTGACAAGGTGGATTGCTTTATAATATACCAGGGGGTCTGGAACTCCCAATCCACCAGAGGCAACTGGGTAAGTAAGAAGCCTATAAGGCAACCTAGCCGGTTTAGATTTCCAGATGAATTTTCCTATTAGTGACTTTAATGACCCAAAGAAGGTCAGGGGTATCTGAATCGGTACCATATTCATGGCATACAAAATGATAGGCATAATATATGCCTTAAACACGTTTATGCGACCCAACCAAGATAAAGTGGGTAGGTTATATTTATGCTTCAGATTAGTAACTTTCTTCAATAAGGGTATGAAATTACTTTGAAATAAGTTAGTGGGGTCCCTAGTTATAAATATACCTAAGTATTTGATAGAGCCATTAGCCCAAGAGAAGGGAGTCTGCGTACGAAGAATGGAAAGTTGGGAGTGGGGGAGAGTGACATTCAACGCTTCAGATTTGGCTAGGTTAATTTTAAAATTGGAGAGGGAACCAAACTGTTGAAAAATTCGGAGGATGATCGGGAATGCCTGAGATGGATTGGATATAAGGAAAAGCAAATCATCTGCGAAAGCTAGCGTTTTAAATGTCACCGGGCCCACCGTCAACCCTTTTATGTGTTGCTCTTGTCTGATGCTTTGTATCAAAGTTTCTATAACCAAAATGAACAAAGATGGGGACAGAGGGCATCCCTGCCTAGTCCCATTGTGAATCTCCAGACTTTTTGACAGGGTGCCATTTATCCTGATCCTGGCCGTCAGTTGGGAGTAGAGAGAGAGGACTGCTGTTATATATTGAGGGGGAAAACCGAATTTAATTAACACCTGCTCCATGAATCTCCAACACACTCTGTCAAAAGCCTTCTCGGCATCCGTTGACAAGAGTACCAAGGGGACCTGCTGGGTTTTGGCAAACATTATAGACTGTATGACCCTAGTGGAATTATCTTTCCCCTCCCTACCCCTCACAAAGCCCGCCTGATCCGCATGAATCAATTTGGGTAAAAGATTGCTTATTCTACCCGCTAGTATTTTAGCCCACAATTTTATGTCCGTATTAAGTAATGAAATTGGTCTATAGCTGGCACACAGTTTTGGGTCCTTACCCTCCTTCGGGAGAACCGTAATATATGCCTCTAATGATTGCTTAGGGGGAAGCTGGCCCTTCAAATAGGAATTAAACAAGGTCACCAATTGAGGTAAGAGTGATTTTATAAACTTTTTATAATATATGATAGGGAGACCATCCGGGCCCGGGGCCTTTCCATTTGGAATGGTGGAAAGAGTTTCTAAAATTTCTTTAGGGGTAACCGGAGCGGTTAACAAAGTTTGGCCTTCCAGGGTTATTTTAGGTAAAACTAATGGAGTCAGGAACTCTCTAATTTGTTCTATAGCTTTTATTGGGTCTTGCATGCTATCTGGTATGTTTAGATTATATAAGCTGTCATAAAAGGACCTAAACTCCTCAGCAATATCAGCGGTCTCGAAAATTGAGGAGCCATCCAGAGTTTTGAGCTGCCTAATAAACGTCCTTTCTTGCTGCTTTTTAAGCAATGAAGACATAAGCTTGCTACTTTTATTGCCATGGAGATAGAACCTCTGTTTACATCTCATATAGGTTTTGGCCGATTGGATATTTAAGAGATTTTTTAGCGAATTTCTTAGGTCAGACAATTCAGTTAGTGTCTTAGTTACTTGAGATCTCTTATGCAATCTTTCCAAGGCATTAATTTGATGCAAAATAGACACAACCTGTTTTGCCCTTTCTTTTTTGAGATGGGAACTCAAAGCTATAAGTTCTCCCCTCATTACCACTTTATGTGACTCCCACACTACAGGTATGGATGGGCCAGAGTGCAGATTTGTCTGAAAGAAGAATTCCAGAGTGTCAGTCAGTCTCGTAATGTGGGAATCTGAATCTAATAATGTCTAATTAAGCGACCAAGACCTGGCTGGTCGCGGAAGGGTTTCCATGCCCATATCGAGAAAAACAGGAGCATGGTCCGATAGTGTGATAGCGTCTATGGTCGCATTTTTGACTAATGAGAGGTTGGTTGTCTGTGTCAATATATAGTCAATTCTATGATAGCTGCCACACGGATGGGAATAGAAAGTGTAGTCTCTGCCTGAAGGAGAGAGTGTCCTCCAGGGATCTATCAAGTGTAATTCTTGGAAAGAAAGGTGTAATTTTCTCAGTGCCTTTTGGGAAAGGGAAGACTTGCCCGTGGAAGTATCCAAAGATGGATTGAATGGTACATTAAAATCTCCCCCCATCAGCAATAAACCTTCAGTAAATAGTTTTAAGGTATTCATTGTCCTGCACAGCCATCCAATCTGATTCTTGTTTGGGGCATATAAGTTACACAAGGTAACTTTGGTGTTAGCAATAAGGCCCTTCAGTATAATATACCTTCCTTCAGAATCCGAAAGGCAATCATGTAAGACAAAAGGAACATTTTTTTAATAGCAATACTCACTCCTCTATATGCCGACCCACCTGTACTATGATACCAGGTCGGATAACGAGATCTGGACATGTCTGGTACTCTCCCCGCTTTGAAATGTGTCTCCTGTAGAAAGATCACACTAGCTTTTTTTGCATGCAAAAGGTTCAATACCTGATTTCTCTTACACGGAGAGCGTAGCCCCTTTACATTATACGAAGCCACTACTATAGTGGCAAATTTTTCCTTGTCACCCATAGCAAATTGGATGTAGCAAAAGAAAAAATAAAAAAATAATAAAGTGTCCCATGCCGACAGACCACAAAAAATACAAAATGCAAGGTAAAATAACAGTAACCAATAGATAACAATAACCAACTACCTGCCAGCGGCAGGAACAGGGGACTAACATGCCCCCCATGACAGATCAGGGAATCCTATCCCCAACACACGAGTAGTACATGTTAGCTTGTACGGCAGTTAAATGAAAGCGTCAACACCTAGGCAGGTGCCAATCAAGGCAAACCAAAGCGATCCAAGACATTGCAAAGTTAAACCAAAAACTACTGGGTCCAAAAGTGAGAAAATGCGACTAGACCCAATAAAACAATATTCAGGGGGGCATCTCTTTTCTTGCCCCAGATTTCCCTCGCTTAGAGGGCGTGCGTCTCTTCACTGAGGCCCAATCCCCCTGACCTCCTATATAAGCGTTGATGGGAGGAGGTGTGCGAAGATCCATATCCAAAGGTAGCCACGAAGGGATATCAATAGAAGCAATGTCAAAAGTGTCCCATATTTTGCTTAAGTCTTCAGGACTTCTCACTGTTACTTGTTTGCCATCTCCATTTACCGATATTCCAAACGGAAACAGCCATTTATAGAGAATTTTATGTGAGCGTAGTATTTCCAGTAAGGGTCTCAGGATTCTTCTCTTTGCAAGGGTCGACGGCGCAATGTCCTGGTAGAGTTGTATGGCAGATCCTTCGTAAGCGAGATTTTTAACATCCCTTGAAGCAGACAAAATAACATTGGTGTCCACATAACTCAACAAGCCGCAGATCACATCCCTCGGGGGTTCAGAGGGCTTAGGCCTGGGTCTGAGCGATCTATGGACCCTCTCAATTACAATTTGGTAGCATTTTGCTTGCGGAATTAGGAGGGCAAAAATTTCTTTCGTGGATTTTTCCAATATTTCTGCAGAAACACTTTCAGGCAATCCTTTAATCCTTATATTTTTTCTGCGGCTTCTGTTCTCTTGATCTTCCAAAGCCAGAAGGGAGTTGTTAAGCTGTTCTCTGTGGTATTCCAAATGGTCCCTCATGGCATTCGACTGGCTAATGAGAGAGGACTGAGATGCTTCAAGGGATTCCACTCTGTTACCAATATGTGACAGATCAGCTCTCATACCAGATATCTCTGTAACCAAAGGTTTTAATGCTTGGGTCAGAAGTTTTTTAAATACTGATCTAGAGAACTTCCCAGAGTCTGAGTGGGTAATATCACTGCCTGAGACATCTTCACTTGAGTCCGAGTCCTCGGCCCGCTCCTCCACCTCAGCATTTGTATGTAACTTTTTTGGTGTGGGCCTAGCTGACCCAGGTTTATTTTTCAAAAACTTCTCCATTTCGCCTTGCCTGCCCTGATGCACCCTAGTATCCAGTGGTTTTGCACGCTCTTTATTAGATTTGACCAAAATGTTGAATTAAAGCGTGCATTTAAAATCACTCCTCGTGCATTTAGGGAAAGTCTATTAATGCATGTTCATAGGTGAAAATGACCTCATGCGTCTTGAAAGGTAGAGAGCTGGCATTAGTAAATAAGGCCCTGATATGGTGCCTTATATAGAGTGTTTCTTACTGCTGTGGTATGGGATCAGGCCGGTCTTGGCATCTCTGGAAAGGGGGAGCAGTGCCTTCAAACCCCCAGTCACTATATACAGCAGGAGCGCCCGACCCAGCCACCAGGAGCACTCAGCACTGCGGCCACCCTCTGATCACCAGCCAGGCTTCAACGTCTAGCTCACCTCCTTCTCCTCCGGTAAGCAGACCTTCTCCTTCCTTCTCCTTCCCTCCTGTAGCGGTCAGCAGTCTCCCCTCCCACATAGACCGCAGCCCTTCACCTCCTCCAAAGGCTCTCCGCAGTCTTCTGGCCCACGCTGCTCAGGAAGAAGCAGGAAGACGCGGCCAAGATGGCGCCTGTCCACCTCCGGCACCAAGCCCCGCTCCCCGCGGCCGCTCTCCTCCCAGAGAACCGCGGTTTCCTCCACACTGTCCTCCACCACTCTCTCTTGGTCCAGTTCTCTCCGGGGGGCACACAGACACCTCCGTAAGGGTCAAAACAGGGCTCACTTCGTGGCTGGCAGCAACAACACACGTCCTCCCCACAAGCGATCCAGGCCACGCCCCCCGTGAAATTCATTTTTTATTCCCCATCGACTACACACATCTGATGCTTCAGAAACAAGTGCTTTGAACCTTTCACGCATTTTGGTTATCTTTAATAATGCATTACCCAATAACTCATATGCAGACAAGAGGTCCATGGTTTCAGATTGTAAGGATTTCGATGCAAGGTTGAGAGTCTCTAACACTTCACACTGCACAAACAAAAGTAATGCAAAATCAAAACTTTCAAGTTTGTTCTTTAGCTGCTGTGCTTCATTTCTTTCCTTGCTTTTTTTTGGCAGTCAAAGTTATGCAAGTAAGACTTTTCATCACGTCACAAAACCTGTGTTTCAGTGCATACACTGCATCATGTCTGCCAGACCAAAGAGTTGGATTAAGAGTTTTCAGTGTTACTTTCGATTTCGAATTCAGTGAATCGGACTGAGCTTCGATGCAGTACACTGATTTCAAATCTTGCCAGCGAACAATACTATTACCAGAAAAGCAATATACACTTTGAATTGTTTAAAAAAAACAAACTGGCTCACCACTCGGTTCTCTTCCACAGCATCCTTCAACACTAAACACGTATGCAGAAATTTCTGCATAAAAACCGGACTCCCTTCCCAGAAAACGTGTGTTTTCTGCGCAAAAAATGCACGTTTTTATGTGCGTTTCCAGACCCATAGAAAATAGTTAGAAACGCGGAATTTTCCGCGAAATTAATGAGCATGCTGCGCTTTTTACCGCGAAGTGTGTTTTTCGAGGTAAAAAACGCATCAATATGCACAAAAAGTGCAAAATGCATAGAAATGAATGGGAAGCTTATTTTAAGCTGATTTTTTTTTTTTTGGCAAATCCGCAAAAAAAACACGTGTGAACACAGCCTAAATTAGGGTTATGAGCAGCGCAGTGCACAAAATATGCGTGTGGGGCTTTTTCTTTAATACGCTCCTGCACTCCATTGTATACCCCACTCATGACTGCAGCACCATCATAGCCTTGCCCCCAACATTTGGTCAAATCCAAGTTTTTCTCTTTCAATTAAGTTATTTCTTCTGCAAGACCTTGCGCAGACTGATCTTTTATCTCTCTGCACACACAGCGTTTTTTTAGTGGATTTGCCAATAAATCCGCTATAAAAACGCTAAAAATAAGCTTCCCATTCATTTCTATGCATTTTGCAATTTCTGTGCATATTGATGCGTTTTTTACCGTGAAAAAAAACGCTTTGCGGTAAACGCAGCATGCTCATTAATTTTGCGGATTTTTCCGCATTTCTGGCTAGTTCTGTGTGTCAGGAACCGCGCGGGGAAAAATGCATAAAAACTGCGCGTTTTTTGAGCGGCAAACGCAGAAAAAAACGCGGTTTCTGGGAAGGGAGTCAGGTTTTTAAGCAGAAATGTTCTGCTACGTGTGCACATAGCCTGAAGCAGTGGTCCCCAACCTTTTTTGCACCAGGGACCGGTTTCAAGCAAGACCATTCTTCCATGGCCCGGCAGGGCGGGGATGGAGGTGTGGCAGGGGCGGGGCTTTGGTCATAAGGGGGCGGGGCTATGGACACGGTTGTAGTGTAGCAGTGCATACTTATAATTAAATAACATTTATAATGTGACTCAACTCACCATAGGTTTTGAATGAGTGCTCCATCACCCCCTTCTCCCCATCATTGCCTTCACCCCATCACTCCCCTCTCCCCATCATTGCCTTCACCACATCACTCCCTTCTGCCCATCATTGCCTTCACCCCATCACTCCCTTCTGCCCATCATTGCCTTCACCCCATCACTCCCTTCTCCCCATCATTGCCTTCACCCCATCACTCCCTTCTCCCCATCATTGCCTTCACCCCATCACTCCCCTCTCCCCATCATTGCCTTCACCCCATCACTCCCTTCTCTCCATCATTGCCTTCACCCCATCACTGCCATCTTTTCATCATTGCCTTCACCCCATCACTGCCATCTTTCCATCATTGCCTTCACCCCATCACTCCCTTCTCCCCATCATTGCCTTCACCCCATCACTCCCTTCTCCCCATCATTGCCTTCACCCCATCACTCCCCTCTCCCCATCATTGCCTTCACCCCATCACTCCCTTCTCTCCATCATTGCCTTCACCCCATCACTGCCATCTTTCCATCATTGCCTTCACCTCATCACTGCCATCTTTCCATCATTGCCTTCACCCCATCACTCCCTTCTCCCCATCATTGCCTTCACCCCATCACTCCCTTCTCCCCATCACTCCCTTCTCCCCATCATTGCCTTCTCCCCATCATTGCCTTCACCCCATCACTCCCTTCTCTCCATCATTGCCTTCTCCCCATCATTGCCTTCACCCCATCACTCCCTTCTCTCCATCATTGCCTTCACCCCATCACTGCCATCTTTCCATCATTGCCTTCACCCCATCACTCCCTTCTCCCCATCACTCCCTTCTCCCCATCACTCCCTTCTCCCCATCATTGCCTTCAACCCATCACTGCTGTCTCTCCATCACTCCCCTCATGGCCTTCTCCTCATGTCCCCATCTCCTCCAGGGCCAGGCTACACAAACACAGACCAACACACACACACACAGACATACATGTACACACACAGACAGACATACACACACACCACCTCTCTCCTCTCACCTGTCGCAGCATCGCCCGCGCTTCCTCGCTCTGACACAGCAGCGGCCGCGCTCCTCTCTGTGTCAGTCAGAGACAGGAAGCGCGGGCGGCGGGCAGGAAGCTGGACGGGTCCTTGCAGCTCCGCTCCTGCTATTCCCTCTTGCAGGCAGCGGAGCTGCTTGGATCGCTCCCTGGCTGCCGCTAAGAACTGCTGTGCGCCGCCCCAGCCCCCGCTACGCCACTGACCGCCCCTGGCTCCCCTTGTGTCCGCGGACCGGCAAGGGCACTGCAGCGGCCCGGTGCTGGGCCGCGGACCGGCGGTTGGGGACCCCTGGCCTAAAGGATACAAAAGTTTCACATATTTTGATTTCAATAGATTTCCCCTCTTCATCATTAACTATTTTGACATACCGGTAAACTTCACTCATCTGATCAATTTTAGCTATGTCCTGGGTGGTATCTAGGATCAATGAAAAAAACAAGGAATTTCAAAGCTCCACTACAATTTCATCTTTGATTTGTAAGGCTGATAGATTAATAAGCTCATTCTGAATTTTAGGACTGAGGTATTTCACAGTCCCTTGCGGACGCTGAAGCAATTCTTGTAGTACTGGGTCATATTTTGACAAAAGCTCAACTATCGAGAGAAAGTTTCCTTTACTATATTCTAACTTTTCAATAGATCCACGAAACGCAAGATTACATGTTGCAAGTGTTAATGTCACATTCAGGATTCTTTCAAGAACTTTACGCCAAAAGCTTCTTTCACTCTCCACATTTTTGTCGAAAACGTCTTCTAAAGTACCACGTTTCCGCCATTGCTCATAAAATACACAAGCATGTGTATGGCTTTTGGATGCTTCATGAACTGAAATACGTTCTGAAATATGCTTCCAGTCTCGAACTCCGGTTGTTGAAAACGGTAATACACGATTTCTGTATTCAAGTGCTTCCGACTGTGACTGAGGGAATAGCCAACATGGCAAGCAGTAAACACAATCTAATTTTGTTGAGTAACATAACCAACTTCTTTTAAGCTTCAACCCTGACTTTGTGTTGATAAAATAATAGTTACTTGAAAAAGATCGACCTTGTTGATTGATATCCTTGGGAAATGATCCGTCAGACTGTATTGGACCAGACACTATCAGCCTACATTTCTTATCTTGAATTTCAATCACAGTAGGAAAAGCGTTGTAGTAGGCAGAATCTTCATCTTCCAAAAAATTTGGTGTATCATTGGTTGGGTCTGTTATTTCTTCTTCGCCTATAAATTTTTGGTTTTTCAAGTCATTATCATTATTAAGGTTGTCTTGTTCCGACGTATCTGAATTTAATTTTTGTGAGATTTCAATATCATTCCCTGTCGAGTGGTTTTCAACATCCAGCCATGCTGCTAAGCTCTTCAAACTTTTTTCAGCCTCCAAGTTTCTTCTTTTTGCAGTCTGTCTTTTTTTCATTTCCACTTGGCTGGTGCCGAATTCGTTTCATAATAAACGGTTTTATTAACACACACAATTACAGTACCGTATTTTCCTTTTCCGGCATATAAGACTACTTTTTAACCCCTGAAAATCTTCTCAGAAGTCGGGGTCGTCTTATACGCCAGGTGCAGGCCGCCACCTACTGGCAAAGAGACAGCACAGTGTGGCTGCCCAGGATATGTGCACTGTGTCCAGCCGCTCTCTCCAGGAGGAGAGAGACTGGAGCTGACATTTCTGCCTCACCCATCAGGTGCCAGACATCAAATACTACAACCCCCGACCACAGGTACAGCAGTCACTATTGCTCCCTCCCGGTTGTGAGGCGAGACTGAGTGGGGGTTGTACACAGCTCTGATTATGGAAAACAAGAGGCAGATGACTCACTGAGAAGATAGATACTGCATGACCCGGAGCCAGGAGGAATGTGTGATTATGGAGACTTCCTCCTGACCTCCTCCCCTCCCCCTCGCAGCAGTATAGACCTGCAGACTGGAGAGGGGCAGGGCTTCTCACAGTTTGTCACAGAGATATTCGTGTCTGCTGAGACTGTCTCCTCTCAATGCTGAGAGTTTGTTACAGTGTGCACTGTGCCTGCCTTGCCAACTCTCTGTGATCTCCAGACTAACATATTGTTACAAATCTTGTGCTATGAGACTCTCCAGGCCAGTGCAGGTTTCCATTCATTGACAGCTGGCAGAGCTCCTGGAAATTATTGAAATGAGAGTCTCCTGTCCTCCGGGTGACATTGTCTGACAGGAAAGTTTGCCCCCCTGTACTCCCCCAACCCCCCCATCTTGACACAGGCACAAACCCCTCTCCATGTCACCTACCCCCTCACGGTGCTAGCACATCCCAATCCCCATATTCCACCCCCCTCCACACGATGCTGGCACATCACCCCTCTCCATGTTTATAGTATATGGAGGACTATGGGGGTGCAGTATACTATATGGAGCACTATGATGGTGCATTATAATGGGTGACTATGGATGATGCACTATTAATATACGGAGCCAATTATACTATGTGGAAGCCATTATAATACTGGGAGGGCTCTGTGGGGGGCATGAAGGACTATGAGGAAGCCTTTACACTTTATTCAAGGTGATTTAAAGGGACACTGTTACCAGTGTCACTTACTGGGCTGCTCAGTGTAGTTTTCATAAAATCACTGTTCAATCAGTTTGAGATTAACATTGTAGGACTAATCAAATAGTCCAGCACATTCATTTACTGCTAAATATGAAGCAGGGAAAACAGTAATTATATTAAAATTACAGCAAGCAGCTCAGTAAGTGACACATCACTGGAATCTGGGTCTCTATCTCTACATTGTGCTGCTATCAGATGGGATGGCAAAATCCTGGTGACAGTGTCCCTTTAAGGCTGTGTGGGGGCCATAATACAGTGTGAAGAGATGTAGGGGCCATTATACTGTATGAAGGGCTGTGTGGGGTTCACAATGGGAATCATACCGTAGAAGAGGGGTAGTCTTATACGGCGAGTATATTCCAAACTCTATATTTTAATTGGAAAAGTTGGGGGTCGTCTTATACGCCAGAAAATACGGTAATACTAAATACTATCTACCTACACATGCACTACAACTACTATATGCGACACAGACTGCACTGACGATCCGACACTGGCCGCTGACCGATGAGCAATGACAATGAGCAGTTCAGCAGTTGGGGTAAACAAGACCTCAGTGTCAGCGCACGTCGCGTCGCGGCCGCTGCCTGATCTATTGGCTGAGTCACCGCCTGGCGCGACACCACATGATCAGCCCTCACGGGCAGGGTCCTCTCTCCTCCTGTTCCAGTCGTGACTTGTATTGTTTAAGATTACTGTACATGTATGTATTATGTATACCCCTCCTCACATGTAAATCGCCATGGAATAAACGGAGCTATAATAAGGAGGGCATAAAAGTGCCATCAGCCACAGTTTTGTGCACCGTTGAACAGAGGCCAACTAGTCCAGAGTAACTCTGCAACTTCATTATAATGAATGGATCCCTCGGGGGTTTCATCTGAATCACATCACTCAGAGATTTAGATGAAAACCCCAAAGTAAGTGGTCAGCGTAGCGCGCTGGATAAATCCCAAACATTATCTAAAATGTTCCCAATAAAAGCTTCTACTACATCCACGTGGAGCTTTCCACATTAATGGTAGTACAAAGGCTCTGGAAAAGTGAAATGGCCCTCGCCCCCAAAAGAAATTCAGCAAATTCTTTGCTCCCAAATCCAAATGCCCCCTTCCTTCTGAGCTCCACATTATACCTAAACCACAGTTAGTATCCACATGTTTGGCATTGCTGTAGCAATGAGAGCCCGCCTAATTTACAGGTGCATGAGCTGTGCACTGGTCACTACAATGGCAGTTTGCAATTTTCACTCGGCAACATCCTTCTGCTTGTTTCTGGAAAAACAACCATGGAGTCAATCATAACTACATCTGTAGATAAATTCCCAAAAGGTTTTAATTTCCAAAATAGCGCTCCATCCCTAACAGAGTCTCACTGTATTGCTAAGCAGTACTACGCAGCCACATATCGGGTATTTCTACATTCAGCAGAAATTGTATAACAAATTTTGGTGCCATTTTTACCCATTATCCAGTGTGAAAATGCAAAATATGAGGTAAAACAAAATTTTGGTGATAAAAATTATTTTTTTTCTTCATTGTCCAATGGTATAAAAGTCTGTGACACACCTATAGTGTCATTTTGATCAATGCACCCCTAGATTAATTCATTGAGAGGTGTAGTTTGTAAAATGGGGTCTCTTATGTGTAGTTATGCTGTTCTGGCACCTCAGGGGCTCTGCTAATGTGACATGGCTCCCTCAAACCAGTCCAACAAAATGTGGACAAAATATCTCCAATATGGTGCTTCTTCCCTTCTGTGCCTTGCGCTGTGCTTCAAAAGTAGTTTTTGACCATAGTCAGGAGAAATTGCACATCTTATTTTGAGGTCCATTTTCTCCTATCCTTGTGAAAATGCAAAATTTGGGGCCAAAAAAACATTTTTGTATGGAAATTTTTTCTCTTCTCATTTTCACAGCTGAATGTTATAAACTTCTGTGAAGCACCTGGGGGTTCAAGGTCATCACCTCACATCTAGAGAAGTTCTCTCAGGGGTCTAGTTTCCAAAATGGCGTCATATTTGTGGGAGGTTTCCACTGTTTAGTCACATCAGGGGCTCTCCAAACGTTACATGGCATCCAGTAAATATTTCAGCAAATTTTACATTAAAAAAGTCAAATGGCGCTCCTTCCCTTCCGAGCCCTGCTGTGTGCCCAAACAGTAGTTTTGCCCACTAATGGGGTATCCGTATGCTGAAGAGAAATTGCAAAACAAATTTTGAGATCCATTTTTCCTGTTAACGTTTCAAAAAAAAAAAATTGGGACACATTACAGGTATGAGGACCTATTTATAAAAGTCGATATTTCTGCGTTACTGGGGGTCAGAAAACGGAAGAGCCACCTTCACAGAATGCAGCCTTAGTGCTGCTGAAGGTGGCTCTTTTACTTAAAAACGCCCTGAGGGGGTGACAGGTTTCCTTTAACACGTTCCAGAGTTATTACCACATAAAGTGACTGGTCAGAATTGTAAAAACTTTCCTGGCCATTAACTTGCAAACAGCCTTGTGGTTAAAAGGGCTAAAAGGGAATCGGTCACCCCTTTTTTGAGATATCATATAATGATATCATTCAATTGTGTGTCACATAAGGATTCTCTTAGTACTTTTGCTTCCCCCTGACCCCGCACCTTTCATGCATAAATACCTTTTTTATATCGGTTCAGATGTATGTAAACTGCCGCTGTCCTGTCCGCTGGGTGGGGCTTATTCACCTGCTCCCCTCCTCCCTGTCTTGCTCTACCCATTTCTTCTTGTGTAGAGCAAGATAGGGAGGGGGGAGCAGGTGAATAAGCCCCGCCCATCGGACCAGATAGCGGCAGTTTACATACATCTGAACCGATATAAAAAAAGGTATTTATGCATGAAACGTGCGAGGTCAGGGGGGAAGCAAAAGTACTAAGAGAATCCTTAAGTGACACACAATTGAATGATATCATTATATGATATCTCAAAAAAGGGGTGACAGATTCCCTTTAAAGTGTAGGGTGCTTTTCTTTTTTTTTTAAAGCGATTTTGCAAGTTTTTTTTTAAACTGGACTTGCTTAAAAGAAAAAAACTCCTACAAAAATAGTCCATATCCCCTAAATTTATCCCTGCACAATTATGATCCCAACCACTCACGGTGCTGAACGCTTAAGAAGCCCCTAGGTTATACTAATGTCATGAAGGGTTTAATATGGTATGACATATGATGTACATATGTCATATCTCTGCCTTTGATGCGGGCTTGCAAGTTTCCTGGTAGATAATGGCTAATTTAATCGGCAATCATGTACCATTAACATCCATGGGTGGATCGGAGTTGCGCCCGCAGTGCTAATCTGACAGCGGCATTTACCTCTGATGGTGGTAACGCGCTGGCAGGAGGTGCATTATTCAACGTGCCCATCAGCACACCGGTGACATGATCGCAGGATACCGATGGGTTGTCATGATAGCTAAAGTGTCTTCTGATGAACCCTGTGCCTATCATTGCAATCCTACTGTGAAAGCCAGCCCATGGCTGGTGTTAATAGATTGTAATTTTCGCTATACATGCTATGTATACCATAAGTGTTCAGACGATCGCAGCTTCAAGACTCCTAAGGAGAACATTTACAGGAATACGTAAAAAATAAATGTGAAAAATAAACAGTTCAAATTACCCCCCTTTTGCCCCATTAAAAATAAAACTATAATTAAAAAAGTAAACACATTTGGCGGTGTTGCATTTGTAAAAGTCCAATCTATCAAAACATAAACGGCATAATGAGAAAATGACTGAAATGCCAAAATTAAGGTTTGGCTGCCGCAACATTGCAGTAAAATGCATTAAAAGGTGATCAAAACATCGTATCTACCCCAAAATTGTATAAGTAAAAACGTCAGTTCCTGGTGCAAAAAATAAGCTCTCACAGCCCAGATCCTGACAAATTAAAACGTTGCAGGTCTCAAAAAAAAATAAATCGGAATTTATAAGGTTAGCTTTTGTCGCCATTTTCCACCACGTAAAGCTATACATGTTTGGTATCTGCGTACTCGTACTGACCTGGAGAATCGTATTGCGACTTCAGTTTTGCCATATAATAAACATGGTAAATAAAAACAATTGTGGAATTGCACTTTTTTTGGCAATTTCACTTGGAATTTTTTCCCGTTCTCCAGTACTCTGTTGTAAAATGAATGTCAATCAAAAGTATAACTCTTCCCACAAAAAAACAAGCACTTTTATGGCCCTATTGACAGAATATTTAAAATATTATGGCTCTTTTTAAGAAAGGGAGCAAAAAACAAAAAAATACAATCGCAATGTTGTGCAGGGGTTAAATATGTAACTTCCTAATAGAGACCCCGATTCATCATTTGCTTTTTTATTTTTTGCCACTTTCCTTTTTTGTATAGTAGAATTAGTTGTCAAATTAATCAAAATGGCACACGCAAATTGACAGTTAAAAATGTCCTTTATTTATTTTTTTTACAATTCTTTATTTAAAGACTCACAACGCGATCCAGGTTAACATAATAATTGAAACCAGACAAGTAGTCGAATACAAGCAATACAACTTAACTCCTGACCAAGACAATCGTCCATGAGTCCTTAACATCCGGGGAGCCGGTAGTAGAGGTCAATTTGGAGGGTCTTTCATTTTTAAACTTTTACCAAACAGTAGAGGAAAGAAAAGACAGAGCAGAGGAAGAAGAAGGAGAGCAGTTGAAGCGAAAAAAAGAGAGTGGGGGGAATAAGTAATGGAGCCAAGAGAGGCAAAAAAAAAAGGGGGAGGGAAGGAAAAAACGAAAGGGGGTAAGGGAAGGAGTACCCACCTGATCCAAGTCCACCACTCAACCTGATGTTTTCAGTTAACCTCAGGGGGGTTTGCCTCCAGCATTAGATCACAATACTCATTAGAGCTTCGAAAATCCATCCATCCAAGCCAAGTAGCCCAAAAGTTTGGGTATGATTCATGTATGGATGAGGTCCTCCATATACATAATTTAATTGACTTTTGTGATCCACTGAGTTATGGTTGGAGGAGCGGGACTCTTCCATCTCTCCACGATGCAAGCCCTCGCAGCCATGATCAAAATTTTCAACAGAGAGGATTTATAGATCCGGAGAGGGATTTCATTATGTTGGAGTAGTATCAGAGCCGGAGTCAACCCGTAACCCGACAAATAATTTCCCACAACTCTGTCCAAAATGATTGCAAAACGTCACATTGCCAGAAAATATGAAAAATCGTGCCCTCTGCCATTCCACACCTCCAGCAGTTGGGGTCAATTTCCGGAAATATGGTGTGCATCCTCGACTGCACTCTGTACCATCTGGACAAAATCTTATAGCCAGCCTCCTGGAATCTAGAGCTAATCGAGGCACAGTGTACAAGGGTAAAAATTTGAGTTCTCTGATCTTCCGTAAAAGAAATATTTAAATCTCTCTCCCACTTGCACAAGGAAAGAAGGGGGCGACCGGCTCCGGGGGTCCATCAGCATAGAGTAGGTTTTAGCTAAGGTGTGTCTGATTGGGCCCAGGCTATTACATAAAAGCTCAAATTGAGTTTTGGGTTGTCTAAATGAACTTTTAGGGGGGAAGGCTGCTGAAAAAGTGGGTAAGTTGCAAACACCTCCAACTGCCCAGGGGTATTGGATCTGTTTTGGTGGTAAGGTCACTCAGAGAAGGCCAGGAGGCTCCCTCTCCCCAGTTTTCTACTCTATCCATCCCCGAATATATCCAGAGATGAAAAATGAAGTCCGAGCGGCTAGGGACAAATTTAGGATGACTCAACACTGGAGTGAGAGGAGAAGCCTCTGGGAGTAAATGTAAAACAGACTAGTGCTGTATTGCAGTATTTTAAAGTGGATCCAATAGTAGGATGGGATTTGATTTGCTGTGGGGCCGAAAGTAAAACCTATGGGAGGGTCTTCAATGGAGTCGGGCAAAAACTTTGTTCTATGTGAACCCATGCCTTATGGTGACCATTTCTGCACCAGTCTATCATTCTAGATAGGTGGCCTGCCAAGTAATAAATTTTTAGGTCTGGAAGCCCCACTCCCCCCAACCTCTTGGGTCTGCAGAGAACCTCCCTCTTTAGTCTAGCAGATTTTTTTCCCCATATAAACGAGACTTGAATGGACCCTAATTTTCTAAAAAAGTTAGCAGGGATATTGATGGGGAGAGCCTGTAGAATATACAGGACCCTCGGTAATATGTTCATCTTAAAAATTTGGCATCTGCCAAACCAGATGAAGGATATCTTGGACCACCTATCACAGTCTTCTTGAATAGATGTTAAAAGGCTAGGGAAGTTCCATCAATATAGAGAATTGATGTCTGCAGATAGTCTTACTCCTACATATTTCAGGTGTTGAGTAGCCCATTTGAAACTGAAGGACTTCTGTAAAGATCTTTGAAGTTCCAGGTAAGAATTAATATTAAGCGCCTCGGATTTTGAAAAATTAATCCTGAAATTAGACAATTGGACATATGTTCTGAATTAATTCATTAGGTTAGGCAGGGAGATCTTAGGTGAGGTAGCGAAGAAAAGAAGGTCATCAGCGTATGCTGCTACTTTATAAGTGTTTTGAAGGACATGAATACCCGAGATATTGGGGTTGGCTCTAACATGTCTAAGTAAGGGTTCAAGGGTGAGGATGAAAATGAGGGGGGACAGAGGGCATCTGTTATGATTGGGTCACCGAAGAGGAAAGCAAGCCCAAGCTAAGCCACAGAAAGCCAGAGAGGTTGTTAACTAAGCGGATTGCAGACCCCTGATCCTATCCACACAACTAGCAGTAGCCGTGGAGCGTACCTACGATGATCCTAGACGCCTCGACACAGCCGGAGAGCTAAATAAGCCTAAAGCAAGAAAGGGGAAATCTAAACTGCCCCAGAGCAGACCCCAAAGGACTAGATAGCCCCCAAACATATATTGTCGGTGAGACAAGATGAAAACACAAATGAAGGTAGGAAAATAGACTGAGCAAACGATGGGGCCCTCACTAACTAGACAGAACAGGACAGGAAATTAAAGACTGTCTGCAATCACGCAAAAAACCCTGCAAAAAATGCCCAACACATCTGATAGAAAAATACGGAAGTCACTAGACTTCGCCCACTATATCAGCACTCTGGTATATTCTGAAACCAGAGCAAAAAGAGGCCAATCTAATAAGGGACAAAAAGAAACTGGCACAAGCAGTAACATAAGGATGGAAATTCAGCACAGCCCCAGCCGGAGCTGGCTGACCACACAAAACTGATATAGACAAAACCAGATCAAATGTGAACAATAGCAAAAGAACACTTAGCTGAGCATGCAGGGACTGAGCTGGAAACTAAGACTTCAGGAGGCAGGAAAAAATCACCAGCTGGGATAGAGGGAGTCGGCTTTCTTAAATCCAGTCAGAAACTCCAGATCTCCAGTCATTCTCCTCATCAGTTGGCAGGCCTCTGTTAATTAGATCAGCTCCATTACCTCCAGTAACCACCAGAGGGAGCCTGGAAAGAGAACTCGTGACCCCTCTGTCAATACAACCAGCTCCACTACCTTCACTAGTAACCAGAGGTAGGCCAGAAAGCAAATTCACAACAGTACCCCCCTTGAGGAGGGGTCACCGAACCCTCATCCACGTCACCAGGCCGATCAGGATGGGCCCGGTGAAAAGCATGAACCAATCTATCGGCATGAATGTCAGATGCAGAGACCCAAGAATTATCCTCCTGGCCATAACCCTTCCATTTGACCAGGTACTGGAGTCTCTGTCTAGCCAAACGAGAATCCAAATTTTCTCTACCTCATATTCCACATTGCCTTTAACCAATACAGGGTCAGGAGGCGCCGCCATAGGAACTACTGGCTCCACAAACCTCTTCAACAGAGATTTATGAAACACTTTATGGATCTTAAATGTAACTGGAAGAGCCAATTGAAAAGAAACAGGATTAAGAATCTCCAAAATCTTATAAGGTCCAATGAATCTTGGCTTGAACTTTGGAGACGCAACCTTCATAGGAATATTCTTTGACGACAACCATACCATATCACCCACTTTAAACCAGGGACCAATGGTCCTATGCCAGTTGGAAAACCGTTGGGCTTTTTCCTGAGAGAGGGACAACTTATCCACCACTTGGTCCCAAATCTGCTGCATTCTCTCTACCACAGTGTCCACACTTGGGCAGGTCGAAGATTCCACTTGCCCTGAAGAAAATTGAGGATGAAACTCAAAGTTACAGAAAAAGGGCGACATCAAAGTGGCAGAATTAGCTCTATTGTTTAGCGTGAATTCGGCCAAGGGCAAAAATGAGACCCAGTCATCCTAATCAGCAGATACAAAACACATCAAATAGGACTCCAAAGTGTGGTTTGTTCTCTCAGTCTGCCCATTGGTCTGAGGATGAAATGCAGAGGAGAAAGATAACTGAATTCCCAGTTTGGAACAAAAAGCTCTCCAAAATCTGGAAACAAACTGGACTCCTCTGTCTGACACAATGTTCTCAGGAATCCCATGCAACCAAAAGACCTGTTGTAAAAACAAGGGCACCAACTCTGAAGAAGATGGCAACTTTGGGAGTGGTACAAGATGGGTCATCTTAGAAAATCTATCACAAATCACCCAGATAACAGTCATTCTCAGAGACAGGAAGATCAGAAATAAAATCCGTTGAGATATGGGTCCATGGCCTCTTGGGCAGCGGCAGGGGCATCAACAACTCACTAGAACAGGGTTTAGACCAAGAACAAGTCCCACAGGATTGCAGAAAATTCCCGACATCACGAGATAAGGCAGGCCACCAAGAAGACCAACTCACCAAATCTCTGGTACCAAAAATACCTGGATGACCAGCCAACGCGGAGCAATGAATTTCAGACATTACTCTCTTCCTCCACTGGTCAGGAACATACAATTTTCCCATAGGGCAACGTTCAGGTTTGTCCTCCTGAAATTCCTTTATGGCACGTCTCAAATCGGGTGAGATGGCGGAAAGAACTACCCCCTCATTTAGAATGGTAGTAGGCTCGGTCACAATAAGAGAATCTGCAAAGAAACTCCTAGAAAGGGTGTCTGCCTTAACACTCTTAGTGCCCGGAAGAAAAGAGACCACAAAATTAAAACGCGTGAAAAGCAAGGCCCATCTAGCCTGTCTAGGATTCAAGCATTTGGCTGATTCAAGATAAATCAAATTCTTGTGATCGGTGAGGACCACAACTTGATGTCTAGCCCCCTCCAACCAATGTCTCCACTCTTCAAATGCCCATTTCATGGACAACAATTCCCGATTCCCCACGTCATAGTTACGTTCAGATGGGGAGAATTTTCGAGAAAAGAAGGCACAGGGATTCATTTTAGAAGTCACCGGATCTTTTTGGGACAAAACGGCTCCTGCACCAATCTCAGAAGCATCTACCTCCACCTGAAATGGGAGTGAGACATCAGGTTGCCATAGAACCGGAGCAGAAGTGAATCTCCGCTTAAGCTCCTGAAATGCCGAGACTGCCTCTGGAGACCAATTCACCACATCAGAGCCCTTTTTGGTCAGATCAGTCAGTGGTTTGACAATACCAGAAAAATTACTTATAAATTTACGATAGAAATTAGCAAAACCCAAAAACTTCTGGAGAGCCTTCAAAGAAGTGGGCTGAACCCAATCATAAATGGCCTGTACCTTGGCCGGGTCCATTTCAATAGCTGACGGGGACAAAATAAATCCCAAAAATGAAATCCTCTGTACACCAAAGCGGCACTTCGATCCCTTAACATACAGGGAATTTTCCCTCAGAATCCGGAACACAGTCCGGATATGTTCCACATGAGAATCCCAATCACTGGAAAAGATCAAAATATCATCCAGATAAATGATTAAAAACTTATCCACAAAGTCCCGGAAAATATCATTCATAAAAGATTGGAAGACAGAAGGGGCATTAGTGAGCCTAAAAGGCATCACCAGGTTCTCAAAATGTCCCTCCGGAGTATTAAACGCCGTCTTCCATTCATCCCCGTGCTTGATGCGAATAAGATTATACGCCCCCCTGAGGTCAAGCTTGGTGAACCAGCAGGCACTTTAAACTCTGGAAAATAAATCAGAAATTAGGGGTAACGGGTACTGATATTTAACAGTGATTTTGTTAAGGGAACGATAGTCAATACAAGGCCTTAATGAACCATCTTTCTTGGCCACAAAAAAACCCCAGCACCTAAAGGTGAAGAGGATGGTCTAATATGACCCTTCTCCAACGACTCCTTGATATAAGATCGCATAGCATCATGTTCGGGTACCGATAAGTTGAAAAGCCGACCCTTGGGAAATTTACACCCGGGCATTAACTCAATTGCACAGTCATAACTCCTATGAGGAGGCAAAGATACAGACTTACTCTAAGAACATCAGAAAAATCAGCCAAATAATCAGGAATATCATGAGACTGGGGAGAGGTGGAGAAAACAGGAGTGTCCCCAAGAACACACTGACAACCCAAACTCACCATAGACACAGATTTCCAATCCAAAACAGGATTATGAGTTTGCAACCAGGGAAAACCCAGAACAATAGTATCATACAAATTGTGCAACACCAAAAATTTACAATTTTCTTGGTGGTCCGGGGCGATCCACATTATCACCTGGGTCCAAAACTGGGGTTTATTCTCCGCCAAAGGAGTAGCATCAATACCCTTAGGTATACCCCTAGGTATAGGAGTCCGAAGGGGTATCATGGGAAAACCACAACGTTTAGCAAAGTCTAAATCCATCAGATTCAAAGCTGCTCCTGAATCTACAAAAGCCTTAGCGGAAAATGTAGACAAGGAGCAGATCAGAGTAATTGTCAAAAGGAACTTAGGTTGTACACTGCCCACAGCAAATGTGTGCGCATAACATTTTTCTCATTTAGGGCAGACAGAAATAGTATGAGAGGCGTCTCCACAGAAAAAACACAGCTTATTACGCCTTCTAAACTCCTGACGTTGCGGCCTAGACAAAACCCTATCACATTGCATGGGTTCATAAAGGCGGCAAAAATACTGAAGTCACTAGACTTCACCCACTATAATCAGTACTCTGATATATTCTGAAAGCAGAGCAAAAAGACGCCAATCTAATAAGGGACAAAACAAACTGGCATAAGCAGTAATATAAGGATGGAAATTCAGCACAGCCCCAGCCGGAGCTGGCTGACCACACAAAACTGAAATAGACAAAACCAGATCAAATGTGAACAATAACAAAAGAACACTTAGCTGAGCATGCAGCGACTGAGCTGGAAACTAAGACCTCAGGAGGTAGGAAAAAATCACCAGCAGGGATAGAGGGAGTCGGCTGTCTTAAATCCAGTCCGAAACTCCAGATCTCCAGTCATCCTCCTCATTATCAGGTGGCAGGCCTCTGTTAATTAGATCAGCGCCATTACCTCCAGTAACCACCAGAGGGAGCCCGGAAAGAGAACTCGCGACCCCTCTGTCAATACAACCAGCTCCACTACCTTCACTAGTAACCAGAGGTAGGCCAGAAAGCGAATTTACAACAGGCATCCCTGTTGTGTGCCATTATAAATATAAAACGGATCTGAAAATGCATCGTTCACCTGGACCCTGGCGGAAGGGACTGAATATAGAGACAGGAACCACTGGAGCATCCTTGTTCCCAGACCCAGGTGAATGAGGGTCTCTTCCATGAAAACCCAATTGACCCTATCAAATGCCTTCTCGGCATCAGTGGATAAGAGGATTGATGGGACATTCCGGGATTTAGCATGATGAATTAAGTTAATAGACTTAATAGTATTATCTCTGGCCTCTCGGCATGGCATAAATCCAGCTTGGTCCGGGTTAATGATTCCCGAGAGAAGGGGAGCAAGTCTAGATGCAAGGATCTTGGCAAAGAGTTTTACACCAACATTTAACAGGGAAATGGGGTGGAAGCTAGCACACTGGGTTGGGTCTTTCCCTTCTTTATGTATCACAGCAATATGGGCTCTCAGAGAATCTTGATGTGGGGGGTTATTTTTAGACATTGAATTAAAGGAGGCCCTTCTCTGATTTTTTTGTAGTAAAGGGCCGGGAAGCCGTCAGGACCTTGTGCCTTACCCATTTTAGAGGCAGAAATAGACGAGCGCACTTCTTGTTCTGTTATGGGTTCCTCCAGCATCAAGATGTCACTGGAGATCAGCCTTGGTAAACCTGCCTTCGTAATATATTCCTTTACATGGGAACGAAAACCGAGCGAGGCGGTGGCAGGATTTTTATTATTTGAGTTGTAAAGGGACGCATAAAATGTCTGAAAGGCTTTTGCAATGTCATGGGACAATTGGACACGTTTAGCATGGGCGGTGGAGAATATTTCTGGAATGTAAGACCTAGCTCTTTGCTGTCTTAATGCTTTTGCGAGGGATTTGCTACATTTGTTCCCATGTTTGTAGTAGTGTCGCCTACAACGGGCTAGAATCCCCTTAGCCTTTTTATTAAGAAGGTTACGCAAATCGTCTCGCACCTTAATGAGTGCAATTTTTGCTGCTTCTGTAGGGGAAGTTTTATGGCTTGTTTCCAGTATTGTTAATTGGGTCAGAAGGGCATCCAGATCGGCTTCCCTCTCCCTCTTCCGCCTCACCCCATGTTTTATCAATACTCCTCTGATCACGCATTTATGAACCTCCCAAACAGTGTTTGGAGAAGTATCAGCAGATTTGTTTAGTTCAAAAACTTCTCTCAAGGTCTGGAAAATCTCCTGAGTAACCATAGGATCATCCAGGAGAGAGGAGTTTAGTCTCCACTGCCATTGACGGGAGGCCGAGGAGAGTAGGGCAAGCACGATAGTACAGAGCGCATGGTCCGAGAAGGTAATGGAGTAAATGTCAGTCTCCTGTATCTTAGAGATATCTTTGTGTTGTACAAAGAAATAGTCTAGAATAAGAGTCATGGACTGACGAGTAAAAAGAGAAGTCCTTTTCCGATGGGTGTAGTAGTCTTCAAGTGTTGATAAGTTGGTGATCATGTTATGTCCTTCTAAGTCTACATAGTGCTGCTAGGGAATGAGATGAAGCTCCAGAAGATGTGTCTACAGATGGGTCAAGTGCAAAATTGAGGTCACCCCCCCAGGACCAGAGTACCCTCCGAGAACTCAGCAATAGAATCTAGGAGACTCGCCAGTGCAGAGACCTGTCTGACATTAGGTAAATACACAGAGGCAAGAGAAAAGATGTGGGAAGCTATTTTCCCCTTTACCAACGTCATTCTACCCATGTTATCAGTGCGAGAATCCATAAACTCCCATGGGAGAGCCCGGGAAATCAGGATACCCGTCCCTCTAGATTTTGAGTCAGGAGAGCAGCTCTGATACTGCTCTCGGAACCATTGAGAAGATAGTTTTACTGGCTTGACTGGGCTGGCATGTGTTTCTTGCAAGAAAGAGATTTGGATATGGGACTTTCTCAAAAAATTTGTCAGAATGGCTCTCCTGCCTAAACTATGCAATCCCTTTACATTAAGTGAGCCACACTTTACCTCCATTGGGATGGCATGAGGCATAGTGAAAGCAGCTGTGGGTCTCCGTGTGTGTATGGGGGGGCATGGGCAGGTGGGAGGAGGGGTGAAGGTAAGAAGGGAATAGGTAGGGGGAAAAGAAAAATACAAAAATAGGGAAAGAAAGTAGTTAATGCGAAACGCTAAAAAAAAAAAGAATGGAGGAAAATTCCTCACCAGTAGTACTGGTGAGCTCTCCGGACCCCTAGCAAAACGAGGTCAAAGAACTACCTAGCAAATCCAAATTGGACTTGCAAGTACTTTGGGGAACACAGAAAACTGTGAGGCAGTGCCCCGACGGGCAAAGGACATAAGAACATACATTAACTGAGCAAGAGAAGATAATACTACTCACCCACAAGAACCCAACCCAACCCCAATTTGGGTAATATAACCTCAGGTTTCTTCCAAATCACAGAGTATACAATTCTATCAGTCACAACAGGGGGGAGGAGGGAGGGGGGACCAAGATAAGTTTACACATGGATATATTAAACTCAGGCATTTTAGATGAACAAAAGCATATAAGCCGCAGCCCCATGGGACAGGATCCCAATAATTCCCTCCAAGTCTACCTCATCAGACAGGAGGGGGGAAATCCTCATATTAGCTATATAACATTTGCAGCAGAGTGTCAGATGGGAGCCTCAGAGGGAGTGGAACCGTGACTTTTTGAGATAAGGTATCCATTGTGACGCTCTCAGGTATACCTTTGAGGCGCGCGTTATTGCATCGACCACGATTCTCCTGGTCATCCAGCAACAGCATCATGTCCTGTATATGAGCCTGTTATGATGAGAGCTCCTGCTCTAGAGAAGACAGCCTCTCAGATAGTGACGCCGTAGCCTCCTCAACTGAGGCCGTGCGAGCAGATAGTGTGTCCATATCATTTCTAAGGCCGGGGTCACACTAGCGATTAAAACGGTCGAATGCAATGTGATAAAAAATCGCATTGCATTCGAACCCATGTTATTCTATGGGGCAGCTCACATCATGCGAGTTTTTATCGCATCCGATCCTCGGACCGAGACAATCGCAGCATGCTGCGATTGTCACCGATTTTCGGATCGGATTCCCCAATGCAAGTCTATGGATGCGATAAAAAAACGCATGGAAAACGCACCAAACGTGTGACTTGCGATTAAATCGCACAACTTCTCCAGGTCTACAGGATAGGGCATCAGGCATTGGCATGGGATGTCAATTTGATGCTTAGACGCGATTAAAATTGGTTCATTGCCGGAAAATGGGATGACAGACGGATATCTGGCCAAGAATTCTTTGTGCGATTTCGTACCGTTAAAATGGGACCGATTTTTTAATGGTTGTGTGTGACTCCAGCCTAAGGGCTGAAACTGCCCTTTCCTGTGAAGCTTCTATCCTAGCTATCAGGGAGTCTATTTCTGCTTTAGTAGGAAGGGCTTTGATCAGCTCCTGCAGGCTGTGGAAGTCAGACTGGGAGCCTGCATGGATGGGGCTGCAGTGTACTGTGGCATTGCCTTCTGTCTGGGTCTCTCCCTGCCAATCTCCACCAGCTTTATCTCCCTGGGCTACTTTCACACTGGCGTTTTCTGGCGGACGTCACAATGCATTGTTTTATGAAAAAAACGCATCCTGCAAAATCTCCCACAGGATGCGCTTTTTTCCCATAGACTTGTAATGGCGACACATCGCGACGGATTGTCACGCGTCGTGTACGTCGTGCAACGGATGCGTCGGAATTTGGCGGCCCATCATCTGGAAAAAACGTTGATTGTAACGTGTTTTGTCTGCGTCGGGAAAACGTGTCGCGACGCATCCTGCGGCATGCGTCATTGGCTAGAATGGAAGCCTATGGGCGCAGGATCCGTCGTGACGTCGTATGACGGAATGCAGCGCTGCAATACTTTTTTTTACACTGAGCATGCTCAGAATCAGGATTTTGTAGCCAATTCACCAGACACCCCCAAATCTATATAAACCTGGCCTGGAGCTTCATCCCCAAATGCGCCATTTTTAGGCATGGAAAACGGATCCGTCATAAAAACGGATGAAACGGATGGTAAAAACGGACACAACGGATGCAACAGATACAGTTTTTCGACGGAACCGTCTAGCGGATTTGCGACGGATCCGTCGAAATACTGTATGCGTTGCATCCGTTTTTCACTATTTTTGACGCATCCGTCGATACGTCGCGCCGACGCATTGTGACGTCCGCCAGAAAACACTAGTGTGAAAGTAGCCTTAAAGTGAAGTATATTCTCCTGTCCCAGGAGCACTAGGAAGCAGCTTCTTCACGCCATCACAGCTAAGCCACGCCCCCCATGTCCTTTCTTGTCTTGAACTTTTTTCTGTGAGTCTTGGGGCAAAAAGTCACATGCTGGTGTCAAGTCGCAAAAATTGTGGCTACGTTTGGGTGTACCCCCCCCCCCAAAAAAAAAAGAAAGAAAAAAGGTGGGGTGGTGTTACTGGAGTGAAGAGAGAAATTGCACCAAGTTTTGTGACTTTTTAAAAAGTTGCAACTGATTAAGTCAGGCTAAAACCTCTGAAATTGCTAGACTCCGACTAGAAAGCAAATACAACAAATGGACGAGCATATGTAAAATAGACTTCACAGAGGGTGCAAAAAGTATAATAAATAGGGTGAAGCCAAATAAAATAAGATAAAAACAGGCGCAGAGGCAATGATAAATTTGGGCCAGAATCTCTGCTTAAAGGGAATCTGTCACCCTTTTTTTGGCCTATGAGCTGCCGGGATCGATGTCAGGGGCTTATCTACAGCTTTCTGTAATGCAGTAGATAAGCCCCCGATGTAACCTGACAGATAAGAAAAAAAGAGTTAAGGTCCCGTTACATTTAGCGATGCACTAGCGATCCCGACAACGATAGGACCCGGTCAGGATCGCTGGTGCATCGCTAAATGGTTGCTAGTGAGCTGCCAAACAGGCAGATCTCACCAGCGACGTAGCAGCGGTCGGCGGTCGTTATTTACCTGTCAGATAACAGCTCTGGTGAAGACTTCATCCCGCGTCCATGGAGTCGCTCGTCGGCGCCAGCAGGAAGCAGACAATGAGAAATGGACCAGGACGATCTTGCGCGATCAGCGATATCCAGCGGGGAGCCGGGTCGGAGGCAAGGGTCACATGTAGCGATATCGCTGTTGCGTCACAAAATCGGTGACGCTTTAGCGATATCGCTAGCGATCTCACTATGTGTGAAGGGGGCTTTAGATTATACTCATACGGGGGCCCGGTCTGATGGGTGTCGCTGGTGGCGCCTCCCATCTTCATACGATGCTGTTCTCTTCTTCCCTTCCTGTCGTGGCTCCGACACAGGCGCACTGCTCTGCCCTGTTGAGGGCAGAGCAGAGTCCTGCAGTGTGCAGGTGCCGGGAGAGGTCAGAGAGGGAATGAGTGAGGGGTGGGTGTTGCCATTTTTTCTGCCTTTTAAGCTTAAGGCCCCGTTACACATAACGATGTCCCAGTGATACCACCAACGATCCGACATGGATGGGATCGCTGGGAAATCGTTAGGCTGATTGCTGGTGAGCTGTCACAGACAACCCCTCCAGCGATCAGGACCAGCGAGCAAGCTGGTTTCCAATGTAAACATCGGTTATCTAAAGCCGTGTGGCTCTTGGATACCCGCTGTTTACCTTGGAAACCAGCGTGTACGCTGGTTTCCAAGGTAAACAGCGGGTATCCTAGAGCCGCATAGCTCTTGGATACCTGTTGTTTACCCTGGAAACCAGCATGCACGCTGGTTTCCAAGGTAAACAGTGGGTAACTAAGGAGCCGCACGACTCTTAGATACCCGATGTTTACTTAGGAAACCAGCGTCACTGATCGCTGGTCTCTCGCTGCCAGACGCAGCGTGACGGGGCCTTTAGGTGCAGACGGGCATATATTCTCTCACCTGAGACAAATCAGGTCAATTATACAAATGACACCGTTTAAACTCTGATCAAAGTGCGACCATAGTGAAATCTGATTCTCTTGGATAAGGAGAAGATGGAGAGAAAAAAATTTCTCCTTTCTGTCACTGTCGAAATAGTTCTGCACTCAGAATCAATGACTTGCACTGCCAGGCGCTCTCTGAATATCAGCTCAAACTTGAGCAACCTGGTCCGAGGGCAAAAAAAAAAAAAATCGGCCATGTGGTTGGCCCCATAGAATTACATTGGTCCGAGTACGATACAATGTTTTGTTGGATCTCACTTGGTCTAAAAACGCAGCCATGTGCACAATTTATTAATTTGCGCATTTTTGTCCATTTTCTATGTGGTCTCCTGTTTTTGTTTTCTCTGTAATTGTTTCGCTATTGTGGGCAGGGTTTGAAGTTTCCAGGTGTTTTCAGCTGATTCATTCATGAATTGCCACTTTTTAAAAAGCTGCAAAATTATGACAAATTTATAGTCTCTCTTGAGGTAATTTTTTGTTTGACAAGGATTTTCGCTCAAAATGAACAACTTTTTGAGCTAAAAAGATGCAACAGATTAAAAGCCAAAAAAAAAGTACGGTAATATTGATTTTGCATAAAATTAAGAAAACAAAAAGTAATAAATCAGACTCTAAGCCTATGTGATTGGAACATATTTATTGACTGGCGACAGACAATATTTAAAACACTAACCGATAATGGCCAAATAAATCTGACAAGTTCTAGGGATGCTTGCTAACAACATAGGATAGTGCAGCCGAGGTCGGCAAAGGGAGGACTAGAGTAAGCTTCATACTTAGGAGACCTTTACAGGAATTTAGTATCACTTATCCAAAAGGCGAGATTCGAGGAGGTGTGCTGTCAGCCATTGAGTGTTGAGACATTTGTGGCTTTTGCATCTCGACTAGTTTTTATTTCTATTTTCCTTGCAGAAAAAAAGAATATATTGTACCGGCACAATCTGCGGCTGTTAACCAGCTGACAATGGGCTACATGCCAGCCGATCAGCTGCCGTTCCGTGGCCTTTCTTTACCAGTTGATGATCATTGTATGCATACGGAGCAACCGCAAATTTGATTCTTCTATGCGGAAAGAAAGCGAAGTTATTCTTGTCAAAGGATGGTTTTTAAGCCTGGTTAAAGATAGCACCCTGAATGAATGAGTGTTCTGCTTGTCAGGTGACCGGATACACGTTACCCGATCAGCTGCACCATGCGTCAGACTGGCTGTACCATCTCAGCCATGTGTATTTGACCAATCCTAATAATGTGTGCCAAATAATAAAATTGCAATATTTTATTGAATACATATAAAAGAATAACACTATAAAACATGTACAAAATAGGGACAACAATGTGCAAAAAAAAGCCATATCATTAAGGTAAGCAAAAAGCTATCAAAAAAATCCCATAACAGTATATGGAAAAAGAGTGAAAAAAAATGTTATTACATTTGGCAGCAATCAAATCTCAGGACAATAGAAGAAAGAACCCATGTGTAGTAGAATCAATATAAGTCCTAAATGGTACTAAGGGGCCAAGTATAAGAAGAGGCTCAAATAATTGCCTAAGTGTCCAAGAAAAAATATGCAACTCCAGGTAGAGAAAAGTTAATCCATGTGGCAGAAATGACCACAGTACATATTAGAGATTTGAAAGCTAAGGTATAAGAAAGATATATAAAAGAAAAAGCGTTGTTACATTACCTTAAGTAGTGGCGGTACCCCGACGCGCGTTTCACGTTTGCTTTTTCAAGGGGAGTGAAAAAGCAAATGCGAAACGCGTGTTGGGGTACCGCCACTACTTAAGGTATTGTAACAACACTTTCTTTTATATATCTTCTTTATCCCTTAGCTTTCAAATCTTTAATAAGTACTGTGGTCATTTCTGCCACATGGATTAACTTCTCTACCTGGAGTTGCATATTTTTTCTTGGACACTTAGGCAATTATTTGAGCCTCTTCTTATACTTGGCCCCTTAGTACCATTTAGGACTTATATTGATTCTACTACACATGGGTGCTTTCTTCTATTGTCCTAAGATTTGATTGCTACCAAATGTAATAAGATTTTTTTCACGATTTTTTCACTCTTTTTTCCATATACTGTTATGGGATTTTTTTATAGCTTTTTGCTTACCTTAATGATGTGGCTTTTTTTGCACATTGTTGTCCCTATTTTATACATGTTTTATAGTGTTATTCTTTTATATGTATTCAATAAAATATTGCAATTTTATTATTTGGCACATAGCTTCCTTTATTAGGATTGCTTTTTGAATATTGAAGCTGCATCTAGGCGCTTACCTTTTTGGGCAGGTATATTTGACGCAAACCTTTCAGAGAAAAACATTTTCACCTCCCACCTGCTGCCCTGGATTAACAGGTCTCTCCCAACAGCACACTCCTTTTATGTTTGTATGTTTTTCTCAAATAGGCTTCAGCGTTTGAGTCAAATTACCTGGCCGAGAGTATACAGCCAGTGTCTGATACATGCGACCCATTCACTTTAAGGAAAGCATCCCTATGAATACTCATTCCCCAGCTGTTGCCATGTCTGAGTGGGCCTTAACCAGTAACTTTCATATCTGTGATCCGTTGTCCTATTCCGTGAGAAATCAACATGTTTCTTAATATGTAAATAAGCTGTTACGATCAGGAGAACAGACGTTCAGCCACTACATATAAACGAAAACAGTGGTTCATAGCACCTCACAGGAATAATGGGTCGACCGTACCCACAAATAGGCGCACGTCCTGTCCAAGGAGTCCCTCCTGGATCCAATGTACAAGGTTGGCCATTTATATGGATACACCTAAATAAAATGGGAACGGTTGGTGATATCCTACAAGGAATCTGACCCCCTTAGACTAGCATTTCTTCTGCGGTGTTGCTACCAGTGTGTCAAGAGTAGGAGAAGAGGGCTGCATTGACAATCCAACACAATGGGCAGCACTTTGAACACGTTTTATAAGTGGTCATAAACTTGTAAATAACTCATGAAAGAATAAAGTTACGTTAAAACCAAGCACACCATTGTTTTTCTTGTGAAATTGTCAGTAAGTTTGATGTGTCAAATGACCCTCTTCCCATTGAAAAAAATAAAGTTGAATCCAAGATGGTCGACTTCAAAATTGCCACCATGGTCACCACCCATCTTGAAAAGTTTCCCTCCTCCCATATACTAATGTGCCACAAACAGAAAGTTGATATCACCAGCCATTCCGATTTTATTTAGGTGTATCCATTTAAATGGCCCACCCTGTAGAGTCCACAGCATACAAAAGAACAGCGTTCCACAAATTGGTGAAAATAAATATTCACATTTAATCTGCCTTCTGTGGCAACGTTTCGATCCAGTGCTTGATAAAGATCATTGAATCAAAACGTTGCCACAGAAGGCAGATTAAATGTGAATATTTATTTTCACCAACCTGTGGAGCTCTGTTCTTCTGTATGCTGTCAGCCATTACTTGTCTCACTCTGGTAACTCCCCCTTTCATTTAATATAAGCTGTGGAGGCAGATTCTCAGGGAGACCTATGTCTGGTTCGTAGATCTGAACAGCTCATTTACATTAAGAGAACCATGGTAACTAAAGATCAATGAATTTTTTGTATATATTTTGGTTTTGGAGGATCTTTGTTTTCTCTCTTGCTTTTTCAGTTCCTATAACCTACATGCCAAAATAAGCAGCTTAAGAGGATTGATCCTACTGACAGTTTCCTTTTAAGTTCCGCTGTGTACAACTTTTCCCTGGATCTGTGCCTGCTGACTTTAGTTCTCATGCCACTATCCTCTTAAACCATATGCACCTTTATACTGCACAGAAAAGACTTTCTGTATTGAACTGAATGTCTCCAAAACACAGATGTCTTTCTTATTAATGTTTTTTTGCCAATAAATGTGAATAAAAACGAGGAACAAAGCAAACCATTTAAGGTGTTGATCGTTCAAGTAAGATATCTGAGCAATTTAAAAGGTCAAATCATCTGTGGGATGTGCAGGAAATATCTAAACTATGGAAGCACGTCCTGTCAACATACAGGATCTGCTGAGGCTACCACTTTAGCACCAGATCTAACAAGTAGGCTTTAGTCAGATTTTTACTCCAACAAAAAATTTCTATGCTGCGGATACATTTAAGGAAAAAAAAAAGTTCACATCCAATGATGAGCGAACAGATAAGGTGTTTGTAATGTATAACTAGATGTGTATTTCCTGAAGGGAGTACAGATAGTGCTTTGAAATGGTGCCCGGGCTGCCCCTTTAAGAGAGACTTGCCTGCTGCCCCTGCAAGACTTTCAACTCAGGATCCGCTTTAACTGAGGACGCATCTCAGGAGCCACTTTGGCCTGTGGGGCCCCTCAGGGTCTGATTTGGTGAGGGGTCCATAGGGTCCGATTTGGTGGGCCTGGCCACTCTGGGTCCGATTTGGTGGGCGGGGTCCCTCAGGGTCTGATTTTGTGGGCGGAGCCCCTCTGGGTCCAATTTGGTTGGCGGGGCCCCTCAGGGTCCAGTTTGGTGGGCAGGGCCCCTCAGAGTCAGATATGGTGGGCGGGGCCACTGGGTCTGATTTGGTGGGCGGGGCAACTGTGTCCGATTTTGTGGGCGGGGCACGTTGGGTCATAGTGACAATCTGTGTGTGAAGTCAGATCATTCTTCCATTAGTCTCTCTAGAACGGTCATCAGTAAGAATGCTTATTCAGTCAATTGGTGTGGATCTAATTCCATAGAATGGGGGGTCCCTAATGTTAGCTCTGGCATATACCAGGGCTAGCAGGCACTTTTCCAATGTTACCATTCATCTCAAGAAGGAAGAAAAGGCCAAATGAGTTGTCTTAAAGGCAGAAATTGTGGATTTACAGGTCTGCTTTTGCTTTTCGTCTTCCTGGATTATGGGATGGTCCTTACATGGCATGATGGGATGGGCCATGATGTCACTTCCTGTCCGCTGCGGTTTTTACCGCTTGAAATCCGCGAAAATTACTATAAATTACGGATTTCAAGCGATCCTATATAACCCTATGTGGGCGGAATCGCCACGATTCCACAAAATTAATGAGCATGCTGCGTTTTTTTCCGCGAAGCGATTCCGCCGCGTAAAAAAAACGCAGCATTAGCACAGCATTGCGGAATCCCATAGGATTGTATGGGATGCTTATTTTTCGCCGTAAAAACGCTACGTGTGAACACAGCCTAAGCCCTTTCTTAGACCCTTGAAAGGATAAGAACAATGTATTATCTTTCTTCCAAGGATTAGTAGCCGAAGTATATTCTAGTAGGCATCTTCTAACGTCTTAATGCATGAAGTTTTTCTTCTTTAGGGTTAGAAGGGGTAGGGAGAAAGAAAGGGAGAACTATCTCATGTGACCTGTGGAAGTGTGATGCCACTTTGGGCAAGTAAGCTGGGTCCGGTCTTAGGCACTTTCCAGACTTCCCCCCTATACAGGGTTCGTACATGACAGGGTAGTCCTGAATATCACCTATTCTACGCGCAGAGGTTATAGCTATCAAAAAGGCCGTTTTAAGGGATAGCATCTTGATTGAGGCTCAATCCAGGGGATCAAACGGAGCCTCCATCATGGCTGTAAGGACTAAGTTTAGATCCCATGGTATGCATTTATCTCTGAGTATGGGCCTAGATCTACCAGCAGCTTTAATAAATCTAGCAACCCAGTAGTTGTTAGCAATGTCATAGGTAAACAGGGCTCCCAGGGCTGAAATCTACACTTTCAGAGTACTCGTGGAAAGACCTAACTCGAGACCCTTCTGAAGGAATTCTAGATTCTGTCCTATAGGTACCCCCTCCTTGAGACTAAACTCAGAAGATAGGAATCGTCTCCAGGCTCTAGCATAGATCTTTGTTGTAATCTGCTTCCTACTCTTCAGAAGGGTGTCAATTAAATTTGGGGAGAACCCTTTATACCTCAACAATGACCTTTCAAACTCCACGCCATCAAATGGAGTCTTGTCACTTGTGGATGATTGATCGGGCCCTGCAGAGAAGATCCAGAAGGTCTGGAAGCACCCAGGGATCGCATACCGACACAGTCCTCAGCCATGCAAACCAGGTCCTCCTGGGCCAAAATGGGGCAATTAGTATGATCCTTGCCCGGTATTCCCTGATCTTCCTCTCTACCAGAGGTAACAGGGATAATGGCAGGAATGCGTAAGCCAGGGAAAAGTCCCATTTTGTTAGGAAGGCGTCCACTACCAGAGGTTTTTCCCTGGGATTCAGAGAACAGAACTTTCTTACTTTTCCGGTTTCCCTGGTGGCAAAGAGGTCTACCTCCGGGTGACCCCCATTTGCGGACAATCTGGTTGAAGACGTCCATGTTCTGAGACCATTCTCTCTGCCTTAGAATATTGCGGCTTAGAAAGTCTGCTTTTGTGTTGTCTTTTCCTCTGATATGAAGCGTCGTCAGATTGAAAATGCCTTTCGGCTGTTTGGAAAAGGCGTTCTGTTACTTGCATCAGAGCCTCGTAACATGTTCCACCTTGGTGGTTGACGTAGGCCACCGCCACCTGGTTGTCCGAGAGAATCATGACATGGTGACCCTGTAGGTATACAAGGAGTTTTTTAACAGATAACTATCGCCAACAGCTCCTTCTGATTGGATGAGGCTCCCACCTGGGAGTCCCATTGTCCCTGGACTACAATATCCCCCATATAGGCCCCCCCAACCCGAGGGACTAGAGTCTGTGGTTATTACACGGGATATGTGCATTACCCAGGGAACTCCTGAAGATAAGTTGTCCTTGTCAAGCCATCTAAGGGTTCAATGATATTTGACCCTGCAGGGACCCCCCCCCAAGGCACTATCCCCATTGTTCCCCTGACCACTTTCACTTTTCACTTGGGACAGGAACTCCCTTACTTCTGCCCTGACTATATCTTTCAAGCTTGCCGTAACATTAGGTGATTCTTCTGCTACCTGAGGGAGGATAGTAAAAGGCAATATAGAGTATCTAGACGCTAATGCCGCTCCTCCCCTTCCCGAGACCTCATGGTCTGCTGGATACAGGGGGTACACAACTTTTTTGGGCACGAATCTGGTAGGCGGCATCCACAGAGGGCGCATTCCCTGTGTTTTGCCTTACCCATGCACTTCTTTCCCTAAAATAAAACATAAGGGGAAGCAGCATCATTGAGTGAGCATTCACGTAGATCACTTACCATTGCCTGCACCGAATAGGTACCGAAATATGAGGGGGATTTTTCTCAGTCGATGTTCCCGACGCCCATCTGGAAGAGCTCTTACGACTGGACTGGTCACACCGCTTGCCACGCTCTGTGCTGTCCCGGGATTTTTGCTGACCCCGAGGCTTCTGTATGGCGCGCTGTTCCTCCTCTGGCAGCAGAGGCTGCTGCTCCTGGTTGCACTCCATCATTTGGAAAAAAAAAAAAAAATGTGGCCAGAAGCACGAATTCTTCCCGGAACCTCCTTATATGCCACCTTCTTCCCGCCATCAGATACTTGCCACACCCCCCCGAATGGCCCTCTGCACCCAGCACTTGCAGCCATTACCCAGCGAGACTTCACACACGTGTGCGACCCCAGGGTCCAGTTCCGGTGGCCGCCATCTTTGATTCTTCACGCATGCGCTGATGACCCAGAAGTGCTTGCCGGCCCGCTCCCAACGCCACCGTGGCCCCGATGACGATTCAGATGCGTCCGAGAGAGGTGGGACGTCCGGGCCTGCGCCTGTGGCACCTCCAGGCCCCTGGACACCGAGCCCGGCCATGCCGTATTGCCAGAGAAGGCGGCCTCGGGGGGCATACTTACCTGGCACTGGCTTCTCCGGAGATGGACATCCCCCGGACTCCGCTCCCTGCCGCCAAATGCCACAAAGCCCAGCAAGGACCACCGTGGCGTCTCCAGGAGCTCAGTACCAGCCGAGGTAGGAGACCCCCCCCCCGCTGTGTCGGCCGGCTGGCCTGGGATCCATTCTGGCTTGAATCTGTAGGATCCAGTCCCATCAGGAATAGGAAACCAACTGATGCGTGGGAGAGGTGCCACCCTTTTATCTGTAGGTTTCCTGTTCCAGAAGGGCGGATCCCCTCTCTCGTAATGCTGTCATGGGAGTCCGAATAAAAATAGTTTTGCATCACATTTTGAGAGCTATAATTTTTCCATATTGTGGCCCACAAAGGTATGTGAGGTCTTGTTTTTTGCAGGGTGAGTTGACGTTTTTTATTGGTACCATTTTTGGGCACATGACATATTTTGATCGCTTTCTATTCTGATTTTTGGGAGACAGAATGAATAAAAAACAGCAATTCATTTTGGGGGGAGTAATTTGGTAAAATTTATAAAGCAGTTTTGTTCTTCGGGTCAGTACGATTACAGCGCTACCTCATTTATATTTTTTTTTATGTTTAGGCGCTTTTCATAGAATCATAGAATCGTAGAGTTGGAAGGGACCTCCTGGGCCATCTGGTCCAACCCCCTGCTCAAAGCAGGATTCGCTAAATCATCCCAGTCAGATGTCTGTCCAGCCTCTGTTTGAAGACTTCCATTGAAGGAGAACTCACCACTTCTCGTGGCAGCCTGTTCCACTCATTGATCACTCTAACTGTCAAAAAGTTTTTTCTAATATCTAATCTGTGTCTCCTCCCATTCAGTTTCATCCCATTGCTTCTAGTCTTTCCTTGTGCAAATGAGAATAAAGTTGATCCTTCTACAATGTGACAGCCCTTTAGATATTTGTAGACAGCAATTAAGTCTCCTCTCAGTCTTCTCTTTTGCAAACTAAACATTCCCAAATCCTGCAACCTTTCCTCATAAGACAGGGTTTGCAGACCGGTCACCATTCTGGTCGCTCTTTTCTGAACTTGCTCCAGTTTGTTGATGTCTTTTTTAAAATGTGGTGCCCAAAACTGGACACAATATTCCAGATGAGGTCTGACCAAAGAGGAGTAGAGGGAAATAATGACTTCACGTGATCTAGACTGTATGCTTCTGTTAATACATCCTAGAACTGCATTTGCCTTTTTTGCTGCTGCATCACACTGTTGACTCATATTCAGTCTGTGATCTATTAGTATACCCAAGTCTTTTTCACATGTGCTGTCACTTAGCCCTATTCCTCCCATTCTATATATGCTTTTTTCATTTTTATTGCCCAGATGTAGTACTTTGCATTTCTCCCTGTTAAAAACCATTCTGTTAGTTACTGCCCACTTCTCCAGTTTATTTAAATCTTTTTGAATCCTCTCTCTCTCTTCTCTAGTATTCGCTATCCCTCCTAGCTTTGTGTCATCAGCAAATTTAATCAGTTTACCCTCAATTCCTTCATCTAAATCGTTGATAAAGATGTTGAACAATACAGGGCCCAGGACAGAGCCCTGTGGTACCCCACTTGAGACATTCTTCCAACTGGATGTGCAGCCATTTACGACCACTCTTTGGGTCCGATCACTAAGCCAGCTATGAATCCACCTAACAGTTGCCTTGTCCATTCCATACTTAGTCATTTTTTTCAATAAGGATTGTATGAGAGACTTTGTCAAATGCTTTGCTGAAGTCAAGATATACTATATCTACAGCATTTCCTTGATCCACCCAATCAGTGATACCGTCATAGAAGGAAATTAAGTTAGTCTGACATGACTTATTAGTTACAAACCCATGCTGACTCTGTTTGATCACTTCATTCTTATCCAGGTATTGACTTACATGTTGTTTAATAATTTGTTCAAAGATCTTTCCTGGTATAGAAGTCAGACTCACCGGCCTATAGTTGCCTGGGTCCACCTTCTTCCCCTTTTTGAAGATAGGAACAACATTTGCTCTTCTCCAGTCTTCTGGCACTTCTCCTGTTCTCCAAGAATTTTCAAAGATTATGGAGAGTGGTTCAGAAATTTCTTCTGCTATCTCCTTCAGTACTCTGGGGTGTAATTCATCTGGACCTGGAGACTTGAATTCATTTAGGTCAGCTAAGTGTTTCCTCACTATCTTTCTGTTTATAGATATCCTGGATTCTTCTATTTCCTTAATAGGACAGTGAATAACAGTTGGTGTTACATTTCCTTTCTGAGAGAAAACAGATGCAAAATAGGAATTTAAAAGTTCAGCCTTCTCAACATCCTGTCTTACCATTTCATCATTTTCATCCTGTAAAAATCCTATAGCATCTTTGACTTTTCTTTTACTTTTGACATATCCCCAAAATCCTTTATTATTGCTTTTGACATCTCTTGCAAGTCTCAATTCATTTTCAGCTTTAGCTAATCTGATTTGTGCCCTGCAGATTCTGCAGACAGCATTATATTCTTCTTTAGATATGCCTCTCTCTTTCCATTTTATAAACATTTTTTTCTTCCTTTTTAGCATGTGCTTAAGTTCTGTGTTCACCCATCCTGGTTTCCTTAAATGCTTCCTATTCTTCCCTCTTTTCGGAATTGTTAACAACTGTGCTTTGAGAATTTCATTTTTCAAGATTTCCCATCCTTCCTGGACATTTTTGTCTTTAAGGATATCCAGCCATTGGATCCCTCCAATTATCTTTCTGAATCCCTTAAAATCTGCCTTTCTGAAATCTAACCTTGACGTCTGAGTCTTCACAGGTCTTCCGCCTCTAGTTATCCAAAATTCTAAAATAGCATGGTCGCTACCTCCTAGGGTTCCAGGCACTTTTACCTCCTCAACCATTTCCTCCCTGTTTATAAGGATTAGATCCAAGGTAGCAGTTCCCCTTGTTTTCTCCCCTACCTTTTGGAAGATAAAGTTGTCAGCAAGAGAGGATAAGAATTTCCTTGACCTGTTAGTTTTGCCTGAGAGAGATTCCCAACAAATGTCTGGATAGTTGAAATCTCCCATGACAACTATGTCATATTTTTTGGAGAACTTGGCCATTTGATGCATAAAGAGTTCATCCACATCTTCAGCTTGCACAGGCGGCCTGTAGTAAATGCCTACAATGGTGTCCTTTCCATTGTTCTGTCCTTGTATTCTTACCCAAACAGTTTCCACAGAACTCCCAGTCTCTGAAGCTTCAATCTCTGTGCAGATATATGCGTTTCTAACATACAATGCAACACCCCCTCCTCGTTTATCAAGTCTGTTTCTTGCAAATAAGTTGTATCCTTCTAGTCTTGTATTCCAATCATGTGTATCGTCCCACCAAGTTTCAGTGATTCCAATGACATCATATTTCTTTTCCTGTGTTAGTAGTTCCAATTCTCCTTGTTTGTTGCCCATGCTTTGTGCATTAGTATAGAAACATTTTAGTTTGTGATTGGTTTCTCTTTCTCCAATATTTTTATTAATTAGATTCTTTCGTCTTTGTTCTTCCTTTCCACTTCTATTAGCAGAGTTCTCAATAGCATTTGTCAGGTGTATGGCTTTTTCTGGTCTTTTGCTTCCCTTCCCATGTCGTTCTAGTTTAAAGCTCTCCTTACAAGTGTAGCAAGGCGACTTCCAAATACATGCTTTCCAGTCTTCGTAAGGTGCACCCCATCTCTAGCAAGTAGTCCATCGTATAAGTAGTTCACTCCGTGATCCAGAAATCCAAATCGTTGCTGACGGCACCATCGACGTAGCCAGTTGTTCACCTGCAGAATCTTATTCCACCTCCTTGTTCCATGGCCATCCACTGGGAGGATGGAAGAGAAGACCACCTGCGCTCCCAGTTCTTTCACTTTCTTGCCTAAGTCTTCAAAGTCTCTGCAGATGGTTTCCAGGTCGTTTCTTGCGGTGTCATTTGTCCCCACATGTAGTAGCAGGAATGGGTAGTCATCTGTAGGTCTGAAGAGTCCTGATATCCTGTCAGACACATCTTTAATTTTTGAACCTGGAAGACAGCACATTTCTCTTGAAGTTATATCCGGTCTGCAGATAGCGGCCTCTGTTCCTCTCAACAGGGAATCCCCCCATGACCACCACTCTCCGTTTCTTCTTCACAACATTTTTCTTTCTCCATCCAGGAGGACTCTGAAGGCGTACAAGGTTGCTGTTTGTTGGCAAAGTCTTATCCTGATGTATTTCTTCATCATTTTCCTGCGTGAGAGCCTGGTACTGGTTCCTGAGCAGTATGGGTGCTGACTGCCTCCTGATCCTCCTGCTTCTCTGGGTCACATGTCTCCATTCCTCTGTTTCTTCAGGTGCACTTCGAATTTCTTCTCTTTCTGTAACATGAAGAGATAATTCTGCTCTGTCCAAGAACTCTTCACCTTCCTTAATGATCTTCAACGTAGCCAACCTCTCTTCGAGATTTTGCAACTTTTCCTCCAACAGGGACACAAGCTTGCATTTGTGGCATGTGAAGTTTGGCTTTTCCACTGGTAAGTCTGTGAACATGTAGCAAGAAATGCAGCTCACCAAATGGCTCCTGGCCTCTTCCATCTTGAGATTTCTTAAAAACGATGAAAGATGAGCCGGCGCGCGGTTTTTCCGATTTCCTCTTTTCAGCTGCAACGGCCAAAACCCAGTGATCGTTGAGCTCGCGGAGACTCTTCACTTATCCCAGAAGGCACTGGGAATATGCAAATGATCTCAAGACTCTTCCCCTGGTTTTCCGATTTCCTCTTTTCAGCTGCAACGGCCAAAACCCAGTGATCGTTGAGCTCGCGGAGACTCTTCACTTATCCCAGAAGGCACTGGGAATATGCAAATGATCTCCTCAAGGCTCTTCCCCTGGTTTTGTACAATAAGAAGCCTTATAAAAAAAAATAAAATTTTGCATTGCTTTATTCTGAAAGCTATAACTTATTTTTCTGCTGAGTTGTATGGCGGTTTGTTTTTTTTTGCGAGACAAGATGACATGACGTTTTCAGTGGTACCATGTTTATTTATATCCGTCTTTTTGATCGCGTTATTCCACTTTTTGTTCGGTGGAATGATAGGCAATAAACAATGCGTTATTTTATGGTATTCCTTAAAGGGGTTAACTAGTGGTACAGTTTTATAGGTCCGGGTGGTTGCGGACACGGCGATACTAAATATGTGTACTTTTATTGCTTAAGAGAATATATTTTGATTTTTAAAATATTTTCACAATTTTTTTTTTTATTTTTTACTTTTTTCTAACTTCTTTACTTTATCCCACTATGGGACTATCATTTTTTGCAGGCTGATTGCTGCTATAGCATGGAGATGCAGCAGCCTCTCCATGCTACAGAAACGGTCAGCTCTGCACGAAGACAAACTTACTCATGATGCACTGCACATGATCAGTAAGTTTGCTAGGTCTGGTGACCCGGATGTCGTCGACATCGGGTCACTTGGGCACCGATCAGGACCCAGTGTCATGCCGTGGGGTCTCCGATCCAAAGGCAGAGGGGATGTCAGCCCTCTGCTGGCTTCCGGAAAGCTGTGATCGCTCCCGACACTTTAACCTCCGAAATGCTGCAATTGAATACGGTCTGTGACCACTCCTGGCACTTCGTTCCGGGTGTCAACTATCAGAATCATCTGACACCCGGCAGCGATTGCGATGACGTAATGATCCTTCCCTGGTCAAATAGGCCGAGTGCACAAGGACAGAATATGTCAGAATGGGGTTAAAGGGAATCTGTAGGCACATTTTCGTCATTTAATCTGAGAGTAACATAATATAGGGAATAATCACTTAGTTTACTGGGTGCAGCAGTTGTGATACAGCTCTTAGCTGCAGCATTAAGCAGATTTGAGAACGCTGCCCCCACCCACACCAGACTGTGTACATTATCTATTTAAAGTGAGCTGCTTAACATAGGAGGGGCCGTGGTCAGACCAGGGCTCACATGCTGCTATAGTCCAGCAGTGATAATGCAGAGATGATAAAACCTTCATTCTAAGTAAAGGCAACACAGCAAAAAAGTTACATCCTTGAAATCTGTGATTCAGACCCTATTTCCTGCTATTTCCAGATTACATGGCAAAAACCTGCTGACAGAGTCCCTTTAAATGAGCGTTTTTCATATATCCCTACTACTTTTCAAGTCCTTAACGACCGGTCAATTTTTTTGTTCTTTGAAACTTTGCCTCCGACTTTCAGCCACCATAACATTATTTATTCACTGTTGTGGCTGAATGAAGCCTTGTCCTATAAAATCTGAAGCTGGATCCTGCCATCTTCCTCTAAAACAAATATCTGCATTAAATTTTGAAGGAAACGACAACACGATAAGTTGGAACTGGTTAGTTTAATAACAGTTTAAAAAGAAGCAAAAACATTATCAGGGAAGGAGAAAACAAAATGAAAATTAATTATTCTATACATTTACAGAAAAGGCCACAGCAGTTTATTAACATTCAGTATAAAAACCCTTAAAAAAAGAGTGACTGCTAAGAAGACTGGTAGTGCTCTGAAGTCCTCAGTGGTGCATACAAGTCACAAGACGCTTTACAAGGTGCCATGAGCTTCCTTGTGGCAATTAAAAGAAAGTTCTCCTGGTCACCTTGACCTTAAATCATAAAATGTGCTCTATTAAAATACAAATCAGGTATATATGTGACACATGCTGCTGCATTTCTCAAGAAAGTGTCAGTGTGTTATAAGTGCAGTACACATTATCCATCTTCTTTAGGGTGTCATACTGACCAACTAGTCATAAGCAACCATGTAACCAGAGAAATTAACTACGAAAGTTGAATTCTCTGATGCTCTGTCCAACGCCTCCCATTTTACAGTAAATCTCACCTTTTTATATGTTTGCATTTGCCATACCCGACAGTCTTTACAGTTGCCCATGCTCAGGAATTGTAGAGCCACACACAACTTTTAAAATGGGTTGTCCTACTGGGATAACCTTTCTTAAAATGCCATATACTGATCTCTTGCACCAGTGATATTCCAGCAGCGGACCTCCCAAGCTTTGTGCTACATTGTTATGTCACAAGAGCACAAGCAGCTAAGGGGGCCACAGTGCCAACACCTCTCCCAAGATTCTTCCAAAGGAAACGAGAGGGCAGCAGTTCACTAGCAGCCGCTGATTGTGATAACACACGAGCCCTAGAGTCAGTCACACAAGTCTCGGAAGACCCAGCACAGACAGTGCTGGAATGGTGCAAGCACGGAGTATATGGGGTTTTAATTTTACAAGGGAGAATATGGTATTTAAAAAGGGGTTGTCCTAGTAGTGGACAACCTCTAAGCTGCATTAAAGAATAATTCCATCTATCACATCATTCCACCATAGGGTATGAATCTTCTCTGACACTAATGTGACCTATAGGGAAACGTGCGCATGGAGTTATCATCATGAAACTGCTCAGTTTGGGGTGAAATGTGTGTATTTGGGTGTAGACTAGCACATTTGTTTTGGGAAAATGGGTCACGAAAATCACAATGTGTAATAGGCTCTTTGCATTTGACGTTGGTCACAAAACTCAAAAACACTATAAATGTCAAGGTAAATTAAAATGTCAAAATTAAACCACATGAAATAAAACCCCATGCACAAACCTATATACCCACATAAGGATCTTCAGTTCACTCCAGGTCTTCCTTCCTTACAAATTGTTTAGTCCACTATGAACAACTCATTTGCTGCATGTAAACATGACTAAAGAACTGTATAGAAAATACTTGAACTATGATCTTTTGGAAGAAAAAGATAACAAAATATTTGCTTTCAAAATTAAGCTTTTTCTCCCCCTTTCTGAATCTTTTTCCAGTTTTTACATTTACTAAAAAGAAGAACTCCCTTTGGGTGTTCACATCCTGAGCTCATATCTGTACGCATGATGCAAGCTTTGTCCGTAAGCTAAAGGAATGGCGACGTCCATCTTTCAACTCACTGGATGGTGTCCATTGACAAAGTTATAGATTAGGAACTGTCCAGTGCCACAGTAGCACGTGGCAAACAGCTTGCCATCTGGGGTCGGATCTGAAAATGCAATTTCGTCTTTGCTCAGGTGAGAGCCATATATAAAATGGTTCCTGCCAGATAAAAACAGAAAAGAAAGACCCATTACATACAGCTTAATGGCTACCCAAGTGCAGATAATGGGATTGTCCAATTTTTATTTATAAAGAAAAGGAATGGTTTAAATGCCTCCCCCACCCCAAAAAAAACAAAAAACAAAGAAAACGACACTTCTCATTACTATAGTCCAGCACCTTCACTAAATTGCAGAAGCGAGATCAGGCCAATTAATGAGGGTCTCACCTTTGGGACAGGATCTGCACTAAAACAGGGGTTTCCATTAAGTCTATAGCTTATTGGAATGTCTACATGTTGACTTTTTACATTTTTTTGGAAGAGCAGGCAGAGTTAGTGAAGTGATATATTTATTAGAACATAAAAAGACACATCAGGAAAATTAAACAAAATGCTGGCATTTCCTTAAGGCTAAGTGCACACGTACCGGAACTCTCGCGGAAATTACCGCGAGAATTCCGGAATTCCAGTCCGCGGGAAAATCGCATTTTAAATTCTCGCGATTTTCCCGCGGAAAAACTAGCATTTTGCAAGCGTATTTAGCTTGCAAAATGCTAGCGTTTTCCAAGCGATCTGTAGCATCGCTTGGAGAACTGATTGACAGGTTGGTCACACTCATCAAATATAGTGTTTGACAAGTGTGACCAACTTTTTACTACTGAGGCTGCCTATGCGGCATCAATAGTAAAAGATAGAATGTAAAAAAAAAAAAAAAAAAAAAAAAAAAAATAATAATACTGTTATTCTTACCTTCCGACGTCCCGCGCATCTGTTCCCAGTAATCCTTTGCGAAAATGCCCGCGATGACGTCCGTTCTCGCGGGATCGCGACGTCTCGCGGTCGTTCACGATGACGTCGCGCGAATGACTGCGAGACTTCGCGATCCCGCGAGATCGGACGCCATCGCGGGCATTTTCGCAAAGGATTACTGGGACCGGAGCGTGGAGAGAAGCGAGAATGCTGCGCAGGACGTCGGAGGGTGAGAATAACAATATTTTTTATTTTATAATTCTTTTAACAGGGATATGGTATCCAAAGCCTGGAGGACAGTCTCCTCTCCTCCGGACCGTGGGTACCATCCGCAATTGTTCTGCTTACTTTCCGCATGGTGTGCACAGCCACATGCAGGAAGTAAGCGGAACAATGCATTCCTATGGGTGCGGGATCGCCGCGATTCCGCAAAATAATGAGCATGCTGCGGTTTTTACCGCGAAGCGATTCCGCTGCGGTAAAAACCGCAGCATTAGCACAGCATTGCGGAATCCCATAGGAATGCATGGGATGCTTATTTTTCGCGTTTTCGCGGCAAAATCGCGCGGTTAAAACCGCCACGGAAACGCGAAAAAAACGCCACGTGTGAACTCAGCCTAAGAGTCTCTCTTAAAAGCTTGGTGGGTTCGCCCCTGGGAAAGACGTCATGTTGTCTACGTTCCCACAATGAACTTTTGATGTTGCAGATTGTATCTACATTTGAAACTAGCAGTTTACATATACTATATAAAAAAACATGCATGTTTTTCTCAATATCTGACGTGAAATCAGAATAAACGAGAGAGAGAGAGAGAGAGAGAGAGAGAGAGAGAGAGAGAGAGAGAGAGAGAATGTTTTACGGCATTTTTATTACTTACTGCAAAGTCAAAAGTTTACAAACATTTCATTAGTGTTTGGAACCATTGGACTTAAAACTTAATGACTTGGGTAAAACATTTGGGATATCCTTCCACAAGCTTCTCACAATAGTTAGGAGGAGTGGGCCCAAATTCTGACTGACAAATCTGGTGTAACTGATCCAGGTTTGTAGGTCGCATTCCTCGCACCTGCCTTTTCAGCTTTGCCCATAAATTTTCAACAGGATTGAGATCAGGGCTTTGTGATGGCCACTCCAAAACATTGAAGCAAAAAAGGAAGCACACTGCAGCGCCATAACATGCAAAAATGAAAAATGAATTGCATTACTGCATTAGAAATATGAAAAATTGAGAAAGTTTAGCGCATAAAATGGCCAAGTTATGTGTACCTGGAAGCCACGTTAAGGCATTTCTCGTTTTCCAGGTCCCCGTCTATGCCAATCCTCACTAAGACTGAAGTCTCCATTTGAATGGGAACCTATGAAAAATCCTCTTTTTAGACTGAAGTCTATATCTCTGTGGAGGGGAAGTGGCCCTGCTTTGATTAAAAACGCCTGCGGCTAACAGGTGGAGTGCTCAGTCAGAAAGCAAATGAATACAAATTTCAAAAACTGACTGTCACATCCAAGCATAAACATTGTGTGAACAGGTGCTTAACCTAGTGAGTCACCAAAATCTCCAAAACATTGACTTTATCCTTAAACCACTTTGTTACCGTTTTGGCAGTATTGTTCGGGTCACTGTCTATTTGGAAGACCCATTTCCGCCCAAGCTTTAACTTCCTGGCTGATGTCTTGAGATGTTGCTTCAGTATTGCCGCATAATCTTTTCTCATAATGCCATCTATTTTGTGTAGTGCACCAAGTCCCTTCTTAAGCAAAACAACCCCACAACATGATGCTGCCTCGCTCGTGTTTCACAGGTGGGATGGTGTCCTTAGGCTTCCAAGCTTCTCCCTTTTTCCTCCAAACGTAACGATGGTCATTATGCCCAAAAAGTTCAATTTTAGTTTCATCAGACCACAGCACATGTCTCCAAAAATTAAGGTATTTGTTCCTGTGTGCAGTTGCAAACATTAATCTGGCTTTTTTATGTTTCTTTTGGAGTAATGGCTTCTTCCTCGCAGAGTGGCTTTTCAGCCCATGTTGATACAGTACTCGTTTCACTGTGGATATTGACACAATCTTACCAGTTTCCGCCATCATATACACAAGGTCTTTTGCCACTGTCCTTGGGTTGATATGCACATGTCGTACCAAAGCGCGATCAAAGAAGCAGTGTGTTTCAGGTGTGCATTAAAATACATCCACAGTTGTGTCTTCAGTGAACTCAGATGTTGGCAAAAAACCTGAACCTTCCAAACGCATGACATCATCATATGGGCAGTTCACAACTGTTTAAAAGCCTAGGAATCTTAATCTATGAAAACTTTGACTTTGCAGTTAATAATAAAAATGCCTTACACCATTCGCTCTCATTATTCTGGCATTTGGCAAATATTAATAATTATGGTTAACCTAATTGACCTAAAACAAGAAAGGTTTATTCTGATTTTATGTCAGATGTTTCAACTGTATTACGCAAATTAAATTACTTGCATTTTTAATTTTGGTAATTTATGGCATTTGGCTTGAAGAAACTTTATTGATACAGTCATGTGCATATCACATGCACTTTTACTGCATTTCCGCAGTGAAAACTCACTTTACAACGCATGTGCATTTTTACTTGTGGATTTTCTGCATCTATGGGGAAAATCTGTATATAAAAACTCAGTGTGCCGGCAAAAGAAATTGATATGTTTCAAATCTAAAACCCACACCGCAGGTCAGTTTAAATGGAGTATAAAAAAAATAAATAAAAAAAGCACAGTGTGCATGAGATTTCTATAAATCCCATCTACTTTGCTGGAACTGTAAGACATTTGACACAGCAAAATACAGAGCAAATGTAAGCGGCATAAAAAACACATTGTAGGAATAACAGCCAAAAAGGAACATCTTAGCCCTAACCCCTAAGAAAAACAAAATCACAGGCGCCTTAATTGATAGGAGCTATGCTGTGAGGTGTCTGGGAAAACATGATTTTTAAAGGAGCTGACAGACTCCCTTTAAAACTATAAGTAGCTGAATTTGTATTTTGTGGTTAAAGGCGTTTTCCCACAAACAAGGTATATTTTAGTCAATAGATTTTGGTATAAAAATAAGTTCCACAATTGGATGTTGAGAAAAAAAAAAAAAAATAAAAAATAATAATAATAATATGCTCCTGTCTGAGATAATCTTATAAATGTGCCCCTACTGTGTAATGGCAGGGGAGGAAACAAGAGAATATACTGACAGGACAGCATGGGATCACAGCTGCTTCTTTCTGTGAGGTAAAACATTTCCCCACCTGTTTTTTTTCATGTCACTTCTGTAATATCAGTCATAATCAGTCCAGAACTCACATGTTTGTGTGAACCTGGCCTTACACAAGTAACTTGCTCTCCCACTCAGTATTCACATAGGAATCCTAATAGTGGGAATGTTTGCTGCCCTCTTTTCCCTTCCTTTCTCCTTGAGAAAGCAGCATTACCTCAAACATTCAAGCATCCTGGAGGCAATTTTCTTTCGTCGCATCATGGAGAATACCCAGATACGGCTGACTCCGCAGATAGCGGGCTCAGGGGTGGTGGAACAACACCAAGCTTTCACTCGCTCAGAAATTATTCGATCTTTGTCACAATTTTCACTTGTAATATCTTCAATTACCCTGTAACCCTGCAAAAAAAAAAAAAAATAATGTCATCAGGAAAATTGACAGGTTGCTACTGCTCTTGTAGTCTGGTTATATGACATATAGTACTAGGCACATCCCAGTACAACTGCCTGCCGTTCTCAGCTGAGAACCGAATTACGGCATGTTCAGGTCACAAAAAGCGGATTTGCAATCAGAAAAGACACCACTGACCAATTACAGCCTTGGGTTTACAGCTGGCACTGCCGGGAACATGTAGGAGGACAGACTACTGATTGAGGGATACATCACAGAAAAAGCAGCCATACTTACCAATACCTGGGCACAATGCCAAAATACTGCATAATGCAGGCAGGCCCGGCGGTGTGAGGTGAAGGTAAAACTGGTCTACTGATGAACCACTCACACACCCACCTCCATGGGGACAGAGGTGGTTGCTTAGTATTATACAGGCAGTTGTTCAGTGTCTGGAGAGGAACACTCCAGAAGTGTTTTGTTTATGCCTGAACCGTGGGTGTTGCTAACCTTGAGCGGGCCGAACCCCGCTAATACAAGGACTGTGCATAGTGCTACTGTTTTGCTTTTTTTGCCCAGAGGGCCTGGTTTACTTTGTGCTACAGTTTGATTTAGGCAGCACCTGAATAAACTAAGCGCAATAGCTACATCACTATACTGCAAGACACAGACTGATATCCTACACAAACCTTATCCGTGTGCCTCCATATACGATACAACCTCCCCTTGGATGGTCAGAATTTTGCACCTGTTTTGTCTCCACCTTTTATGAATGGGGCCTGTCTGCATCCTGCAGTGCATTAGTATTGTGGCCAGGAATTGACAAGTATGGCTGCGTTATTCTGTAATGTCCATGGAGTACAACTCTGTCAGGTCACTAAAAAGGACATCAAATCCAGAGTACTGACTGGACGGCTTGAGCTGTAGTCCACAGCGTGCAGACTGTAAGGACAGGTGACAAACACTTTGGAGATGCAACCATTTTAATATAGTTATAATTAGTTGGTGTAGAGACGTGAACAGCAATGTTCATCAGGAATATTTACCCACTGAATATGTTCCGCTATCAAACATCCTACAACTTTCTTATCACTACTAATGAACAGCAGCGTCTTTGTCCTGGAAAGGAGTTGTAGAGGGACCTGCTGGAACCCTAGATCATTATCCACCATTTCTCTGATCTCCTCGACCTGGAATAAAAACAAAATATATGAATTATTAGTATTTCACCTAAAATACCAAGAGACAGAGATATGAAGGAGTGGGCAGTTAGGCTGTGTCCAATACCAATCTGCAAATCCCCTGCCAATTGTCCTTTGAGCTTGGAAAAGGAGGAAAATGAAGTATAGGGACGTTTTGGAAGTAGTGAAATATCTGGAATGTCCACACTTTACCCTGCACTGAGGTTTTAAAACGTCAACGCAGAGTAAAACTTCTCAACAAGCCTTGTGTATACATCATAGAAAGCACAGTTGGGGCTGCCTCTTCCGGACCCAGTGATCAAGTGATTACTTGGTATAGGGACAATGCAGGAGCTGCGGAGTCCTAACATTGCTAAGGAAAGGAGAACAGAATTTAAAAACACTTTTTAGCATTTCATTGTGGTCATTAAAAAAGAAAATACCGTATTTTTCGGACTATAAGATGCACTTTTTTCCTCCCAAAACGTGGAGGAAAATGGGGAGTCTGTCTTATAGTCCAGATGTACTGGCTCTGGCGGGGGAGTGGTTTCCGCAGAGCAGTGGGTCACAGAGGCAGGAGCCGGCGTCACCGGCTAACTCCTGTGCTCACTGCTTAAGAGAAATGAATATTCACTGCATTCCACGCCCATATTCATTTCTTTTTGGCATCCTGGTATGATTGGCTCCATCCCATTCCTGGAATGATTGGCCCTATCCCGATCCTGGTATGCATGGCCCCATTAAAAAAAAACCAAACCATTACACTTACCTTCCTCCGTTCCCTCGCAGCGTCCCGAGAGAGATTCAACCTAGTGACAGATTCCTTTTAACATCCATTTTTCTTTTTTTAAGTCTACCCATGAGACTTTAACCTATGATCGTTGTGTATTATAGTTAATTTTCAGTCTTAGACCCTTTTCATATTTATTTTTTTATTTATTTAGTTTAGCAAGAGAGACTCAGTTTACCTTTTTAAGAGCGTACTTCGGATCATCTGGCAATACCATTATTATTTTGCCATCAGGGTATTCAGCCACAATCCTCTCCTTCTTCCATCCCTTGCCGGGGGAAAAAAATGAGTTACCATTTTAGTATCTGATGAATGGTCTGAATAGTTATATTTGCTATTCAATGGCAACCTGCAAGGACAGTAGGTAGCCAGTTCTCTTTGCGTGCTTTTTTCATATTTTAACAGCAGTAACCATTTATTTTGACCATCATATTTGCAGAGCACCTAATTTCTCTGTTGGCGGGAACAAGACATTAGGATGCACCATTTTTAACAGCCAGGATCAAAAAAGTAAATTAAGCAATACAAGTGGGACATACGGCACTGTGCAAAAGATTTTCGCAAGTGTGAAAAAAAATGTTGAAACAGAAAAAATAGAACAGCCAGCTCACCACAACCACCGCAGAAACCTCGGAACTTCGTCCAGACAGACGTGGAATCAATGACGAGTAAAGGAGAATCTGTAGTTCCAGCTGCGCAAAAACCACTTCAATTTATTAACCCCTTCGCACCCGAGCCTGTTTTTGCCTTCATGATCGGGCCAATTTTTTCAATTCTGACCAGTGTCACTTTATGAGGTCATAACTCTAGAACGCTTCAACGGATCCTACTGATTCTGACATTGTTTTCTCATGACATATTGTACTTCATGACGGTGGTAAAATTTTTTAGATATGATCTGCGCTTTTGTTAAAAAAAAAAATCAAAATTTGGCGAAAATTTAGAAAATGTTGCAATTTTCAAACTTTTAATTTTTATGCCCTTAAATCAGAGTGATATCGCACAAAATAGTTAAATAACATTTCCCACATGTCTAGTTTACATCTGCACAATTTTGGAAACAATTTTTTTTTTTTTTGTTAGGAAGTTATAAGGGTTAAAAGTTGACCAGCGATTTCTCATTTTTACAACAAAATTTGCAACACCATTTTTTTAGGGACCACCTCACATTTGAAGTGAGTTTGGGGGGGTCAATATGACAGAAAATACCCAAAAGTGACACCATTCTAAAAACTACACCTCTCCATGTACTCAAAACCACATTCAAGAAGTTTATTAACCCTTCAGGTGCTTCACATGAATGAATGGAATATGGAAGGAAAAAATAAACATTTAACTTTTTTTCACAAACCTTTTACTTCAAAACCATTTTTTTTTTTATTTTCACAAGTGTAAAAAGAGAAAATGAACCACAAAATTTTTTGTGCAATTTCTCCCGAATACGCCAATACCCCGTATGTGGGGCTAAACCACTGTTTGAGCACACGGCAGAGCTCAGAACGGAAGGAGTGCCGTTTGACTTTTTCAATGCAGAATTGGCTGGAATTGAGATCGGATGCCATGTCGCATTTGGAGAGCCCCTTATGTACCTAAACAGTGGAAACCCCCCACAAGTAATAATAATCTTTATTTTTTATTTATAATAATCTTTATTTTTATATAGCGCTAACATATTCCGCAGCGCTTTACAGTTTGCACACATTTTCATCACTGTCCCCGATGGGGGCTCACAATCTAAATTCCCTATCAGTATGTCTTTGGAGTGACCCCATTTTGGAAATTAGACCCCCCAAGGGACTTATCTAGATGTGTGGTGAGCACTTTGAACCCCCAAGTGTTTCACTAAAGTTTATAATATAGAGCCGTGAAAATAAAAAAAAAAAATTTTTTTTCCACAAAAATGATCTTTTAGCCTCCAATTTTTATTTTCCTAAGGGTAACAGGAGAAATTGGACCCTAAGAGTTGTTGTCCAATTTGTCCTGAGTACGGTAGTACCCCATATGTGGGAGAAAACTACTGTTTGGGCACACGGTGGGGCTCGGAAGGGAAGTAGTTACGTTCTGAAATGCAGACTTTGATGGAATGGTCTGTGGGCGTCATATTGCATTTACAGAGCCCCTGATGTACCTAAACAGTGGAAACCCCCAATTCTAATTCCAACCCTAACCCCAACACACCCCTAACCCTAATCTCATCCCTAACCATAACCCTAACCAAAAACCTAACACCAACACACCCATAACCTTAATCCCAGCCCTAGCCCTAACCCGTGTACCTGCTTTTTTTTTCTTTACTTTTTTTTATTTTTGTGACAAGATTGCTGCCCTGCGATCTGACTCATAGTAACGCCACTTCTCCTCTGATCTCACACTGACAGATGATCAGAGGTGAAGCAGCGTTACGATGTGACAAGATCGCTGCCTGGCACATAACGCGACTTCTCCTCTGATCTCACAATGACAGATGATCAGAGGAGAAGCAGCGTTACTGTGTGACAAGATCGCTGCCTGGCACAGCTGTGCCAGGCAGCGATCTAGTCACACAGTAACGCTGCTTCACCTCTGATCATCTGTCAGTGTTAGATCAGAGGAGAAGCCACGTTACAATGAGTGAGATCGCCGGGAAACAAGCAGCTTTCCCAGCGATCGCTGTTGAGTTCATTTTCCCCTTCGCCACTGAGGTCTGGTGAACTCACTCTTCTGGTAAAGGAAGGTAGTGATCCTGATTATCAAGCACCTGAGCCTAATGATGATGACTGGCTGAGTGGAGTCACGGACTGGATATAAGGCTGCCGACGCCCTTCTGCCCTGCGCGTGATTTCTCTGTGGAATTCTAGGAGACCAGTCTGATTCCTGCTCCTCAAAAGCTAAGTTTTCTGCTTTGCCTTTTAGTTTTGGTTTGCCTTGCTTTTCTGGTTTCTGCCATTCCCTGCTGGGGTGAGCTGAATTCCTTTTTGCCTGTTGCTCTGTCTTCAGAAAATTCCTGAGTACTGACATAGTCTTTTTGAAGCCTAGCGTCTTCAGGGCCTTTTTCTCTGTCAGTCTGTTGGCTCTTATTTTCATAGGGTTTTTCACGGATTGCAGACAGCAGCCTTCCTATCCTGTCCTATCTAGTTAGCTTGGGCCCCATCTTTTGCTCAGTCTGTCTGTGTTAGTGTTTTTTCTTTTTGCTTCACCGTCATTATATGTTGGAGGCTGCCTATTGCTTTGGGGTCTGCTCTGGGGCAGTTTAGATTTCCCTTTCTGTCTTTAGGCTATGTAGTTCTCCGGCTGTGATCGAAGGGTCTAGGGCATCGTAGGAACCCCCCACGGCTACTGCTAGTTGTGTTGATAGGTTCAGGGGTCTGCAATCAGATAGCTGCCAACTTCTCTGGACTTAGCTAGCATTTCTGTTTTTGCCTCCTACGGTGACTCATTCATAACAGATCGCTCACATTTGCTGCTGTGACGCTGACGTCATCAGGACCTGAACCAATCAGGTCTCGATGACGTCGGGGGTCCCAGCATGCATTGTGCACCGGGATCCCCGCATTGTAAGGTATGTGGGGGTCCCGGGGGGCACAAAACCGCCGACAGTAGATAAACGTCGGCGCTGCACAAAACCCAGCAAGCGCCAACGTTTATCTACTGTGGGCGGTCGGGAAGAGGTTAATGTTCAGTAAAACAGAATGTCAAATGACAAAGTCTCTCCAAGAAATGCCAATACAGATAGGACAGGTTTCAGGCTTTACGCGTTTCGATCTGTGCGATCTTTATCAAAAGCCAAAGATGGTTTTTGATAAAGATCGCACAGATCGAAACGCGTAAAGCCTGAAACCTGTCCTATGTGTATTGGCATTTCTTGGAGAGACTTTGTCATTTGACATTCTGTTTTACTGAACATTAATAAAGTTGAAGTGGTTTTTACGCAGCTGGAACTACAGATTCTCCTTTACTCGAAAAAAAATGTTGCAAAGTAGGAATGCTTTCAAAATTAGAAGTGTTATTAGTTTATTTTTGAACAATTAACAAAATGCAAAGTGAATGAATAAAATAGAAATCTGAATCAAATCAATATTTGATGTGACCAACCTTGGTCTTCAAAAAAAAAAAAAAAAAAAAAAAAAATCAATTTTTCTCAGTACAATTTTGAGGAGTTTTTGAATGAACTTGCCTGGGAGGTTGTCCCAAACATGTTGGAGAACCAAGTACAGATTTTCTCTTGATATGGGCTTGAACAAATCCTTCTGTCTTTTCATATAATTCCAGACACAGTAATATGGCCACCACACAACCCTGATCTCAACATCATCACGCTAAAGATAGTTCTCAATGACATTGACTGCAGAATACATTTGGGGCCAATCAGACGCCTCCCTGATGCTATAGCATGATGGTAAAGCATTTACCTTTATTTCTCAATTGAGGAGAAGACCCCATTAATTGTTTCAAAGTTCCCAAGTCAGGTTGCTGAAATGCAGCCCCCAACTTGCAAAAACCCTTCACCATGCTTCATTTTCACGGTTGCCGGCAGACACTCTGACGGATCGCACAGGGGAAGAGGGTGTCAACTTCGCTCTCCTCGGGGGAGGGGAGAGCAGGACCCAGCAGGCATCGGCTCTCCGGTGCCACCACTTGCCCCAGGTCAGTCAGGGAACTGCACCGAGGGCAAATAGTCGCTGGAAAGGCTGCCCTTATAGGTACAAGTTCATGAGGCGCTCCCAGTGAGGAGGGAATATATATCACCAGTCCAGGCAGAGGCGATATAGATATATATCTATATCTCACGGCCTTCACTGCCAGAAGTTCTTCACTAAACAGTATGGTTTGCTGCCACCAGTTCCTTGTTCGAAATAAGCCCAGTCCGACAGCAGGCTTATATCAGGTCAGAAACCAACCCAAGTAGCGTATAATAACTAACGGAGCATGTGGACGTGAGGATTCGTGAATCGAGATAAAAGAGCAGCCCCAAGATTAATTTTATAAATCGACGAAAGGTCACTAGAAATATACAGGCATGTATTTACAGAACAATATACAGGTATACAGTCAAGAGTGTAGTACAAGGGTAGGGTATTGATAGATTGTAATTACTGTGTTATGTAGCATGTGACCACAGGGAGGCGCTGCTGGATCACAGGCCCAAATCTTAGTAACGGGCTTTCCTAGCTGTGTCAAGTAACGGATCCTCCTGCCTGTAGAAAAACTAAGCTCTAAATGAGGAGCTGCTTCTCATCTCCTAGGCTGCTCCCTCCCACACTCTGTGCCCACCCCTGGACTTGTGCAGCCTCTCTACTCCCATATCCGAGTATGATTTTCTGTCCAGAACCGTGGAGGCTCATAGCTTTCCGCCCGAAGCTCTGAATGGAACGGCAGCAATGCCACTGGATTCTGCTGGATTTTGTCTGCGCAGGGAGACCAAATATGCCTACCATACAGTTAGGTCCATATATATTTAGACAGAGACAACATTTTTCTAATTTTGGTTCTAGACATTACTACAATGAATTTTAAGCAAAACAATTCAGACGCAGTTGAGGTTCAGACTTTCAGCTTTCATTTGAGGGTATCCACATTAGAATTGGATGAAGGGTTTAGGAGTTTCAGCTCCTTAACATGTGCCACCCTGTTTTTAAAGGGACCAAAAGTAAATTGGACCACTGACTTTCATGGACAGGTGTGGGCAATCCCTTCGTTATGTCATTTTCAATTAAGCAGATAAAAGGCCTGGAGTTGATTTGAGGTGTGGTGCTTGCATTTGGAAGGTTTTGCTGTGAAGGAAACATGCGGTCAAAGGAGCTCTCCATGCAGGTGAAACAAGCCATCCTTAAGCTGCAAAAACAGAAAAAACCCATCCGAGAAATTGTAGGAGTGGCAAAATCTACAGTTTGGTACATCCTGAGAAAGAAAGCAAGCACTGGTGAACTCATCAATGCAAGAAGACCTGGGCGCCCACAGAAGACAACTGTGGTGGATGATCGCAGAATAGTCTCCATGGTGAAGAGAAACCCCTTCACAACAGCCAATCAAGTGAACACCACTCTCCAGGAGGTAGGCGTATCAATATCCAAATCTACCATAAAGAGAAGACTGCATGAAAGTAAATACAGGGGGTTCACTGCACGGTGCAAGCCACTCAGAAGCATCAAGAATCAAAAGGCTAGACTGGAATTTGCTAAAAAAAACATCTAAAAAAGCCAGCACAGTTCTGGAAGAACATTCTTTGGACAGATGAAACCAAGATCAACCTCTACCAGAATGATAGAAAGAGAAAAGCATGGGGAAGGCGTGGTACAGCTCATGATCCAAAGCATACCACATCATCTGTAAAACACGGCGGATGCAGTGTGATGGCTTGGGCATGCATGGCTGCCAGTGGCACTGGGTCACTAGTGTTTATTGATGATGTGACACAGGACAGAAGCAGCCAAATGAATTCTGAGGTATTCAGAGCCATACTGTGTGCTCAGATCCAGCCAAATGCAGCCAAACTGATTGGTCGTCGTTTCATACTACAGATGGACAATGACCTAAAACATAAAGCCAAAGCAACCCAGGAGTTAAAGCAAAGAAGTGGAATATTCTTGAGAGGCCAAGTCAGTCACCTGATCTCAACCCTATTGAGCATGCATTTCACTTGTTAAAGACTAAACTTCAGAAGGCCCACAAGCAAACAGCAACTGAAAACCACTGCAGTGAAGGCCTGGCAGAGCATCAAAAAGGAGGAAACAGCGCCTGGTGATGTCTATGAGTTCAAGACTTCAGGCAGTCATTGCCAACAAAGGATTTTCAACCAAGTACTAGAAATGAACATTTTATTTACAATTATTTAATCTGTCCAATTATTTTTGGTCCCTTTAAACACAGGGTGGCACATGTTAAGGAGCTGAAACTCCTAAATCCTTCATCCAATTTTAATGTGGATACCCTCAAATGAAAGCTGAAAGTCTGAACTTCAACTGCATCTGAATTGTTTTGTTTAAAATTCAATGTGAAATGTCCAAAAGTACCAAAATTAGAAAGTCTTAGTTACTCACCGGTTAACGGTATTTTTCGGAGTCCATGACAGCACCACCTGAGAGAGGGGATCTGCCCTTCTTAGGAACAGGAAAACCTACAGATAAAAAAGGGCGGCACCTCTCCCACGCATCAGTTGGATTACAGAGTATAAAAAGAGGACCTCCAAGGTTAATGCATAATTATATGTACAACAATATCAACACTTAAATCTTTATCACCCGTGGATATGTACAAAGGGAAGACGTGCACACCCAAATTAACTAAGGGAAGGGAATCTATGGGTGCTGTCATGGACTCCGAAAAATACCGTTAACCGGTGAGTAACTAAGACTTTATTCGGTCGTCCATGACAGCACCACCTGAGAGAATTACAGAGAGTAATCACTACTTTAGGGGGGGACTACAGCCTGCAGAACCCTGATACCGAAGGAGAGGTCTGCAGAGGCACCCAAGTCTAGTCTATAATGACTATAAAAAGTGCTCGGAGAGGACCAAGTGGCCGCCTTACAAATCTGGTCGATGGAGACTTCCGACCTCTCGGCCCACGAGGTTGCCACGGCTCTGGTGGAATGCGCCTTCAATTTCTCCGGAGCTACTCTACCTTTTGAGGCATAAGCTAACGAGATTGCTTCTCTAATCCACCTGGCTAGTGTACTTTTGGACACCCTAAGACCTTTCCTAGGGCCTTGGTAGGAGACAAAGAGAGCATTGTCTTTCTTCCAGGGATCGGTAGCTGCTAGATACTCCAAGAGGCATCTCCTAACATGTAAAGTGTGTAGCTTCTCCTCTTTCTCATTAGTTGGTTTAGGGAGGAAGGATGGAAGGACTATTTCCTGCGACCTATGAAAGCTGGAGGCTACTTTTGGTAAATACGCTGGGTCGGGTCTAAGTATTACCCTATCCTCCTTTACCTGAAGAAAAGGTGGGCGCCTAGACAATGCCTGAATGTCGCTTACCCTACGGGCTGACGTTATGGCTATTAGGAAAGCTATTTTGAGGGACAGGCTCCTAATAGAGGCCGACGAGATGGGTTCAAATGGCGCTTCTGTCATAGCTGTGAGGACTAGGTTCAAATCCCATGGCGTGAGTCTATTCTTTACTATTGGTCTGGATCTACTCGCTGCTTTGATAAATCTTTTGACCCAATAATTAGCCGCGATGTTGCAGCTAAAGAGGGCCCCTAAGGCGGATACCTGTACTTTAAGGGTACTGGTGGAGAGACCCAAGTCCAGCCCTTTTTGTAAAAATTCCAAGATCTGGCCTATGGGGACGGAATCACCAGTATTCACATTTGAGCTTTCGAGGAACTTTTTCCAAATTCTGACGTAAATCTTAGTTGTCACTACTTTCCTACTTTTTAGTAGAGTGTCAATTAGGTCTGGAGAGAAGCCTTTACTTTCTAGCAGTGACCGCTCAAATTCCACGCCGTGAGATGTAGGCCAGCCACCTGAGGGTGGAAGACCGGGCCCTGGGACAGAAGGTCAGGGATGTCCGGGAGAACCCAAGGATCGTCTACCGACATGATCCTGAGGTTCGAAAACCATGCTCTTCTGGGCCAGAACGGGGCGATGACTATGACCCTTGCCCTGTCTTTCCTGATCTTCCTCAACACTAGAGGAAGTAGAGATAGGGGAGGAAAGGCGTAGGCTAGCCTGAAGTCCCATTTTATCAGAAGCGCATCTACTGCCAGAGGAGTCTCCCTGGGGTTTAGGGAGCAAAACTGTGTCGTTTTCGAGTTCTCCTTGGTGGCGAATAGATCCACCTCTGGCTGACCCCATCTCTGCACAATCTGAACGAAAATGGAGGTGTTTAAGGCCCACTCTCCTTGTTTTAACAGATTGCGGCTTAGGAAATCTGCCGCGATGTTCTCTTTCCCTCTTATGTGAAGAGCCGTGAGAGATAAAAAATGACGCACTGCTAGCTGGAACAACTGTCCTGCCACCTTCATCAGAGTTCTGGATCGAGTTCCGCCTTGGTGGTTGATATAGGCCACGGCCACTCGATTGTCCGATAGAACTCGTAAGTGATGGCCCTGTAGATACATAAGGAGCTCTTTAGCTGCGAGTACTACCGCTGTTAATTCTTTCAATTTAGAAGACATTTGTATCTGATCTCGTTCCCATAGGCCCTGGACCAGAATTTCTTCCATATGCGCCCCCCAACCGGAAGGACTTGTATCCGTGGTGACCACGCGGGTAATGTTATACTCCCAAGGGACCCCTCTAGACAAGTTATTTCTTTCTAGCCACCATTCCAGGGACTCTATTGTGTTTCTAGATAAGGTCAGTCGACCTTCTAAGTTACCCCCAAGAATCCTCTGATACCATAAAACTTCGCCCTGTAGAGTTCTCGTATGAACTTGGGCCCACTGGACTGCGGGAATGCAGGATGAGAGGGAACCCAACAGGGACATGGCTTTCCTGAGGGACATGGAGGGGTTGTTGGAGGCGTTCAGGACCCGGCCATGCAGGTGCAGCAGCTTCTCTGGGGGCAGACGGCATTCCTGCTTTTTTGAATCTAGGGTTAGGCCTAGAAATTGTTGAATTTTTAATGGCTGCAAACGGGATTTTTTGATATTAAGTAGCCATCCCAACCGCTCTAGAGCCGCCGTTGTTTTCTGTAACTGTTCTAAACACTGCTCGGCTGAACTGCCTATTATAAGGAGGTCATCTAAATAGGGGACGACTAGAATGTTTAGCTCGCGCAGATGGGCCATCACTTCTGCCATCACTTTGGTGAATACTCGAGGCGCAACCGCCACCCCGAAGGGTAGGGCCGCGTACTGGAAGTGCTGGATTGACCCATCCAACTGAACCGCCAGTCTAAGGAAAGATTGGTGTGCTAGACCTATGGGTATATGATAGTAAGCGTCTTTCAGATCTAGGACCACCATGAAGCAGTTTTGAAACAGCATCTTTATTGCGGTGTTGATTGTTTCCATTTTAAATGGACGTACAACCAGGAATTTATTGAGGGCTTTGAGGTTAAATATAGCCCTAAATGAGTCGTCCGGTTTACGGACCAAGAACAGGGGGGAATAGAAGCCTTTCCCCCTCTCTTCCTCTGGAACTCTCATCAGGACTTTTTTGTCCAGTAGCTCGAGGACCTCGGTCTCCAGGGCAGCTTGTTCTAGCGGGGAAGATTTGAGTGGAGTTACCTTGAACCGATCTTGGGGAACGCAGGCGAACTCTAGGTGCAGTCCTGTAGCTATCACCCCCAGTATCCAGCTGCTATTCGAGATTCTGGCCCAGGCCGGGTAGAAGGCAGATAATCTTCCTCCTACCGGAGCCACTAGTCATTGGGGCGGCTTCTTATTATCCCGTGATGGACCTTCTTGGCGCCCCCCTCCTCCATACATGAAGCCCGTACCTCTGGTTTTTTTGTTGTCCCATCTGTTCTGATCTCGGGCCTGTCTCCTGCGGGAATACCCTTTCCTAGAAAAGGGACGTCTCCAGGATGTATTCGGCAGACTCGGAAATTTCTTTTTCTCATCCCCGGCCTTCTCTAACAGTTCGTCTAGGACGGGGCCGAACAAGTATTCACCCTCACAGGGGATAGAACAGAGACGGGACCTGGCTTGGATATCTCCCGGCCAGCATTTTAACCAGAGGGCTCTTCGGGCCGAATTAGACAAACTTGCAGACCTAGCCGCCATTCTTACTGAGTCCGCCGAGGCATCTGCCAGAAAGGCAGCAGCATTCTGGATAATTGGTAGAGACTTACGGATGGAGGCTCGCGAGGTTCCATCCTTTAGCTGAGAGTCCAATTGATCCAGACAGACCATCATGGATCTGGCTGCGCACGTGGCTGCTATTGCTGGCCTTAGGGCGCCTGCTGACATCTCCCATGTGCCCTTTAAAAAGGAATCTGCCTTTTTATCTAGGGGGTCTTTAAGGGAGGCCATATCGTCGAAGGGTATAGATGACTTTTTTGAGGCTTTAGCTACCGCTGCATCCAGCTTGGGGGCCTTATCCCATCGACTTACTATTGGGTCCTCAAAGGGGTATCTACGTTTGAAAGCGGGCGGCATAGAACCCCTTTTTTCCGTTTTTTTCCACTCCCTGTCAATCAGGCTCTGGACTTTTTCGTTTAGTGGAAAAGTCTTTTGTTTTCTGGGGTCTAGACCCCCAAACATAATGTCCTGAGCAGACAGTTCTGTCTTTTTTTCTTCTACCCCCATGGTTGACCTTATGGTTTTAATTAATTTATCCATTTGGTCCAAGGGAAAGCAGAACCGGCTGGAATCCTCTTCGGAAGAAGAAGAGGAGGCCGAGGACTCTGAGGAGATATCTTCCTTCCTAGGGCCGACTGAAGACTCTGAGCCTGAAACACTAGCTCGTCTTCTTTTAGAAGAACCTTCTTTTGATAGGGCTTTTATTTCAGTCCTGATTAATTGCCTCAGGTCTGTAGCGAAGCTTGGAGCTTCTTCCGCTACCTGTATAAATAGGGAAGAGTGTAAGAGTCTGATACTCCACTCACGTTCTACCCCTCATCTCCGTCCCTACCGTCTGTCTCACGCAAGACTGACACAATCTCTTGGGGTGGCCATCTGGTAAGGGGCAACTACAGAGGGCACATTCCTTGTGCTTCTGCTTCCCTGTGGCCTTCTTCCCCTGAGAATCAAACACATAAGGGGACACTGCATCAGGGTACATTCTCGCAGATCTCTTACCCTTGCAGATGAGGACAGGTACCGGATCATGGGGGGCTGCGGGAGGATCCTTTGACCTAGAGGAACTGCTGTGGCTCCGTCCACTTGAACGTCCCTCCTTCCTCTTAGGTTGGTCACTGGGGCGCTTTGCCACGGGCTGCACCTCTTGTGGGTCCATGGGGGCTTCTGTTGTGTCCATCGCTGGGCCTCCAGAAGCACCTCAGCAGCGATGCCTTCTGTCTTAAGAAGGCTCCCCCTCCGGATTAGCAGGACTCTGTCCGGTGTTCGGGCCCCCCATTGGACCGCTCCCCGCGATCCTCCCCCTCCCCTTCAGGTGCCCGGCCCCCTCAGGCGGCGGGCGCGCATCGGCGCGCGTTCACCACAACCGGAAGTCGCCGGCATCCGACTTCCGGTTTTGGCGCTAGGCCCCGCCCCCTTCGCCGCGTCACTTCCCCGCGCGACAGAGGCCGCAGGGACGCGCGGCAAGGGGCTAGAACTGCGCCGCCGGCTCGGAACCGCCGCTCCCTTTGTGGGACACCGCCGGCGGCGCCCGCCCGAACGGACCGCACCCCCGGGGGAAGGAGACACAGGGGGACCCGCTTACCTCACCAGTCCCGTGGAGAAGGCGACCGCCGGACCGTCTCCGCCTGCTCTTACCACTGCCGTGGAAATCCTACCCGGACCCACCGTGGCGCATCCAGGGCCCCCAGCGAGACCGAGGTAGGAGAACCCCCCGCTACCTGAGTCGGTCCGCTGGCCTGGGATTCGGTTATCCATGACGGACGATCTGTAGGGAGTTCTGTCCTTGTTAGGAACAGGAAACCAACTGATGCGTGGTAGAGGTGCCGCCCTTTTGTATCTGTAGGTTTTCCTGTTCCTAAGAAGGGCGGATCCCCTCTCTCAGGTGGTGCTGTCATGGACGACCGAATAAAAATGTCTGTCCAAATATATATGGACCTAACTGTGTGTAATTCCTGGTAGCTACATAACTCCATAATGCAAAGTGCTAGGTGTGGCTGGATGCCACTGGCTCGTGGGGGAAGGAATGCAGAGTCCGATAATGTGCTTGGCTAGACTCCCGAGATGTTGCATTCTGTTATTATAGGTCATTTTCCAGATTCAATACCTCAGAGCCTTGCTGTGACCTGTGGTGCTTAAGTTAAGGTACTGTCACACTTAGCGATGTACCAGCGATCCCGACCAGCGATATGACGCGGTCAGGATCGCTGGTACATCGCTAAGTGGTCGCTAGTGAGCTGCCACACAGGCAGATCTCACCAGCGACATCGCAGGGTTCGGGGATTGCTACTTACCTGTCAGACGAGGCGATTCTGACGTCCTCCCGCCCGCGTCCACGCGTCGCTCGTCGTCACAGCAGGAAGCTGACGAGAAACGGCTCAGGACGTTCTCGCGCGATCAGCGATAACCAGCGGGGGAGCGGTCGGAGGTAAGTATCAGACATAGCGATAACACTAGCAATATCGCTGTAACGTCACAAAAACCAGTGACGTTATAGCGATATTGCTAGCGATATCGCTTAGTGTGACAGGCCCTTTAGACAAAGGAATCCAGTTTGGCTGTAGATGCACTAGAGCTCACACCCTTGTGCTAATTGCTAGGTCACAGAGCTTCAAAGGGCTTGTTCCTTGAGTTTAATTAAAGGAAAACAATGATCCTGTGTAATCCCAAGGGTGGGAGCACATTGCAGGAATGGAGTGACATTTCCAACGTCCCTCACACACTCCTTATAGTACTGCTCTCCAACCAGTCAGCGAACAGTCTGCTTTCTGTATAGCCAAATATTTTAAAATTTTTACTAACTGGTCCAGCGCACATGCTGATATTTTAGTACACCCCAGTTCCTTTGTTTTCATGCGTAGATAAGTCACATGGCTTGGTTTCCTTGTTGAAGGTGTGGTATATGACTGCAATTCTTCCATGACGACAACCCAAACAGTAGATGGGTGAAGCAAAGTTCCACTGGTTACTGAGAGTTATGCACTGATGGCACTGCTGGACATCTTCCTACTTCACATGAAAGTATTATGTAACTATCATCTGCTGCACAACGTTTCCTTTGGCCGACCATTGCACCTATGGTCCTCAATGTTGCCCATTTCTTCATGTCCTTAATGTGGAAAAATAAAAGCAGATACATGTCCACCATGCAACACCATCAAGGAGGGATCTGACTATCTCCAAATTTATTCTGCAACAGGACAACCAACCAATGTAATTAAGAACCATCTTCAGCGTAACATGGCCCCAACAGAGCTCTGATCAACATCAAGTCTGTCTGGGATTATATAAAGACAAGGATTTACACAAACCTAAAACTAATCATGTTTTGTGGTTAATTCTCCAAGATGTTTGGAACAACCTGCCTTCTGAGTTCCTTCAAAAGCTGTGTGCAAGTGTATCTAGAAGAGTTGATGCTTTGTACAATGAAGGACTAAATCAACTCAACATATGGTGTGACCATCCTTTGCATTTTTCTAAATATTAAACTTTTAACACTTCTATTTTTGAATAAATTTTGCAACATTTTATCCACTTTTGCACAGTACTACAGTCATATGTAAAAATTTGGGCACCCCTATTAATGTAAACCTTTTTTCTTTATAACAATTTTGGTTTCTGCAACAGGTATTTCAGTTTCATATATCTAATAACTGATGGACTCAGTTATATTTCTGGATTCAAATGAGGTTTATTGTACTAACAGAAAATGTGCAATCTGCATTTAAACAAAATTTGACCGGTGCAAAAGTATGGGCACCCTTATCATTTTCTTGATTTGAACACTCCTAACTACTTTTTACTGACTTCCTGAAGAACTAAATTGGTTTTGTAACCTCATTGAGCTTTGAACTTCATAGCCAGGTGTATCAAATCATGAGAAAAGGTATTTAAAGTGGCCACTTGCAAGTAGTTCTCCTATTTGATTCTCCTATGAAGAGTGGCATCATGGGCTCCTCAAAACAACTCTCAAATGATCTGAAAACAAAGATTATTCAACATAGCTTTTCAGGGGAAGGATACAAAAAGTTGTCTCAGAGATTTAACCAGTCAGTTTCCACTGTGAGGAACATAGTAAGGAAATGGAAGAACACAGGTACAGTTCTTGTTAAGCCCAGAAGTGGCAGGCCAAGAAAAATATCAGAAAGGCAGAGAAGAAGAATAGTGAGAACAGTCAAGGACAATCCACAGACCACCTCCAAAGACCTGCAGCATCATCTTGCTGCAGATGGTGTCACTGTGCATCGGTCAACAATACAGTGCATGCATAACGCCTTTTTGTATGACCAAACAACTCAATCTTTGTTTCATCAGTCCACAGGACCTTCTTCCAAAATGTAACTGGCTTGTCCAAATGTGCTTTTGCATACCTCAGGCGACTCTGTTTGTGGCGTGCTTGCAGAAACGGCTTCTTTCGCATCACTCTCCCATACAGCTTCTCCTTGTGCAAAGTGCGCTGTATTGTTGACCGATGCACAGTGACACCATCTGCAGCAAGATGATGCTGCAGGTCTTTGGAGGTGGTCTGTGGATTGTCCTTGACTGTTCTCACCATTCTTCTTCTCTGCTTTCTGATATTTTTCTTGGCCTGCCACTTCTGGGCTTAACAAGAACTGTACCTGTGTTCTTCCATTTCCTTACTATGTTCCTGACAGTGGAAACTGACTGGTTAAATCTCTGAGACAACTTTTTGTATCCTTCCCCTGAAAAGCTATGTTGAATAATCTTTGTTTTCAGATCATTTGAGAGTTGTTTTGAGGAGCCCATGATGCCACTCTTCATAGGAGAATCAAATAGGAGAACTACTTGCAAGTGGCCACTTTAAATACCTTTTCTCATGATTTGATACACCTGGCTATGAAGATCAAAGCTCAATGAGGTTACAAAACCAATTTAGTGCTTCAGGAAGTCAGTAAAAAGTAGTTAGGAGTGTTCAAATCAAGAAAATGATAAGGGTGCCCATACTTTTGCACCGGTCAAATTTTGTTTAAATGCAGATTGCACATTTTCTGTTAGTACAATAAACCTCATTTGAATCCAGAAATATAACTGAGTCCATCAGTTATTAGATATATGAAACTGCAATACCTGTTGCAAAAACCAAAATTGTTATAAAGAAAAAAGGTTAACATTAATAGGGGTGCCCAAACTTTTACATATGACTGTATATATAATTTAACCGAATGGGGGAAACACACATACTACAATGCTGAGTGACATCTAGCCCATCATTTTTTCCTCCTCAGTGTTCCAATCTTTGTGTAAGCTTAAAGGGATATTTTCATGTTATGAAACTGGAATGGTTAAAATAGCACCAAAATAAGCAAGTGACTTGGAATTTCTATCTGCTGCTATTAGAGCTCTCTCTGCCATTTTTTATAGCATGTTGCAAAGAGGACAATCGGAGAATGGCCAAATATGCACAGTGGTTACAGACTGATATTTCTTGGTTAACTCCTAAGGGGTAAGGTTTCTCCTTGTGGAGAGTGACATACCAGCTCTGGCTTGTCAAGGTAAGGAGGCTTATTCGCCGTGCAATGCTCCTCTGGGAAATTTAATATGCAAATTGTCTCTTCAGAGAGAAAGAGGACTTTTACTCTACAACGCCACCTATTGGTAGTAGTGATCCTACATGTTGTAGGATCGCTACTACCAATAGGTGGTGCTGTAGAGTAAAAGTCCTCTTTCTCTCTGAAGAGGCAATTTGCATATTGGTTAACTCCTGAGATCCCAGTCACCTCTCTCCAGTCCTTTAATTTCAATACAGCAGTTAGGGTACGTTACACCTAGCGATGCACCAGCGATCCCGACTAGTGATATGACGCGGTCAGGATCGCTGGTGCATCGCTAGGTGGTCGCTAGTGAGCTGCCACACAGGCAGATCTCACCAGCGACATCGCTGGGGACGGGGGTCGCTACTTACCTGTCAGACGCGGCGATTCTGCGTCCTCCCGCCCGGCTCCACGTGTCGCTCATTGTCACAGCAGGAAGCGCCGCAGGAAGTGACCGACAAGGAATGATCCAGGAGCTTCTCGCGCGACCAGCGGGGGAGCCGGTCGGAGGTAAGTATCACATGCAGCGATATTGCTAGCGATATCGCAGTGTGTAACGGGGGCTTTAGACAGTGCTTCTAGTCTCATTCACCCTGTCAACTCCTGACCCAGAACTGCTCTTATCTTCCTTAGGAAAAGCCCTTGGCCTGCTTCCAGCTTGAGCAGTTAATGACTGCTTTCTTTCCTCATCAGCATTGTTCAAAGGTGCTGTTATCAGTATATGCAAAAGTGCAGCAGCTTGGTCTAAAATATGCAGGACAATCACATCATTCAGTTCAGCAGTTGAATCAGAACTGTCACTCATGGAAGAGTGTCCATCCCCAGCAACAATGAAGTCAGTAGGTTGGAAGGCTGTGCTTTCCTTAAGGGCCCCGTCACACATAGCGATCTCGCTAGCAAGATCGCTGCTGAGTCACTAGTTTTGTGACACAACAGCGATCTCACCAGCGAGATCGCTGTGTATGACAGCGATCAGCGACCGCCCCCCCTGCCGGTTTCGCTGCAAGAAACCTCTGGACATTTCTTTTGTCGCTGATCTCCCGCTGGCCAGCACGCATCGCTGCGTGTGACAGGCGGGAGACCAGCGATCAGCTGTTAACTAACGTACACATCGGGTATCCAAGGGACGCGCTTCCCTTAGATACCCGATGTGTACGTTAGTTACCAGCGCGCTGACGCAGAGAGCTGGTAACTAACGTACACGTCGGGTATCTAAGGGACGCATGTTAGTTACCAGCTCCCTGCATCAGCGCGCTGGTAACTAACGAACACAGCGACGCCGCGCGCTGGGCGTTGCTGTGCTGATCGCTGGTGAAGCCGTCTGTGTGACAGCTCACCAGCGATCACATAGCGACTCACCAGCGATCCTGACACGTTGATATCGTTGTCGGGATGGCTGGTAAGTCGCTATGTGTGACTCCAGCTTTAGACACATGTTGAGATTAATTGGTCACGCTCTTTAACCCATATGCTAGATTTTTGTACCCCACAGGGGCACGCGCACACACTTTATTATTTTTTCTTTCCTTTGTATAACTCAATACATAAAGAATTAAACAAGGAAAAAAAAACAAAAACATTTCTTCGAGGATTATGAAGTTTGAAAAAAAAAAAAAGTTATGACAACTAAATTTTCAAAGCACTATAATCAAAAAGGAAGGAAAATACATATTCTTACCACATATTTTACTGCACTGATAAACTGGTTGTGAAAAAGCAGGTGCTGAGTCTCATCTTCTGGATTGGACGCTGTGTAAAGCATGCCACATATATTGCAGGTGGCCACACCGAAACGTTTCTGCCCAGCATCCTGAAAGGGAAAAGTGATGGAAATAACTAAAGAAATTAGCGAACCTTACTATTATAATCAGTGCTGCTATGCCTGATGTGAATCCAAGCCATTGGCTTGCTATTTTTTTCTTTTTGCATCAAACAGATATAAAACTAAATGAAAAATAAGAAAGAAAAACATACACATCATTACACTGACAAGTAGGACTACATGCCTATTGTTATGAAAGTCTGCAGTCATTTCTGCTGTTAGTCTCTGAAATCAATAATGTAACGGCGCAATAAATAATGTGACTTTACCAAAGTCCACTGAAGGAACCTACAAAAACAAAGACAGATACAACATTTCTTACTTTTCAGAGTATGTTTCCACGGTCCGGATTACATCAGGATTAGCTGCGGATTGATTGCTGCGTACAGCCGCAGCATTTCAAGGGAACCTGTCACCCCCCCCCAGGGCGTTTTAAGTAAAAGAGCCACCTTCAGCAGCACTAAGGCTGCATTCTGTGAAGGTGGCTATATGTTTCTTATCCCTAGGAATGCTGAAATACAGACTTTTATAAATTCCCCGCCATTCAAGCACTAAACATTGAGTCTTTGCATACACGTGATGTATTTTTCAAAAGTTTAAAAAGTTCCAAAATGCTTTTAAAGTTGTACTTCTATATCCATAGAAACATCTGACTAAGGCTGGGGTACTTGCGAGTGTGATGTGAGTCTCTCGCCTCAATACCCAGCACTGCCACCCGCACTCGGACCGGAGTGTACGGCTGCATAGAAATCCATGCAGCTGCACACTCCGGTACCGAGTGCCGTCGGCAGTGCCGGGTATTGATGACAGTTTCTTGCATCACACTCGCAAGTGTGACCCCGGACTAAAAGATCTAAACCCACTGAAACAGCAAACTTTATAAACACCAAATCCGTCAGGTCTCAAAACTTTTGGTTGGTCACCACTGTAGACTATAGCACACAATTTATTTTTTGGTACTCACCATAAAGTCTCTCTAGTAGCTTTCATTGGGGTACACAGGAACCATGGGATAATATGCTGCCACCTGGAGGCTGACACTAAGAATACATCTTAGAAAAAAAAAGCTAACTACTCCTCAGCAAGCTACACCTAAGCAGCACACACCCAGTTATTCAGTTAGTGCGAAAGCAGTAGGAGGAGCAAAATTACGATTCCCCCCCCCCCCCCACAAACATAGGAGGGTGCCATTTCCCCCAGTGAAGGCTACAAGAGATGTTACTTTGAACGCCAAAAATCTTTGTCGCTTCAATGGGTGACTTAGGAACCACAGGATGTCCTAAAGCGGGATCTTAAGTGGGAAACTTAATACCAGTGCTGCAGAAGGAAGAATAGCAATCTCTCATGCTACTATTTGAGTAACCGCCACTTTTAGTAACTCTGTGATAAGACTTGCATCACTAGATGCAAAAGGTAAGACCTACACAAAAATGTGCACAAAAGATCAAGTAGATTCCCTACGGAATAGAAGAACAGATGCCTGGACGGTCAAGATCGCACAATGGCAACCGAACGTCTGATACGAAAAACTGAAATAGCCATCTTCACAGGTGACTGAACAGAAAGAAACAGTTCTTAACCTGCCTAATCAAGGCTAAGCCAGGTCTGCTACTCAGTCTCATGTCTGCCTCCGAATGACACCAAGATAAACTGTATAACTGGGTGTCGGTTGCCTTGGTGTATTCTTAAGGCCCCGTCACACACAGCGATGTAGCCAGCGAGATCGCTGATTTTGTGACGCCACAGCGATCTTACGAGCAACATCGGTGTGTGTGACATGGATCAGCGACTGGCCCCCCTGCTGGGTATCGCTGATCGCGCTCGACCGTCCTGGCCCATTTTTTGATCATTGGTCTCCCACTGGCCAGCGCGCATCGCTGCGTGTGGCAGCGAGAGACCAGCGATCAGCGACGCTGGTTTCCAATGTAAACCAGCTTGCTCTCTGGTCCTGATCGCTGGAGGGGCTGTCTATGTGACAGGTCACCAGCGATCAGCTAACTAGGTCCCAGCGATCCCATCCACGTCGGATCGTTGGTGGGATCGCTGGGACATTGCTACATGTAACGGGGCCCTTAGAGTCAGCGTATTAATTTACGGCGCCTGTGTGCCCAATCTAACGACTGAGAAACATCAGTTATTGATGACGATTACACAGCTTGTCACAGTTATATTGTATAAGCCCACAATTCAGCCTCCATAACGGTATACACCCACACATGGTCAAAATTGTTGGTACCCCTCGTTTAATGACAGAAAAACCCACAATGGTCACAGAAATAACTTGACTGACAAAAATCTATGAAAATGAACAAATGAAAGTCAGACCTTGCTTTTCAACCATGCTTCCATAGAATTCTTACGAAAATAAAACTCAAGAAATAGGCCTGGACAGAAATGATGGCACCCTTAACTTAATATTTTGTAGCACAACCTTTTGAGGCAATCACTGCAATCAAACGATTCCTGTCACTGTCAATGAGACTTCTGCACCTCTCGACAGGTATTTTGACCCACTCCTCAAGAGCAAACTGCTCCAGTTGTCTCGTGTTTGAAGGATGCCTTTTCCAGACGGCATGTTTCAGCTCTTTCCAAAGATGCTCAGTAGGATTTAGGTCAGAGCTCATAAAGGCCACTTCAGAATAGTCCAATGTTTTCCTCTTAGCCAATCTTGGGTGTTTTTAGCTGTGTGTTTTGGGTCATTTATCCTGTTGCAAGACCCATGACCTGCGACTGAGACCAAGCTTTCTGACAATGGGCAGCACATTTCTCTCTAGAATACCTTGATAGTCTTGAGATTTCATTGTACCCTGCACAGATTCTAGACACCCTGTGCCAGATGCAGCAAAGCAGCCCTAGAACATAACAGAGCCTCCACCATGTTTCACAGTAGGGACAGTGTTCTTTTCTTGATATGCTTCATTTTGGCGTCTGTGAACATAGAGCTGATGACTGGCTTTTTTATGATTATTTTTCAACAATCCTTGGTCGTCTCCTATGAAGTCCACTTTGGCTCATACCATGATGGATGGTGCAATCTGACTGAAGATCCTTGAGCTTGAAGTTCACCTTTAATCTGCTTAGAAGTTTTTCTGGGCTCTTTTGCTACCAGTCGTTTTATCCGTCTCTTTGCTTTGTCATCAATTTTCCTCCTGCGGCCAAGTCTAGGGAGGTTGGCTACAGTCCCATGGAGCTTAAATTTCTGAATAATATGTGCAACTGTAGTCACAGGAACATCAAGCTGCTTGGAGATGGTCTTATATAACTTTTACCTTTAACATGTTTGTCTATAATTTTCTTTCTAATCTCCTCAGACAACTCTTTCCTTTGCTTCCTCTGGTCCATGTTGAGTGTGATACACACCATGTCACCAAACAGCACAGTGAGTATCTGTTGCCCGCTATACAGGCCCGCTCACTGATTCTAAGATTATAGACACCTGTGATGCTAATTAGTGGACACACCTTGATTTAACATGTCCCTTTTGTCACATTATTATTTTTTCATGAGTTTTACTTCTTAAAAAATTCTGTGGAAGCATGGTTGAAAAGCAATGTCTGACTTTGTTCATTTTCATAGATTTTTGATTTATTATTACTTTTGTCAGATTCAAGTTATTTCTGTGACTATTGTGTTTCTGTCATTAAAGGAGGGGTATCAACAATTTTGACCACGTGTATATAAGCTTTCTATTCTCTTTAGAGAGAAGATAATCACAGCATCTGCCTAGTAGATGTAGTGTTGCTCTTGCTGTCAAGGAGAATATGTCAGCAGATTTTGTTATGATGTAGGGGATGAGTCGGATTCCATCAATGTGTTCCTTACCAGGCTGTGTTTTGTGGTTTCAATAAAATCAAGTGTTTTAATCAGAAGATAAATTGAGGACTAGGCGTTTCATGCCTCCTCAACTAACCACAGCCTCACCGCCGATTAGCAGCCTTCTCTGTACAATGTAAAGTTAGGTCCAGAAATATTTGGAAGCGTCAGGATTTGGGTTCTGCGTGCAAATATTTTTTATTTAAAATGAAGCAACTGAGATGCAATTAAAGTGGAGACTTCCAGGTTTAAATAAAAGGGGTTGAACAAAAATATCCTATGAAACATTTAGGAATTGCAACCAATTATTCAACAAAGCCTCCTCATTTCAGGGGCTCAAAAGTAATTGGACAAATTAACTTCACCATAAATAAAATGTTCCTTTTTAACACTTCATAGATAATCCTTTGTAGGCAAATATTGCCTGAAGTCTAGAAGTCAACAAACGCTGGGTTTACTCCCCTGTGATGTTTGCCAGGTCTTCACTGCAGCCAATTTCAGTTGTTGCTAATTTGTGGGTCTTTCTGCTTTAAGTTTTGTCTTAAGCACGTGAAATGCATGCTTGATGGGGTTGAGATCTGGTGTGACTCAGTCATTGCAAAATATACCACTCCTTTGCCGTAAACTCCTGGGTTGCTTTCGTTGTATGTTTTGGGTCACTGTCCATCTGTATCGTGAAGTGCTGTCCAATCAACCTTGATGCATTTGGTTGAATCAGAGCAAAAAATACAGCCCTGTACACTACAGAAATCATCAGGCTACTTCTATCTTCAGTCACATCATCAATGAACACAAGTGACCCAGTGCCAATTGAAGCCTTGCATGTTTCATATCATCACACTGCCTCCACCATGTTTTTTTTTTTTTACAGAGGATGTGTGTGTTTTGAATCATGAGCCGTTCCAAGAATTCTCCATACTTTCTTGTTCCCATTATTCAGGTACAGGTTGATCTTAGTTTCATCTGTCCAAAGAATGCTTTTCCAGAACTGGGCTGGCTTTTTGAGATTTTTTTGGCAAGGTCTAATCTGGCCTATGTATGGTTTGTAACTTGTGGTGAACTCTTTTCATTTGCTTTCATGAAGTATTCTCTTTATGGTGGAGTTACATACAGAAACACCCACTTGCTGTAAAGTGTTCTTGGGTGGATGTTGTGAAGGTGTTTTTAAAACTTCACCATGGAAAGGGCTCTGCAATCATCCACTACTGTCATCTTCCATGGACACCCAGATCTTTGAGTTCCCAAGCTCACACCTGCACTTTTTTTTGCAGAACGTACCAAACTAATTTGGCCACTCCTAGCACTTCTGCAATCTGTCTGATGGATTTTTTTTTCAGCTTAATGATGTTCTGGTTCTCTTCCGCATGTTGTGTGTTCATAGCAACAGCTTACAAATGCAAGTACCACACCTGGAATGAGCTCTAGGCCCTTTTCCTCTTTAATTGATGATGGATTAATGAGAGAATTGCCCATGCAGTGCATTAAAGAGCATTTAAGATAACTGTGCAATTACTTTCCGTCAATTTAAAAAGAGACAGATACATATTAAAGAGCTGTAATTCCTAAACCCTTAATTCAATTAGGATGTGAATAACCTCAAAATATATAGTTTTTTACATTGCTGTATATTGACAGAACAGTGCTAACCAGTGGTGTGCGTGGGGTTATATAGAGCTCAACATTCGAAGCACTGCTAGATGTACAGCAGAGAAAACTAATTATCACAACTGCTGCACCCAGTAATACATCGCTGAAATCAGGATCTCTGTCCTTACATCATGCTGCTGTCAGATTACATATGGTAATTAAGTGCACCTTAGTTGGAAATAAAGGAGAAAACAAAATGGAAAAAAAAAAAAAAAAAAAATCACCGAAAAGCTTACTATGTTGGCCTGGCTACTGCTGTTATCGGCTTCTTTCAGTTTCCGAATTTCTTTGTGGAGATGGACTTCAGATGGCACAATGTTTGATTTTTCAGCCGAAAGATTGCTTTTCACAGAATCTCTGTAACAATAATTAGCAAAGCTTACCAGGTCTAGTAATACATTACACCAATATTTTTAAGACCGTCAATAAACATAGTAATACCAGTTAATACACATGCGTATGCTGTCTTGTCAACTGTGTTTTTTTTTCTTCTTTTTTTTTTTAAAGTTTATGGCAAAGATGGTCGTCACTGCAGAAACATCAGGGGACACTACAGAACCTCTCCAGAGGCCTACATAACAAATCTGTCCAAAGTTTGGTAAGAGATGCATAAAGAAGCACTCTTCCTGCCATCAGAGTTCTTATCCCATCAATATATTGCAGGCATCATGTTAGACAGCACTGTGCACTTACAATTGCTCATTTGCCTTTCTTTGATGGGAGTGCTTCTTTAACAGGGAATTATGCAAGCTGACTCTTCACAGCAAGTATCACGCATACGTCCTACACAATGCACGCTCGGCGTGGAACGACTGCCTTTACAGCCTTAGTAGTGGCTGTGTATGTGACTACTCACTGCTGAAAGAAATGGCCATCACCATCCGAGTGCAGCCAGCATTCCATATCTTAGGCTGGTTTCACACTAGCGTTTAGCGCTGTGCTTCGTGCGAGTCCATGCGCATGCGTCCTGCGCCCCTATCTTTAACATGGGGGTGCATGGTCTAGCGTATGCACGCGTTCGTATACGTTTTCATGTGCATGCGTTTTTTTGTAGTGTGCACATAGGCGCGCCGGATGCAACCTGTTGCATTTTTGTTCCGTCCGACCTGTCAAACAGAAAAAAAAAAAAAAAAAAAAAACCATGCGCACGCTTGCGCAAAAAAAAAAAAAAAAAAATCACATTACAGTCTATGGGAACGCAGGAGTGCGCATGGACATGCGCACGCCTGCGTTTAAAATCGCATGCGTTTTAAGATTTAACATGGCTAGAAACTGGTTAAAATGCATGCGCCTAAAAAAAGCAAACGCATACAAAGCGCATGATGCGTTTTTTGTATGCGATTCTATTGCGTACGAAGCGCAGCGCTAAAAAACGCTAGTGTGAAACTAGCCTTACATACACTTAAATAGGGAGTGAAAGCTTATTAGTAGCCTCCTCTCAGCCAAGAGATTAAAGGTCCCAGATGCCAATCACCCACTAACTTGTGTCACAAACACACTTTAGGAAAGCCAGCTCTTTCAACAGACGCCATTTTCTCCTTTCTTAAACATAGAATCATAGAATGTTAGAGTTGGAAGAGACCTCCAGGGTCATCATGTCCAACCCCCTGCTCAATGCAAGATTCACTAAACCATCCAAGACAGATGTCTGTCCAGCCTCTGTTTCAAGACTTCCATTGAAGGAGAACTTACTACCTCTCATGGCAGCCTGTTCCACTCATTGATCACCTTCACTGTCAAAAAGTTTTTTTTTCTAATATCTGATCTGTATCTTCTCCTTTTCAGTTTCATTCCATTGCTTTTCGTGTTTCCATGTGTAAATGAGAATAATGATGATCTCTCTACACCGTGACATCCCATCAGATATTCGTAGACCATGGCCATAAAAATATGGCCAGTGAGTAATGTTCAGCTCTGATATTCCGGTGCGTACTACCCACACACCATGACTGCCGCACAGTGATGTCATATAGCACTTACCCGCTCTCCGTAGATGCGGCCATCTGGTCTGGCAGCTGCTTGCAATCTCTGCCTAAAATAGATTTCAGTGGTCACACTAATTTAGCAGTTTTCTTATTGGTCCAACAGAAAGACATTTTACAAAGCTAGTGAATAAGACAAAGGTCAGCATGAATCAGATATACTCCCCTGTACGTCCCAAGGCCACACAACATACAGTGCTTCCCATCGTGCCTATGCCACACCGAACTAGTTCATAATTTTTTTGTATACAGTGCCTCCTCAGGGGAAATTAAGTATTACACCGTGTCCATTCAAATCAACGGATGTCTGTTTTATGCAGGACAGGGCAGGTCCACCAGAGCGAAAGACCCTCTCTTTGCTGCCGTCCCCTACTGTGGCCAAGAGACGGGTTTCCTAAGCAAAAGAAAAAAACCCCTCCCATTAACTATCTTAATAAGGGAACGTGCACAACATGTCTTTTTTAGGAGGGTATTGGTCTGAAAAAGCTCCAGGGGAAAAGAATGAACACATGTTGCCATGTCAAAACAACGTGATTTATGTTCAATCTTTCCAGCTTCAGATTTACAAAGGTTGAAAGAAGTGACCCCGTACATTCTATAGGAGGCTTCTGCTCGAAAGCCGCTCACCATTTTATACGCACAAGTTATAAGCTAAAAAAAAAAAATAAAAAAAATAATTGTATCTGGAAAGACAAAGGCACCTCAGGATAAGCACCGCCAGCGTAACCCTGAAGTCTTCTTGCAAAATGACATGTGCACATACCCTATGGTCTAGGTCACGGTTTCTAGGTTGGACAACCCATGTAGCGCATTTTTCCAGCACAGTGTGTTAATATCATCATCCAGTAAGATCCGGACTGATTTGAAGGCAACATGGCAGGTCCCATAATACTATTAGATTGCAGTCATTGAGTTTTAGAGCCTTTTTCCTGTTACAGACATATGCACACATTTCTGAAAAATTAAGTTACTAACCAGCGCTTGCAGTATGCAAACAAAGGAAGACGATTCTAGCAAGGTATTACCAGGACCGGTCCGGCTCTGTAGCTGCGGTCAGCTCGGTTCTCATGTCACTGCTCCACATAGGAGAGATGCCAAAGGAGGCAATGCCTGGGCACGTCGGGAGCCATGTATGCAGTGGATACAGAAGCTGAGCCCGCTCCTTCCCCGGCAGATGCTGGAGGACATATAGTCAGCATCTTGATGTAAAGCTGTTGAACCAATTTGAATGCCGCTGTCATTCACCGACAGCGGCATTTAAATCAGCTACTAAAGGCAACGTGATGGCTTGGATTGATAGCTGGGGGCTGCCCTCTCAGCTCTTTCATGTAGCCCAGCCAAAGGCTTCACAGGAGAGCATCATTTTGACTGTATTAAAATAAAATATGATACGGATCTCAGAAAACGGCAGCCGAAACCAATATTTCTTTATATTTTTAAATAAAAAAAAAAAATAATTCCAAATTTGTTCTTTACCAGAAAAAAAAATGTAAATACACAAAGATGGCATAACAATAATAATACTGAAGTTTAAGATCACAGCGTCAGATCATTTCAGCTGAACCCTCTAGAAACAAACCCAAAACAACACTGACACAACTGTGCAGAGTTTTTGTTTTGTCAGTGCAATAATGAAAAATTGGCTGTTTGGGGAGGAATCGATGGCCTTACAGGACCCGACAGGTTCCCTTTAATAAGAATTATGCCATATACATAATAACATGGCTGATTACTCACTTGGCTTTTCTGAGGCTTTGGTCACCGGTAGAGAAGACACTTGGGGTTTCTTCACTGGAGAATTTTCAGGGCTTGAATCTAAATGTAGTCTAAATCCCTATATGAAAGAAAAGAAGATTAGTGTAGACTTTACCACTTCTAGAAAATCGTATGCGGTGTAAGAACACTCCATAGCTGGTATATCTGTTATGTACAGAACTGGGGGAGGACTAACAATTAGAGTTGAGCGACTTTGGTCGGATTGGGTTTCATGAAACAAAATTTGTTTCAGATGAAACTGGTCCGACTAGGGCAAAAAAAGTCAGAGTTTCGTCCGAAACCCGACCCCAATGCAAGTCAATGGGGAATAAAAGTCGGCATTGAGTGGATGAATGTCATCTGCTCAATGCCAGCTTTTATTTCCCATTGACTTGCATTGGGGTCCGGTTTCGGACGAAACTCCGGCTTTTTTTTTGCCCTAGTCGGACCAGTTTCATCTGAAACAAATTTTGTTTCATGAAACCAGATCTGACCAAAGTCGCTCAACTCTACTAACAATCAGATATCATGATGACCTCATCCCAAAAGTCCTGTCAAATTCCCCTCAATAAGACTCGTTGGGTTGACACAGTCAACACATTGCTCCTAGTTAGAAAATAAAAAGAAGAGGCTCAGCACCACTGACTGCTATGAAACTTTAAAAAGACAATTAGGAGATTGATCTTCATTCTAAAAGGTTGCATGAAAGTGGTTTCCAAACCTCTGCTTTTCACTGGGCTATTGTTGCCCACATTGATATTAGAACGTACCCATTTGGAGTACAGACGATGGCAGTGAAAGGGTCAGCTCAGCTAGTGTCTCAATAAGGCCAGGTTTTAGCCACACATCAATGCCGCCTGTTGGGCCTTCCATCTTAGAACATGAGAAACAGGACGTTAATGAAGCAGAGTCAGTCACTTTATGCTCGGTCTTGCCTCCATGTTGGCACTATGTGCCTTTCTGAGGGGGCACAGCAAAAAAGTAGTTGACCATGTTTTTGTGCTCACCTGAAAAAAGGTGTAAATTTTTCAAAACCATTGCAAGAACATAAAATGTCTCCATTCGCTTCATTAAAATGAATGGCTTCCTGGTCAGATCTGCCCGATTCCAATTCTTTCAGGGTTTCGCATGGAAGCGCCAATGGAGCTCCTGATGTGGAGCTTAAACATGATGTCACCGCGGCCTGACTCTGGGGATAAGCTGCTGCAGAAGACTCCTTCACTGCCATCATCTGTAATCCAAGTGAGTACGCTCTGATATCACTGCAGCTGAAGGCTGGCAAATAAACTAATATATATAGCCAAGGAGCGGCAACTAGAGATCTGTTCACTCTCCTGATCAAAGACAGTAATGGATGGCTCAGAATAGGAACAAGGCAAAACGCTACTGACCGAAGAGCCTGGGAATAGGAATTGTGCTTTTTTGGAAACAAGACGGACGTGCTTGATAGCTTAAGAACACAGAAAGGTTGTTCATACTGATAGCAATGCATTCTTTGGGTAGCTTCCTCCTATAGCTGGAGTCACACATAGCAACTTACCAGCGATCCCGACAACGATATCAACGTGTCAGGATCGCTGGTGTGTCGCTATGTGATCGCTGGTGAGCTGTCAGACAGCTTCACCAGTGATTAGCACAGTGATGCCGAGCGCGCGGCATCGCTGTGTTCGTTAGTGCTGATGCCATGGATCCATGTAAAAAATAGAATTAAAATAAAAAAATATTGTTATTCTCACCTTCCGACATCCCGCGCAGCATTCCCGCCTCTCTCCACGCTCCGGTCCCAGTAATCCTTTGCGAGAATGACCGCGATGACGTCCATTCTCACGGGATCGCAAAGTCTCACGGTCATTCTTGCAAAGGATTACTGGGACCGGAGCGTGGAGAGAGGCAGGAATGCTGCGCGGGACGCCGGAAGGTGAGAATAACAATATTTTTTTTTTTATTATTTTACAGCTGATCACTGGTCTCCCGCTGTCACACACAGCGATGCGTGCTGGCCAACGGGAGATCAGCGACGAAAAAAATGTCCAGAGGTTTCTTGCAGCGATACCGGCAAGGGGGGCGGTCGTTGATCGCTGTCACACACAGCGATCTCGCTGGTGAGATCGCTGTTGTGTCACAAAAGTTGTGACTCAGCAGCGATCTCGCTAGCGACGGGGCCTTAACACAAAGCCTGCCGTCACTACGAGTTTAGGACTTGATTCTTGCTCCAGAGAGTATACAGACGGTGTATAAAAGCAGCCAGTCACACGTCTTTCCTTTTTGGTGCAGACCTTTGCTTAGATTTCTCAGACATTAACAAATGGCAAATCCGAAACTCAAGACACTTTGGGACCTGAAATTACATTTTTTCCCCCACATGGTATCAGATTTATTAATTTAGTTGCCACCTTATTTAGACACTGCAGGTTTAACATGCAGCCCTCCATGCAAGAATATAACAGGTAACCAAACAGGTCTTTATTACTTTGCAGAGCATCCAAGGGAAAGTCATCTAACATTGTCCTCCATGCAGGTTAGAGCTTGTCATGCAGGAGAGAAGCTCTTACCAAAAGTTAAGGGCCTGTCACACTAAGCGATATCTCTAGCAATATCGCTATAACTTGTGACGTTATAGCGATATTGCTGTGTGTGATACTTACCTACGACCCGCTCCCCCGCTGGTTATTGCTGACCGCGTGAGAATGTCCTGGACCGTTTCTCGTCGTCAGCTTCCTGAGGCGCTTCCTGTGGAGAGACGAGCGTGGAGCCGGGCGGGAGGACGCAGGATCGCCTGGTGTGACAGATAAGTAGCGACCCCCATCCCCAGCGATGTCGCTGGTGAGATCTGCCTGTGTGGCAGCTCACTAGCGACCACTTAGTGATGTACCAGCTATCCTGACCGCGTCATATCGCTGGTGCATCGATAAGTGTGACAGTACCTTTAGGGTAAAAGAAGGGCAGATCCGCAGAGTTGACGGTAACAGACACAGACATTACAAGATCTTGTAATATACTTAAAGATAACAATATCCTTTGACAAGCAGAGGACATAAGGCCAGAAGTTGGAGAACAAACCACACTGTCCCCTCATACGGCAAATTGGAATTATTTGTGGACAAACTACCAGCAGTGCAGGTTAAGCCCCTGTCACACTAAGCGACGCACCAGCGATCCCAACAACGATATGACCTGGTCATGATCACTGGTGTGTCGCTACATGATCATTGGCGAGCTGCCAAACAGGCAGACCTCACCAGCGATCAGGACCAGCGACGACGCGGGCAACAAGCGCGCGTGTCGCTTAGTTACTCGCCGTGTACCCTGGACACCAGCGTGCTCGTGCTGGGAGCTGGTATTCAAGGTAAACAGCGGTTAACTAAGCGTGCACGGCGCTTAGTTACCCGCTGTTTATCTTGGATACCAGCTCCCAGCGCGAGCACGCTGGTATCCAGGGTACACAGCAAGTAACTAAGCGACACGCGCGCGCATAGTTACCCGTTGTCTACCTTGGATACCAGCTCCCAGCGTCTGCTTACAGCGCTGGGAGCTTGCTGATCGTTGGTCTCCCGCTGCCACGCGCAACGATGCGTGCTGGCCAGCGGGAGACCAATGATCAAAGAAAGGCCCAGGACATTAGAGCACGATTAGCGATACTTGGCGAGGGGGCCGGTCGCTGATACGTCTCACACACAGCGAGATCGTTGGTGAGATCGCTGTTGCATCACAAAACTTGTGACTCAGCAGCGATCCCGCTGTGTGTGACGGGGGCTTTACCAACATTGGATCTACGAACCTGTGGAGTTGCAGGAGCTGGAAAACCGCTTATTCGAAACTTTAACCAATTTTGTGTCTCACACGACTACACTAGGAAAGTAACTACTGGGGTTATTCTATAAAGTTATGTGGATAAAACCCTATTGTCCCCCAATAGTCCCCACAGCATTTCCTTGAGCTGAGGACATAACATGCAAAAGCTGGAAAATTACCTCGTCAAGTGCCATTTCAAGCTCATGTTTGACATGGTTCTCCAGCAGGCCGTTTTCAGCAGGCGGCTTCATTGACTCACCCTCCACTAACAGAACTTGATTTTTTGTAACCCTTTCTGATAAGACTGGTTCTTTTTGTTTAATATCCATTGACGATGTTACATCAGGTTTCTTTTTTGATGTCTTGGGTACGTTTAAAGCCATCACCATCTGCTGGTCTGCAGCTTTGACTTTAATTGATTCTAGAGTAGGAAGCACAGCGTGACTTCGGAGTGTATTATTTGCGGCAAAATTCTTTTTTAACTTTATTTTGTTCCATTTCGATTTTTTGGTTAACGGACTTGTCTTCTGTTCAAGCCGACATTTAATCTGCAATGGTTTTCTGCTGGGAAAGAACCGTTTTGACTGCTTTGTGGGGCTCTGTTCAGAAGGAGGTGGTGGGGAGGCCTCCATTGGACTGTCTTTCTTGGTGGGGATATCTGACGTGCTGGGTGCCTCTTTCACAACTTCTACTGTATCAGATTCTATTTCCCCAGCAATTTCATTGCACAAGTCAAGGATACTTATCCGCTTGGACTTCGGATCCTTTTCAGTTGGGACTTCTTGATTATTTTTGTCAGATCCTGGTTTTAGGACTTTTTGCTTCTTCACCTTATTTGCTGTTTTGACCTCAGGTTTATTGTTGTCCCTTTTGCGTTTTAAAGGCACAGTAGAAGCAGTTGCTGCAGTGGAAGCAGTAGCTTTATTGGATATTTTCTCTCTCCGTGGCGACGGTGAGGCTACATTGGGAGTACCACATGAGATGGATTGATTAGGATCTCGGGTTTTGCTTTTGACCATGTCACTGGAGTCCATCTCCATTTTCCCTTTTTTCACACTTCTTGATGCAGACTTATTGGTGATGTTGGTCTGGGAACTTCTAGGCTTCTTTTTTTCTACACTTTTCTGCCTTAATGTAGTTGATGGCTTTTGCTTTGTCCTCCGATTGCTTGGCAATTTTTTATTAGTCTCAGTTGTACGACTTGTATCATTTTTACAGTCCGATTTTGTATTTTTTGAAGATGTTCGTATCGATAGTGCCGTCTTTTTGAGATCTGAAGTAGTTACTTTGCTTCGACTAAGGGTTGTTGTGGATGGTTTCTTTTCCTTAGTTTGTACATTTTTGGCCACTGTCTTTGCTTGTACAGATTTAGTCTCTGGTTTTCTCAAATTCTTCTTCCTGGGCTCATTTGTTATTTGTGCAGACTGGTTTTTGCTCGGGGTTTTCACTATTTTGGGTGTCTTACTTTGCATAGATGTCGCTCTTGCTGCGGTTTTGCGCACACTTGATGGTTGACTTTTCTTTGTGGATTTTGACACATTGAGGGATTTTGGGGTGCTCCTTCTTGAAGCTGCCACATCTTTGGGTACAGCTTTCTGCTTGGCAGGCACATTCTTACCATTACGTTTTTTGGTGACTTTCACATTTATGTTTTTCTTTTCACGTCCCCCTTCTGCTTGAGAGGACTGGCATTTCTTTATGGCTTTCTTTGCAGGCAAAGGCGATTTTTTTTTATTCTGTGTTGAGCACTGTTTTGACTTGTTAGTAACAACATTTTTCTTTTTGGATTTTGCAGGAGGACTTTTAGTTTCTTTGCCAAGTTTCTGAGTCTTTGCAGAAGTTTCCGGCAGAGAGGACCTTCTCTTTTTTGAGGCCATTACTGTAAAACAAACAAACAAAAAAAAAAATCATATGAGAGAAACCGTCACCATGAGACCTTCTCTTAGGCTGGGATCATACATGCGAGAAACACGGCCGAGTCTCGCATGTTAATACCCGGCACTGCCACTGGCACTCAGGAGCGGAGCGTGAGGCTCCATGTACTGCTATGTGGCTGCACGCTCCGCTCCTGAGTGCCGGTGGCAGTGCTGGGTATTAACATGCGAGACTCGGCCGTGTTTCTCACATGCGTGAACCCGGCCTTAGAGTCAATGACCAGTATCACAATACTCATCGCAACCTAAGTATTCACCCGTTAATGTCCTGTTGGCGTTGCTAACAACTATAACAATTAAAAGTTTAGTATGTTTATAGCAGAGAGGTCTGAAAGAAGAATGGATTTTCAGCAGGGACTCCTGCAACTCTGGCGTAGCTGAGCAGAAATATTGTAGAGGGTAGAAAATAAGTATATTTGAGGCACCACGGGCACAAGAACCACAGTAAAAAAGGATTTGATAGGTTAAAATGTAACCTGAAGTCACAATGACGGACAAAATAAGACAAGCAGGATATCACGTTAATATACATGCTGCAAAAAACACTTTTCAGCTCATTTCTATGTCTAGGAATAATATTAAAAAAGCACTCCAATGACTGGGACCCAGTGCCACTCTGGTCCTCTTTTCAGTGACATCACCACTCTGCAGACTCCCCGAGAGGGGTCATCGTGCTCTGTGTGACCTAGACGTGGCTTTTACTTAGCTGCAGCTGCCACTAGAGGGAGCACAGCTGCATCCTGCACCCCCTTCTATACTGGACTCCACGATAGCAGTATGCAGAAGGCTCCATTACTCCCCCTAGTGGAAGCTGCAGATAGATGTAAAAGTTTATGCAGCAAGAAATATTTTAGGTGCCCAGGTCCAAAAATTGGAGAAAAAGTGGGTCTCTTTTTTTTTTTTTTTTTTTTTGCAATGGTAACCCATCTTAGTCGCCATCTGATACTTGAACTAGGAATCTGTCCGTAGATTTAAGAGTGTTCTTCTTTTCTTAGAGGCTGCACAAGTGGTAATAAGCAGTGAAACTATGGTCTGAATAGGAAGTATTGATAGCAGGTGATTTCAGTGCAGCAGCACCCCCTGCACTAGCTGCTCATACACATCTTATAGATGCTTGGATTTAAAGCTCCATTGTTTGACTACAGTAGCAAATTAAAGGGGTAATCAGGACCACCGGTGAGTGCGGCTAGCAATCATAACTACAGATATCGGTTAAGATGTATGATCAGTGTCATGTCCACAGGTATCTGCGGCCCACGAACACAAGCTGCACGTATAGTGCACGTCTTATTCCACGTGAGATAGATCTGAAGTACAGATATATTAGTCGTCATCCAGGTGTTTCATTACTGGAAAAAAATGCAGTGCATTTCTACAGCTCATTGCGCTGTGGTGTCAGCAGCCACTTTGGAGCAGACGTTGGCAGTGAAGTCTGAATATAAAACTTGACAATTTCTCAGAGAATTCAGCTTTTCTTTGGATTGAGAAAACAAGCAGAGGGAGGCACATGAATAACATGGTGAGCTTTCCAACAAGTCTTTTATCTCAGAGCTGGATTCGCATCTACATTGCTCAGTGATGTTTCATTTCCTCAATCCTGCTGTAGCTTTTGTGTGCTAAGGAATAAAATGCAGGAATCCCTCTATGTGCTGTGTATGAGACATACAGAGTCTTCTCTCACCTGCTCAAAGCCACTGCAAAGGAGAAAACTGGTGAAAATCCTGAAAACAATGGTCAGAGATCGTGTTATTCCTTATGTTCTAAGCTAGCGAGGATACAAATATAAAATTCTCTGGAGCTGCTGAAGAACCTCTTCATCTCAGGAAATCAGTGGTAGACACTATCTACAACAGCAATCTCTGACAGACCTCTCTGATGGGAAGGACTGAAGACGAATACCAGCAGCCCCAGGCAAGTTTCACACGTATAGAGCTGCTGATCAGCTGGTGCAGTTTAACACCTGGGATGCTGCTTTGAATCCAATGTGAGGAAAGTGGAACACAAATGTTTGTTCTAAAGTATATCAAGCCCTGATATAACCCTATCAACTGGGAAAAAAGTCATAACTCATGGAGTGGGAGGAGGAAAAATTGAATGCAAAGAGGGGCACAATGGACTCAGGCACCTGAAGGTGTGGCTGGAGGGGGAGAAACGTCATGTCTATGCAGCGCCAATTATCTCTCTGTATCATGTCGGGTTTTAGAATTGAAAGTCAGGTCATTCAAATTACAGATGTGGCTGCTCCGTGTGCCCACACTGCAGAAGGCCATCTTTACATTGCACGCATTATTAAGGCCCAGAAAACAGACCAAAAAATGCAGTCATGAAAATTATTGGTCACCGCAGAAAATAGCACATTGGCTCTATTACGTCCGTGGTGCACAGATTAATCAATTTAGATTGTGAGCCCCATTGGGGACAGTGATGATAATGTGTGCAAACTGTAAAGCGCTGCGGAATATGTTAGCGCTATATAAAAATAAAGATTATTATCATACTTTCATCAGAACGAGCCCCAACCTGAAGGAAAGACGTCAACGAGTGAGGTTTATACAGATATTGGTTACATCACTAGAGACTTATGGACAGTGCTCCACCCTGCGGTCACAGTGCCCCACCCCCAGTGCCCACCACAGCGGTCCCCCCACCCCCGCGGTCTCCAAGCGCGCAGCCCAGCAGTCCCCTCCACCCTCAGCACCCAGAGCAGCGGCGGTCCCCCCCACCCCCAAACACCCGACGCGGCGGCGGTCCCCCCCACCCCCAACGCGGCGGCAGTCCCCCCCACCCCCAAACACCCGACGCGGCGGCGGTCCCCCACCCCCCAAACACCCGACGCGGCGGCGGCCCCCCACCCCCCAAACACCCGACGCGGCGGCGGCCCCCCACCCCCCAACACCCGACGCGGCGGCCCCCCATCCCCCAGCACCCGACGCAGCGGCGGTCCCCCATCCCCCAGCACCCGACGCAGCGGCGGTCCCCCATCCCCCAGCACCCGACGCAGCGGCGGTCCCCCATCCCCCAGCACCCGACGCAGCGGCGGTCCCCCATCCCCAGCACCCGACGCAGCGGCGGTCCCCCATCCCCAGCACCCGACGCAGCGGCGGTCCCCCATCCCCAGCACCCGACGCAGCGGCGGTCCCCCATCCCCAGCACCCGACGCAGCGGCGGTCCCCCATCCCCAGCACCCGACGCAGCGGCGGTCCCCCATCCCCAGCACCCGACGCAGCGGCGGTCCCCCACCCCCTGGTGCAGAGACTACATGAGGTCTATAGCTTAAAGTTGGAGTACTTTATACCATCCGTTCACTTACTGAGCTCTATGTCCTGGGAACATGACAGGAGGCAATGTCAGCACACACTGCACTGAGAGTGACCTGTGGTATTCCTCCGCACCAGAGCTGCATACACACATAATACCCAGCTGCTGGTCCGGAGGAGCGCACACCAGCTCTTCAATCAGCCTCCGGCAGTGACACTTACCGGCCTGAAGGGGGAGTGTGCGAGCTGTCCGTTCTCCGCTCTCATCAGGCCGCTCTTCCTGTCTATAATAACAGACTCGTGACTTCTAACTGTACAGATTACGCCCGAGATGATAACGGCAGACACCGGAGCGACGTGCAGCCAGCACTTATGTACACAGAAACATCACCGGCTCCGGACACGGGAGAAACTTCCAGGGCGGAGCGGTAAGCGTCAGATAAGCCGCCTGGAGCATGCGCAGTGTACTGTTCCTGCGTCCCACGCCTCGCATTGCTCTTCAAGCCTCGTTTCCATCCTAATGTTATGACTGTCTCCAGGATGTGACTAGAAGTTGTCACCGGTGTCGCGACAGGTTGTTATTTTGCAGCAGGACTGACGTAAAGTATTCAGAAGTATTTTAGTGAGAGTTTTACGCGAGGAATGTGACGTAAAGTGAGCTATGGTTAATGGTGGGAGGCAGGATAGTAACAGGTGGGAGGGCAGGGGCTACATGGACCAGTGACCACAGCTCTATGGCAGTGTGACGTGGGGAGAGCCAGTGTTGTATATCAGATAGTGATGTGTTCTTTCCATGCTCATTAGGGATCGCACCATCCAGCTGTGTCTATGATACGTGTGCGTTCTCGTGTCCTCTGCTGATCTTCCGTGTATATCCGTTGTCTCAGACCCCCTATTACCTCTATCTTTATTCTTAGATCAATGGGTCTTTAAAGAGAACCTGCACCACAGACAGCATGAATCGAAGCCTGGCTTTACCAATGCAGACCGTAGGCAATGGTGCCATCCTGCCGGATTCTCCCCGCATCCCTCTAGGTCAGCTCATGGCAAACTGCGGCCCACACCTGGTCCTATGGCCGTTCTTGTCTGCGGACCCGGGCAGCCGAATTGCTGAAATAGTGGCCCACGGGCCGCACAGTGTTCTCACCTGCTGCCCATCCGCTGTCAAAACGATGCGTTGTCAGACAGCAGTGATCCATTGGTGGAGGACAGGGCTCCATCTTCCACCAATAAGCATTTGAGAAAGCAGTCGCGACTGTGTAGTTTTATCGCAGGGGGCAGTATGGGGACTTATGCTGTATATAGAGGGTCTTTGTGGGGCACATCCTGTGTTATGAGTTCATTTTCTCCTTCACCTGTGATGTCTGATGAACTCCCTCTGCTGGTGAAAGGAGGTAGTGAAATTGATCTGGATGAGAAGAACCTGTCATCTGAACAGGTGGAGTGTGATTGGACATCCGGAATTTCTGAGTGGATATAAGGCAGCCGACGCCCTGCAGGGTTTGCTGGTGATCCTTTCTGCTCTGATCTCTGGCATCCAGTTTAGTTCCTGTCTACTAAAAGCTAAGGTTTTGCTCTGCTATTTTTCCATGAGATTTTGTCTGTTTACTTAGTGTTTGTGTTCAGCCTGCCCTGGTTGGGATGGGCTGAACTCCATTTTTGTCTCTGATCAGTTGATCTCTTTGCTCTGTCTTCAGAATATACCTGAGTGCTGATATAGTGATTTTGAAGTCTAGTGACTTCAGGGCCTTTTCTATCAGACGTGTTGGACATTATTTTTGGCAGGGTTTTTTGCGGCCAGCATCTTTTCTGTCCTTTCCTATCTAGTTGGGCCCCATCATTTGCTCAGCCTGTCTTTCTGTCTGTGTTTGTGTTTTCATCTGTTTTTCACCGACAATACATGTTGGGGGCTGTCTATTGCTTTGGGGTCTGCTCTGGGGCAGTTTAGATTTCCCCTTTCTTTCTTTAGGCTTATTTAGCTCTCCGGCTGTGACGAGGGGTCTAGGGCACCGTAGGAACCCCCCACGGCTACTGTTAGTTGTGGTGAATAGGATCAGGGGTCTGCAATCTGCTAGCTACCAACCTCTCCGGTTTTCTGGACTTGGCTTGTGTTTTTGTTTTTTCCTCCTCCGGTGACTCATTCATAACAATCCTGTATGTAAGAGGCTATTTGGGCGCTCATACTGTACATAGGATGATATGTGGGTGCTCATTAAAAAAAAAACATGAGGTACAGTGGTGCTTGACAGTTTGCAAACCGTTCAGAATTTTCTATATTTCTAGATAAGTTTGACCTTAAACTAAATAAGTTTGTTACGCAAGTCCTAAAGGGAGATAAATAGAACCAAATAGAACAAATGTGTAAAACATCTTAGACTGTAATTTTTTATTTTTTTTTTTAAATAGGGAAAATTATCCAATATTGTCATGTGTTAAAAAAGTCATGAACTCGCGTACAAAAATATACAGGTGCTTCTCACAAAATTAGATTATCATCAAAAAGTTAATTTATTTCAGTTTTTCAATACAAAAAGTGAAACTCGTATACAGTCGGTGCAGGAAGTATTCAGACCCTTTTAAATTTTTCGCTCTTTGTTTCATTGAAGCCATTTGGCAAATTCAAAAAAGTTCATTTTTCTCATTAATGTACACTCTGCACCCCATCTTGACGGAAAAAAAACGGGAATGTAGATATTTTTGCAAATTTATTAAAAAAGAAATACTGAAATATCACATGGTCATAAGTATTCAGACCCTTTGCTCAGACACTCATATTAAGTAACATGCTGTCCATTTCCTTGTGATCCTTCTTGAGATGGTTCTACTCCTTCATTAGAGTCCAGCTGTGTTTAGTTAAACTGATAGGGCTTGATTTGTAAAGGCACACACCTGTCTATATAAGACCTCACAGCTCACAGTGCATGTCAGACCAAATGAGAATCATGAGGTCAAAGGAACTGGCCAAGGAGGTCAGAGACAGAATTGTGGTAATGCACAGATCTGGCTACCATTACAAAAGAATTTCTGCAGTACTCAATGTTCCTAAGAGCACAGTGGCCTCCATAATCCTTAAATGGAAGAAGTTTGGGACCACCAGAAGTCTTTCTAGACCTGGCCGTCCAGCCAAACTGAGCAATCATGGGGGAAGAGCCTTGGTGAGAGAGGTAAAGAAGAACCCCAAGATCACTGTGGCTGAGCTCCAGAGATGCAGTAGGGAGATGGGGGAAAGTTCCACAAAGTCAACTATCTCTGCGGCCCTCCACCAGTCGGGCCTTTATGGCAGAGTGGCCCTACGGAAGCTTCTCAGTGCAAGACATATGAAAGCCCGCATAGAGTTTGCTAAAAAACACATGAAGGACTCCCAGACTATGAGAAATAAGATTCTTTGGTCTGATGAGGCAAAGATAGAATTATCACAAAAAAGTTCTAAATGGTATGTGTGGAGAAAACCAGGCACTGCTCATCACCTGCCCAATACAATCCCAACAGTGAAACATGGTGGTTCCAGCATCATGCTATTGGGGTGTTTCTCAGCAGCAGGGACAGGACAACTGCTTGCAATTGAAGGAAACATAAATGTGGCCAAGTACAGAGATATCCTGGTTGAAAACCTCTTCCATGGTGCTCTGGACCTCAGATTTGGCTGAAGGTTCACCTTCCAACAAGACAATGTCCCTAAGCATCAGATAAAATAACAAAGCAGTGGCTTCAGAACAACTCTGTGTCCATTCTTGACTGGCCCCACCAGAGCCCTGACCTAAACCCAATTGAGCATCTCTGGAGAGAACTGAAAATAGCAGTACACCAATGTTCACCATCCACCCTGACTGAACTGGAAAGGATCTGCAAGGAAGAATGGCAGAGGATCGCCAAATCCAGGTGTGAAAAACTTGTTGCATCATTCCCAAGAAGACTCATGGCTGTACTAACTCAAACGGGTGCTTCTACTCAATACTGAGCAAAGGGTTTGAATACTTATGACCATGTGATATTTCAGTTTTTCTTCTTCAATACATTTTCAAAAATTTCTACATTTTTTTTCAATCAAGATGGGGTGCAGAGTGTACATTAATGAGAAAAAAATGGCCTTTTTAGAATTTACCAAATGGCTGCAATGAAACAAAGAGTGAAAAATTTAAAGAGGTCTGAATACTTTCCACACCCACTGTATTTTATAGAGTCATTACAAACAGAGTGATTTATTTCACGTGTTTATTTCTGTCAATGTTGATGATTATGGCTTACAGCCAATGAAAACCCAAAAGTCATTATCTCAGTAAATTAGAATAATTAACAAAAAAAACTTGCAAAAGATTCCTAAGCGATTAAAAAGGTCCCTTAGTTTGTTACAGTAGGCTCCACCATCGTGGGGAAGACTGCTCACTTGACAGGTGTCCAGAAGGCAGTCATTGACACACTCTACAAGGAGGGTAAGCCACAAAAGGTCATTGCTAATGAAGCTGGCTGTTCACAGAGTGCTGTATCCAAGCATATTAATAGATAGTTGAGTGGAAGGAAAAAGTGTGGTAGAAAAAGGTTACAAGCAATCGGGATAACCGCAGGATTGTTAAGAAAAGGCCATTCAAAAATTTTGGGGAGATTCACAAAGAGTGGACTGCTGCTGGAGTCATTGATTGAAGAGCCACCACACACACACACACACACACGTATCCAGGACATGGGCTACAAGTGTCGCATTCCTTGTGTCAAGCCACTTATGACCAATAGACAACGCCAGAAGTGTCTTATCTGAGCCTAGGAGAAAAAGAACTGGATTGTTGCTCAGTGGTTCAAGGTGTTTTCAGATGAAAGTAAATTTTTGCATTTCATTTGGGAATCAAGGACCCAGAGTCTGGAGGAAGTGGAGAGGCACACAATCCAAGCTGCTTAAGGTCTAGTGTGAAGTTTCCACAATCGGTGATGGTTTGGGGAGCCATGTGATCTGCTGGTGTAGGTTCATTGTGTTTTATCAAGACCAAAGTCAGTGCAGCCGTCTACCTGGAAATTTTAGAGAACAAACTGAGCAAAGCTCCAAAAAAGCGACTATAAGTCCAAAGTAAAATCAATAATTTTTATTATTTTTATTGAGTCAAAACCAGATACAAATGGGGGGGAAGTGGACAATAAAGTGCGAAAACCACACACCGCATGAATAAAAAGGGGTTGCTGTACAAACAGAACCTATGCAGTAACAAGAAAAACATACAGTTGTGGCCAAAAGTATTGACACCCCTGCAATTTTGTCAGATAATACTCAGTTTCTTCCTGAAAATGTTTGCAAACACAAATTCTTTGGTATTATTATCTTCATTTAATTTGTCTTAAATGAAAAAACACAAAAAGAATTGTCCTAAAGCCAAATTGGATATACAGTGGGGAAAAAAAGTATTTAGTCAGTCAGCAATAGTGCAAGTTCCACCACTTAAAAAGATGAGAGGCGTCTGTAATTTACATCATAGGTAGACCTCAACTATGGGAGACAAACTGAGAAAAAAAAAAACAGAAAATCACATTGTCTGTTTTTTTTTCATTTTATTTGCATATTATGGTGGAAAATAAGTATTTGGTCAGAAACAAGCAATCAAGATTTCTGGCTCTCACAGACCTGTAACTTCTTCTTTAAGAGTCTCCTCTTTCCTCCACTCATTACCTGTAGTAATGGCACCTGTTTAAACTTGTTATCAGTATAAAAAGACACCTGTGCACACCCTCAAACAGTCTGACTCCAAACTCCACTATGGTGAAGACCAAAGAGCTGTCAAAGGACACCAGAAACAAAATTGTAGCCCTGCACCAGGCTGGGAAGACTGAATCTGCAATAGCCAACCAGCTTGGAGTGAAGAAATCAACTGTGGGAGCAATAATTAGAAAATGGAAGACATACAAGACCACTGATGATCTCCCTCGATCTGGTGCTCCACGCAAAATCCCACCCCGTGGGGTCAGAATGATCACAAGAACGGTGAGCAAAAATCCCAGAACCACGCGGGGGGACCTAGTGAATGAACTGCAGAGAGCTGGGACCAATGTAACAAGGCCTACCATAAGTAACACACTACGCCACCATGGACTCAGATCCTGCAGTGCCAGACGTGTCCCACTGCTTAAGCCTGTACATGTCCGGGCCCGTCTGAAGTTTGCTAGAGAGCATTTGGATGATCCAGAGGAGTTTTGGGAGAATGTCCTATGGTCTGAAGAAACCAAACTGGAACTGTTTGGTAGAAACACAACTTGTCGTGTTTGGAGGAAAAAGAATACTGAGTTGCAGCCATCAAACACCATACCTATTGTAAAGCATGGTGGTGGAAACATCATGCTTTGGGGCTGTTTCTCTGCAAAGGGGCCAGGACGACTGATCCGGGTACATGAAAGAATGAATGGGGCCATGTATCGTGAGATTTTGAGTGCAAACCTCCTTCCATCAGCAAGGGCATTGAAGATGAAACGTGGCTGGGTCTTTCAACATGACAATGATCCAAAGCACACCGCCAGGGCAACGAAGGAGTGGCTTCGTAAGAAGCATTTCAAGGTCCTGGAGTGGCCTAGCCAGTCTCCAGATCTCAACCCTATAGAAAACCTTTGGAGGGAGTTGAAAGTCCGTGTTGCCAAGCGAAAAGCCAAAAACATCACTGCTCTAGAGGAGATCTGCATGGAGGAATGGGCCAACATACCAACAACAGTGTGTGGCAACCTTGTGAAGACTTACAGAAAACGTTTGACCTCTGTCATTGCCAACAAAGGATATATCACAAAGTATTGAGATGAAATTTTGTTTCTGACCAAATACTTATTTTCCACCATAATATGCAAATAAAATGAAAAAAAAAAACAGACAATGTGATTTTCTGGATTTTTTTTTCTCAGTTTGTCTCCCATAGTTGAGGTCTACCTATGATGTAAATTACAGACGCCTCTCATCTTTTTAAGTGGTGGAACTTGCACTATTGCTGACTGACTAAATACTTTTTTTCCCCACTGTAATTCCACACCAAACATAAAAAAGAGGGTGGACAAAAGTATTGGCACTGTTCAAAAAATCATGTGATGCTTCTCTAATTTGTGTAATTAACAGCACCTGTAACTTACCTGTGGCACCTAACAGGTGTTGGCAATAACTAAATCACACTTGCAGCCAGTTGACATGGATTAAAGTTGACTCAACCTCTGTCCTGTGTCCTTGTGTGTACCACATTAAGCATGGAGAAAGGAAAGAAGACCAAAGAACTGTCTGAGGACTTGAGAAACCAAATTGTGAGGAAGCATGAGCAATCTCAAGGCTACAAGTCCATCTCCAAAGACCTGAATGTTCCTGTGTCTACCGTGCGCAGTGTCATCAAGAAGTTTAAAGCCCATGGCACTGTGGCTAACCTCCCTAGATGTGGACAGAAAAGAAAAATTGACAAGAGATTTCAACGCAAGATTGTGCGGATGTTGGATAAAGAACCTCGACTAACATCCAAACAAGTTCAAGCTGCCCTGCAGTCCGAGGGTACAACAGTGTCAACCCGTACTATCTGTCGGCATCTGAATGAAAAGGGACTGTATGGTAGGAGACCCAGGAAGACCCCACTTCTTACCCCGAGACATAAAAAAGCCAGGCTGGAGTTTGCCAAAACTTACCTGAAAAAGCCTAAAGCGTTTTGGAAGAATGTTCTCTGGTCATATGAGACAAAAGTAGAGCTTTTTGGGCAAAGGCATCAACATAGAGTTTACACAGGAGAAAAAAAGGCATTCAAAGAAAAAAAACACGGTCCCTACAGTCAAACATGGGGAGGTTCCCTGATGTTTTGGGGTTGCTTTGCTGCCTCTGGCACTGGACTGCTTGACCGTGTGCATGGCATTATGAAGTCTGAAGACTACCAACAAATTTTGCAGCATAATGTAGGGCCCAGTGTGAGAAAGCTGGGTCTCCCTCAGAGGTCATGGGTCTTCCAGCAGGACAATGACCCAAAACACACTTCAAAAAGCACTAGAAAATGGTTTGATAGAAAGCACTGGAGACTTCTAAGGTGGCCAGCAATGAGTCCAGACCTGAATCCCATAGAACACCTGTGAAGAGATCTAAAAATGGCAGTTTGGAGAAGGCACCCTTCTAATATCAGGGACCTGGAGTAGTTTGCCAAAGAAGAATGGTCTAAAATTTCAGGAGAGCATTGTAAGAAACTCATTGATGGTTACCGGAAGCGGTTGGTCGCAGTTATTTTGGCTAAAGGTTGTGCAACCAAGTATTAGGCTGAGGGTGCCAATACTTTTGTCTGGCCGATTTTTGGAGTTTTGTGTGAAATGATCAATGTTTTGCTTTTTGCTTCATTCTCTTTTGTGTTTTTTCATTTAAGACAAATTAAATGAAGATAATAATACCAAAGAATTTGTGTTTGCAATAATTTTCAGGAAGAAACTGAGTATTATCTGACAAAATTGCAGGGGTGTCAATACTTTTGGCCACAACTGTACATAAAGTTACTAAATTATCGCAAAGTGCATGGCAATGTATGGCAATTAAGGATGCACCGCCAAAAAGTATATATATATATTGTGCAGGGGCGGGGCTTAGCGTCCTACTGCTGCAGATGTAATATACTTACTGCAGAGATACTGTAGTAGAGGAGAGGGAAATGCAGGTTAGACAAGCAGAGGTCATACACAGAGAGGACAGTGCGGTACCAGAGGGACGAGCAGAGAATAGTCAGGTCACAGGCAGTGAATCATACACAGAGAGGGTAGCGCAGTACAAGAGGGACAGGCATAACTCGTAACAGGGACGGAACAGGATCAAAACCAAACACGCAACAAGTTATCAGGCACAAGGCACACGTACGCAAGAGGTCAACTAACTCAGCCGAGTGCAGGAGTATAACTGACACAGGACCTAGGTCGAGTGGCCACTAAATAGCCGCCCTCTGCCAGAGAGAGGCAGAAACAATTAACCCCTGTCTGACCAGGACGGGCCAAAGACAAAACCCCGTCCTGGATCATGACACCGGGTTTGATGCGGGCTCACCGCCGGAGCCCACATCAAAGCGGGGGATACTGCCATCGGACATACTATCCCATCCGATGGCAGTAAAGGGTTAAGAGCATGGAATCCCAGTATGGACAGGCCTTTCAGGACTTAAGTGCTCAGATGGCCACACAAGTGGTCATACCGTCTGGACAACCGCAGGCAGCCAGTCCTCCTAAGCTGCCACCATTCCGTTACAATGGCAATCGCGACAAATTTCATGGTTTTGTAAATCGGTGTATGTTGTATTTTGATGTGCACACGACCGCTTTCCTACCGATTGTTATGTGTTATTATGTTATTGACATCACGAGCACTCGCCTGGGCGAATCCAATGATCAAGTCACGTGATCCACGTCTAAATGTATTGGATGATTTTTTTGGCTGCTATGGCATTAATGTTTGATGACCGTAACCGCTGCACCTCTGCTGAGACCGCCTTATTGTCTTTACGCCAGGGTAAACATTCAGTTATTGAATATGTCACTGATTTTAGAAGGTTAGGTGTGGATACTAATTGGGATTTTTATGCGCAATTGCCTATTTTCAGGAGAGATCTGTCTAGCGTTACAAAGGATGAGCTAGCTCGTTCTGAGTCACCACAAGAGCTAGAAACATTTATTCAACATTACGTATGCATAGACATTCGCCTTACTGAGCGCAGCCAGGACAGGAGAAATTGGCGGTATTTAATCGTATGTCTAACTATTCCCTTTCTCTCAAGGAATCTGCAGGTAAAACCAGTCGGGAGACAGAGGTAGTGCCTATGCAGAGGCGTGAGAGTAATGAACGCCGAGAGCGCCGCCTTCGGGAAAGTCTTTTTCTATTGTAGCCAATATGACCACTTCTTAATCAACTGTCCCAAGCGGCCTAACAAGGTGTTAGCAGCGGCAGGGGAATATGATAATGATTATGATGAATCAGATGTCTCTGGATCTAGCCTGCCGTTGAATGCTGTTTTCCCATTCACTCTCGATGACTACTTCTTCCACAGAGCAGAAAGAAAAGAGTTCTCACTGTTCACTCCCTATCAAGATCTTATTTTCTGGACAGTGGATCTCTAGTGCAGCCATGATCGACTCATTTTGTGGACATTACTTTTGCCAATGAACATGGTATAGAGATTCTGCCTAGAACCTCCCCAATTACCATGGAGACGGTGGGTGGGTCACTGTTAGTTTCTGGGCCTGTCGATCAGGAGACCGTACCTCTTGCCATTGTATTGAAGCCAGATCATAAGGAGCAGCTTTCTTTCTTATTAATCTCTTCTCATTTTCCTGTGATTCTTGGCATTCCCTGGCTGCGTTCACAGAATCCAACGATCAACTGCGTGACCAGGGAGATTACATTTCCAACAAAGAGTGATTCAGCATTAACGGAAACTGTGCCAAAGTCCCTTGATTCAGAACCTCCGGAACCGGTATTCACGTTACCTTCTGTGTGTAAGGAATTTTCCGATATCTGTGATAAGAAGAAGGCAGATCAGCTTACACCACATAGGCCTTATGATTGTCCTGTTGAATTGCTTCTGGGGCAGCCATTCCTTTCAGGAATGTATATCCGTTGACGGCTCCTGAGCTCCAAGCTTTGAAGGAGTATATCGATGAAAATTTGTCCAAAGGCTTTATACGTCCTTCTTCCTCACCAGCAGGGGTGCCTATCTTTCTTTGTAAAGAAGAAAAATGGGACTCTAAGACCCTGTATCGACTATCAAGAACTCAACAAGGTGACCATCCGGAATAGATACCCCTTGCCTTTGATTTAAGAACTATTGGAAATAAACCGTCATGCCAAGGTATTTTCTAAATTGGATCTTCACGGGGCATATAATCTGGTACGTATCCGTCCTGGTGATGAATGGAAGACGGCTTTCAGATGTCGGTATGGACATTTTGAATACTTGGTGATGCCTTTTTGGCTGTGCAATGCCCCTGCAACCTTTCAACATCTTACCAATGATATTTTTAGAGATTTACTGGACCATTCTGTTGTAATCTATCTGGACGACATCCTAATTTTTCTGACTCTTTACAGGAACATCAAGAACACGTCAAAGTGGTTTTGAGATGCTTGCAATAAAACCATCTTTATATCAAGCCAGAGAAGTGTGAGTTCCATCGTTCTGAAATGCAATTCTTAAGTTATGTCATCTCTCCTCAGGGAATAAACATGGAATCCGGTAAGATTCAAGCAATCCTTGATTGGCCGGTGCCTAAAAACGTTAGGGAAGTTCAACGCTTTATTGGCTTTGCAAATTTTTATAGACATTTTATCCGAAATTTTTCAGAGATTGTCCGTCCCATCACTTCTCTGACTAAGAAGGAGAGATCCTTTAAGTGGTCTTCACAGCCTCAGGAAGCCTTTGATCGGTTTAAGTTATGTTTCACTTCAGCTCCGCTTTTGATTCATCCGGATCCAGCACTTCCTTTCATCATGGAGGTGGACGCTTCTGATTGGGTGTTGGGGGCCATTCTCTCTCAAAGAACTGGAGAGAAGGCTCTATTACATCTTTGTGCTTTCTTTTCCCGTAGGCTTACCCCCGCAGAGAGGAACTACGACGTGGGAGAAAAGGAACTTCTAGCAATTATTGCGGCCTTTAAGGAATGGAGGCACCATCTGCAAGGGGCCACACAACAGATCATAGTGTTGACCGATCATTGCAATTTAGAATTCCTCAAGATCTGCTAAATGTCTGTCTCCCCGTCAGGCTTGGTGGAATTTATTTTTAATACCAACTTAATTTTGTTATTTCGTACCGTCCAGGTTCACGTAATGGGAAGGCTGATGCTTTGTCCCAAATCCATTCTGCAGATTCCGTACCTGGATCCCCGACCAAGACCATTTTATCGGAGGCCAACTTCATCGGAGTAATACATGATCCGGACCTGTGGGCGGAGATCAATGAGGCATATGATGGTGATGTATTTTTTGCTAACCCGCCTGTGGATCTCAATCTTGTCCTTAAGGGTGGCAATTGGTTCCGTGACCGACGTATCTACATTCCTGAGGCCGTACATCTGCAGATCCTCAAGTTGGTACATGACTCCAAGTTGGCTGGTCATAGGGGACGAAACACTATGTTTTCTCTTGTGAGGTATGTGCTCGTTATAAGACTCCGCGTGCTTCTCCCACTGGTCTACTTCAACCACTACTGGTTCCATCTCGTCCGTGGGGCTCAATCTCTATGGACTTCATTGTGGATCTTCCTACTTCTGGTGGCATGAATATGATCCTAGTGGTGGTTGAACGTCTGGCTAAGGCTGCTCATTTTGTTCCTTGTGACGGCCTCTCCTCGGCTAAAGAGACTGTAAACTTAGTGATTCAGAATATTTTTCGGCTGCATGGTGTCTCAGATGAAGTTCTCTGACCGTGGAGTACAATTCACCTCAAGATTCTTGGAAAGGGTTTTGTGCTGCGCTTAATATTAATGTTCGTATTTCTTCCGTGTATCACCCTCAGACGAATGGTCAGGCCAAGCGAACCAATCAGACTTTGGAGCAATATCTATGATGCTACATCTGCCATCTTCAGGATTATTGGTTGGAACTACTTCCATTATCAGAATTCTCCTACAATAATTCTCAGAATGCCTCCTTTATGTTAACACCTTTCTTAGCTAATTTAGGTTATCATACAAGCATCTTTCCTAGATCTCTGATGGATGTTCCTGTAGTGGAGGAGACATTGACTGCTATGAGCTAGAATCTAGAAGTCCTTAAGAAATCTTTAACTTCAGCTCAGGAACGTTACAAGAAATCAGCTGATAGATGTCCTTGGACAAGTGGTGTTTACCCACGTCCAGGAGGACAGGCTGCGCTGATATTTTCAACTATTAAGATTATCCTGCGTTACATCAGCATTCTGACCATTTGATTACTGGCGTTATCAGTGAATAACATAAAAAGCGCCCTCCTTCAAGCTACTTTCAAACATACTAGCACGTAACTGATGAAGGTCTATATTGACCGAAACGTTTTCTGGTACTACAATAAACTGCCTCACCATGCATTAAGTTGAGTGCTAGGTTTAAATTTTATTATATATGGTTACTTCAGGTAACACGTGCCTGCCGGTGAACAACCGCAACCTGTTAACGTCACAGGTCACGGGGTGTGAACCACTGCTGCAACGTGTGCAGTATCCGCCCTGACGGACGCCACTAACCAGCCTAATAACCGGGCTGGAAAGCGCTACTAAAGCGTACGGCGTAGCTAGCGGACACTGCGATAGCAGTGGCCAAGGAGGCCTATACTGGCCGACGCCCTAGGCGCTAGCGGTGGATGTGGAGCAACACTGCGGCGCTATGCAGTGTAGAGCTATCGTACAGACTCTAATCCCTCACCCTAACACATACGTAATATCCAAGGAGGGGGGAATTATAATGTGTCAGTCACCAGGCTCATTCATCCATCATCACACATACATTAAATGCATTAGCCTCAGAGTCTATCATAGCGCATGGCGGGGCGGCCATGCGCGCCTTTTATAGCCGTGTGCTTCCGGGACCTTCCTGATCCTCCAGATGGACCAATCGGAACTGGAGAAGGACCTGAGCATGTGACTCCCGATCCCCAATGGGAGATCATCTCCTGAGCATGCTCAGTGGATGGAGCGAAGGGAGAACTTAGACTCTGGAGTCATTTGCTGCTGGACAGGCTGCATTGCCATAACTGGACCAGAGGTGGCAGCAGCAACCGAACCCACGATGCTGGTGTGGGCAGAACGCCGGGATCGTGGCGTCTGCTGGCAGGCTGCACTGCGGCCAAAGGAGAATGGGAGACCGCAGATCGCAAGGCTCTGGATTCCTGCTGTGCAGTGCCCGGAACCTGACGCCTAACACAAATAATATTGCACCCCCCACACTTTTCAGTTTTTGAATTTCCACAAAAATTTAAAATAACCAATAAATTTCATTCAACTTCACAATTGTGTTCCACTTGTTGATTCTTCACCAAAAATTTACACTTGGTATCTTTATGCTTGAAGCATGATATGTGGGAAAAGGTTGAAAAGTTCCAGGGGACCGAATATTTTCGCAAGGCACTGTAACCGCTTCACTTACCGCCCTGTGCTCCGGACACTTTGCTGCACCTGGAGATACAGTATCTTTGCCCGGCAAAACCTTGATAAAAAAAAAGCCAGAAGAAGATGGGAGATGCTAGTCTCCAAATCCAGGATGGTGCCGTGGCTGACACAATGGAGAAGGCAGAAGCAGGTAAGTACAGGAGAAGTGAGGTGCCTGCCAGACTGGAGCAATTCGCCCGTTTGGAGATGCATAGACCTCCACGAGAAAAACAGAGCTGTTGCAGTCTCTCCACTACAGACAGCTGAGCAGGATGTGGAGGAATCAAGGGTGGAGTAGGTAGGAGACACAGTGTGGGCGAGCAGCGCGGGAACCACAAGTATGCTAATGATGCCATAAAATCCGAGACACCGCACAATGCAGAGCATAGCAATCTGCAGATCCCAGAAGAACCCACTTTGAGAGACATTTTCTGGCTGGTGCCCCTTGTAAGACCTAAGGGAGCACATGTCAAATATTCATCATAACCTTCAAAAAGTGAAGGACAGAACAGGGACTATGGAGGGCAGAGACAGCACCATTAATCAACTGGATTGCACAAAGAAGGTGAGCAAGCAAGGGATCATCCTGACCTCAACATAAATGGATCTAAAATCCCGATTTCTAAGGACTACTCCACAGGAGTGCAGAAACAAAAAGCATGCCCAGACACTGACTGACAGCTGGCTTTGCACTTATGCACTGTAGAGCCACCTCTCAGTAAGTGCCAGGTATGTTTACAGCCACGGATCTTATTACTGTGAATGGTGACTGTAATTGCGCTGGGCATGTCTGCATGACTGAAAGCCAACGGCTCCTTGGAGGAATAAAGTTCATTTTTACCTGGGTGACAGCGGCTGGGCATGTTTTTAACTCTAGTAACCTGCATATTAACCCTATATCTGCCAGATTAATTCCATAATTGGACCTGACAAGTTCCCTTTAAACAGCATGTAATGATATCAGAAAAATCAGATGGTGTTGTTTCTATGTATAGAACTTGCTAAAGCTGTGCACATTATGTTCTCTAAGAGTCACCTGAATATAGTAAAATTAAATGGCAACTTCTTGGAAATGGCACAATGTGTTCTGATGTAGTCAGCAATTGTGGCATCTTACTGGCCCTCCATTATATGAAAATTCTCATAATTTCCTACAGTTTACTGTAATATTCAACAATAGCCTATTTTGGACCGGATCGTTTTTTCCGCTTTGCTTTTTTTCAACTCTTCCAAGAGCCATAACTCTTTTTTTTTTTGCCGACGTAGCTGTATGAGGGTTTTTTTCTTGCAGGGTGTGTTGTAGTTTTGAATAACTATCTAATTACCATTTAATGTACTGAAAAATTGTAAAAAACAATCCTCCCATGTGTGGTGAAGAAAAAACATATTTCCGCCATCAGTTTTGTTGTTTTTTATGGCATTCATGGTACACTAGAAATAACATGGCAATATATGCTTCAAATCTACACCAAAATGCAGTAATTAAAAGGGGAAAACAAAAAATGCAGTAATTAAAAGGGGAAAACAAAAAATGCAGTAAAACTGCAATAATCAGACAAAATTGTCATTTCATATTATGGTGTGGGTTCTCATGACATTTTCGACTAGCTCTGAAAAAGCAGTGGCTGCATGGGGATTGTCAAATTCATGACAGGCGATGGCGTTCCTTAAGGGCCTGTCACACTAAGAGATATCGCTAGCAATATCGCTATAACTAGTGACGTTATAGCGATATTGCTAGCGATATCTCTGTGTCTGATACCAGCGACCGGCTCCCCCGCTGGTTATCGCTGATCGTGCGAGAACGTCCAGGACTGTTTCTCGTCGTCAGCTTCCTGCGGCGCTTCCTGTGGACAGAACAAGCGACGCTTGGACGCGGGCGGGAGGACGCAGGATCGCCTCGTCTGACAGGTAAGTAGCGATCCCCGTCCCCAGCGATGTCGCTAGTGAGATCTGCCTGTGTGGCAGCTCACTAGCGACCACTTAGGCTACTTTCACACATCAGGTTTTCGGCGTCAGGCGCGATCAGGCGTCGTGCCGGAACGCCGGATCCGGCAAATGTTTAGTAAAACTGGATGTGACGGATCCGGTTTTCTGCCGGATCCGTCTTTTTCTTGACAGACAAAACCGGATCCGTCTCATCCGGTTCATCCGTTTTTCTATCCGTTTTTCGACGGATTACGCCGGATCCGGTTTTTAAAATTGACCCTTGTGGCCTTCCGAACGGGATTGGCTACTGGAAAACTATATATAGAGTGTTCCTACAGCCCTTGTTTGACAGGTTGTCGAGGAGAAAGTGCAGGTTGGAGAGAAGAGCAAATTACTGGCGAAGATGGATGTTGTCATTGGAAATATTTTGAAGAATTTGGCGGATTTTATAGCGGAGGCGAATCGTTTGAGGGTGATTGTTCTGGAGAAGGAGAGTGCGAGACAGCAGCGCATCAGGCATCGTAGACGACGTTTGTGGATCCACCCCATCACAGCCAAGAGAATGACGCGTGGGGTCTATTCTTCACTCTGCATGGACCTTCGACGAAACCTGGATAAATTTTTTGGATATGTTAGGATGAAAATGGAGAATTTTGATTACTTGGTGGAGCGCATTGCACACCTCATAAGAAAAGCGGACACCTATTGCCGCTTCTCTGTTTCACCCGCAGAGCGTCTGATGGTGACTTTAAGGTAAGCCACATTTATTGGATGTGATCGCATCAGAGCACACTTTCACTGCAATCTTGTTGGTGGTAGTTTGTATCTCCAAGTGTTATAGCTCAGTTTTGGTATGTAATGCTGTGATTTAAAACTAATTTATTGTTTTTTAATTCCCCACAGATTTCTTGCAACTGGAGAATCCCTTTCGTCACTGCATTTCCAGTACAGACTCGGGATTTCCACCATATCTGGAATTGTGAAGTACACATGCCGTGCACTGTGGGACTCCTTAGCTGAAGAGTTTTTACCAGAGCCCACAACAGAGAAGTGGATTGAAATTGCTGACAAGTTTCAACAGATATGTCAGTTTCCCAACTGCTTGGGCGCTGTGGACGGGAAACATATCCGCTTTGTAAAGCCAGCTGGATCGGGATCGGAATATTTCAATTACAAGAAATATTTTTCAATTGTCCTCATGGCCATCGCTGACGCGGAATACAAATTTATTGCGGTTGATATTGGGGCCTATGGCTGCTCCAATGACTCTCAAGTTTTCAAACTGTCTGCCATGGGGCGTAAACTGTATGGAAACACCTTCCAGTTCCCACCACCTAGACCGCTGCCGCAAACATCTGGTCCACCTATGCCATTTGTCTGTGTAGGGGATGAAGCCTTCCAGCTGTCAGAACACCTTTTGAAACCGTACTCTAGCAGAGGATTGACAAGACCAAAACGCATTTTTAATTACCGCCTCACAAGAGCAAGAAGAATGGTTGAATGTACCTTTGGTATTCTGACAGCCAAATGGCGGGTCCTATTGACTGCGATCAACCTCAAGACAGAAACTGTGGACGAGGTGATCAAAGCGTGCGTGGTACTCCACAATTTTGTTATCTGCAAGGAACCCATTTCCATTGAGGACACCTCTGAAGAAACCACCTTGCAAGATTACCATGACATTACCACTAGAAGTTCTGTGACGGTTTCAGTAATGAGGGACAATTTTGCACTATACTTTATGTCACCTCAAGGCAGAGTACACTGGCAGGATGACAGAGTGTGAAAGATTTGTGCCCTAACCAAACTTGTGTACCTTCTGTACCAACAGTATATACCTTTGCCAACCAAAGTTGGCTATCTTGTCATGGTCTCTATTTTTAGCTTTAGGCCACAGGTGTGTGCCTGGTTGTGTTTTATGCAAAGTATTTCACCTTTTAACAAAAGTTGTGTACATTGTTAGGAAATCACCAACAATAAACACAACTTTTTAGGTGAAATACTTTGCTTCAAACACAACCAGGAACACAACTGTGGCAAAAAGCTAAAATTTACCCACAGTTATATACCTAGTTTTGAATACCATTTCACCTTTTAAATACCCTGTATTTAACCTTTTTCGCCGCAGAAAGAAATGACAGACAACCAGTGTAAAATAATTTAACTTTTATTGAAAAATGTTTTTTTAGTAAACTTTTTAAAAATTTTAATAAACTTGTTTAATAAAGCTTTGAAACCATAAAACTGGTCATTTTTATTTAAATACACACATTATAAATCTGTGTAGTGTGTGGTGGAAATACTGCTGGAGGGGCTGCGGGACACTTCGACACTGGGAGTGTGGAGAGAGGACTGGGATCGTGGTGGGGAAGGAACAGTTAGAGGTGAAGGTGTGGAAAAAACTACAGAATGGGTGGACATGTGGGAAGCAGAAGAGGTGGTGGGTGGTGGAGTGGAGGGTTGGGCAGGGACTGTAGGAGCAGATGATGTTGATGGCAAGTTGTATGGGGAAGGAGTTTGGTACGGGGCAGGTTGCTGGAAGTGGGGAGATGTCTGGTACGGGGCAGGTTGCTGGAAGTGGGGAGATGTCTGGTACGGGGCAGGTTGCTGGAAGTGGGGAGATGTCTGGTACTGGGGAGGTTGCTGGTACTGGGGAGTTTGCAGGTACTGGGGAGGTTGCTGGTACTGGGGAGTTTGCAGGTACTGGGGAGGTTGCTGGTACTGGGGAGGTTGCTGGTACTGGGGAGGTTGCTGGTACTGGGGAGGTTGCTGGTGCTGGGGAGGTTGCTGGTGCTGGGGAGGTTGCTGGTACTGGGGAGGTTGCTGGTGCTGGGGAGGTTGCTGGTGCTGGGGAGGTGGATGGTATGTAATAGGAGGGGGAGGATGTAAAGTGGCTGGAGGGGGTGTAGATGTAATAGGAGGGGGAGGATGGAAAGTGGCTGGAGGGGGTGCAGGTGGAGGAACTACTGTGGTGGGAGGAGGAGGTTGGGAGGTAACTTGCTGGAGAGCAGCGTGGCATGAATGCATTACATGCATCTGCTGGGCAGGAGAGAGCGTTTCCATGCGCTCCACAACAGTCCTGAAAAAGGTGTGGTTTGGCGAAGATCTTGCTTCTGAATGCATGGTTTGCAGAAGTGTCTTCACCTCCAGAATGCTGGAGTTGATCTGCTAATAGCCTGCGGAGATTTGCTCTGACAAGACTTTTAGACAGTTCTGGAAAGATGCATTCAGATGCAAGAACTCTGGCGCATAAGTCTTTTCCTGACCCCTCTGCCGCTGCCGCCCAGTACCCGCAGGTGTACTAGAGGTGGCAGGGGCAGAAGGGTGGGGTAAAGGGAAAGCGATCTCCTCACCAGCAGCTTCATGTGATGTAGGCGGCCACGATGCTCCTGTGCTGGTGGATGGGACAGATGGGTCGAATGTGTGGGAAGGCTGGGAAGGTGCAGATGTACCGGGGCGGTCGAAGTGTCCCTCGGTGCCGGTCTCCTCAGGGATCGCCTCAGAAGGGTCCAATCGTGCAGGCTCCCGAGTGCTGCTCACCGTGCTGTGGAATAAAGAGAAAAAAAAACAATTAAAATAGTGGCATGGTATGGCCCTGGCTGAAAAAAAAAGTTACATCTAAACATTTTTTTGTCACATGTGGTGTGTAATATTTACCTTCTGGTGAGCATTGTCTCCCGGAGGAACGACAGGGCTCGTGCGTACTTGTACTTGCTCCTGCGTCCTCCAGATCCACTCGGGGCCTGCATCTCTTTATTGAACTCCTTGAAACGATCCCTCACAGACCGCCACCGCTTCACAATTCTCTCCCCTGAAACGAGAAAGGACAAAGTGGTTAGTATACAACATCAGTGTTTCCCAAACTCCAGTCCTCATGGTCCCCAGGGGTCATGTTTTCAGGATTTCCAAAGTAAATAGAAATCCTGAACACATGATCCGTGGGGACCACGAGGACTGGAGTTCGGGAAACACTGCTTTAAATCAAGCAACCGGTACTGTATATACTTACGCTCTTTAATCTGGGCCCGAGCTTCGAGGTCCTCCCAGCGGTCCACAAGGAGCGAACAGATTTCCTCCCAGAGTCGTCGGGTAACGATCAGGTCAGCGTGGCGGCGGTCAGCCATATTCCAGAGCGGCTCCCTTTCTCTGACGAGATCGATGAGGCGGTCCACATCAATCCCTCCATCCTCACCGTCAGAGTCGGGAGCATGCTGTGAAGGCTGTTAAAGAAAAAGACAAAAATAACATAATTAGCCTCCACAAAAGAAATGAAATAAAAAGTGCAAAAAAAACAAAGCAAAAATATTTATACTTACACGCTGGTGACCGCCGCGTTGCTGTCGCCGACGACCCTGGGAGGCACTGCGAGGACCTCTTGGCCGAGCACCAGATTGGGAAGACTAGAGAAGAAAACAAAAAATGTTATGTCTTTGGATGTAGGCATTTGTTTGCTGTGTGTGGTCTGCAGAACATTGTTTTCTATGTGTTGTGTGTAGTGTGATGTTGTGTTTCTGCGTTTGATGCAAAAAACTTACCAATTGTGAGCCCACTCCAAGTGTCTGTCCACCCCTTCCTTCTTCTGGGAGCTCCTCTTCATCTTGTGATTCCTGTTTTGAAATAAAAGGCAATGAATACACATATATTACAGAGATGATGGATTTTGGAAATAAAAACTTACCGTCAAACGCTGACGATGCGAGGGAGGGCTCCCAGAAGATGTGCTGTCTTCCTCATGGCCAGACTCCATGGCTGTGGGTGGTGTTTCTGCTGCTGCCATTGCTGCTGCTGCTGCTGCATCTATTGGGCGGCTGTTGAATAAAGAGAAACAAAGGGCCAATGAATATCTTGATATTCCATAGCCCTAGTTTGGAGGAATGGGGGATTTGATAATTACCGTCATCTGCTGCTGGACTCCCCTCCCGTTGTTCAGCATGCTGCTCCATTTGGGGTGGTGCTGATGGTGCTGCTGCTGCAGATGTCTGCTGCCTTCTCCTGCTCCTGGTTCTTGGCTTGGGTGGCATGTTGGGTGTGGCTGAGGGTCCCATTGTCTTGCTTTTATATATGTCCTGTGGGCAGAGCTACTGAGCATTCTCAGACCAAAGAAACCGGATCCGGCCGCCGGATCCAGCGCATTGCGGCGCTCATAGGCTTTCATTGTATGAAAAAGCCGGACACGCCGGATGCGGCGTGTCCGGCTTTTTCGCCGGAGACAAAAAACGTTACAGTAGCCGTTTTTTCCAGACGCCGGATCGCGTCACATTGCCGGATCCGGCGAAAATCGGATGAAACGCATGGCCATCCGGCTCGATCCGGCTCTAATGCAAGTCAATGGGGGGGAAACCGGATCCGGCATTGCATTTCGCCGGATCCGGTTTTAGTCAAAAGCGCCTGATCGCGCCTGACGCCGAAAACCTGATGTGTGAAAGAGGCCTTAGCGATGTACCAGCGATCCTGACCGCGTCATATCGCTGGTCGGGATCGCTGGTACATCGCTAAGTGTGACAGTACCTTTACTCTACATATTTTAATTCCCTCCCTGACTGGAGTAAGATTTATGGCACACTGAGGTGCCCAATACTTTTCAGACTCGTATGACTCTTAATGAATCAGGAGTCACTGATTCCTGCCCGCCTCCTCATAAAACACCAGTTTTGATGAATCAGGCCTTTGTATTTATTTTTATTTGAAAAGGGGTGATTTAAAAATTTATAACTTAATTAAAAAATTTTATTTTCATTATTTAAATTTTTGCATGATTTATTATTCCCCATTGGAAACATGAACATATGAACACTTGTACTATATACTGCAACACTATAGTATGGTAGTATAGCCTGTAGATTGTAAGCCCGTGGGGGCAGGGTCCTCACCCCCTCTGTACCAGTCTGTCACTGTTAATTTGTGCACTGTAATTGATTATATGAATTTTGTATGTAAATCAGCACCATACAGTTAATGGTGCTCTGAAATTAAATAATAATAATAATAATAATAATATGGATAAATTAAGCTGCATAGGAGAGCCAAGACAAACATGACAGTGACGGAGCCCTCCAGTAGGCCCCTGTCTACCATGGCACTGTTATTGCATTGACAGGGGGCAGGTAGGCATCTGTGCACATCCACCAAAGCCATTATAATATTGCTGTCAGTGATTAACTTCAAGATATAATGGATTAAACAGAGGTAATTGGGGCTAACTCCAGTCACTGCTTTTAGAGGCAGATGCTAGCTGTACAACACAGCCGGCATCTGCCGAGTGTGGAGCGAGCTTAGCTACTGACCCTACTCCATAAAAGTGCACTTTACTATGACATACTGGAACTATAGGGTGTGCTAAAGCAGACCAATCACCAGATCTAAAGTGGCCAGTTTTTGCTCCCATTTTATTCCAGCTGCTCCCCTGAGTATTCTGTTTTGTTTCTGTTGAATCTGCCATATGGCTCCATAAATTTAGTCTTTTTTTATTTAGTTCTTGTTTTCTTTACAAAGAGGGCGTGGCTCACAGCAGTCAAAAGACATGCCCCCAGAGAATTCTGTAAGTGACGCCCCCTTGTAAAGACCATAAAAACAACCTGATAAATAGGTAGCTACTTCTTGCACTTCGGTTCAAGGACAGTCGATGATTTCTTGGGGAAAAGGAACAAACTTGGAAAACAGTAAGCTGAAGACTATGGTCAGGTAGGGTCAGCCATTCACATCATTTATGCTCTGTTAGGCCACAATCACATGTTCAGTATTTGGTCAGTATTTTACATCCGTACTTGTAAGCCAAAATCAAGATTGGAACAATCAGAGAAAAAGTATAATAGAAACAAGTCACCACTTTTGTATTTATCACCCACTCCTGGTTTTGACTTACAAATACTGATATAAAATACTGATCAGATACTGAACGTGTGAATGTGGCCTAAGACAGCGTATGGACTCCATACCAGACTGCACTTTGCTCCTGCATTACAGCATAATACACTATGTGTAATGCAGAAGAATACAGAATAATTATGTTCCTTGTTTTATTTATTTTTTAATGCAACATTTTGCAGATCTTCATTTCTTATGTATTGTAGATTTTGATTATGTTAAATATAGTTTTACATATAAACTGATTTCTTCCTTTCAATACACTAGAATCCAAGCCACACATTTGTAATATAAAAAGTGTGGAATATTCTTACTTCTGCAGTGTTGCTATCAGTGTCTCAAGAGTGGAAGAAGAGGGTTGCATTGACAATCCAACACAATGGGCAGCACTTTGAACACATTTTATAAGTGGTCATAAACTTGTAAATAACTCATGAAAGAATAAAGTTACGTTAAAATCAAGCACACCATTGTTTTTCTTGTGAAATTCTCAATACGTTTGATATCACATGACCCTCTTCCCATTGGAAAAAAAGTTGGATTCAAAATGGCAGACTTCAAAATGGCCGCTATGATCACCACCCATCTTGAAAAGTTTTCCCCCTCCCTTATACTAATGTGCCACAAATTGGAAGTAGATATCACCAACCATTCCCATTTTATTTAGGTGTATCCATATAAAAGGCCCACCCTGTATATGCTGCTTAAACCGTGTTCCAAATTATTATGCAAAAAGAGTTTAGGAGTGATAAGGTTAGAGTTTTTTGTTTGTCATTTAAACTCATTGATGGTGATGTGTGTCAGGGCTCTTTATATCACTGAAAGCAATTGCAGATACCTGTGCAAATTAGTTTGGCAGGTGTGTCCAAATAAAGGCAAGACTACTTAAGAAGGCTGTTCCACATTATTAAGCAGCCTACATTTTTTGCCAAAATGGGAAAGAAAAAGGATGTGTCATCTGCTGAGAAGCAACAAATTGTGGAGTATTTAGGTCAAGGCATGACTACAATCAACATTGCCAAGACACTTCATCGTGATCATCGCATAATCAAGAAGTATGTGGCTGATTCCCAGCACACACGTGTGCGTGCTGATAAGGAAAAATTGAGGACTCTTTTGAACAGGCAATTGCGTCAGGTTAACCCCTTCCGGACATCAGATGTACTATCCTGTCCATGGGACCCGTGACCCTATGCCCATGGATGGGACAGTACGTCTACCGCGATCAGCGGCGCCCACGTGGTGAGCGCCGCTGATCGCGGCCGGGTGTCAGCTGATTATCACAGCTGACACCCGGCACTATGTGTCAGGGGCGGTCACGGACCGCCCCTGACATGTTAACCCCTTGCACACCGCGATCAAACATGTTCGCGGTGTACCGGGGGTTAAAGGAAAGCATCGGCAGGGAGGGGGCTCCCTCCATGCTTCCCTGAGCCCCCCACAGCAGTGCAATGTGCAGCGCTGCTGCGGGGGACTCCTTCCCTACAGGCCCCCGGATCCAAGATGGCGATGGGGGCCTGTAGGGAGCTGACTTCCTCAGTGCCTGCAAAGCGCAGGCATGAGGAAGTCTGCAGAACTGCCTGTGACAGATTGCTAATCTGTCACAGTGATCTGTGATGTGACAGATCAGCGATCTGTCACAGGACAGTGATGTCCCACCTGGGACTATGTAATAAAGTTTAAAAAAAAAAAAAAAAAGTTAAAATTAAAAAAAAAATCGCCAAATAAATTAGAAAAAAAAATATATATTCCCCCAATAAATCCATTTTTTTACATAAAAAAAAAACAAACAATAAAAGTACACATATTAGGTATCGCCGCGTCCGTAACGACCTGCCCTATAAAACTATCCCATTAGTTAACCCCTTTAGCGAACCCCTTAAAAAATAAAAAACGAAGCAAAAAATAATGAATTATCATACCGACGAACAAAAAGTGCAATAACGCGCGATCAAAAAGACGCATATAAATAGCCATGGTACCGCTGAAAACGTCATCTTGTCCCGCAAAAAAACGAGCCACCATACAGCATCGTCAGCGAAAAAATAAAAAAGTTATAGCTTGCAGAATAAAGCGATACAAAAATAATTATTTTTTTATATAAAATAGTTTTCATTGCATAAAACCGACAAAACATAAAAAAAGACCTAAATGAGGTATCACTGTTACCGTACTGACCCGAAGAATAAAAGCGCTTTATCAATTTTACCGCACGCGGAACGGTGTAAACGCACCCCCCCAAAAGATATTCATGAAACGCTGGTTTTTGTTCATTCTGCGTCCCAAAAATCGGAATAAAAAGCGATCAAAAAATGTCACGTGCCCAAAAATGGTACCAATAAAAACGTCAACTCGTCCCGCAAAAAATAAGACCTCATATGACTCAGTGAGTCAAAATACGGAAAAATTATAGCTCTCAATATGTGGTGATGCAAAAACTATTTTTACAATAAAAAGCGTCTTTTAGCGTGCGACAGCCGCCAAAAATAAATACCGCCATAAATAGTAAATCAAACCCCCCGTTATCACCCCCTTAGTAAGGGAAAAATAATAAAATTAAAAGAAAATGTATTTATTTCCATTTTCCCATTAGGGTTAGGGCCAGGGTTAGGGTTAGGGCTGAGATTAGTGTTAGAGGTGTGTTGGCGTTAGGGTTGGAGTTAGAATTGGGGGTTTCCACTGTTTGGGCACATCAGGTGCTCTCTTAATGCAACATGGCGTCTGATCTCAATTCCAGCCAATTCTGAGTTGAAAAAGTCAAATGGTGCTCCTTCCAAGCTCTGCCATGCGCCCAAACAGTGTTTTACCCCCACATGTAGGGTATCAGCCTACTCAGGACAAATTGCAAAACAACTTTTGGGGTCCAATTTCTCCTGTTACCGTTAGGAAAATAAAAAATTGGGGGCAAAAATATCATTTTTGTGGAAAAAAATGTTTTTTTTTTATTTTCACGCCCGGGCGTTATAAAGTTCTGTGAAGCACTTGGGGGTTCAAAGTGCTCACCACACATCTAGATAAGTTCCGTGGGGGGTCTAGTGTCCAAAATGGGGTCACTTGTGGGGGGTTTCCACTGTTTAGGTACATTAGGGGCTCTCCAAAGGCAACATGACACCCGCAGACCATTCCATCAAAGTCTGCATTCCAAAACGTCACTACTTCCCTTCCGAACCCCGACGTGTGCCAATACAGTAGTTTTCTCCCACAAATGAGGTGTCAGCGTACTCACGAAAAATTGGACAAAAACTTTTGGGGTTCAATTTCTCCTGTTACCCTTGGGAAAATAAAAAAATTGGGGACTAATTGATCATGTTTGTGGAAAAAATATGACTTTATTTTCATGCCCGGGCATTATAAACTTCTGTGAAGCACTTGGGGGCTCAAAGTGCTCACCACACATCTAGATAAGTTCCGTTGGGGGTCTAGTGTCCAAAATGGGGTCACTTGTGAGTTTCAATAGTTTAGGTAGATCAGGGGCTCTCCAAACGCACATGACACCCGCAGACCATTCCATCAAAGTCTGCATTTCAAAACGTCACTACTTCTCTTCCAAGCCCCGACGTGTGCCCATACAGTAGTTTTCTCCCACAAATGGGGTGTCAGCGTACTCAGGACAAAATGGACAACAACTTTTGGGGTCCAATTTCTCATGTTACCCTTGGGAAAATAAAAAAAAATTGGGGACTAATTGATCATGTTTGTGGAAAAAATACGATTTTTTTATTTTCATGCCCGGGCACTATAAACTTCTGTGAAGCCCTTGGGGGTTCAAAGTGCTAACCACACATCTAAATAAGTTCCTTAGGGGGTCTAGTTTCCAAAATGGGGTCATTTGTGGGGGGTTTCCACTGTTTAGGTACATTAGGGGCTCTCCAAAGACAACATGACACCCGCAGACCATTCCATCAAAGTCTGCATTCCAAAACATCACTACTTCCCTTCAGAGCCCCGACGTGTGCCCATACAGTAGTTTTCTCCCACAAATGGGGTGTCAGCGTACTCAGGACAAATTGGACAACAACTTTTGGGGTCCAATTTCTCCTGTTACCCTTGGGAAAATAAAAAAATTGGGGACTAATTGATCATGTTTGTGGAAAAAATATGATTTTTTTATTTTCATGCCCGGGCATTATAAACTTCTGTGAAGCACTTGGGGGTTCAAAATGCTCACCACACATCTAGATAAGTTCCGTGGGGGGTCTAGTGTCCAAAATGGGGTCACTTGTGGGGAGTTTCAATAGTTTAGGTAGATCAGGGGCTCTCCAAACGCACATGACACCCGCAGACCATTCCATCAAAGTCTGCATTCCAAAACGTCACTACTTCCCTTCAGAGCCCCGACGTGTGCCCATACAGTAGTTTTCTCCCACAAATGGGGTGTCAGTGTACTCAGGACAAATTGGACAACAACTTTTGGGGTCCAATTTCTCCTGTTACCCTTGGGAAAATAAAAAAATTGGGGACTAATTGATCATGTTTGTGGAAAAAATACGATTTTTTTATTTTCATACCCGGGCACTATAAACTTCTGTGAAGCCCTTGGGGGTTCAAAGTGCTAACCACACATCTAAATAAGTTCCTTCGGGGGTCTAGTTTCCAAAATGGGGTCATTTGTGGGGGGTTTCCACTGTTTAGGTACATTAGGGGCTCTCTAAAGACAACATGACACCCGCAGACCATTCTATCAAAGTCTGCATTCCAAAACGTCACTACTTCCCTTCCGAGCCCCGACATGTGTCTATACAGTAGTTTTCTCCCACATATGGGGTATCAGCGTACTCAGGACAAATTGGACAACAACTTTTTGGTCCAATTTCTCCTGGTACCCTTGGGAAAATAAAAAAATTGGTGACTAAAAGATCATGTTTGTGGAAAAAATACGAATTTTTTATTTTCACGCCCGGGCGTTATAAACTTCTGTGAAGCACTGGAGGGGTCAAAGTGCTCACCACACATCTAGATAAGTTCCTTGGGGGTCTAGTTTCCAAAATGGTGTCATTTGTGGGGGGTTTCCACTGTTTTGGTACATCAGGGGCTTTCCAAACGCGACATGGTGTCAGATCTCAATTCCAGCCAAAAACGTCAAATGGCGCTGCTTCCCTTCCGAGCTCTGCCATGCGCCCAAATAGTGGTTTACCCCCACATGTGGGGTATCAGCGTACTCAGGACAAATTGCACAATACCTTTTAGGGCCCTGTTACCCTTGGAAAAATAAGAATTGAGGGTGAAAAGATCATTTTTGTGGAAAAAATATGATTTTTTAATTGTACGGCTGTATGTTATAAACTTCTATGAAGCCCTTGGGGGTTCAAAGTTCTCACCACACATCTAGATAAGTTCCTTGGGGGGTCTAGTTTCCAAAATGTGGTCTCTTGTGGGGGGTTTCCACTGTTTAGGTACATCAGGGGCTCTCCAAACGTGACATGGCGTCCGATCTGAATTCCAGCCAATTTTGCATTGAAAAAGTCAAACGGCGCTCCTTCCCTTCTGAGCTCTGCCATGCGCCGAAACAGTGGTTCCCCCCAACATATCAGGTATCAGCGTACTCAGGACAAATTGCACAATAACTTTTGCAGTCCAATTTGTCCTGTTACCCTTGGTAAAATAAAAAAATTGAACCTGAAGTATTTTTTTTGTGAAAAAAAGTTAGATATTCATTTTTTTTTTTAAATATTCAAAAAATTCCTGTGACGCACCTAAAGGGTTAATAAACTTCTTGAATGTGGTTTTGAGTACCTTAAGGGGTGCAGTTTTTAGAATGGTGTCACTTTTGGGTATTTTCTATCATATAGACCCCTCAAAGTGGCTTCAAATGTGATGTGGTCCGTAAAAATTAAATGGTGTTGAGAAAATGAGAAATTGCTGGTCAATTTTTAACCCTTATAACTTTCTAACAAAAAAAATTTTGGTTCCAAAATTGTGCTGATGTAAAGTAAACATGTGGGAAATGTTACTTATCAAGTTTTTTGTGTACCGTATCTCTGTGATTTAAGGGCATAAAAATTCAAAGTTGGAAAATTGCGAAATTTTCAAAATTTTCGCCAAATTTCCATTTTTTTCTCAAATAAACGCAAGTTATTTGAATTAAATATTACCACTATCATGAAGTACAATATGTCACGAGAAAACAATGTCAGAATCACCGGGATCCATAGAAGCGTTCCAGAATTATGACCTCATAAAGGGACAGTGGTCAGAATTGTAAAACTTGGCCCGGTCATGAACGTGAAAACCACCCTTGGGGGTGAAGGGGTTAAAATAGCAGCTGCAAAAATGCCTTGTCATAGCAGCAGACAAATTTTTGAAGCTGCTAGTGCCTCCAATGTCCCCCGAACAACAAGATGCAGGGTCCTTCAGAGGTTTGCAGCTGTGCGTAAGCCATCCTCTCAACCACCTCTATCCACTGCACACAAGCAGAAACGGCTCCAGTGGGCCAAACGATACATGAAGACTGACTTCCAAACTGTTTTGTTAACCGATGAGTGCCGTGCAACTCTCGATGGTCCAGATGTATGGAGTGCAGGATGGCTGGTTGATGGACACCCCATGAAAACACGGCTAAGGTGCCAATAAGGAGGAGGTGGAGTAATGTTTTGGGCTGGAATCATGGGGAGAGAGATTGTCGGCCCCTTTAGGATCCCTGAAGGGGTAAAGATGAACTCCATAATCTATGCGGAGTTTCTAAAACAGCACTCCCTGCCATGGTTCAAGAGGAAGAACCGTGCTTTCCGCAGCAAGATCATTTTCATGCATGATAATGCACCGTCTCATGCTGCAAATAACACATCTGCATCTCTGGCTGCTATGGGCATAAAAGAGGACAAACTTATGATGTGGCCACCATCTTCCCCTGGCCTCAACCCCATTGAGAACCTCTGGAGCATCATCAAAAGGAGTGTCTATGATGGAGGGAGGCAGTTCACATCTAAGCAACAGCTCTGGGAGGGTATTCTGTCCACATGCAAAACAATTGAAGCACAAATCATCCAAAAACTGACAAATTCAGTGGACGAGAGAGTTCAGAAGCTTCTTTCGAACAAGGGGTTCTATGTGCAAATGTAACATCACCTAGAAGAAAGTTTTGACGTGAAAACTGTTTGATTTCATTTCATAATAAGCTGATAATGCTTATAATTTCACAATTGACCATTTTTTTGTTCAAAATAAAAATAAAAAGGTTGAAAACTCTGCTGTGCATAATAATTTGGAACATGCATTTTGAGTGTTTCTTATTTTTAAAAATATACTGTTTTCATAGGCAGTTTGTTCAAAAACATTGCAATTATACTAGAATATTAGATGACTGGAAAATAACAATGACTGCAATTCATATAGGTAATTTAGAGAAAATATGAGGAAACATTTTTTGCATAATAATATGGAGCACAGTGTAGTTGTAAGGTTCCTGTTGTTAGGAGTGGCGGAAGACACTAAATAAAAAATAAAGTGCCTTCGCCACCCGGGGTCCACCGTGTGGTGGATGGAGAAACCGCTGATAGAGAGGCAGAGCACAAGGCGGCAATGTGCATAAAGGTTAGACGGCACCCAGTGCACAAAAGCAAGCTCTGTTATACTCACAGAGCTGCAGGCAAATAAGCTCAAATTAAACGCTGAGTCTGTTCAGAGTCACAGACACACAGCGATATTAGTCGCGGTATTCACGGTCACAGGAGTAGCCTTAACCCCTTCCTGACATCAGACGTACTATCCCGTCCATGGGACCCGGGCCCCTATGCCCATGGACGGGATAATACGTCTAGCGCGATCAGCGGCACCCACGTGGTGAGCACCGCTGATCGCGGCCGGGTGTCAGCTGATTATCACAGCTGACACCCGGCACTATGTGTCAGGGGCTGTCACGGACCGCCCCCGACACGTTAACCCCTTGCACACCGCGATCAAACATGATCGCGGTGTACCGGGAGTTAAAGGGAAGCATCGGCAGGGAGGGGGCTCCCTCCATGCTTCCCTGAGCCCCCCACAGCAGTGCAATGTGCAGCGCTGCTGCGGGGGACTCCTTCCCTACAGGCCCCCGGATCCAAGATGGCGATGGGGGCCTGTAGGGAGCTGACTTCCTCAGTGCCTGCAAAGCGCAGGCATGAGGAAGTCTGCAGAACTGCCTGTGACAGATTGCTGATCTGTCACAGTGATTTGTGATGTGACAGATCAGCGATCTGTCACAGGACAGTGATGTCCCACCTGGGACTATGTAATAAAGTAAAAAAAATAAAAAAAAAGTGTAAAAATAATTTAAAAAATATCGCCAAATAAATTAGTGAAAAAAAAAAAAATATTCCCCAATAAATTCATTTTTTGAAAATAAAAAAAACCAAAACAATAAAAGTACACATATTAGGTATCTCCGCGTCCGTAACGACCCGCCCTATAAAACTGTCCCATTAGTTAACCCCTATAGCAAACCCCTTAAAAAATAAAAAAAAACGAAGCAAAAAATAATGATTTATTATCATACCGCCAAACAAAAAGTGCAATAACGCGCGATCAAAAAGACGCATATAAATATCCATGGTACCGCTGAAAACGTCATCTTGTCCCGCAAAAAACGAGCCACCACACAGCATCATCAGCGAAAAAATAAAAAAGTTATAGCTCGCAGAATAAAGCGATGCAAAAATAATAATTTTTTTTTATATAAAATAGTTTTCATTGCATAAAACCGACAAAACATAAAAAAACGACCTAAATGAGGTATCGCTGTAACCGTACTGACCCGAAGAATAAAACCGCTTTATCAATTTTACCGCACGCGGAACGGTGTAAACGCACTCCCCCAAAAGAAATTCATGAAACGCTGGTTTTTGTTCATTCTGCGTCCCAAAAATCGGAATAAAAAGCGATCAAAAAATGTTACGTGCCCGAAAATGGTACCAATAAAAACGTCAACTCGTCCCGCAAAAAATAAGACCTCACATGACTCGGTGGGTCAAAATACGGAAAAATTATAGCTCTCAATATGTGGTGATGCAAAAACTATTTTTACAATAAAAAGCGTCTTTTAGTGTGCGACAGCTGCCAAAAATAAAAACCGCCATAAATAGTAAATCAAACCCCCCCGTTATCACCCCCTTAGTTAGGGAAAAATAATAAAATTAAAAAAATGTATTTATTTCCATTTTTCCATTAGGGCTAGGGTTAGGGCTAGGGTTAGGGTTAGGGCTAGGGTTAGGGCTAGGGTTAGGGCTTGGGTTAGGGCTGAGATTAGGGTTAGGGGTGTGTTGGGGTTCGGGTTGGAGTTAGAATTGGGGGTTTCCACTGTTTGGGCACATCAGGGGCTCTCCAAATGCAACATTGCGTCTGATCTCAATTCCAGTCCATTCTGAGTTGAAAAAGTCATATGGTGCTCCTTCCCTTCCAAGCTCTGCCATGCGCCCAAACAGTGTTTTACCCCCACATGTAGGGTATCAGCCTACTCAGGACAAATTGCAAAACAATTTTTGGGGTCCAATTTCTCCTGTTACCCTTAGGAAAATAAAAAATTGGGGCAAAAATATCATTTTTGTGGAAAAAAAATTTTTATTTTCACGTCCGAGCGTTATATACTTCTGTGAAGCACTTGGGGGGTTCAAAGTGCTCACCACACATCTAGATAAGTTCCGTGGGGGGGTCTAGTGTCCAAAATGGGGTCACCTGTTGGGAGTTTCAATAGTTTAGGTACATCAGGGGCTCTCCAAACGCACATGACACCCGCAGACCATTCCATCAATGTCTGCATTCCAAAACGTCACTACTTCCCTTCCTAGCCCTGACGTGTGTCCATACAGTAGTTTTCTCCCACATATGGGGTGTCAGCTTACTCAGGACAAATTGGACAAGAACTTTTGGGGTTCAATTTCTCCTGTTACCCTTGGGAAAATAAAAAAATTGGGGAATAATTGATCATGTTTGTGGAAAAAATACGATTTTTTTATTTTCATGCCCTGGCATTATAAACTTCTGTGAAGCCCTTGGGGGTTCAAAGTGCTCACCTCACATCTAGATAAGTTCCTTAGGGGGTCTAGTTTTCAAAATGGGGTCATTTGTGGGGGTTTCCACTGTTTAGGTACATTAGGGGCTCTCCAAAGGCAACATGACACCCGCAGACCATTCCATCAATGTCTGCATTCCAAAACGTCACTACTTCACTTCCGAGCCCTGACGTGTGTCCATACAGTAGTTTTCTCCCATATATGGGGTGTCAGCTTACTCAGGACAAATTGGACATCAACTTTTGGGGTTCAATTTCTCCTGTTACCCTTGGGAAAATAAAAAAATTGGGGAATAATTGATCATGTTTGTGGAAAAAATACGATTTTTTTATTTTCATGCCCTGGCATTATAAACTTCTGTGAAGCCCTTGGGGGTTCAAAGTGCTCACCTCACATCTAGATAAGTTCCTTAGGGGGTCTAGTTTTCAAAATGGGGTCATTTGTGGGGAGTTTCAACTGTTTAGGTACATTAGGGGCTCTCCAAAGGCAACATGACACCCACAGACCATTCCATCAATGTCTGCATTCCAAAACGTCACTACTTCCCTTCCGATCCCCGACGTGTTCCCATACAGTAGTTTTCTCCCACATATGGGGTATCAGCATACTCAGGACAAATTGGAAAACAACTTTTGGGGTCCAATTTCTCCTGTTACCCTTGGGAAAATAAAAAAAATGGTGACTAAAAGATCATGTTTGTGGAAAAAATACGAATTTTTTATTTTCACGCCCGGACGTTATAAACTTCTGTGAAGCACTGGGGGGTTCAAAGTGCTCACCACACATCTAGATAAGTTCCTTGGGGGGTCTAGTTTCCAAAATGGTGTCATTTGTGGGGGGTTTCCACTGTTTAGGTACATCAGGGGTTTTCCAATCGCGACATGGTGTCCGATCTCAATTCCAGCCAAAAACGTCAAATGGCGCTGCTTCCCTTCCGAGCTCTGCCATGCGCCCAAATAGTGGTTTACCCCCACATACCGCGCTCCAAAAAACGGAGGTTGATACGTGAGGAGACGGAAATTAGCTCTTCCAAACTGGTGGGGATCTCTCTAGTGGAGAGAGCATCCTTCATGTCCTCTGCTGGACCTCGCCAAAAAAAACGGGATAAGCGCTCTGTCGGACCATTCCAACTCGGACGCCAGTGTCCAAAAACGGACAGCATACTGGCTAACCGAGAGCGACCCCTGAGTAAGGGCGAGCAGCTGCAGAGATGTATCGTGCGTGACCCGAGGACCGAGAAATACTTGCTTGATGGCTGTTAGCAAGTTGGCCGCAGTCCGAATCACGAGGTCACCACGTTCCCATAGAGGCGTAGCCCATTCCAGAGCCTTGCCCGACAGTAGGGAGATAATGAAGGCCACCTTAGCCTGCTCTGTAGGGAATTGCGCAGCCAGCAGCTCCAGGTGTATAGTGCACTGGCTGATGAAACCCCTGCAGGAGGCGCCATCCCCAGAGAATTTTTCGGGCAACGGGATGCGGGTAACTGTCGGCACAAGGGAGGACACGGACATACGCCCCACGGCATCTGTGAGTGCCTGAACAGCAGCATCTGTGGCCTGCGCAGCTGCGAGAGACCTCTCAAGGGTGGCCAAGCGAGCCTCGAGCTGTGGCACACACTGCACTAGTTGCTGCTGATCTGCCATCTCTAGCCAGACCCTGGCGCTTGTATTATATTAGGAGTGGCCGGAGACACTAAATAAAAAATAAATAAAGTGTCTTCTCCACCCGGGGTCCACCGTGCGGTGGATGGAAAAACCGCTGCTAGAGAGGCAGAGCACAAGGCGGTAATGTGCACAAGGGTTAGACGGCACCCAGTGCCCAAAAGCAAGCTCTGTTATACTCACAGAGCTGCAGGCAAATAAGCTCAAATTAAACACTAATGCTGCCCCCCTCATATAGTATGATGTAGTCCCCCAGAATATAATGTAGTCCCCTCAAAGTGTAATGCAGCCCCTCTCCACCTCCATCATTGCTTTCTCCCCCACAACCCCCATCATTGCCCGTTCCACCACTTCAATCATTGCCTCCTCCCCTCCACCACTATTGTCCTTTACACCATCCCCATCATTGCCCATTTCAAAAGGAAAAACGTTGCAACAAAAACGTGTTTTTGCCACATTTTTGTATGCGTTTTTGCACAGCAATAAAGGCTTTTTTGAGCTAAATAAAGATATCTTTAAAAAAATTTATGTTGTAATTTCTTGGTTCAACACCTCCTGTTTCATGCTGATGCAGTGGGGCACCATGGTAATGGGATTAGGGCAGCAGCACTCATTGACATGTAGCTCTATGCTTAGTAATGAAAAGGTGTCAGCCCGACACCCTCATCTATAAGATGTGCCAAATTTGGTGCTTAGCCTCACTCTTCCCACTCACCCTGTAGCGGTGGCAAGCGGGGTTCATATTTGTGGGCTTGATGTCACCTTTGTATTGTCGGGTGACATCAAGCCCACAGGATAGTATTGAAGAGGCGTCTATAAGACACCTATCCTTTACTAATCTATAGTGATATTGTATAAAAACACAGACACCCAGAAAAAAATCCTTTATTTGAAATAATGACGCAGACTCCGTTAACCCCTTCATGACCAAACCTATTTTGACCTTAATGACCATGCCATTTTTTGCAATTCTGACCAGTGTCCCTTTATGAGGTAATAACTCAGGAACGCTTCAACGGATCCTAGCGATTTTGAGATTGTTTTTTCGTGACATATTGGACTTCATGTTAGTGGTAAATTTAGGTCGATAATTTTTGCTTTTATTTGTGAAAAAATCAGAAATTTGGCAAAAATTTAGAAAATTTCGCAATTTTGAAAATTTAATTTATATTCTGTTAAACCAGAGAGTTATGTGACACAAAATAGTTACTAAATAACATTTCCCATATGTCTACTTTACATCAGCACAATTTTGGAAACAAAATATTTTTTGTTAGGAAGTTATAAGGGTTAAAAGTTGACCAGCGATTTCTCATTTTTACAATAAAATTTACAAAACCATTTTTTTAGGGAACACCTCACATTTGAAGTCACTTTGAGGGGTCTATATGTCATAAAATACCCAAAAGTGACAACATTCTAAAAACTGCACCCCTCAAGCTACTCAAAACTGCATTCAATAAGATTATTAACCCTTCAGGTGTTTCACTGAACTAAAGCAACATGGAAAGAAAAAATGGACATTTTAATTTTTCCAACAAAAATTTTCTTTTAGCATCAATTTTTTCATTTTCACATGGGCAACAGGCTAAAATGGATCCTAAAATTTGTTGGGCAATTTCTCCTGAGTACACCGATACCTCATATGTGGTCATAAACCACTGTTTGGGCGCACGGCAGGGCTCAGAAGGGAAGGAGCGCCATTTGACTTTTAGAGTGGAAAATATGCTGGAATATTTAGCGGTAGCCATGTCGCGTTTGGAGAGCCCCTGTGTGCATAAACATTGGAGCTCCTCCACAAGTGACCCCATTTTGGAAACTAGACCCCCAAAGGAACTTATCTAGATGCATAGTGATCACTTTGAACCCCCAGGTACTTCACAAATTGATCTGTAAAAAAAAAAAAGTACTTTTTTTCACAAAAATTTTCTTTTAGCCTGTTTTTTCATTTTCACATCGGCAACAGGATAAAGTGGATCCTAAAATTTGTTGAGCAATTTCTCCTGAGTACACCAATACCTCATATGTGGTCATAAACCACTTTGGGCACACGGCAGGGCTCAGAAGGGAAGGAGCGCCATTTGACTTTTGGAATGGAAAATTAGCGCCAATCGTTATCGGACACCATGTCGCATTTGGAGAGGCCCTGTGCACCTAAACATTGGAGCTCCCCCACAATTGACCCCATTTTGGAAACTAGACCCCCTAAGGAACTTATCTAGATGTGGAGTGAGCACTTTGAACCCCCAAGTGCTTCACAAAAGTTTAAAACACAGAGCAGTGAAAATAAAAAATATTTTTTTTTCCTCAAAAATAATTTTTAGCACACTATTTTTAATTTTCACAAGGCTGACAGGAGAAATTGGACCACAAAAGTGGTCCAGTTTGTCCTGAGTACGCTGGTACCCCAAATGTGGGGGGGGACCACTGTTTGGGCACACGGTAGGGCTCAGAAGGGAAGGAGCACCATTTGACTTTTTGAAATGCAAAATACTTATAATCGTTAGCGGACACCATGTCGTGTTTGGAGAGCCCCTGTGTGCCTAAACATTGGAGCTCCCCCACAAATGACCCCATTTTGGAAACTAGACCCCCTAAGGAACTTATCTAGATGCATAGTGAGCACTTTTTACCCCTAAGTGCTTCACAAAAGTTTATAACGCAGAGCCGTGAAAATAAAAACAATTTTTTTCCTCAAAAAATTATTTCTTAGTGCGCAATTTTTTATTTTCACAAGGGTACCAGGAGAAACTGGACCCCAAAAGTTGTTGTCCAGTTTGTCCTGAGTACGCTGGTACCCCATATGTGGGTGGGGACCACTGTTTTGGTACACGTCGGCGCTCGGAAGGGAAGTAGTGACATTATGAAATGCTGACTTTGATGGAATGGTCTGCGGGCACCATGTAACATTTGCAGAGCCCCTGATGTACCTAAACTGTGGAACCCCCCCACAAGTGACCCCATTTTGGAAACTAGACCCCCCAAGGAACTTATCTAGATGTGTGGTGAGCACCTTGAACCCCCAAGCACGTCACAGAAGTTTATAACGCAGAGCCGTGAAAATAAAAACTAATTTTTTTCCTCAAAAAAATGATTTTCAGCCAGCAATTTTTTATTTTCACAAGGGTAGCCGGATAAATTGGACCCCAAAAGTTGTTGTACAGTTTGTCCTGAGTACGCTGGTGCCCCATATATGGGGGGAACCATTGTTTGGGCACACATAAGGGCTCGGAATGGAAGTAGTGACGTTTTGAAATGCAGACTTTGATGGAATGGTCTGCAGTCGTCATTATGTTTGCAGAGCCCCTGATGTGCCTAAACAATAGAAACCCCCCACAAGTGACCCCATTTTGGAAACTAGACCTCCCAAGGAACTTATCTAGATGCTTGGTGAGCACTTTGAACCCCCAAGTGCTCCACAGAAGTTTATAACGCAGAGACATGAAAATAAAAAAATAAAAAAATTTTTCCACAAAAATATTTTTTTAGCCCCCAATTTTTTATTTTCCCAAGGGTACCAGGAGAAATTAGACCCCAAAGTTGTTGTGCAATTTTTCCTGAGTACGCTGATACCCCATATGTTGGGGTAAACCACTGTTTGGGCACACGTCGGGGCTTGGAAGGGAGCGAGCACTGTTTAACTTTTTGAACGCAAAATTGGCAGGAATCAATGGTTGCACCATGTCACGTTTGGAGACCCCCTGATGTGCCTAAACAGTGGAAACCCCACAATTCTAACTTCAACCCTAACCCCACCACACCCCTAACCACAGCCCTAACCCCAACACATCCCTAATCCCAACCCTAACCATAACCCTAACCCCAACACACCCCTAACCCTAATCCCAACCCTAACCATAACCCTAACCACAAGCCTAACCCTAATTCCAACCCTAACCCTAATTCCAACCCTAACCCTAATTCTAACCATAATTCCAACCCTAACCCTAATTCCAACCCTAACCCTAACCCTCTTTCCAACCCTAACCCTCTTTCCAACCCTAACCTTAATGGAAAAATAAAAATAATTTCTTTATTTTATTAGTTGATCCTGCCTATGGGGGTGATAAACGAGGGGTTTATTTACTTTTCATTCTATTTTGATCATGGTGAGAGTTTATCACAGTGATCAAAATGAATGAATGGAAATTGCAGCCAACGGGCACACTGCGCATGCGCCCGCCATTTTCCAATATGACGGCGCCCATGGTCCGAGACCGCGGGACTCTGGGAGCCATAACGTAACGGCACTCGGTGAGTACCAGGGGGTGGGAGGAGGGGCGATTGGAAGCCGGGGGGAGCGGAGGGAAGGTGGGGGGGAGTGATGACAGCGGCGGCACATCGCCGCTGTCATTCAGTGGTGGGGGGCAGATCGCCCCCGTTAATGGGTGGGGGGTCGGATCGCTGTCTCCAGCCATTTCCGATGCTACAGCAGCGTCGGACATGGCTGGATTGTAATATTTCATCAATTTTCATTGATGAAATATTACTATCGCTCTGATTGGCTGTTTCACTTTTAACAGCCAATCAAAGCGATCGTAGTCACATGGGGGCGAAGCCATGCCCCCTATGGTGAAGAACAAAGCCCCCTGTATCTGTGGGTCGGGTGACTTTTCAGTGACCTAGGTCACCTGACCCGCAGGGGGGCTTTAAAGTGATGAGGCCACATAGGCGTCACTGGTCATATTGGCACCAGTTTTCATGATGCCTATGTGGCATCATTGGTCGTGAAGGGGTTAATAATCTTAATTAAACTATACTCACCGAACGCTTAATAGACCGAAGCCAACGTCTACAACAAAAATAAAATAAACCACAATATTCCTCACCTGTCAGCAGAAAAGATAATCCGTAATGTCCCACGACGATCCTGATCACTTTGAGTGATGTGACTGCTCTCCAAGACAGCCGGAAATACACTGACAGGAGCTAATCTCTCCCGCAGTGTATCACTGAGCTGCCGTGAGAGAGTTCACCTGAGTTCATCAGCTGATCAGCACTGGTGACCTCATGGCAGCACTGCTGCATAGGAAAGTTCTCACGCAGCGGTGCTGTAAGTGAGAGCACCGCAGCTGATGAACTCTGGTGAATTCTCATGGCTGCTCAGTAATTCACTGCGGGAGCGATTACCTCCTGTCAGTGTATCGCCGTCGGCCGGGTAAAGTGGTCACATCTCCCAATTTGATTGTTCTACATGTGAGATCGCCATGTGACACTTGGATTACCTGGACTACAGTGGACAGGAGAGTATATGTTGGTTTATTATTCTACATTATTTCTAGGAGAAACAAACATTTTCGGGCCAATATACCACGACGGCACCAAAAATCATGAAGAGATCCAGTATGAGAATAAAATATCAAATTTTATTGAAAAAACACTATAAAATTACAAAAATGCCCAGCAGGAGGCACTCAAAACATTCATTCCATTAGTTATTATAGTCACACAGACATGTGAATCCTTGCACATAAGTAATTATAAATAATTTCCAACAAGAGTATAATATCTCTATAAATGTAGAGAATATTCACACCACAGTATTAAAAAATATATTGAATATAAATCAGGCCCGATATATGTAACTTAATTAAATAACCTCAGTGTCAAAATAACTGAATATATTATGGCTGAAAAAAATACAAAAATACAGTGTAGTACTAGAAACCCACATTAAATTGCACCTGAATGGTCATGGCCCGATCTGATATATACTGCAGGTTAAAATAAATGACTTCAATATCAGCAAGATTGAATAGTATCACAGCTGAAAATGTGCTAGAGGATTGCTGCATAAAGCCTCAAAGGTTCAACATTAAGGTTCAAAAAATACTGTGTGGAAATAATCTGTGACAACACTACAGGCAACTCACTCTGAATGTAATAGAAACCCACATTAAATTGCACCTGAATGATGGTAACCCAGTCTGATACATGCTGCAAATAAAAATAAATTACCTCAATGTCAGCACGATGAAATAATACCACAGCTGAGAAAGTACTAGAGGATTGCTGCATAAATCCACAAAGGTTCAACATAAAGGAAAAAAGGGTAATACCAATGAAAACACTGATGCCAGGTCTCTGGTGAATGTGAATGACGCAACCTCCTTCACCCCAACAAGTGTTTCATACTAGCTTTCGGGGGCATGTCTATGCAGTGGGTCCTGTGTGTTTAAATACACCCAGGAACCAATCAGAGAGCATCATAAGGTAATGAAGATGTGAACTATCTGTGACATCACGAAACACCTCTTATGGCGCATGCCCAGATCTGCACTGATGTACTGTATGAATCGCTTCCCAATGATGCGCTCCCTTGGGTCACATTGCGGCTGCTGCGGTGCTGAAGGTTCGGAGGCCCCCTTCCTGTGACCGGAGACCAACGGTGGGAGAAAACTGGCCGCTTACCTTCTGCTGTCATCTGGCGATCGCGCGGGGGGAGCTCTCTCCTGGACGCCGGGCGCGCCAAGCGAGACCGCGGAGCTCGCTGCGGCCTATACATCTGGCGGGGCCGCGAGCTGGAGTGGGCGGACGACCCATGGGGCAAGCGGTGATAGATCCGGAGGTGACACCGGGAGTGCGGTGAGGAGGAGGTTAGCTGCATGCTGTGCCCTGGAAGTGGGTGACTGGCTGGGGCTGCGGGAATACATGGGACCACTCCATATTGCAGGAGGACAGCAGGAGCCATATTGTGGCACACTTGTGGGACCCTCTCTGATTAGCAGAGTGCCTGAAAAGATTGCGGGAGCCCTACTGTATCCCGACCCTGACTATCAGAGGGTTATACAGTATGTTCTACCCAGTCCCCAATTGAAGAAGAGTTCATATAATCTCCAGTGATACCCTGTCTTTAGGTATAAAGGCTTGGGACTCCACCTGCTGGCTCCTTGATGCAATTGCACATACTTAAAAAGAATATTTTCTTTTTCTCTTACCTATTCTCTGTTGTCTGTCTTCCTATTTTGGGCTGTTACTCTGACCAACAGGCTCATACGACCCCTTACTCCTGTAAAATAAAAGGGGTATTACAGTGGAACTGCACCAGAGTCATACTCTGTTCTATAAAATTTACCCCATGTCTTGCTAAAATACAACACGGAGGGCATGGACGATCCTGGTGGACTATAATTCTGGAACACTACATCTGTCACCACGGGCACAAGTATGCACCCACCTATATAAGTAATTGTCATGCGATAACTTTCAGAACGCAGGAGGTCTCTGAGCAATGCGTCCCAAATTATCTGCTACATCAGAAAGCAATACCCGTCCGATCACACAACTGATGACTCAACGTACAAAACCAGCTAATCGCACCAGGTCAGCATCACAATCAACCTCATTGAATACCGGGAGCTCCCCCAGAGGTCACAGCCAACAAACTTGACTACTCCAATGAACATGATTCCAATGACAATGGAGGACCTCCTGGCTACCATTCAGAAAACTTTCAGAGCTGAGTTATCTTCTGCTGTAAGCAATTTCAGGCAGCAAATCCAGGATATTGCTCAAAGAACCAATGATTTGGAAAGAAGAATGGATGATACAGCAGATGCCACTGAACATAATAGAGAGCAACTACAGGAACAAGATGCTAGACTCGAGTTCCTAGAGCTAAAGTGTGAGGACTTGGAAAATCGATCTCGCCGAGGCAATATCAGAATTAAAGGACTACCGGAAAGTAGCTCCAATCTAATGGAGGTTGCCTCAAATCTCTTCTGCACCCTCCTGTCCCAGCATACCCTAATTCTTTAAAAATAACCAGAATCCACAGGGCCTTGGGAGGTCCCAAATCTGTTGCCTCACCTAGGGACCTTGTCCTTAAAATGCACCATGAAGAATTCAGAGACCTGATTCTATCCGCTGCTCGAAAACTGAACATCTTACCAGGCGTCTCAGATACCGTATCTCTGTTTCCTGATATTTGCCCGGCAACTCTACTAAGGAGAAAAACCATGAAAGATATAACTCTAGCCTTAATAAAAGCAAGGATTAAATACAGGTGGGGATTCCCACATGCTTTAATTTTCTCCTACGGCAACTTCACCTATTCTCCAAGAAATTACGAGGAAGGGAGAAAAGCGCTGGAGAAAGCAGGCATCCTGATTTCTGATTCGGGAGCCCTACCACAGAGACAGAGACCACGCAGAGAGTGGACGGAAGTTCGCCATGCTAGACTCAGTAAATGACAGCACAACAAATAGTCTAATTCTTGAGTCCACTATTGACGAATATGCTGGAATATTCTCAAAGAGCGACCAAAATGCTGAGATATTGTTCTGATAGTATTACTATTTGATGCTTTTTATAACAATTTATGAATAATATTGTTTATTTTTCCCATTAGTGGAGTGTTGTGCCCCTGGAGTAAATATGCTACTCCATTTTGGGCTGTTACTGCCTATGGTTCCACTGATAGTGGGCCGGCGCACTACAGCCCACAAACTGGTCATTGGTTGTGACCATTTCTCTTGTTGTTGTATATTTTGTTACCCTTCCTTCCCTCCTTTTCCTAAAAGAGTGTTGATAATTAGTAAAAATATTTTTGGATCTGTGATTGAGGTAAAAATGCTTGTTCCAGGTCGTAGTTTAATTATAAATTTCATTAGAATCTCTCTATGCATACCTGATGTATAAGGTACTATCGCACAATGTTAGGGGGTTCAACTCCCCAAAAACGCACCTTTATTGATTACCAGAAACATTCCCCTGATGTGCTTTTCCTCCAGGAAACTCATTTCTCTAATAACTCATCTCCCAAATTTTTTCATAAGCTTTACTCGAGATTTTTTCTTGCTACCCATGATAAAAAAACGAGAGGTGTCGCTATATTGCTACATAATTCCTTCCCATTTATACAGGAGGGTTTGGTCTTGGACACAGAGCGTAGATATATAATCCTTTGGGGCATGGTCCAGGAGAGGCAAATTTGTCTTGTGAATTGCTATGCACCCCCGACATTTCAAATGAAAACAATTAAATCTATTGCAAGATCTTTAACCCCTTCCTGACATCAGACGTACTATCCCGTCCATGGGACCCGGGCCCCTATGCCCATGGACGGGATAGTACGTCTACCGCGATCAGCAGCGCCCATGTGGTGAGCGCTGCTGATCGCGGCCGGGTGTCAGCTGATTATCACAGCTGACACCCGGCACTATGTGTCAGGGGCGGTCACGGACCGCCCCTGACACATTAACCCCTTAACCCCTTGCACACCGCAATCAAACATGATCGCGGTGTACCGGGGGTTAAAGGGAAGCATCGGCAGGGAGGGGGCTCCCTCCGTGCTTCCCTGAGCCCCCCACGGCGCTGCTGCGGGGGTCTCTTTCCCTACAAGCCCCCGAATCCAAGATGGCGACGGGGGCCTTCGGGGGCCTGTAGGGAGCTGACTTCCTCAGTGCCTGCAAAGCGCAGGCATGAGGAAGTCTGCAGAACTGCCTGTGACAGATTGCTGATCTGTCACAGTGATCTGTGATGTGACAGATCAGCGATCTGTCACAGGACAGTGATGTCCCACCTGGGACTATGTAATAAAGTAAAAAAAAAAAAGTGTTAAAATAATTTTAAAAAAACGCCAAATAAATTAGAAAAAAAAAAAAATATTCCCCCAATAAATCCATTTTTTTTAAATAAAAAAAAACAATAAAAGTACACATAATAGGTATCGCCGCGTCCGTAACGACCTGCCCTATAAAACTATCCCATTAGTTAACCCCTTTAGCGAACCCCTTAAAAAATAAAAATAAAAAACGAAGCAAAAAATAATGATTTATTATCATACCGTCAAACAAAAAGTGCATTAACGCGCGATCAAAAAGACGCATATAAATAGCCATGGTACCGCTGAAAACGTCATCTTGTCCCGCAAAAAACGAGCCACCATACAGCATCATCAGCGAAAAAATAAAAAAGTTATAGCTTGCAGAATAAAGCGATACAAAAATAATTATTTTTTTATATAAAATAGTTTTCATTGCATAAAACCGACAAAACATAAAAAAACGACCTAAATGAGGTATCGCTGTAACCGTACTGACCCGAAGAATAAAACCGCTTTATCAATTTTACCGCATGCGGAACGGTGTAAACGCACCCCCCCAAAAGATATTCATGAAACGCTGGTTTTTGTTCATTCTGCGTCCCAAAAATCGGAATAAAAAACGATCAAAAAATGTCACGTGCCCGAAAATGGTACCAATAAAAACGTCAACTCGTCCCGCAAAAAATAAGACCTCATATGACTCAGTGAGTCAAAATACGGAAAAATTATAGCTCTCAATATGTGGTGATGCAAAAACTATTTTTACAATAAAAAGCGTCTTTTAGCGTGCGACAGCCGCCAAAAATAAATACCGCCATAAATAGTAAATCAAACCCCCCGTTATCACCCCCTTAGTAAGGGAAAAATAATAAAATTAAAAGAAAATGTATTTATTTCCATTTTCCCATTAGGGTTAGGGCTAGGGCTAGGGTTAGGGCCAGGGTTAGGGTGAGGGTTAGGGTTAGGGCTAGGGCTGAGATTAGTGTTAGAGGTGTGTTGGCGTTAGGGTTGGAGTTAGAATTGGAGGTTTTCCACTGTTTGGGCACATCAGGTGCTCTCCAAATGCAACATGGCGTCTGATCTCAATTCCAGCCAATTCTGAGTTGAAAAAGTCAAATGGTGCTCCTTCCCTTCCAAGCTCTGCCATGCGCCCAAACAGTGTTTTACCCCCTCATGTAGGGTATCAGCCTACTCAGGACAAATTGCAAAACAACTTTTGGGGTCCAATTTCTCCTGTTACCATTAGGAAAATAAAAAATTGGGGGCAAAAATATCATTTTTGTGGAAAAAAATGATTTTTTTTATTTTCACGCCCGGGCGTTATAAAGTTCTGTGAAGCACTTGGGGGTTCAAAGTGCTCACCACACATCTAGATAAGTTCCGTGGGGGGTCTAGTGTCCAAAATGGGGTCACTTGTGTGGAGTTTCAATAGTTTAGGTAGATCAGGGGCTCTCCAAACGCACATGACACCCGCAGACCATTCCATCAAAGTCTGCATTCCAAAACGTCACTACTTCCCTTCCGAGCCCCGACATGTGCCCATACAGTAGTTTTCTCCCACAAATGGGGTTTCAGCGTACTCAGGACAAATTGGACAACAACTTTTGGGGTCCAACTTCTCCTGTTACCCTTGGGAAAATAAAAAATTGGGGACTAATTGATCATGTTTGTGGAAAAAATACGATTTTATTTTCATGCCCGGGCATTATAAACTTCTGTGAAGCCCTTGGGGGTTCAAAGTGCTAACCACACATCTAGATAAGTTCCTTAGGGGGTCTAGTTTCCAAAATGGTGTCATTTCTGGGGGGTTTCCACTGTTTTGGTACATCAGGGGTTTTCCAATCACGACATGGTGTCCGATCTCAATTCCAGCCAAAAACGTCAAATGGCGCTGCTTCCCTTCCGAGCTCTGCCATGCGCCCAAATAGTGGTTTACCCCCACATGTGGGGTATCAGCGTACTCAGGACAAATGGCACAATAACTTTTAGGGTCCTGTTACCCTTGGGAAAATAAAAATTGGGGATGAAAAGATCATTTTTGTGGAAAAAATATGATTTTTTAATTGTACGGCTGTATGTTATAAACTTCTATGAAGCCCTTGTGGGTTCCAAGTTCTCATCACATATCTAGATAAGTTCCTTGTGGGGGCTAGTTTCCAAAATGGGGTCACTTGTGGGGGGTTTCCACTGTTTAGGTACATCAGGGGCTCTCCAAACGTGACATGGCGTCCGATCTGAATTCCAGCCAATTTTGCATTGAAAAAGTCAAAGGGCGCTCCTTCCCTTCTGAGCTCTGCCATGCGCCGAAACAGTGGTTCCCCCCAACATATCAGGTATCAGCGTACTCAGGACAAATTGCACAATAACTTTTGCAGTCCAATTTGTCCTGTTACCCTTGGTAAAATAAAAAAAAATTGAACCTGAAGTATTTTTTTTGTGAAAAAAAGTTATTCATTTTTTTTTAAATATTCAAAAAATTCCTGTGATGCACCTAAAGGGTTAATAAACTTCTTGAATGTGGTTTTGAGCATCTTAAGAGGTGCAGTTTTTAGAATGGTGTCACTTTTGGGTATTTTCTATCATATAGACCCCTCAAAGTGGCTTCAAATGTGATGTGGTCCGTAAAAATAAAATGGTGTTGCAAAAATGAGAAATTGCTGGTCAATTTTTAACCCTTATAACTTCCTAACAAAAAAAAATTTTGGTTCCAAAATTGTGCTGATGTAAAGTAAACATGTGGGAAATGTTACTTATCAAGTTTTTTGTGTGCCGTATCTCTGTATTTTAAGGGCATAAAAAATCAAAGTTGGAAAATTGCGAAATTTTCAAAATTTTCGCCAAATTTCCATTGTTTTCACAAATAAACGCAAGTTATTTGAATGAAATGTTACCACTATCATGAAGTACAATATGTCACAAGAAAGCAATGTCAGAATCACCGGGATCCATAGAAGCGTTCCAGAGTTATGACCTCATAAAGGGACAGTGGTCAGAATTGTAAAAATTGGCCCGGTCATGAACGTGCAAACCACCCTTGGCGGTGAAGGGGTTAAGGTCCATATCCTATGATACTATCATATGGGGGGGCGATTTTAACCTATTAACCCAACCCTTGATAGATCTAATAAGGGGAGGCCTGACATGTCAAGGAGGGAAAAAAACATCTTTGATGGTATCTTGCAAGCTCATCATCTGGTGGATACATGGAGAGAATCTCATGGACAATCCAGAGGTTATACCTATTTTTCTAGAGCTTTCCATTCATACTCCAGGATTGACTGGATTCTAACTAATTCAGAAAACATACCGTCATTGATGTATTCCAGACATGTCCCCTCCTCTTGGCCCGACCATGATAGTGTACTCTCTGTATTTAAATTAAGCGTGGAAACTGCACGTCTGTATACGTGGAGACTGAATGAATCTTTGCTTTCTGATCCTCAAATGCGAATAATGGTCGAACATGAGCTCAATGCCTTCTTCCTTTCTAATATCACCCCTGACACCTCTATGGGTAATGTTTGGATGGCTCATAAAAAATATATCACTGGTGTACTCATTAGGATAGCATCCCAAAAAAAGAGGAATCGTCTTAGGCCTCTTTCACACTTCAGTTATTTGCATCAGTTAAAATCCGCCAAAAAGGCAGACAAGCGGATCCGTTGTCAACTGATGTGAACGGATGGCACAGGATCCGTTTTTAGACGGATCCTGAAAATGAGGAAATTTAAAGGAACCGCTGGCCGGGAAGGAGAGAGAGAGAGAGAGAGAGAGAGAGAGAGAGAATTTTTTTGGTCTGCCACCCAGACAGATTTTGGGGTTAATTCAGTGTCTGGAGGATCCACCGGCCAAAAAAACATTGCAAGCTCCGTTTGGAAATCTTTGACGATGTTGACGGACACTAACATTGTGGCGGATCCTCAAAAAAACGGATGCAACGGACGGCAATCAGTCAGGATCTGCTAATAATGAAAGTCAATGGGGAAAAAAACGGATCCGCAAAGAAAAATGACGGATCCGTTTTTTTTCAAATTTGGCGGATCTTGACTGATTGTTAAAAACGGAAGTGTGAAAGAGGCCTTAAGGAGAATGAACTTTATAAATTAGAAACCACCAATCAGTCACACCCCTCTCTATACTTAACAAAGCAAATCTATGACTTAAAACTTCAGCTAAACACTTTGCTAACAGCTCATACGGAAAGAGCAATCAGGTGGACGCAAGCGACATTCTATCGGTTCTCTAATAAAATGGACCGAATGCGTGCTCGAAAATTAAAACAGAAAGAGAGATTAACTCATAACATTAGTGTGCGCTTGGAACACTCATAAAGAAGAGGGAAATCTAAATTAGGTGGTTATAGAAAAAAAACAAAAACAACCTCTTATAAGTGCACTTTATGTAGCTGGATAATAGCGAGAAAATAGCAATTAGAAATAGACAATTGTAAGACCTCAGAAGAAGTGCTTAAGGGAAAAAAATATATATATATATGCTGGTGGCAATCTTAGTTCCAACCTGAACAATCATTAAAAACTAAAAAGGCATGAGTGAGGGTAGAAACCTGAAATCACTGAACAGGTTATATACTGCAGGGTAATTCTCCCTGATAGTAGCTTAAAAAAAAAAGTCAAAGTCAAATTGCAGCCTGTGAACGGCTGTGCAGAGTAGCCGCAATAGTAAATGCACAAGTCAGAGCGGTACCTGTAAAGATAATGCGATGCGAAGTCCTCACTCCAGTAAGCGGTGCAGGTTAAAATAGCGCTTTTTGCTCCAGCGCTTGGAAAAAGAGGGGGGGGGGTTTGTACACTGGGGTATAGACGAGTTACAGGACCTGCCCCGGCCGGTGGCAGCCACATGTCAGTGTACCTCCAGCTGTGGAGCAGACGTGAGCGGCCTCTCGTGCTCCCGGCGTCTGTGAGCTGCTCCAGGTATACAGGACCTTCGTGATGTGAGTCAGCACATGACCATGTCGGTTTCACTTGCTGGTGGTTGCGGCGGGGACCAATGGACTTTCCAACATGTTTCAAAGACTAACTGTCTTCTTCCTCAGGGATGGTCCCCCCCACCACAGGAGGATTATTTAAGCAGTCCCGCCACTTAAGCAAGTTTAACCCAATTAACTTATTAGAAGCCAAAAAGTTTGATTTCACTATTTAACCCCTTCGGTATTAGGGTGTCCAATGCAAATATCCAGCGGCTCTCAGCGCGTGACATTAGCTTTATATGGCTGCCTTTGCGCACTTGTGGCTTAACTTCTTCAATTCCTGTGAAGATAAGGTTATTCACAGTGCCTCCATGACATTCTGCAAAATGTTTAGAGAGGGGATGACCCAAAAATGTTCTTTATATTTCTTATATGTTCCTTAATCCTCATCTGCAGGGATCTTTTCGTGCGTCCTACATATACCTTCTGGCATGGACATTTGATGGTATATATGACACTCTCCGTTTTACAAGTAATAAAATCTGATATTTCCAATTTATTAGAATTATTGCTCCCCATAGCCCATTGTTGTTTAGGGCTCATAGTTTGTTGGCAAGCCCTGCATTTTTTGCAGGGAAAAAAACCTTTCAAATTGCCTATAAAAGATGGAGTAGGTGCATTAATATGGTTATTTAATACAGTGGGGGCAATCATACTACCAATATTACAGGCTTTTCTGTAAACGAACTTTGGACCTGGTGGAATTGAGGATCCTATAATTTTATCCTCTTTCAAAATTTTCTCCATAAAAGATGAACAATCCCAAACTACTTTTAACCGGAACAAAATTTACAAAATATTCCAAACTTATTATCAAAAACTATACACTGATAGCACAAATTTTTCATTGCCCAAATTGGATGATTTTCTAGCTAATGTACCACTACCTTCCCTAACTCCGGCTTACGCTGATACATTACATTCCCCTATCACTGAAGAGGAAATCACATCTACTATAAACCATCTTAAAGTTGGGAAGGCTCCGGGCCTCGATGGGTTGACCGCATTATATTATAAAAAAATTTTCAAATATTTTTTTAAAACATATACAAACATACTGCAATAATATGCTAACAGGCCAAACAATGCCACTGGAATTCTATACGGCGCATATCACTGTCATCCCAAAACAAGGGAGAGACCCATTGCTCACAAAAAATTACAGGCCAATATCCCTTTTAAACGTGGATCTTAAGATTTTCTCCTCCATAATAGCCAATAGAATTAATAAATGCCTACCTAGTCTTATTCACAAAGATCAGGTTGGATTCATCCCAACCAGACAAGCCCCGAATAACATTCGTAAAAACCTAAACCTCATACATAATGCCAACAAACGTAAAACCCCCTTAACCTTGCTAGCTTTAGATATAGAGAAAGCTTTTGACACCGTCACTTGGTCATATATGTTTAATATCTTGCACAAAGTGGGGGTTTCACAACAATTAATCGACTCACTTAAACTTCTATACAATACCCCGGTTGCCTATTTAAAATTACCCTCGACCACTCCAGAACCAATAATTATCGGCAGAGGAACCAGGCATTGTGCCCCCTATCTCTAGCCCTATTTGCTCTAGTGATGGAACCACTAGCGCAGAAGATCCGCTTACACCCCGATATCACAGGCCAAACTATAGGTAGACATGAATACAAGGTCAGTCTGTTTGCCGACCTACTTCTGACCATGACAAATCCCCATATATCCCTGCCGAATCTCTTAAATACACTTAATTCTTTTGAGGAAATCTCAGGCTTAAAGGTCAATATTGATAAATCAGAGATTATGTTTCTGAACACTCCTCCTGCCGAACAAGCTTCAATAGTAGAGAACTTTCACTTCCGACATGCTGAACATTGCATTACATATCTAGGAATTAAGGTACCGTTACACTTAGCGATGCACCAGCGATCCCGACAGCGATATGGATCGCTGGTGCATCACTAAGTGGTCGCTAGTGAGCTGCCACACAGGCAGATCTCACCAGCGACATCGCTGGGGTCGGGTGTCGCTACTTACCTGTCAGACGCGGCGATCCTGATGTCCTCCCGCCCGCGTCCACGCGTCGCTCGTCGGCGCCACAGGAAGCCCAGCAGGAAGCGACCGACGAGAAATGATCCAGGACCTTCTCGCGCGACCAGCGATAATCAGCGGGGGAGCCGGTCGGAGGTATCACATGTAGCGATATCGCTAGCAATATCGCTGCTACGTCACAAAATCGGTGACTTTACAGCGATATTGCGAGCGATATCGCAGTGTGTAACGTGGGCTTAAACCTTACTTTGTCTAAGTCCACGCTATTTAAATGTAATTACGCTCCTGTAAGACTATTGTAGGAACTCGAGGATTCTGATAGCGTGGGGCAATGATCAGACAGAAGCGGGTTACTTTAGTGCAAATAGTGTATTTTTATAACAGCAGTGACACCCAAAAACAATATGCTGATAACCTGAAATGAGACAAGTCCTAAAGCTATATAGCCATTCAGTAAAGTTCCTAAGACAGAGTCCTCATAAACATGTGATCCAAAGGTGAGTGTAACACTCAGGTGACGTGGCACAGTTCACAACGTAGTGATGCAGAGAGAGTCCAATCCAGGTATGTAGCAAGCACAGGGAAGTCCAGAACAAGTCTATAGATAAATCCCAGACGAGCAAAAGCACAGGACAGTCCAAAAGCTGATTTACAAGTTGATCCCAGGAGAGGCATGAACACAGGCGAGTCCAGGAACAGGTTCACATTAAAGCATACGGTTGGTGACAGTTCCGACTGCTCTCAATGGGGAGAGTGAAGGGTTAAGAACAACACATAGTTCAGGAGCACAGTTCTTACCAGATAAAGTGAACCAAGGGTTAAGTTCCAAAGATGAGTGCAGCTTTCCCTACAGAGAACAGGGAATGTCCAGAGCCACAGCAGAAGCACACTAAGAAACAAACAGCACAGCTGAAGGAAGCAGAATACTCCAGCAAGGAAGGCAGCACCTGAGCCGGGTTTTATACAAATGAACAGGAAGTAGGGCACACAAGAACAGCAACCTCCATCTTGACAAAGGGCAAATTCATTCACAAGGTGATTTAGAAAACCCGGAATACTGACATTACTCCCCCCCTAGAAACGGCCTCAGGACGATCCCGGACCAGGTTTGTGTGGGTATCTCCGATGAAACTGAGCAACCTTCAGGGGAGCATTGATGTTACTTACTGGTTCCCAGGAATCATCTTCAGGAGATTAACCCTGCCATCTAACTAGATACTGAAGCCGGTTTCGATGATGTCTTGAATCAATAATGTCCTGGACCACAAATTGTTCTTCGCCATAAACCAACACTGGTGGAGGAGGAGGTACGATACGTCCCTGAAACTTGTTAGGAGAAACCGGTTTTAATAAAAACATGAAATACTGGGTGTACCTTTAGAGTTCGTGGTAGCTTCAGCCGACAAGCAACGGAGTTCACAATCCCGGTAATCTTGAATGGACCGATGAACTTCTGTCCCAGTTTCTGCGAAGGAACACCCAACCTTAGATTCTTGGTAGACAACCAAACCGAGTCTCCTACCTTATACAAAGGTGCTGGTTTCCGGAACCTATCAGCCGACTTCTTGTAACGCTCCTGTGCTACAGTCAGGGAGTCCTTCAAAACTTCAAGATTACGTTGCAACATCTCCACTCTGTCTTGAACCGCCGGTACCGAAGAGACAACCGGAGACCTAGGGAGAATATTTGGATGATATCCCAGATTGGCAAAAAAAGGAGTTACCTTCGTGGAACTGTTCTGTGAGTTGTACGAAAACTCCGCTAAAGGAAGTAACTTCAGTCAGTCATTCTGCAAATGACTGACGTAGCAGCGTAGATATTGCTCCAAGGTTTGATTGGTACGTTCGGTCTGCCCATTGATCCGAGGATGGTATACCGAAGACAAGCAAACATTAATGTGGAGCGCAGAGCAAAATTCTTTCCAAAACCTAGAGGTAAACTGTATTCCCCTGTCAGAGATGATCTCATCTGGTACCCCATGCAGCCGGAAAACATTCTGGATAACCAGATCCACTGTCTCTGTAGCTGAGGGGAGACCGGTACAAGGAATAAAATGGTCCGCCTTCGTTAAACGGTCCACTACCACCAAAATAGTGTTTTTACCGCCAGAGGTGGGTAACTCCACAATAAAGTCCATCGAAATAGACCCCCAAGGGCGAGATGGTACGGGTGGTGGTTTGAGAAGACCAGTAGGTGAAACACGAGGAACTTTGTACCGGGCACAAACCTCACAAGAGCGGACATACTCATTCACATCTTTTAAGCAGGTAGGCCACCAGAAAAAACAACTTAAAAATTCCTGAGTCTTCTGTACCCCCCTATGACCAGCCAATACGGAGTCATGGACCAATTTAAGGATTCGAAGTCTCACAGCCTCTGGGACATAAATACGTTGATCTCTAAGCCACATACCATTCTGAAAGACAAGATTCACGTTGTCAGGTGGAGCAGCAAGAAATACATCACCATCATAGGCCAGCTTAATCTCCTCCCACAAGTCCTGGTCCTGGAGCACTCCTATGAAATTGGCATCAGACAAGATGGTCTTAGACGGGGTCCCAGGCACGGGAGTCCACCGTGTGGATTCGGGATAATGCATCGGCCTTCCCATTACGTGAACCTGGGCGGTACGAGATAATAAAATCAAACTGGTTCAAGAACAAACTCCACCTAGCTTGTCGAGGAGAAAGACACCTGGCGGATTTAAGAAATTCCAAATTACGATGATCTGTAAGCACTACTACTTGTTGAGTGGCTCCCTGCAAATGGTGTCTCCATTCTTTAAAGGCAGAAATGATTGCCAAAAGTTCCTTATCTGCAATGTCATAATTTATTTCAGCAGAAGATAACCTGCGCGAAAAGAAGGCACACGGGTGCAGCAAACCTTTGTCTCCGGTTCGTTGTGAGAGGATAGCTCCCAGTGCACAGTCAGAAGCGTCCACCGCCACGATGAAAGGCAGTGCAGGATCCGGATGCATTAATATCGGAGCCGTGGTAAAACAAACCTTGAGGCGGTCAAAGGCTTCCTGGGCTTGCGAAGACCATACAAACTTCTTCCCCTTCTTAGTAAGGAGAGTGATGGGACGGACAATTTCCGAAAAATTCCGGATAAAACGTCTATAAAAATTAGCAAAACCAATAAATCGCTGTACCTCTTTGATGTTTCCAGGTACTGGCCAGTCTATGATCGCCTGGATCTTGCTGGATTCCATGTTCAATCCCTGGGGAGAAATAATATAGCCCAGATATTGAATTTCGGAGCAATGAAACTCACATTTTTCGAGTTTAATGTATAAATGATTATCTCTTAAGCGTCTGAGCACGGTCTTGACATGTTCCTGATGTTCCTGTAGAAAATCAGAGAAAATTAAGATGTCATCCAGGTAAATTACCACATAATGGTCCAATAAATTCCTGAAGATATCATTGGCTAAGTGTTGAAAAGCAGCAGGAGCGTTACACAGTCCGAATGGCATCACTAAATATTCAAAATGTCCATACCGGCATCTAAAAGCTGTCTTCCATTCGTCTCTGGGACGTATACGGAGTAAATTATATGCCCCACGAAGGTCTAATTTGGTAAACACCTTGGCTTGACGAACTCTTTCCAACATTTCAGGAATTAGCGGCAACGGGTACCTGTTACGAATGGTTACCTTATTTAGCTCCCGGTAGTCAATGCAAGGTCTTAGAGTCCCATCTTTCTTCTTTACAAAGAATATGGGGGCTCCCGCTGGTGAAGAGGATGGTCGGATAAACCCCTTGGCTAGGTTTTCATCTATATACTCTCGTAATGTTTTTAGTTCTGGAGCTGCCAGCGGGTAAACATGGCCGAAAGGGATCGCTGCCCCTGGAAGCAATTCTATGGGGCAGTCATATGGTCTATGTGGTGGGAGTTGGTCTGCTTTCCTTTTGTCACAAACATCCGCGAATTCCTGGTAAACCAGAGGGAGAGTAGGTACCTGTATTGCCTCTTCCACGTCCTGGGTAACTGGAACCGTGACCGTTGGACAGATGGTAGGACTACCCTTCGAGGGGAAGGATATCTCCTTGGTTTCCCAATTGATGTTTGGATTTTGCGACCGTAGCCAGGGAATTCCTAAAATTATAGGAAAATGAGGAGAAGATATTAGCATAAATGCAAGGGTTTCCTGATGGTCTGGTTCCATCTCACACTCCAGGAGCACCATTTCCCGGTCTACTGGTCCAGAAGTTAATGGGGAACCATCCACCGTTTCCATGGTGACTGGCGAAGCTCTTAGTTGTGTCCTTATACCTTGTTTCCTGGCAAAAGAAGAATCCATGAAATTCCCACCTGCTCCAGAGTCTATCATGGCAGAAATTGGTATCCACTGACCTTCCCACAGAATCTGAATAGGAAGAGAACAATGTGAATATTTTTCCCCTTGATCTTTAGGGGAAGTCGACATCAATGTTGGGGGAAACACAGCGTCTAGGTGTAGCCTGGTCTCCGAAACCTCAGACTCAGCGTCCGTATTGTCATAATCCCCTACTGCCGCTAACACCTTGTTAGGTCGCCTGGGACATTTAGGACAATTAATGAGGAAATGGTCTGATTGACCGCAATAAAAACATAATCGTTCACGGAAACGGTATTCCCGGCGTTCATTATTCTCACGTCTTTGTAGCGAGTCCACTTGCATAGGCACCTCCTCAGTCTCCCACGGGTTTTTGCCTGTAGTTTCCCTAGATGGAAGAGAAAAATTTGCAATGCGATTTAAAGCTGCCCATTTCTCTTGTCTGCGTTCAGTTAGGCGAATGTCAATACGCACACAGTGTTGTAAAAACAACTCGAACTCCTGTGGGGACTCGGAACGAGCTAGCTCATCCTTGTTTGCACTGGATAAACCTTTCCTAAAAATTGGCAATAAAGCATTGTTGTCCCAGTTGGTATCCACCACTAACCTCTTAAATTCGGTAACATATTCTATGACTGAGCGCTTCCCCTGGCGTAATGACAGCAGGGCATATTCAGCGGTGGCACGGCGGTTGGGATCGTCGAACATTTGCGCCATAGATGTCAGAAAATCATCCAAATTATTTAGACGGGTATCATGACTTTCAACCATAGGATTTACCCAAGCCAAAGCCCGTGATGTCAACAACATAATAATACATAAAACCTTAGATCTATCAGACCGGTAGTAAGAGGCATGTACATTAAAAAATAATATGCATTGATTAACATACCCACGAAATTGACTTCGGTCACCATTAAACCGGAATGGGGGCAACTTGGGCATACTGGGGGACGGTATATGCTCAGTGGGTAAGGCCTCCTGGACTTCCGTCCTGGTACGTAGATTTTGGAGAGCCTGACCAAACACCTGTGCATTGTGGTCCACCTGGGACTCCAAGTCTCTGAGCTTATTTTGTATAGCCCCCACCTCCTGCTGCAAGGAGTTAATCATAGAAAACATCTTATCTGCTTGTGACTGTGACATTGCCCCAGCAGAATCCTCTTTAAGGCTGGAGTATCCTGTAATACTATTGTAGGAACTCGAGGATTCTGATAGCTTGGGGCAATGACCAGACAGAAGCGGGTTACTTTAGTGCAAATAGTGTATTTTTATAACAGCAGTGACACCCAAAAACAATATGCTGATAACCTGAAATGAGACAAATCCTAAAGCTATATACACTCACTGGCCACTTTATTAGGTACACCTGTCCAACTGTGTGTTAAGACTTAATTTCTAATCAGCCAATCACATGGCGGCAACTCAGTGCATTTAGGGATGTAGACATGGTCAAGACAATCTCCTGCAGTTCAAACCGAGCATCAGTATGGGGAAGAAAGGTGATTTGAGTGCCTTTGAACGTGGCATGATTGTTGGTGCCAGAAGGGCTGGTCTGAGTATTTCAGAAACTGCTGATCTACTGGGATTTTCACGCACAACCATCTCTAGGGTTTACAGAGAATGGTCCGAAAAAGAAAAAAAATCCAGTGAGCGGCAGTTCTGTGGCCGGAAATGCCATGTTGATGCCAGAGGTCAGAGGAGAATGGGCAGACTGGTTCGAGCTGATAGAAAGGCAACAGTGACTCAAATTGCCACCCGTTACAACCAAGGTAGGCAGAAGAGCATCTCTGAACGCACAGTGCGTCGAACTTTGAGGCAGATGGGCTACAGCAGCAGAAGACCACACTGGGTACCACTCCTCTCAGCTAAGAACAGGAAACTGAGGCTACAATTTGCACAAGCTCATCGAAATTGGACAGTAGAAGATTGGAAAAACGTTGCCTGGTCTGATGAGTCTCGATTTCTGCTGCGACATTCGGATGGTAGGGTCAGAATTTGGCGTAAACAACATGAAAGCATGGATCCATCCTGCCTTGTATCAACGGTTCAGGCTGGTGGTGGTGGTGTCATGGTGTGGGGAATTTTTTCTGGGCACTCTTTGGGCCCCTTGGTACCAATTGAGCATCGTTGCAATTCCACAGCCTACCTGAGTATTGTTGCTGACCATGTCCATCCCTTTATGACCACAATGTACCCAACATCTGATGGCTACTTTCAGCAGGATAATGCGCCATGTCATAAAGCTCGAATCATCTCAGATTGGTTTCTTGAACATGACAATGAGTTTACTGTACTCAAATGGCCTCCTCAGTCACCAGATCTCAATCCAATAGAGCATCTTTGGGATGTGGTAGAACGGGAGATTCGCATCAGGGATGTGCAGCCGACAAATCTGCGCCAACTGTGTGATGCCATCATGTCAATATGGTCCAAAATCTCTGAGGAATGCTTCCAGCACCTTGTTGAATCTCTGCCACGAAGAATTGAGGCAGTTCTGAAGGCAAAAGGGGGTCCAACCCGTTACTAGCATGGTGTACCTAATAAAGTGGCCAGTGAGTGTATATAGCCATTCAGTAAAGTTCCTAAGACAGAGTCCTTATAAACATGTGATCCAAAGGTGAGTGTAACACTCAGGTGACGTGGCACAGTTCACAACATAGTGATGCAGAGTGAGTCCAATCCCAGATATGTAGCAAGCACAGGGAAGTCCAGAACAAGTCTATAGGTAAATCCCAGACGAGCAAAAGCACAGGACAGTCCAAAAGCTGATTTACAAGTTGATCCCAGGAGCGGCGTGAACACAGGTGAGTCCAGGAACAGGTTCACATTAAAGCATACAGTTGGTGACAGTTCCGACTGCTCTCATTGGGGAGAGTGAAGGGTTAAGAACAACACATAGTTCAGGAACACAGTTCTTACCAGATAAAGTGAACCAAGGGTTAAGTTCCAAAGATGAGTGCAGCTTTCCCTACAGAGAACAGGGAATGCCCAGAGCCACAGCAGAAGCGCACTAAGAAACAAACAGCACAGCTGAAGGAAGCAGAATACTCCAGCAAGGAAGGCAGCACCTGAGCCGGGTTTTATACAAATGAACAGGAAGTAGGGCACACAAGAACAGCAACCTCCATCTTGACAAAGGGCAAATTCATTCACAAGGTAATTTAGAAAACCCGGAATGCTGACAGCTCCCCTCCTCCAAAAACTAACGCAATCTTTGTCAAAATGGTCATCCCCATCTCTTTCCTTTTTGGGAAGGGTGCACTCGGTTAAAATGGTTACTTTGCCTCAATTTCTATATCTGTTCCAATCCTTGCCTATTTCAATACCTCTAATGACATTCAAAATGATACACTCACATATACTACATTTTGTCAGGAACAATAAAAAGCCCCGTATTTCCCAGCAAATTCTGTTTAGACACAAAAGACAGGGAGGAGTCTCACTACCAAACTTTACTCTTTATTATAGGGCTGCTCAGATCGCCCAGCTGGCAGGGGTAAATGCGCAACAACACGCACCTATCTGGTCGCAAATAGAAAATTCTCAAATAGCACCTTACTCCTTGGAGGACCTATTTTGGGCCACGGGGCCTTTACCGAAAGATCTGGCTTTACATTCGCCATATACCTTTCACTCCCTGCGAATCTGGAGAGCGAATAGGTTACAATTTGCGTTACAATCTCATCCCTCTCCTCTCCTGAACTTGTTTAATAATCCCATGTTCCCACCGGGAGTTACATCCCGAAACCACGTATGGTGGCAGCAGAATACGCTAACTAGGCTACAAAATTTAACTACCCACTTCAAACTAATGTCAAAACAAGAGTTCATCGCAAAATATCAAGTCCCGAGGTCTGAGACATTCCGACTTGAACAAATTTTTCATTTCCTGCAAAACCGGTTGGCTCCTCAAACGTACAACCTACAACATACGAATTAAAATGTCTATATGACCCACTTGGCAATGGCCTTATATCCCATCTTTATTCTATATTTAACAAACCCAGAGATGGCCTGAAATTGAAGACAATGGAGCAGTGGGAGACAGACCTACGAATCTCCCTCACACCTCAAAGGTGGTTCTGATGTTATGAAAATATAATGAGGGGAAGTAATCAAGTTTCACTTACTGAGACTTTTCTTAAACTGTTTTTTAGAATACACTATGTACCTAGCTTCCTGCACAATATTTATCATTCGGTCTCTGGCAACTGTTCAAGTGGGTGCACTGACGATGGAGATACTCTCCATATTTGGTGGACATGTCCAATAGTGAAGTCTCTGTGGAAAGTCGTAGTAAAATTAATTGATACTATCTTGGGTAGGAAACTACTTCTATCACCATCGGTTCTTCTGCTGGGGGGCAGACCAATCAATGCTAACAATAGGACTTGCCATCTCGTTGACTTTATTGCTATGGCAACAAGAAATCACATAGCTAGCAGATGGAAAACCAGTACACTCTCAATTACGCAGGTGAGGAGGAGGGTCAATCTGATAATGTTATACGAGAAAATAGAAGCCATCAGATCTGATTCTTTCGAAAACTTTTGAGGTATCTGGGATCCTTGGATTCAGGCACATAGAGATGTTGACCTTTCCAAAATGATATCTTTATCCATATAATATACTGGCATAGCAGTAGTTCCTTACAATCAGAGACTCTAAAGCAGGTACACTGGTGTCCCACGTTGGTATATCTCGTGTTATCGACACTCACTTTAAATTCTCCACTTCCCCTTCCCATCCCATTAAGTTTAACTTAGTTGTGTTATAACAGTCTTTCTACGCATATTTTAAACAAAGATTTTGTAGTCAAGGATACCGTATGACTTTAAGTGCCTCTTTTTCTATGTATCTCCCCCTGCGAGGGGATCCTTGTACTCTAATGTGCTTGCATTTCATGTTAAGTGATGTTTTCATTTCAATAAAATTGTTGAAACTAAAAATAACTAGAACCGCATTATAATGACTCGGAATTAATTTTTATTCCTTTACCATGTATGTGATAATTATATAGTGTTATATATTCAATAGTGTTTATGGTGCAAAGATAGTCACAAAAAGGAGTGGAATAGTCACAGAAAAAACTAATACCCTATATCAATAATTAGAATAACCACAGGGAAATTCCAATACAAATATTCCAGGCAGCAAAAAAAGGGAAGAAAAAGAAAAAATGAAAGGAAAAATTTTAAAAAATTGGGTAGAAAGGAGACTAGAAAAACCTAGTAATAGGATTCACACTTATCTAAGCATGCTCTCACAGAATCTACCAAAACCCTGATGAAACAATGTAAAAATTAGACTAATAATTCCCCATTCCCTATCAAATGCAGAATAGGAATGTTTGTGGCATCTTTTTATGGGGTGGGTGGGGTTTATTTTATTTTATTTGGTTTTAATTATGCCTGTGTTTGTTCCTGTCTAGATTGAGCATCTGTTCCCTTTCTTCCACATGATTTTTTCCATTTGGATATTCCACACTTTAGAGGAGACTTTTCCATAAGAGATGTTTCGTGACGTCACAGATAGTTCACGCCTTCATTACCTTATGATGCTCTCTGATTGGTTCCCGGGTGTATTTAAACACACAGGGCCCACCGCATAGACATGCCCTTGGAAGAAGCTAGTGCGAAGCACATGTTGGGATGAAGGAGGTCACGTCATTCACATTCACCAGAGACCTGGCATCAGTGTTTTCATTGGTATTACCCTTTTTTCCTTTATGTTGAGCCTTTGTGGATTTATGCAGCAATCCTCTAGTACTTTCTCAGCCGTGATATTATTTAATCGTGCTGACATTGAGGTAATTTATTTTTATTTGCAGCATATATCAGACTGGGTTACCATCATTCAGGTGCAATTTAATGTGGGTTTCTATTACATTCAGAGTGAGTTGCCTGTAGTGTTGTCACAGATTATTTCCACACAGTATTCTTTTGAACCTTAATGTTGAACCTTTGAGGCTTTATGCAGCAATCCTCTAGCACTTTTTCAGCTTCAATCTTGCTGATATTGAGGTAATTTATTTTAACCTACAGCATATATCAGATCGGGCCACAACCATTCAGGTGCAATTTAATGTGGGTTTCTAGTACTACACTGTATTTTTGTATTTTTTTCCAGCCACGATATATTCAGTTATTTTGACACTGAGGTTATTTACATATATCAGGCCTGATTTATATTCAATATATTTTATAATACTCGTGTGAATATTCTCTACATTTATAAAGATATTATACTCTTGTTGGAAATTATTTATAATTACTTATGTGCAAGGATTCACATTTGTCTGTGTGACTATAATAACTAATGGCATGAATGTTTTGAGTGCCTCCTGCTGGGCATTTTTGTAATTTTATAGTGGTTTTAAGGTTTTTTCAATGAAAATTGATATTTTATTCTCATACTGGATCTCTTCATGATTTTTGGTACCGTCATGGTATAATGGCCCGAAAATGTTTGTTTCTGATATTTTGAAGTGCCAGAATATATGTGGTCTTTGGACTAATTTCAAGGATATTTATTATTTCTAGGAGACAAGGGCATCGGGGATTTGGTGTTAAGCGAGTATGTTTTTTTTAATTTTTATATGAATATGTAATTTTACTTTTTTTTTTTTTTTCTGTGAGCACAGGTGCCGGCAGATGATACTACACCTCCCATCAGCTTCACCTGCTGTCACTGTTATCAGTGACAGCAGATATAACCTGATGGGAGCAGTAGTCTCATAGGCCCACGCCAGCTTTTTACCGTAGGTCATCGCTGCAGTGACAGTCACAGCTGCGGAGTCATGCTGACATCTGACAGAGTTACGCGACTTCGCTCTGACCGACGTAGTGTTACAGCTGATAAGAACTACCACGCCGGTGTTTCCTACGCTGTCACACATATGACAGCATGGGAAACACCATAGGAAGACAGTAAAATGCAATACAAAAACTCAGCTAATCCACAAACACTTTTATGCCTGCGTTTTTGCTGCAGATTTGACTGACTCAATTGATGTCAATGAGTGCAGAAACACTGCAGAAATGCAAAAAGAATTGACATGCTGCAGAAAGAAATGCACTGCAAATACGCACAGAAATTTACTGATCATGTGAACAACACTTCAGGATTGTCATTGAAATTACCTTGCATAAGGATTCCATTGCGTTTTTGGACCATTTCTGCACAGAAAAAATGTCATGAAAACACATCAAAAACGCATTGTGTGCACATAGCTTAACAGCGAGAGCAAGCAGAGGCTGATGGGACTTTTCATCAGCCGCCTGCTGAGCTATAAATAATTTTTTTTAAAAATGACATGGGTTTTCCTGTATTTTTGATAACCAGCCAGTCAAAACTGACTAATGTTGTGAATAGGGGTTAGTTAAAATTCATTAAAGATGTTTGTGTCATTCTTTCAATTAACCCCTTCACCCCCAAGGGTGGTTTGCACGTTCATGACCGGGCCAATTTTTACAATTCTGACCACTGTACCTTTATGAGGTCATAACTCTCGAACGCTTCCATGGATACCGGTGATTCTGACATTGTTTTCTCGTGACATATTGTACTTCATGTTTGTGGTAACATTTCGTTCAAATAACTTGCGTTTATTTGTGAGAAAAACGGAAATTTGGCGAAAATTTTGAAAATTTCGCAATTTTCCAACTTTGAATTTTTATGCCCTTAAATCACAGAGATACGGCACACAAAAAACTTGATAACTAACATTTCCCACATGTTTGCTTTACATCAGCACAATTTTGGAACCAAAATTTTTTTTTGTTAGGAAGTTATAAGGGTTAAAAGTTGACCAGCGATTTCTCATTTTTACAACACCATTTTATTTTTAGGACCACATCACATTTGAAGCCACTTTGAGGGGTCTATATGATAGAAAATACCCAAAAGTGACACCATTCTAAAAACTGCACCCCTTAAGGTGCTCAAAACCACATTCAAGAAGTTTATTAACCCATTAGGTGCGTCACAGGAATTTTTTTGAATATTTAAAAAAAAATGAACATCTAACTTTTTTTCATAAAAAAAATACTTCAGGTTCAATTTTTTTTATTTTACCAAGGGTAACAGGAGAAATTGAACTGCAAAAGTTATTGTGCAATTTGTCCTGAGTACGCAGATACCTGATATGTGGGGGGGAACGACTGTTTCGGCGCATGGCAGAGCTCAGAATGGAAGGAGCGCCGTTTGACTTTTTCAATGCAAAATTGGCTGGAATTCAGATTGGACGCCATGTCACGTTTGGAGAGTCCCTGATGTACCTAAACAGTGGAAACCCCCTACAAGTGACCCCATTTTGGAAACTAGACCCCCCAAGGAACTTATCTAGATATGTGGTGAGAACTTTGAACCCACAAGGGCTTTACAGAAGTTTATAACGTACAGCAGTACAATTAAAAAATCATATTTTTTCCACAAAAATGATCTTTTCACCCCAATTTTTATTTTCCCAAGGGTAGCAGGACCCTAAAAGTTATTGTGCAATTTGTCCTGAGTACGCTGATACCCCACATGTGGGGGTAAACCACTATTTGGGCGCATGGCAGAGCTCGGAAGGGAAGCAGCGCCATTTGACGTTTTTGGCTGGAATTGAGATCGGACACCATGTCGCGTTTGGAAAACCCCTGATGTACCAAAACAGTGGAAACCCCCCACAAATGACACCATTTTGGAAAATAGACCCCCTAAGGAACTCATCTAGATGTGTGGTGAGAACTTTGAACCCCCATGGGCTTCACAGAAGTTTATAACATAAAGCCATACAATTAAAAAATCATATTTTTTCAACAAAAATGATCTTTTCACCCTCAATTCTTATTTTTCCAAGGGTAACAGGACCCTAAAAGTTATTGTGCAATTTGTCCTGAGTACGCTGATACCCCACATGTGGGGGTAAACCACTATTTGGGCGCATGGCAGAGCTCGGAAGGGAAGCAGAGCCATTTGACGTTTTTGGCTGGAATTGAGATCGGACACCATGTCGCGTTTGGAAAACCCCTGATGTACCAAAACAGTGGAAACCCCCCACAAATGACACCATTTTGGAAACTAGACCCCGTAAGGAACTTATCTAGATGTGTGGTGAGAACTTTGAACCCCCATGGGCTTCACAGAAGTTTATAACATAAAGCCATACAATTAAAAAATCATATTTTTTCCACAAAAATGATCTTTTCACCCTCAATTCTTATTTTTCCAAGGGTAACAGGACCCTAAAAGTTATTGTGCAATTTGTCCTGAGTACGCTGATACCCCACATGTGGGGGTAAACCACTATTTGGGCGCATGGCAGAGCTCGGAAGGGAAGCAGCGCCATTTGACGTTTTTGGCTGGAATTGAGATCGGACACCATGTCGCGTTTGGAAAACTCCTGATGTACCAAAACAGTGGAACCCCCCCACAAATGACACCATTTTGGAAACTAGACCCCCTAAGGAACTTATCTAGATGTGTGGTGAGCACTTTGACCCCCCCAGTGCTTCACAGAAGTTTACAACGCCCGGGCGTGAAAATAAAAAATTCGTATTTTTTCCACAAACATGATCTTTTAGTCACCATTTTTTTATTTTCCCAAGGGTACCAGGAGAAATTGGACCCCAAAAGTTGTTGTCCAATTTGTCCTGAGTACGCTGCTACCCCATATGTGGGAGAAAACTACTGTATGGGCACACGTCGGGGCTCGGAAGGGAAGTAGTGACGTTTTGGAATGCAGACTTTGATGGAATGGTCTGCGGGTGTCATGTTGCCTTTGGAGAGCCCCTAATGTACCTAAACAGTGGAAACCCCCCACAAATGACACCATTTTGTAAACTAGACCCCCTAAGGAACTTATCTATATGTGAGGTGAGCACTTTGACCTCCCAGTGCTTCACAGAAGTTTACAACGCCCGGGCGTGAAAATAAAAAATTCGTATTTTTTCCACAAACATGATCTTTTAGTCACCATTTTTTTATTTTCCCAAGGGTACCAGGAGAAATTGGACCCCAAAAGTTGTTGTCCAATTTGTCCTGAGTACGCTGACACCCCATATGTGGGAGAAAACTACTGTATGGACACACGTCGGGGCTCGGAAGGGAAGCAGTGACGTTTTGGAATGCAGACTTTGATGGAATGGTCTGCGGGTGTCCTGTGCGTTTGGAGAGCCCCTGATGTACCTAAACTATTGAAACTCCCCACAAGTGACCCCATTTTGGACACTAGACCCCCCACGGAACTTATCTAGATGTGTGGTGAGCACTTTGAACCCCCAAGTGCTTCACAGAAGTTTATAACACTCGGATGTGAAAATAAAAAAATCATTTTTTTCCACAAAAATGATATTTTTGCCCCCAATTTTTTATTTTCCTAAGGGTAACAGGAGAAATTGGACCCCAAAAATTGTTTTGCAATTTGTCCTGAGTAGGCTGCTACCCTACATGTGGGGGTAAAACACTGTTTGGGCGCATAGCAGAGCTTGGAAGGGAAGGAGCACCATTTGACTTTTTCAACTCAGAATTGGCTGGAATTGAGATCAGACGCCATGTTGCATTTGGAGAGCCCCTGATGTGCCCAAACAGTGGAAACCCCCAATTCTAACTCCAACCCGAACCCCAACACGCCCCTAACCCTAGCCCTAACCCTAGCCCTAACCCTAGCCCTAACCCTACCCCAACCCTACCCCAACACACCCCTAGCCCTAACCCTAGCCCTAACCCTAATGCGAAAATGGAAATAAATACATTTTCTTTTAGTTTTATTATTTTTCCCTAACTAAGGGGGTGATAACGGGGGGTTTGATTTACTATTTATGGCGGTTTTTATGTTTGGCGGCTGTCGCACGCTAAAAGACGCTTTTTATTGTAAAAATAGTTTTTGCATCACCACATATTGAGAGCTATAATTTTTCCTTATTTTGACCCACCGAGTCATGTGAGGTCTTATTTTTTGCGGGACGAGTTGACGTTTTTATTGGTACCATTTTCGGGCACGTGAAATTTTTTGATCGCTTTTTATTCCGATTTTTGGGACGCAGAATGAACAAAAACCAGCGTTTCATGAATTTCTTTTGGGGGGGGTGCGTTTACACCGTTCCGCGTGCGGTAAAATTGATAAAGCGGTTTTATTCTTCGGGTCAGTACGGTTACAGCGATACCTCATTTAGGTCGTTTTTTTATGTTTTTGTCGGTTTTATGCAATGAAAACTATTTTATATAAAAAATAATTATTTTTGCATCGCTTTATTCTGCGAGTTATAACTTTTTTATTTTTTCGCTGATGATGCTGTGTGGCGGCTTGTTTTTTGCGGGACAAGATGACGTTTTCAGCGGTACCATGGATATTTATATGCGTCTTTTTGATCGCGCGTTATTGCACTTTTTGTTTGGCGGTATGATAATAAATCATTATTTTTTGCTTCGTTTTTTATTTTTATTTTTTAAGGGGTTCGCTAAAGGGGTTAACTAATGGGACAGTTTTATAGGGCAGGTCGTTACGGACGCGTCGATACCTAATATGTGTACTTTTATTGTTTTTTTTTTTTTATTATTTTCAAAAAATGAATTTATTGGGGACTATTTTTTTTTTTTTTTTACTAATTTATTTGGCGATTTTTTTAAATTTATTTTTACACTTTTTTTTAATTTTTTTTTTACTTTATTACATAGTCCCAGGTGGGACATCACTGTCCTGTGACAGATCGCTGATCTGTCACATCACAGATCACTGTGACAGATCAGCAATCTGTCACAGGCAGTGCACAAGGCTTCCTCATGCCTGCGCTTTGCAGGCACTGAGGAAGCCAGCTTCCCCAGGCCCCCGAAGGCCCCCGTCGCCATCTTGGATTCGGGGGCCTGGAGGAAAGGAGCCCCCCGCAGCAGCGCTGCACATTGCGCTGCCGTGGGGGGCTCAGGGAAGCACGGAGGGGGCCCCCTCCCTGCCGATGCTTCCCTTTAACCCCCGGTACACCGCGATAATGTTTGATCGCGGTGTGCAAGGGGTTAACGTGTCGGGGGCGGTCCGTGACCGCCCCTGACACGTAGTGCCGGGTGTCAGCTGTGATAATCAGCTGACACCCGGCCGCGATCAGCGGCGCTCACCACGTGGGCGCCGCTGATCGCGGTAGACGTACTATCCCGTCCCCGGTCATACGGGCCCGGGTACCGTGGACGGGATAGTACGTCTCATGTCAGGAAGGGGTTAAAGGACTTTATTCTGGCTGTGTGTTCTTTTACAATATAACTAAAGGATTAGTAATGGGGAGGTATCTTTTAGATGCCTCTCCACTACCTAGCCGTGGGCTTGATGTCACCGGACAATGCAAATGTGACATCAGTCCCAAAAATATTAACCCCACTTGCTTACCTCCACAGGGCAAGTGGGAAAAGCCAAGCAAAGGGCCAGAATTGGTGCATCTAATAGATGCACCTTTTCTGGGGCGGCTTCGGGCTGCTATTTTTAGGCTGGGGACCAATATCCATGGCCTCTTATCAGCCTGAGAATAACAGCCCCCAGCTGTCAGCTTAGCTTGGCTGGTTGCCAAAAATGTGAGGGGACCCCATGCTGTTTTTTAAAATTATTTACTTAAATAATTGAAAAAACAGCATGGGGACCCCTCTATTCTTAATAACCAGCCTTGCTAATGCTGACAACTAAAGGTTGCAGCCTGTAGTTGTCAGTTTTATTTGGATGGTTACAGGGGAACCCACGTCAATTTTTTTTTTTTTTACTTATTTATAGCTTATTCGATGGGTCAATTGATGCTGTTTTTCATGGTGTCTATCCCTAATTTTACCTGTTTTGTCAGCTTTTTTGCACCCTGAAGGTGTTTATGCAATTGGTTTTGCCTCCATTTGAAGTCACTGGGGTTCATGTATGTTCATTGAACCATTCGGCAAACATGTTCGGCGAACATCTGGACATTCTCCGAACCGAACCTTGAAAGGTTTGCTCATCTCTCCTCTTTAGCAAACTACTCTCAGGTGTGAAGGATGCATGCCCTCTCCAGATTCTCAATAGGATTTAGATCAGGGCTCATAGAAGCCACTTCAGAATAGTCCAGTCATGGATGTTTTTAGCAGTGTGTTTTGAGTAATTATCCTTTTGGAGCACACATGACCTGCAATTCAGACCAAGCTTTCTGACACTAGGCTGCATATTTCGCTCCAAAATGCTTTGATAGTCTTTGGATTTCATTGTATCCTGCACAGATTAAAGTCACTCTGTGCCAGATGCAACAAAGCATGTCCAGGAAGGTTGGCAGTCCCATAGACCATAAACTGAATAATATGTGCAACTGTAGTAAGAGGGACATCATGTTTGGAGATGGTCTTATATCCTTTACTTTTAACATGCTTGTCTATACTTTTCTATCTAATCTGCTCAGCTTTCTTTGGTCCATGTTCAGTGTGGTACACACCATACTAAGCAGCACAATGACTACTTTTCACCCTGTAAATGGGGCGACAAACTGATTACAAGTTGGTAGACACCTGTGATGCTAATTATAGGATACACCTTAGTTTCACATGTCCCTATGGTTAAATTATTTTTAATCTTTTCTATGGGTACCAACATTTTTGTCCAGGCCATTTTCATTTTTTTATTTTTCTTTTGAATCAAAATTCAGATGTCTGATTTTTATTATTTGATTTTCAGTAAATTTTAATCGAAAATTACTTTCAAGTTAACATATTTCTGTGACCTTTTGGGTTTTTATCTTATCAGATGGGTACTAATACTTCTGTTCTGTCCATGTGTGTGTATATAGATAAAAACTTGTTCACATAAATTGATAGAAAACTTGACAAAAACAGGTACACTGAAATAACGAAGATGATGAGATTTATTTTATATGTGAGTTCTATTTATTACCATCAGAGAAAGTGTCTTGGATAACCAAACAATCTAAGGCTATGTTCAAACCCCCTTTTTTTTTTTTTTTTGTTTTTAATTTGTCTACTCCGTCCTAGGGCTCATATTCATTTGCTAGAAAAACGGACGAGTGCAATCTGATAAAAAATCGGATTGCACTCTGACCAATGTTACTCAATGGGTTACATCTCATCTGCGATATTTTTCTCAGCTGACATCGGACTGAGAAAAAAATTGCAGCATGCTGAGATTTGCTGCGTATCTCAGACGAGTCTCGTCAATGCAATCCTATGGGTGCAAGAAAAAAAATCGCACCGCACTCGGACCATACGAGTGCTGTCCGATTTTTACGCAACATTGTCCTTTGAGAAGCCAGCAATTCATGTGCCACATACAGTAAAATCACACTGACACTTTAGAATAGAATAGATATATACACATAGAATAAATAGATGTCAGTGACACATACACATATGTGTATATATATTACATAGAAGAAAAGCCGGCAATTCATGTGCCGTGTACTGTACAATCACTGCAGGAGCTGACAACATAGTAGATGGATTACTTACAGTAAATACAATTAGAATAGGTCGATATATAGATGTCTGTGACAAATACAATTAGTTCAGTGTGTGTGCATGCAGCTTACTATACATGTATTTAATTAATAAAAGATTATTTTTCTGAAAAAATGGCCTGGGCTCCTGCGCAATTTTTGTAACCAGCAGAGGGAAAGCCGTCGGCTGGGGGCCGATGTTTATAGTCTGGGAAGGGGGCAATACCCATGGAGCTTCCCAGGCTATTATCAGCTCACAGCTGTATACTTAGCCTTTACTGGCTATTAAAATGGGGGGCCCCCAAAAAAAATGACGTAGGGTCCCCCTATATTTAATAACCAGCAAATTCTATGCAGACAGCTGCGGGCTGATATTAACAGCCTAAGAACGGGACATGAATACTGCCCCCTAGGCTAAAAACATCAGCACTCAGCCGCCCCAGAAAAGGAGCATATTTAAGATGCGCCAATTCTGGCACTTAACCTCACTCTTCCCACTTGCCTTGTAGCAGTGGCAATTGGGGTGATAGTTGGGGGGAGGCATCAATAAGAAGCTACCATTACTAACCCCATAGTCACATTGTAAGTAAACACAAACACCCAGAAAAAAAGTCCTTTAATTGAAAGAATGAGACTCCTTTAATATTCTTAATTAAACCATACTTATGACCTCACCCATTTCCCCGATGCCCTCGTCATCTGCAAAAGAAGTAGAGAAAAAACAAACAAAATATTCCTCACCTTTCCACAGAGATGCTTTTAATCCATTTGTCCCACAATGGGTCTAGCTCTGCTACATCTAGATGGCAGGATGCATGATGTGACCATGCAGTCTGTCATCCAACAGACACTGAGCACCATGTGCTCAGTGTCTGCCTGTGAACTGCTATTCCCTGTCTGAGGGCACCATGAGTGTGAGAAAGCTCTCCTGCTCACGGTGCTGTCAGACAGGTCCTGCAAGGAAATAGTTCACAGGCAGACACTGACACAGTATTTCTAATAATAAAGATGGCGCTGCAATCACCGGAGCGCAATTGCACACGTGTGAACTTTAGTTTTTCTCCTGATGTATTTGCTTTTTGACATGCACAGCTGATCTTTTAAGATGCCAGGCATGGCACAGATGGGATTGTGGTTTCTTCCTGACATGTGACATTATAATCCTTCACAGCTGTTCAGATTACAATCAATTGACTTGTTTATGAATTTTTAGATTATATTGCACTATAGGCACTTTTTGTATTTCACTTTATAGTGTTGCAAATAAAATCCTTCTGCACTTTATATATAAATATGGAATAACCGATATGAAAGTGTATTGTTTTGATACAAATTGATGTAAATTATATTCACTTCACTGCATACTTTAAATATCCTGAATGTACACTTATATACTGCTTGAAAAAGGCTCACACACAGAGCCGAAACATCGCACACAAATGAGCTATTAAAATAGCTTTTTTGAACTAAAATGATGGTGTGCTGTTTCTTTGATTTTTCTAATATAATGACTGGTATGTACCTGTGAAGCCTTGCACCCAACTATTGCCATTGTTCAGTTGCTGCTTTCTGCTCAATTTTTTCTATACAAACCATAGAGAGCGTGCACCTTTGTTCTTATTTTCTAATAACATGGCCACAACTACTGGCAATTTGGAACTGCCAGACACTTTCTGCAATACATTGAAGGATGAAGAGAGGATCCTTGGGGGAATTGAAGGAGATGCAGCATTCTTAAATACGCGTTCTGAGACAGATTTGATACGCAAGGGTGGTGTGGAAAAAAAAGTCTTATTACTGTACAGCGTCATTTAATGACTCTAAAAGAATATTTCAAAGTAAGGAGAATACCCAGGGGATTAAAATCGAGTATTAGACCAAACCTTTTTTCTAACAGTGGTGTGTTTTGTGAATGGTTTTTCTGCATTATCTAACAAATATGCCATGGATGTTTTGTTATTGAATATGGAATTTTTGCAGAAAAAAATGCTATTTTGAATGTGACTATTGTGGATATATTAAAGGAATCATTGACTTCTGAAATATGGGATAAGTTCAAGGAAGCCATGGACATACGTTGCAAAAAATTAATGATGAACTGGAGGAGATTAAAAGACGGAATTGGAATAGGGATTCTGAGGACTATAGACTGGGTAATGTGTATAATTGGCAAAAGGAAAAGAAAAAAATGAGAGAAAGAAAGGAGTTTTCTAAAGAAGAGAATCAAGACAATGGAAACAGAAGACATCACAAACGTAATAGAAGAGGCAGAAGGAAACACCAACGTGCAGAAAAAAGACAGAAGGGACGAGTAATCCCATTGAGACAGACAACCCTGAAGGAAAAGGACTACATTTGGTGGTAAATCTTTCTTTATAAACACTCTACCTGTGAAATTAATGTGCTGTCAAAAGGTTTTTCTTTTAGTCCCAATAAGCATGTCAATTAGTTTGATTTTGACGTAGAACATTTCAAATTCTTCAGATCTATTAAATTAAAATACTGGTATTCATTAAGTTTCACAAGACTTCCAATAGAACCAATTGAATCTGCCTTTAAACTAAAACAATTTCATTATTTAACAAAAGTGATTTTGTACTTATAATTTATGTTCCTGTAATTGATGCATACATAGCAGCAGTTAATCGGGATATTGATGTCTTAAAAAGATCATTTGAGAAAAATAAATTTAAATGTCCAAATTTTTTCCAAAATGGAGCAGACAGCCCTGGATGAGCTTGTCCATGATGGTAACATCACCATCAAGTCCACAGACAAGGGTGGTGCTGTTGTCATCATGGACTCGCGGAAGTATATAGCTGAAATTGAACAGCAATTATCTGAGGTGTAGGTGTACAAAAATAATTGAATGGGGACCCAAAATTATGATAGAGAGAAAAATAAGAATATACTTGATGAAGGTAAAAATCAAGGTATGATTAATGAACTTTACAAATTTTTACAATATGAAAATACGGTGATATATATATATATTACCAAAAATTCATAAGTCAATGGAAAATTCTCTGGGACGCCCAATAATTTCAGGTAGTGATTAAATTTTTAGCCATATTGGCATTTTCTTGATAGAGTATTGGACCCACTTGCTAAACAAACGGCATCAAATATTTTTGACACATCACATTTTTTGAAAGAAATTGGAAACTGTAAAAATGGAAAGACAATTTTAGCATCATTTGATGTAGTATCCTTATATATTTCTATAAACCATGATACAGGCTTAATGGCAGTACAGAGGAAATTAAATGAAACTGATTACACACCAAAATGATTGATTTTGTTTTAAGATTATTGGAATTAATATTAAAAAAGAATTATTTATTGTTTGGTAACACCTTCTATATGCAACAATGTGGGACCGCGATGGGTGCGAATTTGGTACCTGCTTATGCAAATTTAACATGATGGCCATGGAGTAGAACCATCTATGTTTCCCACCACTTCGGGAAAGTTCTGTGGTGGTGGAGATAAATAGATGATGAACTTATGGAGTTTCACTGTTTTTTTTTTTTTTTTTAAATTGAATTAATCCGGATATTAAATTTACTCTAGTTTACTCAGAGATTGAAATTCAGTTCCTTGATGTACTGATTAAAAATAATAGTAAACGGAGTACGGAATTGTTTATGAAACCCACTGATAGGAATAATGTGCCAAGATTTGACAGCTACCATCTACGGAGGATAGTGGAATCACTCCCATATAGCCAATATTTGCGAACAAAAAGAATTCATAGTGACAATAGTATATTAGAAAAATCTTTGGATGGAGTGGCATAAAAATTTTTAGACCGTAAATATCTGAAACAATTGCATGATAAATGGAAAAATAAGGTGACAAATATGGATAGATCTACCATACTAGAGAAAACTTAATTAGGGATAGAACTATTAAAAGGTTGCCTTTAGTGACTACATATTGTGAAGAAAGTAGGGAAATTACTAAGATAATTAAACGGCATTGGTCACTAAGTAAATGTCTTCCAGAAATAGTAGAATATAGGAGCCCACCTTTGATTTCATATAAAAGAGCTAAAAACATAAAAGATACGATTGTTCATTCAGATATAGGCTCACGTACAGTAAACATCCAAACATCTCTAACGGGTAAAAAGTAGGACTGGATGTTATCCTTGTCTTAGTTGTATTAATTGTCCTAACATGATAAAAGGCAATTCATTCCAACACCCAGTAACCAAATAAATCTTTTAGATTATACATTTCCTGATGTGTTGATCTGAATTTGTTTTCTATCTCCTCCATTACCCCTGCAATTTGTGGTATGTGGGGGAAACTAACTGGGACTTCAAAACTAGGATAAATCACCATTATTATTTATTTATATAGCACCATTGATTCCATGGCGCTGTACATGAGAAGGGGTTACATACAAATTACAGATATCAATTACAGTACACAAAGTAACAATGACAGACTGATACAGAGGGGAGAAGACCATGCCCTTTCGGGCTTACATTCTACAGGATGGTGGGGAAGGAGACAGTAGGTTGGTGGGTTGCAGAAGTTCCGGTGTTGGTTGAGGCGATATCTCCGGTAGTGGTGAGGAGGTAGCGGGGTCATTGCATCCTGTTAGCTTTCTTGAAGAGGTGGGTTTTTAGCTTCAGTCTGAATGATCTGAATGTGGTTGATAGTTGGACATGTTAGGGCAAAGAATTCCAGAGGACGGGGGATATTCGGGAGATGGGAATGGGAGCCAGTGAAGAGATTTGCAGAGGGGAGAAGTGGAGCAGTAGCGAGGAGAGAGATGAATTAGTCAGGCAGCAAAGTTAAGGATGGAATGGAGAGGTGCAAGGGTGTTAACAGGGAGGCCACAGAAAAGGATGTTGCAGTAGTCGATGCGGGAGATGATGAGGGCATGTACAAGCATTTTAGTAGATTGAGGGTTGAGGAAAGGACAGATTCTGGAAATATTTTTGAGCTGGAGGCGACAGGAGGTAGAAAGAGCTTGGATGTGCGGTTTGAAGGACAGGGCAGAGTCAAGGATTACTCCGAGGCAGCAGACTTCCGGTGCGGGGGAAAGCGTGATGTTAATTGTGATAGGTCAGGTAAGGAAGATCTGTGAGATGGAGAAAAGATGAGTTCAGATTTGTCCACATTGAGTTTTGAGGAAGCGAGAGGAGAAGGAGAATATTGCTAATAGACACTCTGGGATTCTGGACAGCAGAGAGGTGACGTCTGGGCCAGAGAGGTAGATCTGAATGTCATCAGCTTAAAGGTGGTACTGGAATCCGTCGGATTTTATGAGTTGCCCCAGGCCAAGTGTATAGATTGAGAATCATAGAATCGTAGAGTTGGAAGGGACCTCCTGGGCCATCTGGTCCAACCCCCTGCTCAAAGCAGGATTCGCTAAATCATCCAAGTCAGATGTCTGTCCAGCCTCTGTTTGAAGACTTCCATTGAAGGAGAACTCACCACTTCTCATGGCAGCCTGTTCCACTCATTGATCACTCTAACTGTCAAAAAGTTTTTTCTAATATCTAATCTGTGTCTCCTCCCATTCAGTTTCATCCCATTGCTTCTAGTCTTTCCTTGTGCAAATGAGAATAAAGTTGATCCTTCTACAATGTGACAGCCCTTTAGATATTTGTAGCCAGCTATTAAGTCTCCTCTCAGTCTTCTCTTTTGCAAACTAAACATTCCCAAATCCTGCAACCTTTCCTCATAAGACAGGGTTTGCAGACCGGTCACCATTCTGGTCTCTCTTTTCTGAACTTGCTCCAGTTTGTTGATGTCTTTTTTAAAATGTGGTGCCCAAAACTGGACACAATATTGCAGATGAGGTCTGACCAAAGAGGAGTAGAGGGAAATAATGACTTCACATGATCTAGACTGTATGCTTCTGTTAATACATCCTAGAATTGCATTTGCCTTTTTTGCTGCTGCATCACACTGTTGACTCATATTCAGTCTGTGATCTATTAGTATACCCAAGTCTTTTTCACATGTGCTGTCACTTAGCCCTATTCCTCCCATTCTATATATGCTTTTTTCATTTTTATTGCCCAGATGTAGTACTTTGCATTTCTCCCTGTTAAAAACTATTCTGTTAGTTGCTGCCCACTTCTCCAGTTTATTTAAATCTTTTTGAATCTTCTCTCTCTCTTCTCTAGTATTAGCTATCCCTCCTAGCTTTGTGTCATCAGCAAATTTAATCAGTTTACCCTCAATTCCTTCATCTAAATCGTTGATAAAGATGTTGAACAATACAGGGCCCAGGACAGAGCCCTGTGGTACCCCACTTGAGACATTCTTCCAATTGGATGTGCAGCCATTTACGACCACTCTTTGGGTCCGATCACTAAGCCAGTTATGAATCCACCTAACAGTTGCCTTGTCCATTCCATACTTTTTTCAATAAGGATTGTATGAGAGACTTTGTCAAATGCTTTGCTGAAGTCAAGATATACTATATCTACAGCATTTCCTTGATCCACCCAATCAGTGATACCGTCATAGAAGGAAATTAAGTTAGTCTGACATGACTTATTAGTTACAAACCCATGCTGACTCTGTTTAATCACTTCATTCTTATCCAGGTATTGACATACATGTTGTTTAATAATTAGTTCAAAGATCTTTCCTGGTATAGAAGTCAGACTCACCGGCCTATAGTTGCCTGGGTCCACCTTCTTCCCCTTTTTGAAGATAGGAATAACATTTGCTCTTCTCCAGTCTTCTGGCACTTCTCCTGTTCTCCAAGAATTTTCAAAGATTATGGGAGGGGTTAAAAAATTTCTTCTGCTATCTCCTTCAGTACTCTGGGGTGTAATTCATCTGGACCTGGAGACTTGAATTCATTTAGGTTAGCTAAGTGTTTCCTCACTATCTTTCTGTTTATAGATATCCTGGATTCTTCTATTCCCTTATAGGACAGTGAATAACAGTTGATGTTACATTTCCTTTCTGAGAGAAAACAGATGCAAAATAGGAATTTAAAAGTTCAGCCTTCTCAACATCCTGTCTTACCATTTCATCATTTTCATCCTGTAAAAATCCTATAGCATCTTTGACTTTTCTTTTACTTTTGACATATCCCCAAAATCCTTTATTATTGCTTTTGACATCTCTTGCAAGCCTCAATTCATTTTCAGCTTTAGATAATCTGATTTGTGCCCTGCAGGTTCTGCAGACAGCATTATATTCTTCTTTAGATATGCCTCCCTCTTTCCATTTTATAAACATTTTTTTCTTCCTTTTTAGCATGTGCTTAAGTTCTGTGTTCATCCATCCTGGTTTCCTTAAATGCTTCCTATTCTTCCCTCTTTTCGGAATTGTTAACAACTGTGCTTTGAGAATTTCATTTTTCAAGATTTCCCATCCTTCCTGGACATTTTTGTCTTTAAGGATATCCAGCCATTGGATCCCTCCAATTCTCTTTCTGAATCCCTTAAAATCTGCCTTTCTGAAATCTAACCTTGACGTCTGAGTCTTCAGAGAAGAATAGGGGTCCTAGAACAGAGCCTTTGGGACTCCAACAGAGAGAGGGTGGGATGAGGAGGTAGTGTGGGAGTGGGAGATGCTGCACGTGCGGTTGGAAAGGTATGAGGAGATCCAGGATAGGGCAAGGTCTTTGATGCAAAAGGAGGAAAGGATCTGTAGCAGGAGGCAGTGGTGAACTGTGTCAAAAGCAGAGGACAAGTCTAGAAACAGGAGTATAGAGTATTGTCTGCTTGCTTTGGCTGTCAGTAGGTCGTTAGTAATTTTGGTCAGGGCTGTCTCAGTGGAGTGATGGGGGTGGAAACCAGATTGTAGATTGTGAAAGAGCAAGTTAGATGAGAGGTAGGAGGAAAGTTCAGCATGGACGTGCAGCTCCAGGAGTTTGGACGCGAATGGGAGCAGCGATATTGGGCAATAGCTGGACATAGCAGTTGGGTCAAGGCTTAGCTTCTTAAGGATAGGCGTGATTGTGGCATGTTTGAAAGCAGAAAGGAAAGTACCGGAAGTTAGTGATAGGTTGAAGAGGTGGGTTAGGGATGGGATAAGTGGGGTGAGGTTGGGGAGGAGGTAAGATGGGGTCGAGTGCACAGGTTGTGAGGTGCGATTTGGAGAGGAGACAATTAAGCTCCCCTTCAGTGATGTCGGAGAGGGAGCTTATGGGGTTTGGGCATTGGCCTGGTAAACAAAAAAAACAATAAAACAAAATGGACTAGAAGCAGTTCATAAAAGTATATGAATTTTATTGTACAAGTATAAAAAATGAAAACAAGATCATACAAAAATAATGATATAACATATAAAGGAGTCAGCAAGTCACCACACACAGAAAGGTCTGATAAAAAAGTGGCAATATAATAAAGATCACATATACCAATCAATATTGCCGTATGAGTACACAAAAGGTATAAAATAACATGCAAAAATGTAATAACCACCAGAAAAAGGGGGGTAAAAAAGTGCTTATGCAGGCACCATATTCGCGTCCCCCGAGGAAGCAAGTAGCGAAACGCGCGTTGGGGTTCCCTCAGCCCACACTACAGTAAGGTTGGTTTCTTTTTTGACTTCATTACATTTATTTCAGTCCCATTTACCTTCTCTGGCAGTTTGGGTATTGTTAGCAGCTATCTCATCAGGTATTTGATTATAAGTTGTCTGTGGTTCGTTTTTTGGTAGGTCCGTTTTTAGATCACTAATATATGCACTGTGGCACTTTATATGACCACTGATAAGTTATTTTTCTTTCTTGCACTTTTTTACCCCCCTTTTTCTGGTGGTTATTACATTTTTGCATGTTATTTTATACCTTTTGTGTACTCATACGGTCATATTGACTGGTATGTGATCTCTATTGCATTGCCACTTTTTTACCAGACCTTTCTGTGTGTGGTGTCTAAGTGTTGCTGACTCCCTTATATATTATATCATTAATTATTTTTGCATGATCTTGTTTTCATTTTTTATACTTGTACAATAAAATTCATATACTTTTATGAACTGCTTCTAGTCCATTTTGTTTTGGGTTTTGTTATGTTATAATGGATGAGCTTTAATATTTACAGCCTTATTTGGGATAAATGGTATACAAAAGGGTTGTGGTGGCTGAACAATGAAGACTTGCCTTGTTTGGCCTTATTTTTGAAGTGTGTGGCAAAGTCCTCAGCAGAGATGAGGGAGGTAGCAGGGAGCAGTGGTGGGCGGAGGAGAAAGTTAAAACTTTTGAATAACTGTTTGGGGTTGTAGGATAGGGAAGACATGAGGGTTGTGAAGTAGGCCTGTTTAGCAGAGGTGAGGGCAGATTTAAAAGCGAGTGTTGCCTGTTTGAATGCAGTGAAGTCATCTCACGAAATTGTTTTCTTCCAACGCCGCTCTGCAATCCTTGACACTTGCCGGAGCTTTTTAGTGGTGTTATTGTGCTAGGGTTGTCTGTTGGTACGTCGCACTCTACCATGAAAGAGAGGGGCGACCGTGTCAATAGCTGATGCGAGAGTGGCATTGTAGAAAGCAGCGGAATTGTCTGTGTCATTGACTGAGGATATGGATGCCAGTGGTACAATAGAGTCAGAGAGTGTGTGGGTGTCTAGGTGTGCAAGGTTTCTGTGGGGGTGCACATGTTGCTGGACATGGGTGACAGGAGAGGAGGACAGGGATGAGAAAGTGAGTAGATGTCGGATAGAGGGAGAGGGGAGGTGGTGAAGTTAGAAAGAGAGCAGAGGCGGGTGAAGACCAGGTCTAATGTATGTCTGTGTGGGTGGCTGAGAAGGACCACTGAGTAAGTCCAAAGAATGAAGTAAGGGACAGGAGTTTGGAGGCTGCTGACTGAAAGGTATCAGTGGGGATGTTGAAGTCACCCATGATGATTGTGGGGATGTCAGTGGAAAGAAAATGAAGCCAGGTAGAGAATTGGTCAATGAAGTCAGTGGTCGAGCCTGGAGGTCGGTATATGACTGCCACTTGGAGGTTGGAGGGAGAGTAGATGCGGACAGAGTGGACTTCAAAAGAGGGGAGGATTAGGGAGAGACGAGGTGGGATTGGGTTAAAGGTGCAGTTAGAGGAAAGGAGACCTACTCCTCCACCGTGTCTGTTGCCAGAGCGAGGAGTGTGGGTGAAGTGGAGGCTGCCGTAACACAGCGCAGTAGGGGAGGCGGTGTCAGAAGGTGTCAGCCATGTTTCTGTGAGGCCGAGGAAGGCAAGTGTCATGGTTAGGACATGGTTAATGTCCTGTTCTCACAGGGTTAACTTTTGCCGGCCTCTCTTTGGATCTGGGAGGGGTATTTATACTCACTCCAAACTAGCATTCTCTGTCAGTTATACTACTGTTCTGGTGTGTCTGACCCCTGGTGTGCGTGTACTCTGCGTTGCTTGTTTGCTTCACGGCTTGTTCCTTCACTCTGTACTCCGTCTCTCGTTTTGGTACCATTGTCTTTTCTGGTTCTGACCTCCTGGCTTGGCTATCGTTACTCCGTTACAGTTTACCCCTATTGTACCATCTAATGCCCGTTCTGGTTTTCTGATCTATTGCTACATCCTGACTATCCATTCTGTCTAATCCTTTGGTACTGTATTGCTATCTCGTGCTTTGACCTCGGCTTGATCTGGTTTATGTCTCTGTCTATGCCCCTTGGTAACATTGTCCTGTAGTTACACGCGCTCTGGCTCAGTGAGCAAGTGCAGTGCGGTGTTCCTGACATTATAACTGACCGTTTTTTTTTCCTCTGAAGAGAAAAAAAAAAAAAAGTGTGTGTTATCCTCATGGATCCCATACAAGCCTTGGCTGATCAGGTCAAGCACCTGACTCAAATGTTCCATAAACTCAATGTGGAACAGCGCACGATGGCCCATACCCAGCAACAGTTGGTGGTTACTGTGCAGGGGGCTGTCGATGCAGGGGCTTCGAATTCTGGGGGTAGAGATGTGTAATTAGCATCCCCTGAATCTCCGGTCAAATTGCCCGACCCTTTCTCAGGGGATAAAAGGGAGTTCAGGTCTTTCAGAGAAGGATGCATGCTTTTTTTTCTCTAAGGCCCCGCTCCTCCGGGGATGAGTTCCAGAGGGTGGGGGTCATTATTTCCCTACTTCGGGGGGCTCCGCAAGCATGGGCTTTCTCTCTGTCTTCCTCTGCTCCTGAACGTATGTCAGTGAACTTGTTCTTTGAGGCTCTGGGGCACATCTATGACGAGCCTGATAGAGTGCGTCTGGCTGAGGATATGGAGATGAGTGTGACACAGGGGAGGCACTCTGCTGAATGGTTCTGCTCAGAGTTTAGACGCTGGACCGCCAAAGTATCCTGGAACGACGCCACCCTGAGGGGATTGTTTTGCAGGGGCCTTTCTGACCGTCTGCAGGACGCTCTGGCATTACATCCGCCTCCTGATACCCTGGAGGACGCCGTGATGCAGGCAGTCCGTACGGACCGGAGACTCTGTGCTAGAGGAATGATGCAACAAGAGTCTCCCTTGTACCCCAAATTGTGTGACACTGCACCTGTATCCGAGCCCATGAAGGTTGGGTCAGTTTTGGTTAAGGAGAAAGAGAGAAGGCACCGTAGAGACAACCTACTATGCTTTTACTGTGGAGCCTCTGGACATTGGAAAAGGAATTGCCCCTCCTGCCCTTCTTCAGAGAAACCATCAGAGAAACGACTGAGTCTGGGCAACAATCGAGGAGGTTGTCCAGACTCCCAGGTACATTTTTTTCTCACGTACAAAAATGGTGCTCCAGGTTGAATTGGAAACTACTGGTGGTCCTGCTATGACCACCGCCTTTGTTGACTGTGGTTCCTCCATTAATCTGATTGATGCCCAAGTTGTGACTCTTAATAAGATAGGGACAGTCAGGTTAAAAGACCCTGTTAAAATTGTGGCTGAGGATTCAGCCCCTCTTACCCGGGATGGAATTTGTTTCATGTCTGAAGTTTTTTCTATGAAAGTGGGTTCCACTCATGTGGAAAATTTAAGTTGCTTCTTTATGAATAATCTGCCTGCAGGACTGGTATTGGAAATGCCCTGGTTGCAACGCCACAATCCTCTTATTGATTGGGTGAAGGGGGAGATCACCCGATGGGGATGTAATGATAATGGTCTGTGTTGTAACCCGTTTCCTTTTGTCAATTCGATAAAATCTGTGTCATATGTCGGTCTGGAGGGTATTCCGGAGTACCTGAGAGACTTTAAAGATGTTTTCCAAAAGCGAGGCTGAGGCGCTCCCACCACATAAACCATATGATTGTGCTATCGATTTAGTACCTGGAGCCAAATTACCCAAGGATCGTTTGTTTAATTTGTCTGGGCCTGAGCGCCAAGCTATGAAAGAGTACATTATCGAAAGCCTTCGCAAGGGGCATATTCGGCCCTCGGTCTCACCCGTGGCAGCGGGGTTTTTCTTTGCAAAGAAAAAAGATGGTGGGTTGCGACCGTGCCTCGACTTTCGAGAACTGAACAAAATTACTGTTAAGAACACGTACCCTCTCCCGTTGATTCCTGATCTATGCAATCAACTCACGGGGGCCAAATGATTTTCTAAGCTCGCTCTACGAGGGGCTTATAACCTTATAAGGATCCGAGAGGGGGACGAATGGAAAACAGCGTTCCTGACAACTGAGGGGCTGTTTGAAAACCTGGTTATGCCCTTTGGCCTCACTAACGCTCCTGCGGTTTTTCAGAACTTTATTAATGTTGTTTTTTCTGACTTGATTGGACGTTACGTAGTCATTTACCTGGATGACATCTTGATTTACTCTGAGGACAGTCAGTCACACTTGCATCATCTGTGTACGGTGCTTATGAGACTCCGGGAGAACCATTTGTATGCTAAGCTGGAGAAGTGCTCATTTTTTATGCAGGAACTGTCTTTTCTGGGTGTAATTGTATCCGGGGAGGGATTCCGCATGGATCCAGGGAAGGTTCAGGCCATTACAGATTGGGTGCAGCCTCATGACCTGAAGGGGTTGCAGCGATTTCTGGGCTTCGCTAATTATTATAGGAAGTTCATTAAAGGGTTCTCGCAGGTGGTAAAACCCTTGACGGACCTCACTCTTAAAGGGGCAGATGTAAAAAATTGGTCCTTGGCCGCAAAAAATTCCTTCCTGGCATTAAAGAAGTGTTTTACTACAACCCCTGTGTTGGTACCATTGTCTTTTCTGGTTCTGACCTCCTGGCTTGGCTATCATTACTCCGTTACAGTTTACCCCTGTTGTACCGTCTAATGCCCGTTCTAGTTTTCTGATCTATTGCTACGTCCTGACTATCCATTCTGTCTAATCATTTGGTACTGTATTGCTATCTCGTGCTTTGACCTCGGCTAGATCTGGTTTCTGTCTCTGTCTATGCCCCTTGGTAACATTGTCCTGTAGTTACCTTTCTAGGAGTTTCCCTGCAGCTCCTAGCTCTGTGGAGCTTAGGCCACGCCCCAGCAGTCATGTGATTCAGGTCCTGGAGCATGCATTGCCACCACTGCTGCCCGCTCCGCAGGTATCTTTGTGCACAGTCTTTGTACTCAGGACACACGCTCTGGCTCAGTGAGCAAGTGCAGTGCGGTGTTCCTGACAGCAAGACTGTGAGAGAGAAAGAGGTCATAGATACACAATATGTAAAAAGAGGTTAGATCTACTAGTATAAGTATGCAATATCAAAAATGCAGCAAATACTCATCGTGGGAACTTAGTCATGAGATCAGTGTGAACAAAAGCTGTGTGTAACTAGTTAGTGAATGGCAGAGATGGTTGATGCCGGACTAGCAGCCCTGCAGTGTTCTGGAGAAAAGTAAGCAGAGACTGGAGAGTGCAAACATTTATTCTAGTTTTGGCAAAATTTGGCTAGATAGCTCCAATACATTCATTTGGTAGAAGAGGGTTCTCTCCCTGACAGGCAGGTCTGTGTAAATGATTTTTTTTTATTTAGTAGAGAGATTTATTCAGGATTATTGGTTGTCTATGATTAAGGATGAGCGAACCCAAACTGTAAAGTTCCGGGTTCATACCGGACACCTAGTGTCCAGTGCAGAACTCTTAATATAGATTTTTTTTTTTCCTGGAAGTCCATTTCACAGCTCAGGTTTGGTGCCAAATAAAGTTTGTTGAAAGGCTGCAGTACAGCTTTTAGGCTGTGGGGACTTCCGGGGGCCATCACAGCCATGCCAAGATTGGCAGGTGCAACACGGACCTGGCCTGTATAAACGCCATTGTGCACTGATTAGCATAGGAACAATGTAAAATGAATAATTAAAACGATGTGCGGTCCCCTGTATTTTTTAATAACCAGCCAAGGTAAAGCAGACAGCTATGAGAAGGTCTTATACTGTGAAGGGGCCAAGATTCATTGACCTTTCCAGCCTATTAATATCAACCCCCAGCTGTCTGCTTTGCCATAGCTGTTTTTTTTTAGGGGGGGACCAGACTTAAATTTTTTTTAGTTCCCCCTATTTTTAATAACCAGCTAAGGCAGAGAGCTGGGGGCTGATAGTAATAGGCTGGGGAAGTTAATCGATATTGGCCCCTTCCCTACCTAATAAAACCAGCCCTCAGCTGCCCCAGATATGGATATGGCGCATCCATTAGATGTGCCAAATCTGGCGCTTAACCTGGGCTCTTCCCGATTGACCTGGTGCAGTGGAAATTGGGGTAATAATTTTGGGGTTGATGTCATCTAGCATCAAGCCGATGGGTTAGCAATGGAGAAGCGTCTATCAGACACCCCTTTTACTAACCCTGTATTTAAAAATAAAAAGACACACAAAATTTTTTTATTTGAATAAAGACCCACACATTCTCTCTCCATTACTAACCCCTGGGCTTGTAATACACAGATGACATCAACCCCAAAAACTATTACCCCGATACACCAGGGCAATAGAGAAGAGCCAGAATTGGTGCATCTAATGGATTCGCCATTTCTGGGGCAGCTGAGGGGCTGGTTTTATTAGGCTGGAAAGGTGCAGATATCCATGGACCTTCCCTGCCCCTTAATATCAGCCCCCAGCTTTCTGCTTTCTCTTAGCTGGTTATTAAAAATAAGGGGGAACCCTGTGCCATTTTTTTAAGTCCCCCCATTTTTAATAAACAGCAAAGGCAAAGCAGATAGCTGGGGGCTGATATTAATAGGCTGAGAAGGTCCATAGACATTGGCCCCTTCCCAGCATAATAAGACCAGCTCACAGCTGTCTGCTTTCTCTTTGCTAGTTTTTAAAAAATGGGGTAATCCACGTCATTTTTTACTTAATGTATTTATTAACAAATACAGTAAACTACACACGCAAGGCACTGCTCCACTCCTCCACTTGGACCACCTCCGCCTCCTGGTTCAAGATTTTTTGTTATTATTCTGTTAATTTAAGTACGTATATACTTGTGTATGAGCCGAGATTTTCAGCCCATTTTTTTGGGCTGAAAGTCCCCCTCTCGGCTTATACGCGAGTCATATACCGGGGGTGGGCGGAGGAGGGGGAGCGGGGGGGTCAGAGACCATACTCACCCCCTCCTGGCACGTCTCTGCAGCCCCTGCTTCTCCCTCGGTCATCTGCTTCCTGCGTTCAGCGGTCACGTGGTACCGCTCATTAAACTCATGAATATGCGCATATTTATGAGTTTAATGAGCGGTACCACGTGACCGCTGAATGCAGGAAGACGACCGATGGAGAAGCAGGGGCTGCAGAGAAGACCGTGCGCCAGGAGGGGGTGAGTATGACGGGGGCAGAGCAATATTCATCTGTCCCCGTTTCATTGCCGTGCACTGCTGTGTCTCCGAGTCCTCCTGCTGTGACATTCAGGTCAGAGGGTGCGATGACATCACTGCAGAGACCTGGGAGACAGCGGTGGACGGCGATGGAACAGGGACCGGTAAATATCACCGGTGCCGGGGGCTCAGGACACTAGCACCTAGCCCCCAGCGACAGAGAGGTGAGTATGTCATTTTTTTGTTTAATTGCTGCAACAACAGCAGCAGCAGCAAATAAGGTGTATTTATGGAGCATCTTATGGGGCAGCATTAACCCTTGTGCAGCAGCATATGGGGGGTATTTATGGAGCATCTTACGGGGCAGCATTAACCCTTGTGCAGCAGCATATTATGGGGGGTATTTATGGAGCATCTTATGGGGCAGCATTAACCCTTGTGCAGCAGCATATGGGGGTATTTATGGAGCATCTTATGTAGCAGCATTAACCCTTGTGCAGCAGCATATTATGGGGGGTATTTATGGAGCATCATATGGAGCAGCATTAACCCTTGTGCAGCAGCATATTATGGGGGGTATTTATGGAGCATCTTATGGGGCAGTATTATCCCTTGTGCAGCAGCATATGGGGGTATTCAAGGAGCATCTTATGGGGCAGCATTAACCTGTAGGGATTCAACTCGCTCAGGAGCAACAGGAGTCAATCAGGAGGCATGTTCCTTTAAAAGTTCATAGGGTTTATTGCTTCATAACCCATAAAGCAGCACATAACACAAGGAATAGCCTTTAGGTCAGGCAAAAGCAAGCATAAATGTCCATTATTTCAGGCTCAGTCCTGGAGCCTCAGCAAAACACAGGAGGCTTATCCATCCTCACATACAGCCAATATCCACAGGCCTCACCGGGTCAGCAGCCTCAGCACGTGGTCTTCAGGAAGGTAGCACTCCTTCCTCCACATAGGCCTGCCGGGACCTTCCACATGGCTCAGTCAGATCCATGCGCTCTCCCTCATGTGAAATATTATGGTTACCTTATATGGTCCATAGCCACGCCCAGCGGGTCACATGGCTATGACATCATCACAGGTCCTTCAAGCATTCATACACATATACTTTATTATGACACTCTTAAACACACCCTGGGTGGGTTTGTAGGTAACTGGCCTGCCCATCTCCCTAGTTACCTGGAGACTTCTCCCTGACTCTTTAAAGCAACACCTCAGCAGTATCACTGCTGATCAACACATAAGTCTCCATCTCAAAGCCACCCACTTTGAGATACATAATGGCCATTCATTAGGGTCAACCACCAGCTTAGTCTTGGGGGGGTTAAGTTATAGGGACCTCAATTAGTATTTTTCTATATGCCTGTGCAGTCTAACAGGGTATAGTCCTTTTTGCTTTGATTCTTAGTTCCGCTCTGTGGTGTAACGGAGCTTGTTGCTTTGTGCTCTGTGCACACTGAGTGATATTTAACTCAGTGTGCTTTAGGTGTTTTCTTGCAGCCTTTCTCCGCCATTGTACTAGCTGCGGTTTCTCCATCACTGCACGGTGGACCCAGGGTTGCGAACGCACCTTATTATAATTTTTTATTTGGTGCGTTCCGCCAATCCTAACACACTGTACTGATAAAAACATTTTTATATTCAGAGATTGTTATATATCTTGTTAATATAAAACACAAAAGTATGTCTGATATTAACATATCCAATATAAATATCAAAGTAAATCAATCTATATGTAGATTACTTGCCTATTCCCTAGTACTCCTTCCAAACTGTCATTTGTTATTAGCTCTCTACCTTGGAGATATCCTTCTAAAAATGCAACTTGTGCTTTTTATACATAGATAGCATCAGGCTAAAATTTACTTTAAAGAACAGATCTGCTTTGGAACAACTCTTCAATTGTGAACTGTTGTTACAAAAAATCTATATGAAAAATCAGGAATTCTGGGTACACCATGTAATGAATTTTAACTATTTAACGGCCTTCAGCTCAGTCTAGAACCATGCCAACTTGATGGAAGAATGCCCTGTAGGAAAGCCTAGATACTGTAGGTCCACCACAGGCTTCTCTGCCGTTATCTGATTTTATAAAACCATCATGTTCCTGTTCTTCCTCTTCACCTTGTTTCTTCTATTCTTCTGACCATGATGTCCTTCTCCAATGATTGCTCTCTTTGTATGATGTGTCCAAAGTAAGCAAATTGTACACGTGGTCAAAATTGTTGGTACCCCTTGTTTATTGACATAAAAACCCACAATGGTGACAGAAATAACTTGAATCTGACAAAAGTAATAATAATGCATCAAACAATCTATGAAAATGAGCAAATGAAAGTCAGACATTGCTTTTCAACCATGCGTCCACAGAATTTAAAAAAAATAAATAAAACTCATGAAATAGGCATGGTCAGAAATGATGGGACCCCTGAAAAGGTGACAAAAGGGACATGTTTAATCAAGGTGTGTCCACTAATTAGCATCACATGTGTCAATAATCTTGGAATCAGTGAGTGGCCTGTATAGAGGGCTACAGACCCTCACTGTGCAGTTTGGTGACATGGTATGTATCACACTCAACATGGACCAGAGGAAGCAGAGGAAAGAGTTGTCTCAGGATATTAGAAAGAAAATTATAGACAAACATGTTAAAGGTAAAAGTTATAAGACCATCTCCAAGCAGCTTGATGTTCCTGTGACTACAGTTGCACATATTATTCAGAAACTTAAGCTCCATGGGACTATAGCCAACCTCCCTGGACGTGGCCACAGGAGGAAAATTGATGACAAATCAAAGAGACAGATAATATGAATGGTAACAAAAGAGCCCAGAAAAACTTCTAAACAGATTAAAAGTGAACTTCAAGCTCAAGGAACATCAGTGTCAGAACGCACCATCCTTCATTGTATGAGCCAAAGTGGACTTCATGGGAGGTGACCAAGGAGGACTTCATTGTTGAAAAAAAAATCATAAAAAAGCCAGACTGGAATTTGCCAAACTACATGTTGACAAGCCACAAAACTTCTGGGAGAATGTCCTATGGACAGATGAGATAAAAATGGAACTTTTTAGCAAGGCACTTCAGCTCTATGTCCACATACGGAAAAATGAAGCATATCAAGAAAAGAACTGTCCCTACTGTGAAACATGGTGGAGGCTGTTATGTTCTGTGGCTGATTTGCTGCATCTGGCACAGGGTGTCTAGAATCTGTGCAGGGTACAATGAAATCTCAAAACTACCAAGGGATTCTAGAGAGAAATGTGCTGCCCAGTGTCAAAAAGTTTGGTCTTAGTCGCAGGTCATGGGTCTTGTAACAGGATAATGACCCAAAACACACAGTTAAAAACACCCAAGAATAGCTAATAGGAAAACATTGGACTATTCTGAAGTAGCCTTCTATGGGTCCTGACCTAAATCCTGCTGAGATCTTTGGAAAGAGCTGAAATATGCGGTCTGGAAAAGGCAACCTTCAAACACGAGACAACTGGAGCAGTTTGCTCTTGAGGAGTGGGCCAAAATACCTGTCGAGAGATGCAGAAGTCTAATTGACAGTTACAGAAATCGTTTGACTGCAGTGATTGCCTCAAAAGGTTGTGCAACAAAACATTAAGTTAAGGGTACCATCATTTCTGTCCCGGACTATTTCAGGAGTTTTATTTTTTTTTTTAACTCTGTGGAAGCATTGTTGAAAAGCAATGTCTGATTTTCATTTTTTCATTTTCATAGATTTTTTTATATATTATTACTTTTGTCAGATTCAAGTTATTTTTGTCACCAATGTGGGTTTTTTCTGTCATTAAACGAGCAGTACCAACAATTTTGACCACATGTGTAGCTTGGTGATCCTTGCTTCAAGTGACGTCTGGCTAGATTTGTTCAAATTGATTTGTTTGTTCTTCTTGCCATCCATAGTTACTCTAATATCCTTCTCCAGCACCACATTTTGAAGTAGACGATTCTTCTTCTGGCTTCTTTATCATCCAGTCTTGCGCCACAGAAGACTAGACTATGCACAAGCCATGATTTTGTCACCAGTGAAATGTTCCTTGATTTTAAGACCTTTTCAAGTAACTTCATTGTTGATTTGTCCATAGCTAGTTGAAATTGAACCCTACTGACTTCCCATGTCATTTCTACATTTTGAGCTATCATGACTGTGAGTAGGTTGAAGTCCTTTACAGTTTCTGGTTCATCACCATCCATCTCAATTCTCGGACCTGGAAGTTGTTAACATCTTTGCCTTCTTTGTATTGAGTAGCAGTTACATATTCGAACTTTCCATAATAAGTCCTTCATTCCATCAAAGCTTGTTGCTATCAATGTTTATAATGATTGGGGCCGCTTAAAAAGGGTTGCATAAGATTTAGAAGAGGTGTTTTTTTTCATTAGAAAACAGCACAAACCTTTTACATACACTATAGCCCAAGTCATCAAGTCCTGCTATTTCTATGCCAGTCTAGATGAGTAGCATGGTGGAGTTATACGCTGTTGAGTCATTAAAAGGTGCCTCACCACAAATCTTAAGGGGGTTTTACACATAGCGATATCGCTAGCGATATCGCTATAACGTCACCGATTTTGTGACGTTATAGCGATATCGCTATGTGTGATACCTACCTCCGACAGGCTCCCCCACTGTCCATCGCTGATCGCGCGAGAACGTCGGACTCCATTTCTCGTCGTCAGCTTCCTGCTGTGATGACAAGCGACGCATGGAGGCGGGCGGGAGGACGCCAGGATCGCTGTGTGTGAAAGGTGAGTATTGTGTGCTGCATCGCTGTGAGGTCTGCCTGTGTGACAGCTCACTTGCGATCATTTAGCGATGCACCAGCGATCCTGACCGGGTCGGATAGCTGGTGCATCGCTAAATGTAAAAGGGTCTTTACTCCAGTCAAATACTTAAGTAAGATTTGTGGCATAAGGAAGGCCACCACTGGTCATGTATTTGACAAGATGGGTAGCCACACCCTGGTTTACCTCTGCCCACTTTGTCGGAGATAGGCAAAAATGGAACAGGAATGCCAAAAATTGCAAAATTTTGATGCAGCCTCACGTTGAGCCAAAATCGGTGAATTTTAAAAGCCTTTTATTCCAGATTTATGGGGTTAAAGCTCAGATTAAGTGAGTCATAGATTTTTTGCATCTTAGATTTCAAGTAAATGGTGCAATTCCAGACACAACCCATGGACAGAAATGGTAGTGTTTCTAGAAAATCAGTTTTCTGATCACAAATATTAAATCTTTTCTTCTCCATTATTAACTTTGGCTACATTTATAATTCAGTCGGTTTCCTGCTACAACAAAGAATTGCATTTTCTAAGATAATTGTAGCAGCAAAAACTAGGGTCGCGCTGCACTGCATTTTACAATTAAGGTGTATTTCACTGTCACTATGATATTATAAAACAGCGAGTCAGCAAGGTTTCTAAAATTACAATTTTTTTATTTGAACAGGGTAAACTAAAAATATATATTTCAAGTGCATTTGAATCAGTTATAAAATAAATATGGTAAAGGAACAAGAAAAATCAAATAAAGTTACACATGGTTTTATAGATGTATGAAATAAGTTAATAAGGGTCCTAGCTAATACTGCCACAATCCATGCTTTATCTCAATCAAATGTCTTTGTGCATTTTGTTATTCATTGCTGTAGTTTTAGTATTGTTTTGCACTCTGTTTTTTCTCAGTGCCCTCATGAGCATGCATTACATTATAACATATCAGGATGTGAAGATCCGTCACACTGTATTATGGTAATGCTTGCAGTTCTGGGCAGAGAAACTGGTTTATATGATAACCCTGAGGAATGTATCTTTGTATATATTACAGTTATGTTAAGTGCAATTGAGTATATGCAAAGCGTAATAATAGTTAAGGTCATTCTTGGTAACATAAAAAAATGAAATATAAAATGCTGACATTCCTGTATGAAAGTACTTGCTAGAAAACAATATATATATATATATATTTTATTTGCAAGTGTTTGATGCTATACGCCGTGATCAAGCTTGCTTGCTTGTTTACCGGCTTGCTATAATTGAATGTTTACCCTTGTGCTTCGTTAGAGGTATAGTTTCATGATTCATCAGCAGCTAAAGGGTTAACTTGTGCATAAGCTGAACCTATTTTTTTTCTAGAACCTTCCACTGTAAAATGATGATCATAAAATAAATCAAAGCAAAAAAAAGCATCACTTTGGAAATCTACATGCTGGGAAGCTCACTTCCATGCTCAAAAACTGCCTTTGCAAACTGCTTGAAAATTCGATCCATGTAGGTCTGCTGCCTTGGCCAGATTCCCTCCAGAAACCCTATATGGCCTCCATAGGCTGTAAGCACCAGTGCAACATTTGGGTTTTGTTTGGCACTTTCCACTGGGATTGCTGAAAAAAAAAAAGAGAAACTCAATCATAAATACAAAAGAAATCTGGATTTTAGCTTATTGTTAAGTCATGTTGAAATGTGACTAAAAGTGGTTTTCCTACTAACAAATTTAATTTTAATTAGCATTTTAATCAATAGATCGTCAAATAATAATTTCCACAATTGGATGTATTTAAAAAAGAAAAAAAGTTCCTGTGCTGAGATAATCCTATAAATGTGCCCTGCTGTGTACTGTGTAAAGGCCCCGTTACACATAACGATGTCCCAGCGATCCCACCAACGATCCGACATGGATGGGTTCGCTGGGACATCGTTAGACAGCCCCTCCAGCGATCAGAACCATCGAGCAAGCTGGTTTCTAGTGTAAACATCGGGTATCTAAGCGCCGCCCGGCTCCTGGATACCCGATGTTTACATTAGAAACCAGCGTCGCTGATCGCTGGTCTCTCGCTGCCACACTCAGCGATGCGTGCTGGCCAGAGGGAGACCAGCGATCAAAAAATGGCCCAGGCTGATCGAGAACGATCAGCGATACCCGGCAGGGGGGCCGGTCGCTGATCCCTGTCACACACAGCGATCTCGCTGGCAATGCGATTTTATCATGCACTTTTACATACAGCAGCTCTCTGTCCTTTACACATTGTTTTAAAACTAAATATCCTCGAAAACACAGACACATATTATATATATACAGTATATATATATATATATTGCAGAGAGAGATATATATAGAAGAATAGCAGAATAGCAGGTAATTAATTTGAATCCATATAGAATAGGTAGATACTGTATATACATGTCAGTAACAAATACAATTAGTATAGTGTGTGCAAAATACTGGACATTTATTTAACAAAAGATTATTTCACGGAAAAAAATGGCGTGGGGTCCCCCTATAATTAATAGCCAGCAATGGCTATGCAGATAGCTGAGGGGTGATGTTAATAGCCTAGCAAGGGGCCATGGATCCTGCCCCCCCGGCTAAAAACATCAGCATTTAGCCGCCCCAGAAAAGGCGCATTTCTAAGATGCGCCAATTCTGGCACATAACCTTGCTCTTCCCACTGCCCTGTAGCGGTGGCATATGGGGTAATAGCCAAGAGGTTAGTAATGGAGAGGCGTCAATAAGATGCCCCTATTACTAACCCCATAGTCAAATTGTAAAGAAAACACAGACATCCATTAAAACATCCTTTAATTGAAATAAAGACAGACTCCTTTCTTATTCTTAATTAAACCATACTTACAGACACACCTAATCCATGCGAAGCCCTTGTTCTCCTGTAATAAAAATTAAAATAAAAAAGCAACAATGTACCATACCGTCCATCGTTGTGTTCCACGCCGTAATCCATATCTGGGGGATATACATTTTACAACATGGACGGTGCTAAGATGCGACCGTCCAGGCTGAGAACCACTGGTGAATGAGGAGATGCTGCCAGCGCAGCCTCAGTGAATAGCGCTGACGTCACTGAGTCTACACTCCCTCACAGCCTGAATTGTGATGACCTCTGGACCGTGGGAAAATGCCAGTGAAGAGGGCATTGCAGTTCATGCTCAGTGTATTGACAGCTGATCACTGTGAGAATTTCTCACAGTGATCAGCTATGAAGACACTCAGCTTGAACTGCCGTGACCTCATCACTGACATTTTCCCATTGTCCTGAGGTCACAGCAGTTCAGCCCGGCTGCGAGAACAGCGTCAGTGACTAGCGCATATCAATTACCCTCTTTTCTTCTATCTATGTAATATAAATACATATGTATACGTGTGTGTGTGTCATTGACACCCGGGGGTCCGGTCAGATGGGTGTCGCGGTCCGGTCCAGCGCCTCCCATCTTCTAGCGATGTCATCCTCCTCCTTCTGCAACGGCTCCTGCGCAGGTGTACTATATCTGCCCTATTGAGGGCAGAGTAAAGTACTGCAGTGCGCAGGTGCCGGACCTCTCTGAAATTTTCCGGCGCCTGCACACTGCAGTACTCTGTTCTCCCCTCAATAGGGCAGATATAGCATGCCTGCGCAGGAGCCGTGGAAGAAGTAAGAAGGAGGAAGTCATCGCTAGAAGATGGGAGGACCTGGACCGGACCCCGGGTGAGTATAATCTAACTCGCTTTTCTTCTCTTTCAGGTTACATCGGGGGCTTATCTACAGCATTACAGGATGCTGTAGATAAGCCACTGATGACGGTGGCCGCATCTCATATCGGAAAAAATGAGGTGACAAATGCCCATTTTTTGGGGCTGAAAGTCCCCCTCTCGGTTTACATTCAAGTCATATACACCGGGGGTCGGAGGGGGAGAGGGGGCGGGGGTGTCAGGTCATACTTACCCATCCTGACGCTGTCTCTTGAGCCCCCAGCTTCTCCGCGCTCTCTCTTCCTGCCTTCAGCAGTCACGTGGTACCGCTCATTAAAACTCATGAATATGCGCATATTCGTGAGTTTTAATGAGCGGTATCACGTGACCGCTGAACGCAGGAAGAGAGAGCGCGTAGAAGTTGGGGGCTCAAGAGACAGCGTCAGGACGGGTAACTATAGCGATACTCACCTGTCCAGCGTCCATGGCTGCTTGCTGCTGTCTGTCATCAGTCAGTGACTTCAGACAGCGGAGGGCGCGGTGACGTGATTAGTGCGCGCCGCGCCCCCTGCAGTCTGAACGTCACTGACCGATGACGTGGCAGAAAGCGGTGAGAAGCCATGGACGCAGGACAGGTGAGTATCTGACACCCAGCGACGGAGAGGTGAGTATGTCATTTTTTTTTATTTTTACATGCAGCGGCAGCAGCTGCAGCACATGGGGGAATAATCTAAGGAGCTTCTTATGGGGTCAGCATATGGGGGAATAATCTATGGAGCTTCTTCTGGGGACACCATATGGGGGAATAATCTATGGAGCATTTCCCACCCTAGGCTTATACTCGAGTAAATACGTTTTCCCAGTTTTTTGTGGCAAAATTAGGGGGGTCAGCTTATACTCGGATTGGCTTATATTCAAGTATATACGGTAATTGAAATCTGAGTATAGTATTTCTGATTGCAGATTATTGTATTCTGTGTTCCAGTGGGGACTGGGGGCCCTTGTCCAACAGGGCCCAGGGGGAGGCTAGTGGAGACTGGGGGCCCTCATCCAACAGGGCCAGGGGGAGGCCAATGGGGACTGGGGGCCAGTGTTCAACAGGGTCCAGGGGGAGGCTAGTGGGGACTGTGGGCCATCGTCCAACAGGGCCCAGTTTAATAATACTTGGTGGCAAAACCCTTATTGGCAAGCAAAGCAGTCAGATGTTTTTTGTGTGGTCCCAAGAGAGCCAGTGGTTTGCTTGATGGGATATGTGGAGGAGATAAAAGTCAAAAACAATCTGAAGGTGGCAATTGCTAATTACTATATATGGCTCGAAAGGTAATAGCGAGGAATTGGATAAAGGAGGATCCACATTCAAGGGGAGAATACCTTGCCTATGTGAGGCATGTCCTTAAGCTGGAGAAGGGGGTCTACAAGAAAAGGGGAAAACTGGTGATGTATGACAAACTGTGGACGCCTTGGAAGGAATTGGGATGAGTGAATAGGTGAATGAACGGTCTCGGGGGTATGTACAGTGGGGCAAAAAAGTATTTAGTCAGTCAGCAATAGTGCAAGTTCCACCACTTAAAAAGATGAGAGGCGTCTGTAATTTACATCATAGGTAGACCTCAACTATGGGAGACAAACTGAGAAAAAAAAATCCAGAAAATCACATTGTCTGTTTTTTTTCCTTTTATTTGCATATTATGGTGGAAAATAAGTATTTGGTCAGAAACAAAATTTCATCTCAATACTTTGTGATATATCCTTTGTTGGCAATGACAGAGGTCAAACATTTTCTGTAAGTCTTCACAAGGTTGCCACACACTGTTGTTGGTATGTTGGCCCATTCCTCCATGCAGATCTCCTCTAGAGCAGTGATGTTTTTGGCTTTTCGCTTGCCAACACGGACTTTCAACTCCCTCCAAAGGTTTTCTATAGGGTTGAGATCTGGAGACTGGCTAGGCCACTCCAGGACCTTGAAATGCTTCTTACGAAGCCACTCCTTCGTTGCCCTGGCGGTGTGCTTTGGATCATTGTCATGTTGAAAGACCCAGCCACGTTTCATCATCAATGCCCTTGCTGATGGAAGGAGGTTTGCACTCAAAATCTCAAGATACATGGCCCCATTCATTCTTTCATGTACCCGGATCAGTCGTCCTGGCCCCTTTGCAGAGAAACAGCCCCAAAGCATGATGTTTCCACCACCATGCTTTACAGTAGGTATGGTGTTTGATGGATGCAACTCAGTATTCTTTTTCCTCCAAACACGACAAGTTGTGTTTCTACCAAACAGTTCCAGTTTGGTTTCATCAGACCATAGGACAGTCTCCCAAAACTCCTCTGGATCATCCAAATGCTCTCTAGCAAACTTCAGACGGGCCCGGACATGTACAGGCTTAAGCAGTGGGACACGTCTGGCACTGCAGGATCTGAGTCCATGGTGGCGTAGTGTGTTACTTATGGTAGGCCTTGTTACATTGGTCCCAGCTCTCTGCAGTTCATTCACTAGGTCCCCCCGCGTGGTTCTGGGATTTTTGCTCACCGTTCTTGTGATCATTCTGACCCCACGGGGTGGGATTTTGCGTGGAGCACCAGATCGAGGGAGATTATCAGTGGTCTTGTATGTCTTCCATTTTCTAATTATTGCTCCCACAGTTGATTTCTTCACTCCAAGCTGGTTGGCTATTGCAGATTCAGTCTTCCCAGCCTGGTGCAGGGCTACAATTTTGTTTCTGGTGTCCTTTGACAGCTATTTGGTCTTCACCATAGTGGAGTTTGGAGTCAGACTGTTTGAGGGTGTGCACAGGTGTCTTTTTATACTGATAACAAGTTTAAACAGGTGCCATTACTACAGGTAATGAGTGGAGGACAGAGGAGACTCTTAAAGAAGAAGTTACAGGTCTGTGAGAGCCAGAAATCTTGATTGCTTGTTTCTGACCAAATACTTATTTTCCACCATAATATGCAAATAAAAGGAAAAAAAAACAGACAATGTGATTTTCTGGATTTTTTTTTCTCAGTTTGTCTCCCATAGTTGAGGTCTACCTATGATGTAAATTACAGACGCCTCTCATCTTTTTAAGTGGTGGAACTTGCACTATTGCTGACTGACCAAATACTTTTTTGCCCCACTGTATATACGGGTTGTTTGTCTACACTGCTAAAACAGATGATGTTGTATAATGCAATTCTATATAAGTGTACAGGTGGTGTTAAAGGGATAATACGAGCTGTCTAAAGTGGGAAGGGCTGGGGTGGGGTAAGTTTGCATTGTTGAGGGGGGGTGGTTTATGGAAAAATCAAAAATGCTTGTACCACTGTTGTATGAATACTGTGATGTTCTTTTTAATAAAAATCTATTTGAGTTAAAGATTTTGAGGCTGCTGCTTGGCAACTCAGAGCTTCAACTCCCTACATATGTTTTCTAAGGGATTATGGTCTGGAGACTGGCTAGGCCACTCCAAGACCCTAATGTGCTTCTTTTTGAGCCACTCTTGTTGCCTTGGCTGTATGTTTTGGGTCATTGTCTTACTGGAAAACCAGCCACGACCTATTTTTAATGTCCTGGTGGATGGAAGAGGTTGTCACTCAGAATTTTATTGTACATGGCTCCATCCATTCTCCCGTTGATGAGGTGAAGAAGTCCTGTGCCTTTAGAAGAGAAATATCCCCAAAACATGCTTCCACCTCCATGCTTAACAGTGGGGTCGGTGTTCTTTGGGTCATAGGCAGCATTTCTCTTCCTCCAAACACGGCGAGTTGAGTTAATGCCAAAGACCTCAATTTTTGTCTCATCTGACCACAACACATTCTCCCAATCATTCACAGAATCATCCAGGTATTCATTGGCAAACTTCAGATGGGCCTGCAAATGTGTAGGAGGGCGAGTTTCCGTTATGTAACCGGGCCGGAACCAAGGGGGCTGTCACCAAGGTTCCCAGGGGATCTGTTTCCGGGGAAAATCATTAGAGGATGGACCAGAGACAGTTCTAGAAAGTATGGGGGCGGAGCGACTATAAAAGGGACAGAAGACGCTAGCAGGGGGCACTCGACAGAGCAGGAGAGAAGGAGCAGGAAGCCTAGGTGGCGCCAGAGAGCCGAGAGAAGCCAGCGTCTGCCCGGGAGATTTGACGGGGACTCAACGGTACCAGGGAGAGGACAGCTCCAGGAGACACAACCTGTCGCGCTCCAGACACAGAGACCCGCGGCCGCCGCTACCCGACTCCAGCCCGCGGCTGCGGCCTACCCACTGCCACCACTGCCCGACTTCAGCCCGCGACTGCGGCCTGCCCGCCGCCACCCGCCACTGCCTGACTCCAGTCAGCGGCTGCAGCCTACCCGCGGCCACCACTGCCCGACTCCAGCCCGCGGCTGCGGCCTCTCCGCTGCCACCCACGGCCGCCACCGCCCAACTCCTGCCCTTGGCTGCGGCCTACCCGCTGCCACCCGCAGCCGCCACTGCCCGACTCCAGCCCGCGGCTGCAGCCTGTCCACTGCCACCCGCGGCCGCCACCGCCCGACTCCAGGCTGCGGCCTGCCCATTGCCACCTGCGGCCGCCATCACCTCGCCTCCACTAGGGGACCCTACGCTAAGGGATCCCCCTGGGGCCTGCTGTGCCCCATATACACCTGGGCGTAGGAATGCCAGAAGCCTGCGTCAGCATCTTGTCAGCTGGGCCCAGCTGCTGCGACGCCGAACTGACGTTAACCGGACAAGAACTCTGCAGGACGTCACAGAAGGATAAGTGACATTTTGTTGTTAGCTCCTCATGGTTCCAGGACTCGTAGTTGGCCAAATCGCGGCCATATAGTTACCGACACCGGCAGGGTTGTAATCTCGGGTTATCTGTGTGTTATTGTTTAAATCCCTGCGAGGACAACTACTGTTAGCTTGCCAGTTATTCTAATAATCCGTATATAAAAGTTGAATTGAAACTTGCTCCGTCTCTGCATCCTGCGTACCTGCGAGTACCACACATGTGCCTTCTTGAGCAGGGGGACCTTGCGGGCACTGCAGAATTGTAAATCTTTACGCCGTAATGTGTTATCAAAGGTTTTCTTGGTGACTGTGGTCCCAGATGCTTTCAGATCATTAACAAGTCCCCCCCCATGTTGTTTTAGGTTGATCTCTCACCTTCCTCATGATCAAGGATACCCCATGAGGTGAGGTTTTGCATGGTGCCCCAGATCGATGTCAATTGACAGTCATTTTGTATTTCTTCCATTTTCTTACTATTGCACCAACAGTTGTCTCCTTCTCACCCAGCGTCTTACTTGGGTTTTGTATTCCATTCCAGCTTTTATTTTTGATATTGTATCTTTGAGGCTGTGTGCCCACGTAGCGATTTTTAAGCGTTTTTGCCACGATTTTCGGCGCAAAAACGCTGCGAAAACGTTTAAAGATCATGTACAGAACGCCCCCCGTGCATTCCTATGGCATTCCGCACATGCTGTGCTAATGCTGCGTTTTTTTCCGCGGCGGAATCGCATCGCGGAAAAAAATGCAGCATGTTCATTCTTTTGTGCAGAATCGCAAAGAATTGCCGCGATTCCACACCGATAGGAATGCATGAGAATCGCTGACTTCCCGCATGTGGCTATGCCCACCATGCGGGAAGTTAAGCGTCTCATGTGCGGTTGGTACCCACGGTGTGGAGGAGAGGAGACTGTCCTCCAGGCCCTGGGTACCATACCCCTGTAAAAAAAAAGAATAAAAAATAAAAAAAATCGGGGTATATTTACCTTCCGGTGTCCCGCGCTGCATTCCCGGCCTAAGCGTTCCCAGTAATGCCTTGCGGCAAGGTCCTGTGATGACGTAGTCTCGTGTGACTCTAGCGGTCTCGCGAGATCGCTATAGCAATGCGAGACTACGTCATCACAGGTCTCGCAAGGCATTACTGGGAACGCTAAGGCCGGGAATGCAGCGCGGGACGCCGGAAGGTAAATATACCCCGATTTTTTTTATTTTTTTTAGCATTTTAACATTCTATCTTTTACTATTGATGCCGCATACGCAGCCTCAATAGTAAAAACCTGCTCACACTTGTCAAACACTATGTTTGACAAGTGTGACCAACCTGTCAATCACTTTCCAAGTGATCAAATCGCTTGGAACGTGCTTGAATATCGCACGCGAAAATCGCGGCAAAATCGCGATCATAATCGTGGTAAAATTGCGGTGAAATCGCGCGGAAAAAAACGCGCGATTTCTGGGAAGGAGTCCGTTTTTTAGTGAGCGTTTTAAAACGCTATGTGGGCACATAGCCTAAATGTTAAAATTAACCTACCCTTAAAATTATAGACTGTTCATGTCTTTGTCAGTGGGCAAACTTACAAAATCAGCAAGGGATCAAATACTTATTTCCCCCACTGTATCTATGTAATATATATACACATATAACTAATAATATTAGTGTGCGCTTGGAACACTCAAAGAAGAGGGAAATCTAAATTGGGTGGTTATAGAAAAAAGAAGAAGACAGTTAGTCTTTGAAACATATTGGAAAGTCCATTGGTCCCCGTCGCAACCACCAGCAAGTGAAACTGACGTGGTCATGTGTTGACTCACATCACGAAGGTCCTGTATACCTGGAGCAGCTCACATACGCCGGGAGCACGAGAGGCCGCTCACGTCTGCTCCACAGCTGGAGGTACACTGACAGGAGGCTGCCACCGGCCGGGGCAGCCCCTGTAACTGGTCTATACCCCAGTGTACAAACCCCCCCTCCTTTTCCAAGCGCTGGAGCAAAAAGCACTATTTTAGCCTGCACCGCTTACTGGAGTGAGGACTTCGCATCGCATTATCTTTACAGGTACCGCTTTCTGACTTGTGCATTTACTATTGCGGCTACTCTGCACAGCCGTTCACAGGCTGCAATTTGACTTTGACTTTTATTTTTTTTTTTTAAGCTACTATCAGGGAGAATTACCCTGCAGTATATAACCTGTTCAGTGATTTCAGGTTTTTACCCTCACTCATGCCTTTTTAGTTTGTGATTGTTCAGGTTGGAACTAAGATTGCCACCAGCATCTATATATATTCTTTTTCCCTTAAGCACTTCTTCTGAGGTCTTACAATTGACTATTACTAATTGCTATTTTCTCGCTATTATCCAGCTACATAAAGAGCACTTATAAGAGGTTTTTTTTTTTTTTTCTTTCTATAACCACCCAATTTAGATTTCCCTCTTCTTTGATTGTTCCAAGCGCACACTAATATTATTAGTTATTTTACCTTATTTCTTTGACACCCTTGTGACAGGTGTCTTAGTGTTTGCTGCTGGAATTACACTCATACACAAGCGCCACTGAATCTCCATTTATATATACACATATATATGTGCCTGTCACTGACCTCTATATAACTATGTATTCTATGTGTATATACGCTACGCTACGTTGTAGCGGTCCTGGACATTGGGTAAATATTTGCACTCTTTAGCCTCCTGTCTACTATTCGAGCTGTGTCACTGTTTTCCTTCTACATCATTTGGATTATTTGTGGTTTGGCCATGGTGTGCAAAAAAAATCCAGCCTTAGGAATTTTTTTCAGGCTTTTCATTATATTTGCTCAATATTAACCTGTGCATTGTTGAATATTCTTTTGTAAGCCTGCACAAATATCTAACCCTTCAATTTGTCCTTTGGATTTGTTTCTGAGCCCTTAGTTATTTTTATAACCTCTAATTCCACCTGGTCTATTTCTCAACTATTGTATTCATCATTTCCAGGGAATCTGGGTTTTGGTGTTTACTATTATATACAGGGCAAAAGAACTTATCCTTCCGCACAATGTTTTGCATTGGTTTTTCTGTGTGTCATCATCCCTTCTATTTAAATTGTAATGACATTGTTCAATTTTTTTATATGAAAAAGTCTATTGGAGGATTTGCTTCTCATGTAGGTTTTCTATTGTAGGGTTAGCATACATTTTTCTGAAGAACTAGATATAGTCCTAAAACGTGTTCCAATATTTTCAGTGCAGGTCTGCAAACTACTGACTACTGAAATGTTTTAACCCATGAAGCATTGTACATAAAAGAATGTCAGCTATAAAACATTGTACTGTAGTTGTGGTGGTAAACGTGTAAATCATGTTACGCCAGTTCACTGGAAGTGCGGCTTCAGGGGGAAAATGTTTTATTCTCTCTGGAGCCGCTTTCTTCCAGTCCTTGGGCTGAGGCAGTGAACAGTTACAGACATCACTACATGGAGAACTTCACCTTTTGATAATTTACCATTAATGTGTGTGACTGTGTATGGCTATAAACTCACCGTGCCCGGGGGAGAAGACATCATCTACAGCATTCAGACATAACACTGGTATCTCAATAGACTTCACCCTGTGACACGGGCTAGCGTCTTTATAGTAGTGATCATTGGTTGGATAACCAAACATTACTGAGGTAAATCTTGTGTCAAACTCTCTTATGGACCTAGCCTATAACGTAAAAAGATCAGAGAATAGAGAGAAATCAGATATAGCCAAGTCCAAGAAGAATAAATGGAAGGTAAAAATGAGGATTTTTCTGCTGATATTGTGTCTAACATCCAGTAGAGAGATACTGTTATTAATGTGAATCCAGAAGCTAAATTTAATATGTGGCTGTGCATGGAAAATAATGGAGAACTTTACTCTTAGGCTGTGTGCCCACGTAGCGATTTTTAAGCGTTTTTGCCACGATTTTCGGCGCGAAAACGCTGCGAAAACGCTTAAAAATCGTGTACAGAACGCCCCCCATGCATTCCTATGGCATTCCGCACATGCTGTGCTAATGCTGCGCTTTTTTCCGCGGCGGAATCGCATTGCGGAAAAAATTGCAGCATGCTCATTCTTTTGTGCGGAATCGCAAAGAATTGCCGCGATTCCGCACCCATAGGAATGCATGAGAATCGCTTATTTCCCGCATGTGGCTATGCCCACCATGCGGGAAGTTAAGCGTCTCATGTGCGGTTGGTACCCACGGTGTGGAGTAGAGGAGACTGTCCTCCAGGCCCTGGGTACCATACCCCTGTAAAAAAAAAGAATAAAAAATAAAAAAAATCGGGGTATATTTACCTTCCGGCGTCACGCGCTGCATTCCCGGCCTCAGCGTTCCCAGTAATGCCTTGCGGCACGGTCCTGTGATGACGTGGTCTCGCGAGATCGCCATAGCAACGCGAGACTACGTCATCACAGGTCTCGCAAGGCATTACTGGGAACGCTGAGGCCCGGGATGGCAGCGCGGGACGCCGGAAGGTAAATATACACCGATTTTTTTTATTTTTTTTTTTTAGCATTTTAACATTCTATCTTTTACTATTGATGCCGCATAGGCAGCCTCAATAGTAAAAGGCTGCCCCCACTTGTCAAACACTATGTTTGACGAGTGTGACCAACCTGTCAATCACTTTCCAAGCGATGCTTGGAAAGTGCTTGAATATCGCACGCGAAAATCGTGGCAAAATCGCGATCATAATCGCGGTAAAATCGCGGTGAAATCGCGTGGAAAAAAACGCGCGATTTCTGGGAAGGCGTCCGGTTTTTAGTGAGCGTTTTAAAACGCTACGTGGGCCCACAGCCTCAAGGTGCATTTACACTGCATGATTACCGTGACCGAGCGATTCTAGGAACTTTAGACTGCCCGATTATCGTGAAATAAAACAAGCTGCCAATCACTCACCGAATGAGCAAAACACTTGTTCGTCAGGTGAAATGATCTTTTGGTATGCCCAAAAGATCATCATTCTCAGCAGCACATCATCCAGTGTAAACAAACTGTGCTGCCGAGAACAATGTTATCCTATGCGCAGTGAATGCTCTATAAATTGCTGCTGGTTGGTGGTTGTTTCACGCTTTGCGTTGTGTGGTGTAAAGGCTTCTTAAGTCTTGGGTTAGGCCACCAGAATACCAGTGGACTCATGGAGGCCCAAAGTTCAGAATATAAGTCTATTTCAAGCTGACATTAGAGACAGTCACTTGCCGCTAAAGTCTGATTATTGTTACTTTCTCTGTCTATTTACATTATGGCAAATAAAAGCTATAATTTTGCAGATAATTTATATTGCAAGTGGGGTCGAACAAAAAATTAAGTCACCATTATCATAGGGTAAAAATGTAAATACCCTACAGATCGAGGTTTTCATGACTACAGCACTTAATAAACTGCAAGAAAGGTACGATGTGTAGCCATATGGTGCGGTGTCTAGTGAAGCTTGGTGCAAATGCAATTAAAAATTTAATTTTATAAGTAAGCTTTTTTGTGATAGTTTATTATTTCCAGAAGAGCTAGTAGTTTTCATTTTCTACAATTTTCGGATTCATTGAATCATTGATTACTGGTAACTTTTTTATTTTTTGAGGGGGGGGGGGATGTATAATAGCAATTTTGCAATTATTTTAGGTTTCTTTTCATGGAGTTCACTGTGCAGGATAAATAATGCATTAATTTCATAGTACACATTATTACTGTTGGTGCAATAAAATACATTTTTTTTGGGGGGGGGAGAAAAAGTATTTTTTCTCAAACAAAATAAAGAAAAAAAAATGTGGGACTTGAAAATGCAATAAAATACTTTATTTCTATGCCTGGACATTAAAGCAAACCCGTCAGCAGGATTTTGCTAAGTAAAGTACAGACGTTGTCAGTGTTAAACTGATTAAAATGATACCTGGGGTGAAGAAATCAGTCTTGTGGTTCTTGTGTAATCAGTGCTAGAAGTTTTCCGTTAATGACATGCCCATGCTCCGGGGCGGGACTGTGGGCAGAGCCTTATCTTTCTGCTCTAAGCCAGAGAAACCAATAAGAGACCTGCCCACAGGCAAGTTGTGAAATTCTATCTCATTTCTTAGAAATAAAAATCCATCCCTTATACTATATCTGAAGGATGGCCTACATATAAAAATGTGTTAAAGGTTACATGGATCATAAGGAAAGATTCTTTCTCTCTTCATATGAAAAAAAGTGGATTAGGCTTCCTCGACATTCCCGTTTCGAGTATGGGCTGCCATGCACAGACCAGCCACCGGTCACGTGACCTAAACTCAACAGCCTCATAATATATGCCTATGAGGATGCTGAGTTGGGGTTCGGTCGGTCCAGACATTGTGATTTGTGTGTGGGCTGTGAATGTGGGAGCTGTCTGTGCAACTGGCCTAACATTTTGTTTACATGCATCGATTTTTTGGTGCTGGTGTTTAGTATGGCGGCTAGACACCAGTCACAGTGCTCAAATATAGTGCTTCTCTGAGGAGTTAGTTTGATATGATTGTTACTTGCCTGTCTGCTCAGACATGATCAAGTCCCAACTATTATATATGAGATCGGATTGTATGACAGTACCGAGTTCACATATAACAAACATACCTACCTTCATGACATAATCAATGTCAAATTGTTTTTCCAGTACACTGCGGTGCCTATAAAATAACAAATAAATGGATTTCAATAAAACAATATCTATTAAACTACCTAGCGAATTATTAAAATAATATTTTTTTTTGTGTATACTGTGCATAATAATAATTATTATTATATTATTACGCTGCTCATTGATTAGGTGGCAAAATCCTGGTGATGGATTCTCTTCAATTATCAGCTCTGGCTTCCTGGGAGGGCAGAGATGAATGTAATACAAGAAGATGGAAAGATGTACTTAATGCCAAGCCAAGGGTGCATTGAGGACCTCATTAGAATATTTGTGCGTTTCCCAGAAATTGTTCTTTATTCAAAATCATTTGGAGTCAAAAGGCAGGATTTTTATTAGGGCAATGAAACCTACAAGGTACTGTGCAAAGACAGACACAAACCGTAAGGACAGACACAGACTGTATATGGGCCCCCAATATCCCATCATAAGGCACCTCATTATTTCTCTCTTACAACAATCCACCAGAACTTGTGAGCTATGATGCTTATTACATCAAGCCCTTGGGGGCAATTCACGTAACTAGTTTGCTAACTTCGATAAATCCATTTAGAGCTGTATTACTGGTGCACCCTACACACTGAGTGCCAGTCACTACCTTAGGGCAATGTGCGTCAAATGAAATCAACATGGCGCACACTACTGAACAGTCTGTCATAATGGAAAAAAAACCGGCATGGGTTTTATAACAATTTTACGACTGCCTAAATCCATGCAGATTACGCTACAGAAAAAAAGACACGTCCTATCATCCAAATACCAAGCGAAGGGTCTGTACAGGCATTAACGATAGTGACATTTCAGATTTTGAAACCTAAGAGTTGAGATTTCAGCCCAGAACCATAACATCGGCTGAAACAGATAAGTAATATAACAAATGTAATGTACATATTGAGTTACCCAGCGTGCCCTATATGTATCCGCAAGCAGTAAAATGGTGTTAGGAAGTGAACTGACATCAATTCTAATGGAAGCAGTGGAGGCTGACCTCATAATTGATGCTTGAAGGCAAGTAGTTAAGTAGTAATTAAAGAGTATCCAATTGAGAGTTTTCTCTAGGACTGTTGCAGATTCGAATACTTCCCAACCAGCAGAGAACACGGCCGCTCCCAGCAGCGGGGTCTGACGCCCAGTTTTTCCCAAGTAGTTCAGCAGCAACATTCTAGAAATAAATTCAAAATGGACCGATTATTAACCGAATAAGGAGGGTCGAGAGACAATAAAAATAAAAACCATGGAGAAATATTAGATTAGTCATTGTCACTACTCAACAGCAATTACATGGCTTGAGAAAGAACACGTCCCTCTAAACCTGGAGATCATCATCTTTACCCACTGTCTCTCCAGAGCTTCCTCTTAGCTGCTCCCTGCCGGTCTTTCCTAATGTGGCTGCAGGGTGAAGTTACGTTGATAGCTTGTGACTTTCCAGCTAATCCCTGTGTCGAAATAGACGGCGCTAGTCTGCTAAGCCAAGTGATTGGCAACAGAATTCACGTGCCGGTGACAGGATGTCACAGCTGTAGTTGTGTCGGCAAAGACCGTGCGGCACAGAGCAGTGGAGAGCCGGTGCTGGAGCGGTAGTAGACATGTAATTATTTTTGTGTTGATTCTCCTATCTCTTTTCATCCACCCACATTGTGGCCGCTGTTGGACAGATACCTCATGAGTGAAACCTTCTATTTTGATCAATCTACCATAATTGTAGAGGTAATTGCCATTTCTTATCCCCAGGAAAAAAAAAATCACATTGGTCTGAGATCAATATTCACCATCAGCCAAGAGGTAAAGGATAAGAACAAAAATGACTAGATAGATGAGCCTATGGTGTCTACTGTACAGTCAATGATACAGAAGGGTTGGTAACTCCACTGAGGAGGGGGCTGTGGTGGGAGTACGGTTACAAAGACACTGGCTCTAGCCCAAACCTCTCTGAGAAGAACTCTAACAACATGATGATTGCTGCTAAACCACATTTTTAAATCGAAGGAAATAAAAATATATTTTAGTCCAATTACTGCATACTGCAAAAATAGAGACACTTTCTTCTGTATTGCAATTCCTCATTCTGCTACAAAGACTGAGCTCCTGTCCACATCTGTCAATTACATGGCATCATTTTCAGATAAGCCTGTGTTCACACCTCTATTTTACAATTTCATTTATCCGGTACCATTCTAGGAACAGATAAACCGACAAAATGAGGGGAATGGGCTTGAAAATAAAAACCGAGCTAAGTACTTAAAGAACAGTAGGAGATGGCATCATGATAAGGTGCCCGAATATGGTTTTAATATGCAGTTTTTGAGCCCAGGCGGTAACTGCAGGGGAAGCAAATGAAAAGCCAGTGCTTCATGTGTACGGTACTCGCTACAAACGGCATTGTTAAACCTCATTGTGTACAGGTACCATATTATGATGCCACTTATGCACAAACTGCTAGACAGACCCCCTTAGGGCATATGCACATGGTATTTAATAGACGCCGGCGCGCACACACAGTGTTTGAAGCAGAAGATGCTTCAGTAAAATGACGGCGGTGTTTTAACTGAAGTGTCTTTGTCGCCATTTTTGTCATAGTTGCGGCTCTGGCGTCTTTTATTTAATATAAAGAACATATGCACAGCAGATTGTTTTGACATTGCTTTTTCATGTGTTTTTCAGAAGGAATCTACCCAAAAAGGAAGCGGTGTGCACATACCCTTATTCTATGTTCCCACGATCAGTGCTTTCTGTGTTTTTGACGCTACAGAAATTCTGCAACTTAGTTTACTTGCGTTTTTTCATTGCGTTTATGTGTGTTTTTCGACGGTTTTTGTCTGAACGCCTCTATATCAGAATCCCCCCTAAATGTGATGATACCGCAGTGCCAAGGAGCCTATCCCAGCTAGGGACAGCCGGGGGTCCCCAAGCCCCCGGCGAGTAACGCCGCACGCCCTGTGGACCGGAGAGTGGCCGGTAGCCCTGCCACCTCTCTCCCAGAGCGCACCGCAAGTTTCGCTGGGAACCCGGTGCTAAATCATTCGTAGACGACCTGCTTCTGTCTGCATTTTTTTTTGTCCGTTTCGTGCGTCAAGCTTCAAATAAAGATGCTTTGTTTTCTTAAACATCTTGGTATTGACATTCTTAGGCCGGGGTCACACTTGGGAGTGCAATGCAAGAAACTTGCGCAAGTCTCTCGCTTAAATTCCCGGCACTGCTGCCAGCACTCGGACGGGAGCGTTCAGCTGCATAGCAATAATGTACATGCAGAAGCACACTCTGGTCCCGAGTGCAGGCGGCAGTGCCAGGTATTGAGGCGAGTTTCTCGCATTGCACTCGCAAGTGTGACCCTGGCCTTAGGTGCGGATTACATGCTTTTTTTATGTGTTTATGTTTACACAGCGTAAAAAAAGAAGAAAAGTGGCCATGAGATCTGGTACTGCAAGATGATGCGTTTCTGTCACAGCAAATATACGGAGTGTTAAAAACGCAATAAAAGCTCATTGTAGACACGTAGGGTTGTGGTTTTTACATCAAATTCTCGGCACATGTTGAGCAAGTATGCATGCAAGGTATTACAATGTACCACCTGGCAGAGCGTAGACTCTCATCTATAGATTTGACCAGCTTTACGCCGGGTTTAATTTCTTTACTGAAGTATGGAAAAACATGGTAGCAGCTCTTTTCTATATTTCTATACATTTCTAGAATAGCTTTTGCAGCTTCATAGCGATATAATAAAGTGTTATTAATTAACTAAATTCATAAACTGCTTTTTTAATTCAATTATCTTTTTTTTTCATTTTTGGAAGTATTATTTTATATTTTAAACTTTTGCAATAATTTATGTAATTAATTCTTCCATTCCATGTTTCGCCCTCTGCACACAATGACCTTCTCTAAGCTTTGCCCAGAAAAGACTGTAATATGTGTGCCATGCTGCCCAGAATAATCAGTGGGGGTGGGGGGATTTAAAGAGGTTTGTGCTCCAAAATCAGCTTTACAGGACATGAAGAAACATGTCCCATTGCTGATGCTATCGGAGCATAGCTGACTGCATAGACAACTGATTGTCCATAGATGTGGGCTGACATTTATTTAATGTGTTGTAGACCCCAAAAAAGTAGGAGACTTTTAATTAAAGTACATGCTCTATGGCTAGAAACGTTCTTACTATTTCCCTAATAAGAATACCAATGTGACAGAGCAATAATTAATATTTTTTCTCTGCAGAACTGCTGATAGTATAAACATATGAGATTGCATATTTTACAGCAAACAGATTTAGAAGAGATTGTAATGAATCTTACCCGCCCATGGAAACCCCAGCCGCCATAAGTGGAGCTTCTGGGTATCGCGCATGCACATGCTGGATGACTGTCTCTAAATCTTCTGTGTTAGCAGCACAATATGTCCTTGGTGTCTAAGAAGAACAGGTAGAAGATACTTCAATAAGTCCCTCTGTGATAAAGATCTCATAACGGACATATCGCCAACATTAATGACATTTTCAGCCATAAGAGAAAATACATATACAGCATTTCCATTGCCGTTTAGAATAGATGTACAGATGTTACATGATCAAAAATAAAAAAATGAGGTCGTTCTACACAGAGCACCAGAAGTCATGTACCTATAGATGACCCTACCAAAAACAATCACTCCCGTAAAATTTTTATGGGCTCAACCTGTGTGAATGTATATAGAGTGTAGAGTCGGTGTATTAATATACTCACAGATCACCATCTCCAGTTTCCAGCACTGCTCCAGTCCTCTTCTGAGTCACGGGACGGAAGGTCCAACACTCTGGCTCACACTGGGTTTTATGCATGAGCCGGAAGTGGCTTTTATAATGGAAGTACAAGCGTCCATATAATTACATTGTAAAAGCTACTTCTCATTCACACATAAACCTCAGTGTGAGCTGGTCAGTCGGAAGAGTAGTCACAAGGTAAGGAAGAGGACCGAAGCAGTGCTGGAAACTGGGGAAGATGGCGATCAGTGAGTATATTAATACACCGACTCTATATACATTCACACAAGTTTAGGCCATACAAATGTTTCGTTAAGGACCCCAGTAAGTAACCAACTATCCTTCACATTCTGCACCAGAGACCAGTAAGAGATCCAAATGCAACATCATTTATGTGATGGAAAGAACAATCAGCCGTGTCAGATGTAGGGGGAACGACAACTTCAGCTTTCATAGAACTTCAGAATTTAACCAGGGTCAGTGTTGGTTACATGTTCCAATCATATTTTCACTTTTTCTTTCAAGTAATAAGTATCCTTGGTGTTAATTCTCTTGTCTATTTTTTTAACTATTTCTTCCGTGGACTTCTGTGGGAGTAGAGAATGAAGAATATCACATGTGCAGTTATATGCATGCATTGGGTTTAGCTACAGTAACCGTCACCAGTATTGGGGTTGTATCAAGATGAAAGCAGCCATGTTTTGTAATTTCATTTGAGAGAACCTGTCATTAGGATTTCATACCTCACAGTACTGGCATGTATGTACACGTTCTGTCATGCGGATTATATTCATACCTTCATTCTAGAAATCTGTTTTGTCATTTCCAAGAAATACAGTGTTGAAGTCATATGCAAATGAGCTGCAAGTGCTTCGTGGTGGGACATTGCTCCTGCAGCTCAAACGGCTGCCTCAGACAGACTTGGCCCAAGCAAGTCCATCTGGCAGACTCCAGAGAAATCCAAATACCCTTTAACCCCTATAGAGGGATCTGGTTTTACAATGAGACCCAAAGGAATGCTGCCATGGAAGGGCTGCTGTCCGGGTGTAGGAATAGTCACCAAGCAGGGTCAGAGCGGAGAGGTCAAGTCAAGGACAAAAATAGGATCCATAAGAATAGTTAGAAACAGGAATACACTAAACAAAACAAGAGCAAAAGAAGCACACCTAGCCAGGGAAACTCAAAATTATATCTGACAGCTTCCAGCAACAACCTGGAAACCTTAGTAGGGTGTGGTGCTTTCCAATTGGCTTGACCAGGGAGCTGATAACTTCAGCTGGAAGCACACACACCCATACTGCCAGACTGGATGGCACTACATGTCCCAGCCACTCTAACCTTAGTGGCTGGACAGAGTATGCCTTCCAGAGCTTGTGGTTGTGACAACGCTATCACTTGGGCCGCCTGCAGAGAGATTAAGGTGCTGCCTGGGGACATAAGCAGAAGTCAGAGTAGCAGGTTCTGGTGGAGATGTGACAGATAGGATTTCAACCCTAGATTCCTCAGAAACAGATTTCAACAATCAATAAATGTATAAATCATGAAAGACCCTCTTCATACATGCCAATAGTTTGAGGTATAAAATCCTCATGACCGGTTCTCTTTAAAGGGATCTTCTGGTTTAAAACTACAAGTCTGCAGTTACTCTATGTGACTGCAGACTTGTGAATCCTCACGTCGCGCGTACTGCATGCTGTGAGTATTTTCTTGTGTCAGCAAGTATGCAAAAATGCATATTCCCAGCCACAATCTGACAACTCATTTAACAAGGTTGCGCCCATCTAGTTGGAATGTGGCCAGGAGTATGCATACTGCATGACCGCTGTTCCCGCTGCTGACACAGGAAAATACTCACAGTGCGCGCGCCGTGAGGATTCACAAGTCCGCAGTCCCATATAGTGACTGCAGACGTATGGTTTTAGACCAGACAACTCCTCCTTTAAGGTAACAAAAATAATTTCTAAATGTGGTGTTGCGGTATAAGAACGACACTTTATTACTCAATGTGAACTGTGTTGTTTTCAAGTAAATATAAACATAGCCTAGTTTTCCTGTCATATCTAGGTGTTGTAATATTTATTACACTGAGGATGCTGGACACCGGACTTGCCGCATTCAGATCTCCAGAGACCTCCTTGTACATTAGAAAAAAAGAAGCGTTCTCCAAACAGAATCTGTACAAGTCATGAAATATTTCCTTGTGATCCAACATATATTTCACCTCTATATATTTTATCACTGTAATTCACAGCTCCAGTAACTTCAGAGAGAACATCTAAATTTAATAGGGGATTAACACCTTGGGTAACAGAACCTTAAACACAGAGCAGGCGCTTAACATACCAAGATATTTAAAGCTGATTACCATATCTGCCCACACTGTGCGGATATTCAGTGAATGGACTTGAGCTGTAAGAAGGCTTTCATACAGCTTGTCACAAATGCGCATTGTGGCCCCTTCTAAAGCAATGCGGACAATTTCTTTTATAAGTAGAACAAACCTTCAGAAGGTTTATGTTGCTTTGTCAGGGAAAACTTGATAGTATAATTTATGAAGTAGATGACTCAGATCTCCTGATCTGTAAACTAGGTATGAGCATCCATCTCATAGATACATTTACCTCTGATTCCTACATAGTAAGCATAGTGATTAGTGATGTTTCAGAAAATATAAAGAATTCTGTAAAGTGATGCTTTTAAATGGGTATTATTATTATTATCATATAATTAAATTGCTTCAGTTAGCTACACAGCATAAACATAAGCAAGTTTGCAATTGCTTTTTTTAGCTGCTGTCATTCCGCTGCAATGAGAGATTTTTTCTTACATAGTGTACAGCTGGTTTAAAAGGAGCTCAACCACCAGAGCCTGGCTGAGTGTGCGCATTAGTTACATTTACATAGTAACATAGTAATATAGTTATTAAGGTTGAAGGAAGACTTTAAGTCCATCTAGTTCAACTCATATCCTATCCTAACTTGCCCTAACATGTTGATCCAGAGGAAGGCAAAAAACCCATGCGGCAAACAGTAAGCTTCACATTGGGGGAAAAAAATTCCTTCCCGACTCCACATACGGCAATCAGACTAGCTCCCTGGATCAACGCAATATTATGTAAACTAGTGTATATACCCTACAATATTATACTTTTCAAGAAAGGCATCCAGTCCCTTCTTAAATTTTAGTAGGGAATCAATTACAACATCATATGGCAGAGAGTTCCATAGTCTCACTGCTCTTACAGTAAAGAATCCGCATCTGTGATTATGCTTAAACCTTCTTTCCTCCAGACGTAGAGGATGCCCCCCTGTCACCGTCACAGGTCTAAAGGGGGTTTTACACTAAGCGATATCGCTAGCAATATCGCTAAAACGTCACTGGTTTTGTGACGTTATAGCGATATTGCTAGTGATATCGCTATGTGTGATACTTACCAGCGACCGGCTCCCCCGCTGCTCATCGCTGATCGCGCGAGAATGTCCGGCTCCATTTCTCGTCGTCTGCTTCCTGCTGTGACGTCCAGCGACGCGTGGAGCCGGGCGGGAGGACGCAGGATCGCTGTGTGTGAATGGTAAGTATCGTGCGCTGCGTCGCTGCTGCATTGCTGTGAGATCTTTCTGTATGAAAGCTCACTAGCGATCATTTAGCGATGCACCAGCGATCCTGACCGGGTCGGATCGCTGGTTGGATCGCTGGTGCATCGCTAAATGTAAAAGGGCCTTAAGAGTAAAAAGATCATTAGAAAGGTCTTTGTATTGTCCCCGCATATATTTATACATTGTAATAAGATCACCACTTTAGAAGAGTTAACTCCTGACGCTCCTTAAAAAAAAATATACCCAAGTATTAACAGGCAGATAATTGTAGCTTACCTGCCTGTTGTGCATGGTGTCGTTCTTCCCCAAGACAGAGCGGTCACAGACCGCTCCTGCCAGGGATCCAGCTGCCTCTACTGACGTCACACCAGTAAGCTCATATGCTCCAACTGGTGGCAACAGAAATAATTTTATCATTTACCTTTCAGTTTATGCATCAGAAAAACATGCTTTGAAATCAGCACATATGACCTGCACGTTTTGTAAAACTTTTGTAGAGAAAAAAAAAAATAATGGCTCTGCCCTCTTCTATGGTAGCAGCTCTAGGATGTAATTGATATAGGGTGGTAGACTGTGCATTACTTTAATTTTATTAGAGGCTACTTGAAAAGATTATTCAGTTCTCATTTCTGAGTTGATGCACTTTTTCTGTCCACTGTAAAATAATTTATTAAAGTATTAAAATTACAAGATCGTATTTTCAACCAATGAACACATATCTGAAAAATTACAAACCAAAGAGGAGTATTTCCACAACCTCAACCTACAAGCAAACCAGAGATCCTTGCTCATTTCCTTCAGTCTGCATTTAGTGAAAAGACTGAAGCAAATGCCTGGCACTGTCTGCATACTAAGCTGCTCTGAATAGACTACAGTGAAAAACAAAAAAGAGAAGAGGGGTCTGCATACAATAAGAGTGGGGGTATCGGGATTATGGTTTACACCATTATATTTTGTCTCAAGCTTTACCGTGGTGAAAAAATCATATATTAATTCAGGGCAACACAAAAACCAATAATTTTTTTGAGGAGGATATGTCACCGGAACAAAAGTGGCCAGTTATTGCCTTTATTTGATCCCTACTGCTCCCCTAGGTATTTTTTTTCCTTTTATGATCCACTGTACAGTGGTGGAGATATCAGCCTATTTAGCACTGATTTTTATGGTCTTTATCAAGAAGGTGTGGCTAATTATGCAGATCAGTCTAAAGACACACCTCTTAAGAATCCTGTGAGCAGGCTGGACAGGGACAAAAAAGCAGCCCTGCCACACAAACCCCACCAGCCCACATACTATAGCACTCCTCACCCCGATCAGTGAATTTTTGCTATACTTTGTCGTCCCCTCATCACTCTATTAAAGGAGATATTTGAAGAGCCACATGTTAATGGCGTCACAGTGCGTATGATTGACCACAGCTCCGTTTACATGGTGGTCCTCAAAGATACGTTTCCCAGGATCATGGGGGTCCCAGCGGTCAGATCCACAACAAACAGAAAGTCATCCCCTATACAAAAGATAGGGAAGAACTTCCGAATTTGGATAACCCTCCTTACAGTATTATGGGCACCACATAGTCCTCCATACAGTATTATGGGCACCACATAGTCCTCCATACAGTATTATGTGCACCACATAGTCCTCCATACATTGTTATCGGTACCACATAGTCCTCTTTACAGTATTATGGGCACCATATAGTCCTCTGTACAGTATTATAGGCGCCATATAGTCCTCCATACAGTATTATGGGCCCCACATAGTCCTCCATATAGTATTATGGGCACCACATAGTCCCCCATACAGTATTATGTGCACCACTTAGTCCCCCATACATTGTTATCGGTACCACATAGTCCTCTTTACAGTATTATGGGCACCATATAGTCCTCTATACAGTATTATAGGCACCATATAGTCCTCCATACAGAATTATGAGCCCCACATAGTCCTCCATATAGTATTATTGGCACCTCATAGTCCTCCATATAGTATTATGGGCACCATATAGTCCTCCATACAGTATTATGGGCACCACGTAGTCCTCCATACAGTATTATGGGCACAACATAGTTCTTCATACAGTATTATGGGCACAACATAGTCCTACATACAGTATTATGGGCATCACATAGTCCTACATACAGTATTATGGGCATCACATAGTCCTCCATACAGTATTATGGGCACCACATAATGCTCCGTACAGTATAATGGCCCCATATATTGCTCCATACAGTACAGTGGGCACCACATACTCCTCCATATGGTACAATGGGCCCACATAATGCTCCATACAGTATTATGAGCCCCATACATTACTGCATACAATTTTATGGGCCCCATATAATGCTCCATACAGTATAATGGGCCCTCATACTGTATATTACTTCAAACAGTATAATGGGCCCCATATATTACTTCATACAGTATAATGGGCCCCATATATTACTTCATACAGTATAATGGGCCCCATATAATACCTCTCCCTGTCCCCACTGCTCTGGTCTCCTCAGTGTATTCTGATCCTCTGCACTGCTTGGCACAGAGGATGCGCTGTAGTGATGTCATTGCACCCTCTGCACTAAGACGTCACAGAGCTCAGACGCAGACGGGGAATGATGAGAGAGGGAGCATCAGGAGATGGCTCCCTCACTCATCATTGTTTTCAACTATGTCGGCGCTGGCACCGGAGCCCCACTACTTACGAGCCCCATAGCATGCCAAGTCCCCGACTGCACTTGCCTGCTTTGGTGATATCAGCCTTGATATATGTGTCATAATTGAGTACCACCAAATATTAACCAGTGGGTGAAATGCTTTTAGGACACACACCCTTAAATCAAAGGGATTTAAAAAAAGAAAATAATCAGCACACCGATTAAATAAGAGAAAAGTGGAGGACTCTTTATTAGCCCATGTGGTAATATTTCAATTCCATAGCAGATAAATGATCTGTTATAGATCCAAAACTTTGTCACATGGGCTAACAAAGAGTCCGCCACTTTGCACAATTCATCGGAGCGCTTTTTATTTTCATAGATACACACTCTTAGAGCAGATACTTATATTTACACCATGTATAATGGACAGGAGGAGTATACACAATGTACACAGCTCCACAATATATACTGTGGTAAGGAATATAGAATGGAGCTGTGTATCTAATATATAAAGCTCAAGTGTGTGTATGTATGTATGTCTGTATGTCCGGGATTGGCATCCGCACCGTCACAGCTACAGCCACAAAATTTGGCACAGTCACACGTCTGGACCCCGAGAGTGTCCTAGGCTATGTTGTGAGGCGAAATTTTAACCCCGCGCGCTCCAATTCACCAAACAATTTTGCCCCTATCTACATAATGGGGAAAAAGTGTGTGTGTATCAAGCCCCGCCCCTCATTATGATGTCATAATGGTTGCCATGGCGACGCTGATGTCATCATAGGTTGCAAGCCTCGCCGCTCATTATGATGTCATAATGGTTGACTATGGGATGGAGGATGTGTGATGGGTATATGGGCACTGGACTATGGGATGGAGGATATGTATGACGGGTATATGGGCACGGGACTATGGGATGGCGGATACGTATGATGGGTATATGGGCATGGGACTATGAGATGAAGGATGTGTGATGGGTATATGGGCACTCGACTATGGGATGGCGAATATGTATGATGGGTATATGGGCATGGGACTATGGGATGGAGGATGTGTGATGGTATATGGGCACTCGACTATGGGATCCACTATGGGATGGAGGATATGTATGATGGGTATATGGGCACGGGCCGATGGGATCGTGGATATGTATGATGGGTATATGGGCATGGGACTATGGGACGGAGGATGTGTGATGGTATATGGGCACTCGACTATGGGATCGACTATGGGATGGAAGATATGTATGATGGGTATATGGGCACGGGCCTATGGGATCGTGGATATGTATGATGGGTATATGGGCATGGGACTAAGGGATGGAGGATAATTATAATTTGCTATAACTAACCACAGTTAGTTACTATGCCCGGGCAGCGCCGGGCTCTTCAGCTAGTATTCTATAAAGATACTACAGCAGCCCGGCTCCCATTGTAGTGCCCACCTGAGCCTCCCAGTGCAGGACAAATCATGATCCGCTCACATGGCCAGCATCCCCGATTCCAAGGCGATCCCGCTGTCCGCGCTGTCGGAGGAGCATACGGTGATGGATCTGAAGCATTCCCTGAAGAGCCTCCATGGTTCCGTCACAATCTCCTCCCGAAATTACCTGATTTCTGGTCAGCTTCCAGCACATCACTTCCAGTAGAACGTAACGTGCAAGTTTTAAAGTGCTCCTTGGGGCTCCACCGTCTACTCCTGTGTCTGAGGGAAAAGTAAGCTCCCGGCTGGGACAGTCTCTCTCTCTCTCAAAATCGGGATGGTCCCGCTGGATCCGGGACGGTTGGGAGGTATGAATGCTCACCACCATACACCTCGTACACGCATGGCTCCGCACACCTCATACACACACGGTTCCGCTTTGTATGCCTCGTACACACACGGCTCTGCTCCATACACCTAGCGCACACATGGCTCCACTCCGTAAACTTCTTACACATGCGGTTCTGCTCCGTACACCTTGTACACACGCCGCTCCACACCATACACACGCAGTTCCACTCCGTACACACATGGCTCTGCTCCGCTCCGTACACCCCGTACACACGCGACTTCATTCCATACACACCCGGCTTTGCTCCGCTCCGTAAACACAAGGCTCAGATCCATACACTTTGTACACACAGGGCTCCATTACATACACCTCCGGCTCCGCTCCGTACACCTCGTACACACACGGCTCCGCTACGTACACACATGGCTCCGCTCCGTACACACCCGACTCGGCTCCGCTCCATACACCTTGTACACATCAGGCTCCTCTCCATACACACACGGCTCCGCTCCATACACCTCGTACACACACGGCTCCACTCCGTCCACCTCGTACACACACGGCTCCGCTCTGTCCACCTCGTACACACACGGCTCCGCACCATACACCTCGTACACACTCTGCTCCGCTCCATACACCTCGTACACACACGGCTCCGCTCTGTACACCTCGTACACACACGGCTCCGCACCGTACACCTCGTACACACTCGGCTCCGCACCGTACACCTCGTACACACTCGGCTCCGCACACTTCGTACACACACAGCTCTGCAGCATACACCTCGAACACACTCGGCTCCGCTCCGTAGACCTCGTGCACACACGGCTCTGCACCGTACACCTTGTACACCTCGTAAACACACTCGGCTCCGCTCCGCTCCATACACCTCGTACACACATGGCTCCGCTCCGTACACCTTATACACACGGCTCCGCTCCGTACACGTCGTACACACACACAGCTCTGCTACATCCACCCTGCAAACCCCTCCTGACCCCATACATACTTCCCTCATCCAGCACCATGACGACCACCACAGCAGAGACCTGCATACACCAAGGGCTGTGCGGCGTGCACACAGGACCTGTGACGAGGTCACAGGAGGGGAGGAGTCAGGGATCACATGATCAGGAGCCTGGGACAGAGGCATCTGATCATGTGACCCCCTGACTCCTCCCCTCCTGTGACCTCATCACAGGTCCTGTGTGCAGAGAACAGCTAGCGACGCTGCGAGGGGTCTCTGGGAGTGCGAGCGGGGGGGGGGCTTTGCAGCTTATCTCCCTGCAGTGCTGGAAAGAAAATTCCTGGGAAGGTTGGGAGCTATAAGAGCTGTGCCCGCAGACTGGCGGCAGGAAGAACAGGCCACTGGCAAGTGGCCAGATGAGCGGGCGCTGCCAGCCAGCGGCCCACATGACAGCGGCCCAGCGGGAAATTGCCCGGTTTGGCAGATTATCAATCTGGGCCTGCCTGTGAGCAACGCCCACTTGTAACGAGCATAAAAATGAGCAAAAAGGTGATTTCTTTGGAACCATATAGTCAATTTTAAAAAAGCAAAAAACAAAATACACAGGGGAGCAGTGGAAATAAAACGAGCAAAAACTGGACAACAAATAAAAGGGCCCATATCTCTGGGACCGTGTGATGGGAGTTTAACAAAAACTGTAACACTTGGCAGCGGTGGGAATAAAAGAAGAGCAAACAGTGCTCCCCTTTGACCTAGCTAGAAGTCTAACTATTTTTGTTGTACAGAAATGATAGCTCTCAAGAGGACCTTATGAAATGATCTAACTTTATTTTCTTGGCCCTGAGACATGGGTTATAGTGACTCTGACAATACATTCATTGTATGCCCTGGCAGAGACTAGATTGGCCATAAATAAGCCATAATGCTTTTTGAACTCTTTTGGAATTTGGTGGTAGTTTGCAATAACTTAAGATACGTTATATCATTTTTTTTATCTGTTTAAAGAAAAAAAAAAGCTAAAAAGTATTATATAATTATAATATCTGTACAAGCAACTTTTTGCTTTGCAGATCTATACTGTTTATCGTATTCAAAACTGTACAAAGCTAATGGTTTGGCCATCTTTCAATCTACGGAAGAGTCAGAGGTCAACCGGAGTTGATTCAGGCCTGTAAGAACAAAACTCCTATCTTGGTACCAGGTAATAATTAGTTTCTAAATTGTCTTAGATCACGTTAATACTTTGCGTGTTGGTGCGGCCCAAAGCAGAGCCACAAGTGCCGCATGAAAACCACAAAAAAAATATTGTAAATCACTAATTAGTACATGCAGTATTATCAAAATTGTGATTTCTGCAAAACAAATCATTGTATTTTTTTTAAGGGCTACAAATTGATTGCCTCTGTTCACAATAAGTTTTTGCCTTTCCTAGAATGTATACATTGGTCATATTCCTGTGACATGTGCCACTAGATTATAATCCAGTGGCATATATTTTGCCAATAGGAAAAATAAATTGCAAAATAAATACTCTAGATCCATGCTGTATGTCTCTGGTCAGGAACGTGCAGCAGGTTAAGCATTTCTATAGAGTGAAAAAGAAAAGTTATGCCAACAGATACTGGCTCATCTTATCCTAAAAGGACATACTGTATATAGCTGATGCATAGAATGCTATAGATTGCTATGACTGTATAAGCACACTCACATGGGTAAGCTACAAACCAGGAGAAACAAACACCTGAACCCAACAGGTCCCTGTTCAGACTAAGAAAGTTTCTAATCTGACCATGATTTGCCCTTGCCTGACCACGGAGGTTGGCACCCTAAGTATACGCAATGGTAGCCAAACTTAACGTCGACTTACCCTGAATGTACTTAACTGCACCCTCTCCATAAACAATATGTGAAATACACAAAAATCTGGGAAAAAGGCATAGGACTATGAACGTGTTCACACAGACACACAGGAAAGAAGAAAATAAGAAGAACCACACAGCAAACAGAATACGTGGAAAACCTCCCAGACCCCAAAAGTAAAAGAAAGGAAAGGGTACTGGGGAGGAAGACACACAAACAAACTGTAGGAAAAGCAACAGACAATAACCAGGTAACATAATCTGTAGCTGAGGAGCTGGATCTCCAAACACCACCTCTCTTGAAATACAGCCAGCAAAGACTACATGTGTCAGGAGAGTATAAAAAGCTCCTCCCAACAGAAAGGAGAAACCAAACGAGGAAGTAAAAACACCTGCACCCAAGCAAAACAAAAAAGCAAAAGAAAGACAAGAGCAGTATCAGCAGTTGGACAGAGACAACACAGGCTGTGGTCCAACAGAGAAGGAAATAGACCACACAGCCAGAGGTGAGGCCACCGGATCGAGCCCTGGAGTAGAGCCATGTACAGATATGTACAATGTATGGGTTGGGAGATTACCTAGCAAATATATTAAATGTAAAGTTATATAAACAGAGCTAAACAAAGAAGACATGACGAGAAAATACTTACCAAGAGATCTTCCCCAGCAACACCTCGATTATTAAAAACAACACACCTAAAAAACAACAGAATGTTATGTTAATATACACTAGAAGTAGTAGATAAAATACAATTGTATGATAAATATCATAAAATAGTACCTGATGGATCTTACAGCCCCTTATACGTGTAGTACAGTGGCACCTGCAGTCTTTGAAACCTCAATTTACTCCTCTTACGGATATGTCCAAAAACCTACCAAATGTACAGACGTGGATAAAAGTTTTGAGACTGACATGTTTTGTTTTTGACAAACTTTTCTGCTTCAATTATTATGGTGGCATTTTTGCATTATCTCTAGATCGTTAGGAAGAGTGATCATATAAATTGCAAAAAAAATTGCTGTGATTCCTTCCCATGAAAATTAACATAATCCCAAAAATCCAATTTCCACTGATTTTCAGCCCTTTCACAAAATGATCAGTTTACATAATTTCAATGATCTTCCTGTTATCTCAGGAGAAAGTGTTAACAAGAATAAAACCAGTGATATCACTGTAATGCTGATTGCATTGTAAGAGCAGACTGGTTGCTTTAAAAAGGGGCTGGTGCTTGAAATCATTGTCTTATTCTGTCAACTATGGTTACCTACATGGAAACACATGCAGTTATCATTGCTTTGCATGAAAAGGGCTTTACAGGCAAGGACATTGCTACTTGTAAGATTGCAACAAAATTAACGATCCAATAAATGGTCAAGAACTTCAAAGAGAGAGGTTTAATTGCTCTAAAGAAGGCATCAGGGCAGTGAAGAAAGTCTTACATTCTAAAGAAGATTCAGTTATGGGATCCATTCAACGCCAGCACAAAGCTTACTTAGGAATGGCAGCAGGCAGATGTCAGTGCATCTACAGTCACAGTGAGGCAAAGGCTCTTGGAGGCTAGGCTGGTGTAAAAAAAAAAAAAAAAAAAAAAATGCAGAAAAAAAGCCACTTTTCTTCAAGAAAAACCATTAAGGACAGAATACCATTCTAAAAGAATTACTGGGATTGGACTGCCGAGGACTGCAGTAAGGATATTTTCTCTGATGAAGCTCTCTTCATACTATGAACTATCTGGAAGTATGATTGCTTGGGAAACAACAATAAAGCATCCTAAGAACATTTATGTGTGGGGATTCTTTTCATCCAAGGCAATGGGCTCCCTCACATTTTTGCCTAAGAACACTGCCATGAATAAAGATCGATATCTAAGAACCTCAAAAAGCAATTTCTCTCAACCATCAGGGAGAAATTTGGTGAGGAACAAAGCTTTTTCCTGCATGATGGAGCACGAAGTCACAAGGAAAACTTGATAATTATGTGGCTTGGGTAACAAAACATTGACATTTTTAGTTTCATAGCCAGAAAACTCCCCAGATCCCAATATAATTGAGAACTTTTGGTCAATATTCAAAAAGTGGGTGGACAAGCAAAAACACAGAAAGTGTGATAAACTCCAAGCACTGATTAGACAAGAATGGGTGGTCAGTGAGGATTTGGGTCGAGAAGATGATATCCAGCTGTCAGGGCAAAGTGCAGAAGTCTTGAAAAATAAGGGACAACACAGTAAATATGGAGTCTTTACATAAAATTTATGTATTTGTCAAAAATTTAAAAACAAAGTAGATGCTTCTAATTGTACTTCAGTGAGCATAGAAACATCTAACTAAAAGATCTAAAAACACTGAAGCAGCAAATTTATGAAAACTAAAATCTGTGTGACTCTCAAAACTTTTGGCCACGACGGCACAATACAATCCTACAAGCTTTCTTTTTTACATTGTAAACTTACTTATTTTTCATCATGCATGCAATTCCCACGATTACTCTTTCCATTTGTCTGTACTATACTACTAAGGCTTGCTACATTTCATCACTTTTTGACATTCGGCACATTAATATTTATAGTTAATGATCACTCTTGGAGCTTACTGGATCTTAGAGTTCGGTAACACATTCATCTGAAATTGGACCTAAAAACAAAAATGATGCTTAGAGGTGGGCATTCATTTACAGTCCATCAGACAAACTCATCCATCTGAGGAGAACAGACACTGAAATACCGAATAATGAAGCTAAAGGAATACTAAATCATGAACTGAATGATGAAAGTACATAGCAGATAATCTTGTTCCCACACTTGTCAGTCTGCTGGACTCGCTACATGTAACTGAAACCATCTTGAATAAATCCTGCAGAGAACACAGTGGTTAATCTACTGCTGATCTGTTCCATTTTTCCTAAATAATGGCTGAGTTGACTGTACTTAGTCAAGAGAGTGCTAATAATATTTTTGGCATGGCATGTGGGGGAAGCTCCTGCTGCAGCAAGTTCTCTTACAGACAGTCATGGGAAAGTGACTAACTGGAGAAAGGACAAAAGGGATCGCCTGAGACCAGTAGATAAAATTATATGTTTACTTGTCAGCATTGATTGCAAATTGAGACAAAAGAGGGTGAAAAGAAAAGATGACATGAAGGAGGAAGAGATAAAATATTTTTTGTGCATTTTCTATGTTTTATTACCCTTTAAATTGAACCAGACATGTCAAAAAAACGCTATTAATCTGCAGATGTGTGGTTAATCTTCAGGTTAATAGTGTTCTAAAGCTGTGCGGCCAGCTACTGGGAGGAAATTAACTTTATTCCTCCCAGCGGCCTCCGGCTTTCAGTCATAGAGGCATGGCTCCAGTCACTACTCAGTATACAGTGAGCGGCAACTGTTAACGCCAGCTCGGTACTGATGCATTGTGGAGCCGGTCAGTGCCGGGACGTGGTTACATCTGCTGCTCACTAAGTACTAAGCGGTGACTGAAGCCGCAACTACAGGACTAAAAACCGAAGGCTGCCGTGAGGAATAAAGTTAATTTCCATCCAGTAGCCAAGCTGTCAGCAAGATAGCTGCACAACTTTAAAACGCTATTAACCTGCAGGCTAACCCCATAGCTGCTGGTTAATAGCATTTTTTGACATGAGAGGTTCCTTTTAAATACTGTATCTGATATACAATATAACTCACTAATTTTAGTGAATATATTTTAACATTTAGGCTGGGGTCACACTTGCGAGTGTGATGCGAGAAACTTGGGTGACTCTCTCGCATCAATACCCGGCACTGCCGCCGGCACTCGGACCGGAGTGTGCAGCTGCATGTATTTCTATGCAGCTGAATGCTCCGGTCCCGAGTGTCGGGTATTGATGAGCGAGTTTCTCGCACTGCACTCGCAAGTGTGACCCCGGCCTTAATTAAATTACACTTTATAGTTTTAGTCTTTATAGACGGAGCTCAGACAGCAGAAGATAAACTCAGGTTCTATTCAAATGTATTTGTCTGATCACTTAAGAGAAGCATCCAAGTGTTCCAGACGTGTTTGTGAGATTTTATATACTCTGTTACTGGTAATTAAAGAAACTGCAGAATATTTCATCAAATAATGTATTTTGAAAAACACTCTGGCAAGGGGATTTTAGAAACATGTCCTCCACATAGAAAGTAATGGGGATGACTGAGCATTATTTTACTGCCATGATTCAGTGCTTAATCTTGTGATGGCGCCAGAAGAAATGCAAAGTTGAAAGCAGCACTGCACCATCTGCTGCGTGGGTGAAATGTTTATTACGCCAAATTGTATTCCCTGTTTTACTTAATAAAGGAACCTCTTTTAATATAACTCTATGCACGGTAAATGTGGCCAGAAACAAAACTTTGGTGAACTTTGGACATGGGAACAAATTCAGACATAAACGGAAATAGAAAGATTTATTTTCCTAATGACGTTGAACTAACCATAGCAGAAAATGCTGCTGACACCGTATTATAATATGAACACTTGCATTATGTGGACAAAGCAGTGATGAAAAGCGATATGGTCCGTTGTGGGGAAGAGACCCGAATCCGGTCTGGACTCATACTGTGAAGATCAGCCTCATCTAAGCCTAAGGATGGGTCTAGTTGTCATGTTTCACCAATCTTTTTATATCATCAATTAAAAAATCATATTCCAAACACGGTATCATATCTTAATAATTACAATAGATCTGTTAAAATTGGGTGCTAAATGGATGGTCACCACATGGCATCTATTTTCTGTATTTACCCAATGAGTTTAATTGCCATTTCTGAGCCAAAAAAAAACAGATCAGGGTGGTGCATGATGTGATTTCTGGTCCATGTGTAGATTGATCTAGTTCATTGAGACATAAGAAAGCAATCTTCTATATGTCAACCTCCCTTCTGTTCTTTCTCAGGTTAGTTAGACCTCTGAATATTAAGGGATTTAGGAAGAAATAGTGAAGAATATTTTATTTGGCTTCTCGGAAAGCAGCAAACATAATGGCTGCCATGTGTAAGGTAGGAGCCCCAGACTCATCGGATGGACAATGGCCGTCTAGTTCATTTACCAGGTTGCAGTCTGCATTATTGAGCATTACCTGTATCCAAGCGCTTCGCTGTGCTTAATCATATGAAGAATATAGGATTCCCGACTTGTTCCTGTGAGGCCAGGCAGTAAAAGGATTGTAGGCCTTGTGCCGGCATCAGGGTAAAGTGTATTATCATCATTACTAAACCAGTCCAGTGAAATCTGCCCTCCATCTGCTGTTCTAATAAGCTCGCTGTAAGGCACAATAGAAAATGTACACTTTAATTAGATTTCTGCACAGAAGCTGTAATGATAACTACATAGATTCTAGCCCACAAAAGGCTGCTTATGAGTAATCTCAGAAGGAAACGTCAGAGCGTGTCCAACAGGGCAGAGAAATAAGAAAAGTGACCAGAGAAACTGAACAGGTTTATTTCGGGCTTGTGACAAACAGAGGGGAAAATAAGTGTTTGATACACTGTCAATTTTGAGCTGAAACTCAATGTTGCCCAGTGACAGCCCCGAAACTAAAAGATCTGGAGAAGGTCTGTACTGAGGAGTGGGCCATAATCCCTGCCGCAGTGTGTGCAAACTTGGTCAGGAAAAATCTGACCTCTGTAATTCCAAACAAAGGTTTCTGAACCAAATATGAAGTTCTGTTTATCTATTGTATCACATACTAATTTCATGCAGTAAAATGCAAATTAATTATATAAAAATCATACAATGCGATTTTCTGGATTTTTTATGTTTAGATCCTGTCTCTGACAGGTGAAGTGTACCTACCATAAAAATTACAGACCTCTCCATTCTTTGTAGGTGGGAAAACTTGCAAAATTAGCAGTATATCAAATACCGTACTTATTTTCACCACTGTATCGGATTCTGTTCCTAATATTACACGTCTTAAAACATTCAATATCAGGCCTTTTTAAACTTTTTTTTAGAAATACATAAAGGTACAGTCTTCCCTTTAAAGAAGGTCTCCCATCACAGTTTTTATCCTCTTAATATATTTAAATCATCATATTATACAGCACTATGTACTTACAATTGCTCATTCTGCCTTCCTTTTTTTTCCTCTGCTCTAGAGGAGGCAGTGCTATGAATGCAGAGCTGTGTATAACCCCGCCCACACCACTCATTGGCAGCATTCCGTGTACACTGTGCATTGTCAGCAAGCTGCCAATCAGAGGTGGGGTTGCTTAGATTAGCTGGACTGCCTGGCATGAGGCACCTAGTCCTCTGGAGTGATAATCTGCTGCTGATAAAACACTGATTGTATTGAAACAACAGCAAGCTGCTGAGCAAGTGACACATCCCTGGAATCAGGGTCTCTGAATCTAAATCATGCTGGTGTGTAGATAAAAACTGGAATGACAATAAGCGCAATAAGGTTTTTTTCAGGATTACAAAAGAAACAGTAAAACGGGATTTGCTCACAACCCCTTTGTTTGCTTGTAAGCAAAGATGGCTGGTGCAGATCCACCAAACAGATAGTAAGCAAACTTGAAGATGAAAGTGGATGTAAAACCGCCGAGAATCCAATATACAAAAGGAGACCAGATGCGGTATGGATGCGGTTTTATTTGTCTATGCGTTTCGAGGTAATACTACCTCTTCAACGGGAACCACAATGATCCTTGTGGTTTGTCCTGATGAAGAAGGTAGGATTACCTCGAAACGCGTTGACAAATAAAACCGCATTCATACCGCATCTGGTCTCCTCTTGTATATTGGATTCTCGGAGGTTTTACATCCTCTTCCATCTTCAAGTTTGCTTTCTAAATCATGCTGCTCTCAGATTACACATCAAAAACTTGCTGCCAGATTCCTTATAAACTGCGGCATCACATATAGCGTTTCTGGACAGTTTTATGCATTTAGGTATACCCAGGACTCTGTTACTTGCTGCACAAATAATGGGGGCATTTTTTGTACTTATGTAAGAGATTGCCTTTATGTGTATAAGAAGCTGATATTATTCCCGATACAGTTGTATATATCTTCTGCTGCGTCACACAACTAATAAATGATTCATGTGGACATTTACCAAGCTTAGTCCTCAGCATGCAGTCTATCCATGGAGAGCACGTCCCAGTGCCAACTCTGATTCCTGGCTATTATTTATTCATTATCAGTTATGAATGTGCAGCCTCCATCTTCTGCATCACTTTACAGAAGATGTGTTTGGTCATAACCCCCCACCCCTAAGTGGAATATACAAATGAAACAGCATAAAGTGGCTTCTCATAAGCAAATAGTGATGCTATGAATCCCATTGCTTGGCCCCCCCATTATAAGAATGGAGGTCCCATGTCCCCCATTTGTATGAATCGGCGATGTATACTGCAGCATCATTCAGAGTCGGGGGACTGATTTAGATAGCGGAGTACAGCACTTGGCCTAACCTACAGCAATTTATCACCAATCAATGAGATCTTCAAATATCACAGAAACATGTATGCAAAAAATTGGTTTCCTTGTTTTGGATCCGATTTTCATCAGTGTTTGATCCGTGTGTCAGTTTTTACCATCAGTGATTTTCACGTATGAATACATAAATAAATGACAAAGCTTCTTCTATACAATCCAATTTTAATCATGGACAGCACATGGACGGCACAAAGATGTCATCCATGTTTTGTACATGATTTTCTTGGACCCATAGACTTGTATGGGCGATAATAAAAACAACTTGCCTCTGTGATTTTTTGCAGTCACATGGTCGCAAAAAAAAAGTGGATTTGTGGATAGCCCCATAGACTATAGTGGGTACTTGTTCTATCAGTTAAAACTACGGCTAAAACATGTATATGAAAAATGGCTGTCTGAATAAGGTCTTATTCAGTTATGACCGAAAGTGTTGGCACTGTGAGGTAGCGCTGTCATGTAAGTAAGGGGTTCTCGCTTGCAGCGATCGAAAAACACATCCGGCACAGGATTTTCCAACAAATCATAGTCTATGAGGTTTATTTATCCTTCATAAACCTCCAGCAGCAATATACACAGCATTACAGGAGAGCGTCCATTATACAGGCTATTTAGCCCCAGGGTTATCTCACCCACGTCAGGGTTCCCATATGGCTGTTTCTCCAGGCCGCAGAAGTCCACTCACTCCTCAGGGACTCTCAGATACTGGCCGCCATTACACACACAGCCGCTCCACAGGCTGCTGTTAGTGAGGAGATCCTTCTCCTCACGGGACCTTCCAAAAACTGGACCAATCAGGTCCCAGCATTCACTCCATGTGACCTAACCTGGCCACATTATATGGTCCATAGCCACGCCCACCGGGTCACATGACTATGACCTCACCACAGGTCCTTCACACAGACATATATACTTTACAATAGCATTCATAAACATACATATGTCTCTATCTCAAGGTCACCCACCTTGAGATACATAATGGCTCTTCAACCACTCACACTCTTGGGACATCCACACAGCGCCCCCTCGTGGACACAGTGGTCATTACACCACATACCTCCCCCCTATGTTCAAACTTGTGGGGTTGAACACACAACATCACACCAGGGTCTCGAGACCGGGCACGTATTGCACCTTGCCCCACAGGTCGAGAGAACTGTCTCCATTTGTCATACGGCCTCATCTCTACATTAGGCCTCCCCCGCCCCCAGCGGTCATAATACCGGTCATTGTCTTTGACCCTCCAGTCACGGCCTGTCTGCATCATCAGACACTGTTTAGTCACCACACTGTTACAGTGCCCCTTGTCACCTGATCTTTCTCTCATTGACCGTCTCTCTCGGTTGGTGCGGTCATAAGTCTTAGTCGATCCTGCTGTCTGGCACGAGTCTGACTCAGTCAACGTCTCACAGGAACTACAGCCCTTCAACCTCGTACGGTCTGTCGAATTGCCACTCGCTGACATTCTTCGGCCATCTGCCATGTCACTTCTTGGCGGTACCCCTGGGGTCCTTACATCTTGGTATGAAGGCGGCCGCCACCTGGTATTCCGCACTTCTTTATTAATCCGCTGGCGGTCCAGCTTCAACTGTTCAATCTCTTGCAGGTACCCCACTCTATACTCCAAGAGCAATTGAAAGTTCCTCAGGCTTTCCATGGAGCCAACCACCATCATGGGAATCCTTCCCACTTCACCAGACACCTGGTCTTCGTCATCAGGAGGGATCCTCACCCTCACCACACCGGAGACATTCACAAGGTCCTGCATCACCTTCCCGGACCTTCCAATGATTCTCCCAATCAGAGCTTTGGGTACCGGAACCACATCTTTCCTCAAACCCAACCGATCCATAGCCTCTCTTGCTATCTCTAGGCGTCGAGCAGCCTTCATATTACTCCGCCTAACCAATTGTTTGACACGTAGACACTGCAAATGCATCTCTTTCAGGACAGCTACTCGGTTTGATGTGTTTTCCCTAGCTGATACTATCACCAACTGCCGAGTCTCAGGTGCCCAGTGCACCTTACACGCTTTGACCGCCTCTTTGAAAGCCTCATGCACACCTTCCTCAGCACAGGCTTCTTGCATGTCTTCTGGTACATCAATTACAACCTTGAAGGTCGTGGACTTGCTCTCATCCTGGACAGATGGCTCTGGGTTCCCCACGGACACTTCCCTCAAGATATCTGTCATGACCGGATGACTGTCTTGTGCAGCTCTTGGCTCACCATCTTCCTGAGATTTACAGTCTTCAGGACCCTTTTCCAAGATGGGCTTTGGCAGTTCTGCCTTGCTATCAGTCGGGCAAGGCCGCTGTACGTCTTCGCCCCTCCACTTCTCCTGCAGAAGACCTTTTACTACTCCACTGAGTTCTTGCAGAACTTTATCTTTCTCCTCTGCCAGGTAGCGACGCTCATCCTCTCTCCTGAGAATCTCCTGTTGATGCTTCTCTTGGGCCTCTCTGAGCACCTCCATATCTTCCAACAGGGTCTTGTTCATGGTTTTACATGCTGACAGGTGACCTCTGAGCTCAGAGACTTCCTTCTCCAGCCCATCCACTCTGTGCTCAGCTGCTTGCCTTAGGACTCTTTCCCGTTCGACATGTTCTGTTACAGTCTCCTTTATCAGCTGTATCTCACGATCTTGTTCTCTTTTGTCCATCACGTGTCGCACCACTACCTCTTTAATTATATCGTTAAAGGGTACCACTGGGTCAGTCACCCCAGTCGAGTGAACCCTCCAGTTACCGTCCAGCACCAATGTGTCTAGTCCAGTAGTCTCATCTCCCAGCCCACCATCTGTCTTATCACGAGACGTCAGGTCCGTCAGTTGGGCAGATGTACTTCTTCCTCTGGTCAGTTCTACCTCTGACCTGTCCCTGTCAGGAGCCGTCACTGTCTCAGTGTCCGCTGGCCCCACAGTCGAAGCATCTCCATCATCCGACCAAATGTCATCAAACAAAAGAAAGTCCCGGCCCCTCTCCCAGGCATAGACTAAGTCCCGTGGTATCCCTCTACCTTGGCACTCACCACCTTTGGTCCCCTCAAACACTACTGTGTCTACTGCGTAGTTCACTGTGACCCCGTGTTTACAGTGAACCCTGACGTTTTTCTCGGTCAGAGAGAAAACGAGAGGAGTTCCTGTCAGAGTCACCTGACTCTCTGAGTCCAGCCGACCAAAGGCTCCTTCCCGGTGCAGCATCACTGTACACATCTGTGGCCCATCATTACTACCTGGAAAGGATATTCCACATTCTGAAAAAGACCTGCACATACACTGCGGTACTCCAGACATACCTACTGAGTCACCCAGTGCTGTCACTTCTTCACACTTGGCCCCTTTCTGGACCACCACCCCGCTTTGGGTTGCCACCCCAATTTTGGTCACCGCCCCCTTTTGGAACTCCACCCCTTTTTGGGTTACCACTCCAATTTAGGTCACCGCCCCCTTTTGGGACTCCACCCCTTTTTGGGTTACCACTCCAATTTGGGTCACCGCCCCCTTTTGGGTCACCGCCCCCTTTTGGGATTTCCCCATGTCCGTCCTGCAGAACCTCTTAGGCCACAGTTCACACAGTACAGTTTGTCTTTTAACGATACCACACAAGTCTTTGCTGGCACCACCACAGCTCCTGCTGTCACTGATCACCGGCACCTCCGACTGCGGTTCACACACATACACAGCGGCTGGTGTCACTGCAGCTCCTGCTGCGCCATCTTCATGGACCCGCCGATCCACCGGAAGCCGCTTGTCACCTTCGTAACCCCGCCGGGTTACTGGAAGCCGCTTGTCACCCTCAAAGATAAAAAAGCCACAAAAGTGCGCCCATAGGGCCTTACCAGTGCAGGTATAATGGGTTATGCAGCAATAATACAGGGTACTCACCCTTAATAGTTGTGTAAAGCCACAACTGCTGTATCCGCTTAGTCACATGCAATAAAGCTGCAGCAGGATGGTGTAGACAGACAGCGTCTGCTACCAATGCTCCCAGGGCAGATCCCTTAAAGAAAACACCAGGTCCCTGTGCTGCGAGACCTTCGTGACCCCACTGAGCCACAGCAAGCACCTTCAGGTTTTGCAGAGGAAAAGAAAAAAAAAAAAAAAAAAAACACATGCACAGTCTCTCACATGTCCTGTTCGTGTGCCACTCAGGACGTACCGTCTCCGCCTGAGACCGTCCACCACACAGGGCACACCGGGTGCTATTCAGGGAGCCGACCCTCCTCCCAGGGTCTCCCAACACACCGGCCTCACCAGGTCCAGGGGCTCAGCGGGTGCTATTCAGGACATCCGTCTCGGCCTGAGACTGCCCAACACTTAAGCCTCACCAGGTCCAAGGTCCTACCATGTGCTCCAGGGCTCTTCCCAACACTGACCCTCCAGGACCTTGCTCACTGAACCCTCCAGGAACACAGTCTTTACCACTGACCCAGGTCAGTAAAACACTTTTTTTTTTTTTTTCCCTTCTTTCCCGACCGGCACCTGCTGGCCGCGCAGGTTCTCGGACCTCTCTACCGCAGAGGTATCCTATAAGTCTTTGCCACTGACTCCTGTCAGCACATCACATGGCTTTAAGACCGTCAGCCCTCCTGGCTCAGCGTTGCCCCCAGCAACCGAATCTACAGTCCTTTTCCGTTGCCCCTAGCAACAAGGCTACAATATTGCCCTTTGCTTTCTCCACCATATGTGAGGTAGCGCTGTCATGTAAGTAAGGGGTTCTCGCTTGCAGCGATCGAAAAACACATCCGGCACAGGATTTTCCAACAAATCATAGTCTATGAGGTTTATTTATCCTTCATAAACCTCCAGCAGCAATATACACAGCATTACAGGAGAGCGTCCATTATACAGGCTATTTAGCCCCAGGGTTATCTCACCCACGTCAGGGTTCCCATATGGCTGTTTCTCCAGGCCGCAGAAGTCCACTCACTCCTCAGGGACTCTCAGATACTGGCCGCCATTACACACACAGCCGCTCCACAGGCTGCTGTTAGTGAGGAGATCCTTCTCCTCACGGGACCTTCCAAAAACTGGACCAATCAGGTCCCAGCATTCACTCCATGTGACCTAACCTGGCCACATTATATGGTCCATAGCCACGCCCACCGGGTCACATGACTATGACCTCACCACAGGTCCTTCACACAGACATATATACTTTACAATAGCATTCATAAACATACATATGTCTCTATCTCAAGGTCACCCACCTTGAGATACATAATGGCTCTTCAACCACTCACACTCTTGGGACATCCACACAGCGCCCCCTCGTGGACACAGTGGTCATTACACCACAGCACCCTTGAAATTATTCCAGAAAATTATTGCAATTAAACATGTTTTGCTACACACGTGTTTATTTACTTTGTGTGCTTTTGGAACAACAGAAAAAAAAAACTGAGAAAAAAAGGGCAAATTAGACATAACTTCATACAAAACCCCCAAAATGTGCCGGAAAAAATTGTTAGCAACTTTCCAAAATTGTGGGTAAACAACTTTGTTTCTAGGATGTGATGCTCATTCAAATTCACCAGTGGCAAGTAACAGGTGTGGGCAACATGGAAATCACACCTGAGACCAGATAAAAAGGAGAGAAGTTAGCTCAATCTTTGCATTGTTTATCTGTGTGTGTACCACACTAAGCACGGAGAACAGAAGGAGAAGAGAAAACTTTCAGCCATGATTGCATGTATGACCACCTTTAGTTGATGGACTTCCAGAAAGTCTAGGATAGCTCTAATTTCTGATGGTTTTGTTTAACATAAAGCAAACAAAAAACAAGCAACCAAATAGAATATATAGAATGATAGATCTAAAATTACACAAGTTTTATATTGTAAATGGCATTTCTGAAATCACATCCTGTGCTTAGTTATGGAATATTCTCTATGGAGGTTTCAGACATCATTTAGGGATTTAAGTCAATAAATATAATCATAGAACTGCGGAAAAATAAAAAATGCATAACTACAATAACACTTCTCGCATGATAAACCTTAAATATTGGAGGCAAGAAAAACAGATTGTGGATTAAAACAGAGAGAGAGGGTAAACCCAAGGTCAGCAAGTGATTAAATCTTCATTTAACAGGGTAAAAAAAGATAGTTAACCTGGATGTGGTCACAGAAGTCACAACCTGCAGGGCCATATCTGTCTGTCATTTGTAATTATACCTGCAGTTTAATCAGAGGCTTTATCTGGACATTAGGATCGGAATAAAATCAGGCGATAAATCATGAGTCCAGTTATTCATACAAACGTTCTGACAATTTGTACCCGAGCAACAACCTGGAAGACTAAATAAAATGACAGCATAACAGCAGAGCGGACAGCTTGTTGAAATCGGTAAATGATGGGCCCCAATCAGCTGATCAAGCCATATCTCTGGGGCTCCAACAAACAGGTGCACAGTTGCAGGTGCAGCTTTAGTACAAGACCTGTCACCAAGTCAAAAGTGGACAATTTTTCTTATTTTACTCTTGCTGCACCTGCGGCCTGAGTATTCTGTTTTATGTTTTCTTAAAAATCTGCCATATGGTTCTAGACATAAGGACTTTTGTTTTTTTTTTAACCAAGGGGCCTTAGTCAGGGTGTTATTTTGCCGATCAGCCTAAAAACATTTCCTGAGAGAATCCGCTGAGCAACGCCTCTGTGTAAACACCGGTGGCTCAGTGGTTAGCTGGGTTCGCAGTGGTTAGCAGTGGTTAGTCCTGGGTTCGAATCCCACCAAGGACATCTGCAAGGAGTTTGTATGTTCTCCCCGTGTTTGCGTGGGTTTCCTCCGGGCACTCCGGTTTCCTCCCACATTCTAAAGACATACTGATAGGGAATTTAGATTGTGAGCCCCATCGGGGACAGTGATGAAAATGTGTGCAAAAACTGTAAAGCGCTGCGGAATATGTTAGCGCTATATAAAAATAAAAAGATTATTAGAAGATAGATTATAAACACCATAAAAATAAGCATTCCGGGTGTATTAAATATAAAGGCGCATATGATTGAAACCATATGGGGGATTATTAACAGGGAGTATTCAGGGGAGCAGAAACAATAAAATAAGAGCAAAGACAGAATTTTGCCCTTGTGACTGCTAATCAGGCTGACTATGTTAGGAATCTGGTTTCTACCATGCCTAGGCAGTAATCCAGATTCTCACATCTAGCTCCACAGGCTGTCCTTTGTTCCGTCATCTGAGCATGCTCACGGGACGAGCTCCCATTGGAGTTCGGGAGTCAGGTGCTCAGGTCCCGCTCCGGATCCTATTGGCTCCTTTTGGAGACCTGGAGATTTCCGGCAGGTCCCGTACGCTATAAAAAGTGCGCATGGCCGTTCCGCCATGCGCTAGTATTTTCATACTGCTGCTGTGTGTATGGTGATGGATGCTTGGACTGGTGACTGACTTATTAAGAACCCCTTCCCTCTGATAATACTTCTGTGTGAGTGTTTGGGCATCAGCCAGTATTAGCGCCAGCTAGCTCAAGCTTCATCTTTGCCAGCGGCTAGCGTCCTGCATCGCGCTTGCGTGTTAGCGGTGCTTTCCTTGCGGCTTAGTTCATGCCGCGCTGCGGTGGCAGTCCTGCTGGGCGTTCGCAGTTGCGACGCCACGCAACTTACTTCACGGTAGGTCTAGACGGAGTAGTCCTGACGTCTAAGGCTACTCCTGTGACTTTTAATACCGTGTCTGCTCCGCTGGAGTCTGTGACCTAGAACAGACTCAGCGGTTTTGTATGCTTTTGTATGCTTTAGTATTGTGAATTGCTGACAATAAGGATAGCAAGAGTTAATGGTTGGGACTAGCCAAGAGTGGGAATGGCTAAGGTGAAGGAATGAGAGACAGTTCCTATCACAGAGGCAGATAGGATCCAGAGTGCATAGAGAAAGGACCTAAGGTGCAATGTAAGCAGTGTTGCATTCTTAGATCTCTCTAAAGTGAGAGGTGTTATGAATGGGTCACCGAGGAGGATAGCAGCCCCAGGCTAAGCCACAGAAAACCAGAAAGGTTGGTAACTAAGCGGATGCAGACCCCTGATCCTGTCCACACAACTAGCAGTAGCCGTGCAGCGTACCTACGATGATCCTAGATGCCTCGGCACAGCCGGAGAGCTAACTAAGCCTAAAGCAAGAAAGGGGAAATCTAAACTGCCCCGGAGCAGACCCCAAAGGAATAGATAGCCCCCAAACATATATTGTCGGTGAGACAAGATGAAAACACAAACGCAGGCAGAAAAATAGACTGAGCAAACGATGGGACCCACACTGACTAGACAGGACAGGAAATGAAAGACACTCTGCAATCGCGCAAAAAACCCTGCAAAAAAGTCCAACACGTCTGATGCACAAAAACACTGAAGTCGCACGACTTCGCCCCCACTAATCAGAACTCTGGTATATTCTGAAAGCAAAGCAAAAAGAGACCAATATAAAAGGGGACAAAACAAACTGGCACATGCAGTAACATATGGGCGGTGATTCAGCACAGCCCCAGCTGGAGCTAGCTGACTCACACAAAGCAGAGATAAACAAAACAGCAAATGAACCACTTAGCTTAACATGCAGGGAAAGAGCAGGAGACATCAGACCTCAGGAGGCACAAGAAGAAAATCACCAGCGTGGATAGAGGGAGTCAGCTGTCTTAAATCCCAATCAGAAACCCCAGATCTCCAATCGTCTTCCTCATTATCAGGTGGCAAGCCTCTGTCAATCAGATCAGCTCCACTACCTCCAGTAACCACCAGAGGGAGCCAAGAAAAAGAACTCTCAATCTGACCAGCTCCACTATCTTCAGTAATCACCAGAGGGAAGCCAGAGAGAGAATTCACAACAGAGAGGAGTCTGAGAGAAAGAGATAGTGTGATCCGGAGCAGTAAAGAGGAAAAGTGACTGAGAGACAGAGTTAGTCTCTAGAGAAGGGTCATGGGAAAGGATGTTTAGCAGTAAGGCTTAGTTTATAACTCTGAAAGTAACGGGCCTAGACAGGACTGAGTACGCGAGACGAATACAGTGCCCTGGGTGGAAGATAAGTACCGGCCATACTGGCAACATAGTTCCCCTAAGGAGAAAGAAGATGAGGACCTGCGGGTTGAGTGAAGGACTCTTGCAAAGAAGGACTGTAATGTAGAGCTATGTGTGGTGTAATAGTGAGGAATAGGGAATACAGAGGACAAGTAAAGAGGAAGGTATCCATGTGGTAAATGTTCCAAGTTGTGAAGAAAATGTTTACGATGTTGTGTAACCGCTATCTCCTGTATATAATCCCTACCAAGTTCCTGATCAGCAAAACATTTATTTTTGAATGGTGGTCGCCCTTATTGAAGGTCTCCCTCATTGAACTGAGAAACATCTGGTCCTGGCAAACCAGCGTCAACGGTTACATACTGCCTGCACGGGCGAGCACCTTCACAGCACAAGTCCATACAACCGGCCATAGCCCCAACTTCATGTAACATGTCGGGGCGTAAGAGGCAAGCACCTCGCCCACGACTACTGCCTCGCACCACATTACATTCATATGGACAAAAGTGCTGGTCAGTGTATTCAGAAAGCTGCACTAGCTGGAGAAAATGGACAACCTCTTTTAGTATCAGTTCTGCTCCTCCTACTATAAATGAAAGTTGACACTGATTTTTAAACCACCTGATATCGGAGATAAGCTGCGGTACCCAGGAGCAGCCTCTAAATAATGGCTGGGAAGGTTGGGTGTAGCCCCAACATTGCTTATATCAGGCAATTATCAGAGATGATAACATGATTGGTGGGGGTACTGGGGTGTCAGATCCCACTGATCAATTTGATCATATTTTCATTATATTGATGACCAGTCCATGGATAGATAATAAATATGTGAATCCATGACAACCCCTTTAACTATCCTAATTCAGACCTTAAAATATCATGGACATGTATTGCACGGTCATACTCTATATTAACAGATTACAACTGACATTTTCTGTTTTTCTCATTAAAAAGTAACTAAACGTTTAGAGCAAAATCTAATATTTCTATATCCTTTTATTTGTCTGCAGACCGGGAGGGGGTGAGGGGAGTGGCACAAAGTACTAAAAGTCTATCGCTTGGACTGGTTAGATTATTACGGTAAATGTAATAAAATGTATTTAATTATTTATTATACAAGTGATGGCAGAATACAAAGCATGATCCGAGTGATTCTTACTCCAAGCATATGGCCACCTCTCTGTGCAGACATAAAGCTGCCAGTGATCAGTTCCTATTTCCTGTATCAATCTTTATTAATGTACACTAGAGATGATTAGTAAACATTTTTATACCTGTGCATGTGAGAAATGATAAGGAAATTATATTTTTGTTGGTACCCTTTGTAATGAAAAGCATACAATTAAGAAAAAAGGGGCTGTCTTAAAAGAATAAAGTCAGCGATGAGAGAGCACACTGACACTGCGGGAGCCCTGCTGTGTGCTGTCAGTGTGTGCTCGCCTCGCTGGCTCTTGGCTGTGGGAGCCGTTAGGTTCTGATACTGCAGACAGAAGGCAGCGATGAGAGCCAGCCATGACACTATGTGAGTGCGGTTTGGCTCTAGCATTGTGACTGCAGAGATGCCGAGACGCTGACTGAGATCAGGCGCTGTCAAGACATGGCAAAGTGCTCATTATGCAAATTAAGGAAGTGTAAAAGTGTTCTAAGTTCCTGGACACACCATGGGTGCACTGAGTTACCAGTGTGAGATATGTAGCTCAGGTGAGCAAACTGTCCGTCATTACATGTCTCACACTGATAATGGCCCCTGTAATTTACAATAATCTCTTGAGGAAACACCGAAAAAAGAGCAACTTGAATTTACGGTCCAAGAAAAAGGCCAATAAATAAACTGAATATATATAAAAAAAAAATACTAAAAAGTACAAGATAAAATATGTAAAAAATATGACCTTTATTTAGACATAATTGGTACACAGTAATACTAAAAATAGAACGTGCATGTACTTGGATTAATATAATAATTCAAATAATTGTTGGTAAATATCAAGTTTAAAAACAACACGGCAGACCAAACAATAAAGATATATATATATATATATATATATATATATATATATATATGAGTCCACATGCATAAAAAATGAATACGTATAGTAGTAAATCTATTGTATTTAATGCATGTGTAATATCATAAATTATATGTATAAAAACTATAAGCCAATCCTATGAGCCAATATATATAAAATAAATAAAATAAAAAGTGGCACACAAAATAAATAATTCATATATAATTATAGTGCCCAATTCATATGAAAATATATAGTTATATGTGTATATTATAATGTGAGACAGGGATAAAAATAAGTGCTACAAAGATATACAAAAAAGAAGGTAAAAAAATGATGGAAACTAAAATAAAAACACACAGAACATAACCGTCAAAAAATATTTCAGTAGCACACAATTTATAAAACAGTGAGACTGACTCACAAATATATATGTAAATTAAGTGATAATGTGCAAAGTGCAAATAACATATAATTCAAATGTAGCAATTTGAGATATAAAAAAGGGGGGTTTCCACAAATCACAGGTGCAAAGGGAGTCTGAATCAGGGCAAAAAGAGCGCACAATGAGGTGTAAAAATGTGTAAGGAGTGACCAAATAGTTAAATAGGGATTGGCAAATGGAGGCTATACCTGAGAGGTCCACCGGTCCAAGTACAGCACAGCCCCAACGCACGTTTCGGATACAAAAGATCCTTCATCAGGGGTTCTTTCGTCAGTTTAGTACCATCCACCATTCTCTCCATTAGCTACCATACATCACTTATTTAAAAAAATTTTTTTTAGTATATATACAGTACATAAATACTAATATATGTGATATATGGTATTTGCTCCCTTTGGGTTGATTTGGTATCTAATAATCTCTGGAGGCAGATTCTCAGTGAGTTCTATATCCAGCTCAGATATCTTTTCAGCTCATTTACATATTAAGAAAAACACGGATTTCTTGGGAGAAAGACATCGGATCGCAGATATCAAGGTATCATTTTATTCAGATTCCTATGACCTACATGCCCATATAGATGGCCTAAGAGGGTTGATCCTACTGACAGGTTCCCTTTAATAAACATAGCTCTTGTCACCTGAGCAGCTGCAATGTGATGGGATGTGCTGCCTGATAGGGATGAGTGGACCTGTCGAAATTCAGGTTCTGCTACTCGACCCAAACTATATTCCAAAGTTCAGTTCAGGTACCAGAACTGTACCCTTGAACCAGAACCCGAAGTCCATTGAAAACAATGGGGACCCGGAAAACTCTCAACTTCCTCCGAACATTGTAACGGACTTTCGGGTGAAGTCACTGATCCGAGTTTAGCGCCGGACACTAACTGTATGGTACGAACCCTGAACTTTTGAGTTTGCTCATCTCTACTGCGGAATGAAATTTATATAGTATGATAAAAGTTATTGACAAATAGTAAATATTGCAAAACAAAGTTTGTGTTTTCCTACAGTACTACATCAATCTTTATGTACCTCAACTGCCCCAACAGCAATGGTCATAAAAGACAATTTTCAGTTGTATTACAGAGAAACAAACTAGTCACTTTATGATGTAATAGAAAATACCAAGTATGACAGTCTCATCGGCCACTGCATTAATAGAGACATTAGTAAGGCAATGGTTTATGAGAGGTTCATGTCACCAAAAGGTGTGATCACCCAGCAGGTAATGCCACTGTACACACTGCTATAATGGAAGTAGCTGGGTAACTGCTTACATGAGATAGAAATGGTGATCACTGAAATAACCTACATGGGAAATCACACATACGGTGCTTCTAAATGTAATATTATTTTTGAGAGCAGATTAATATAGTAATAACAATTTTATAGCACCAATATATTCTGCAGCATGTTACAATTCAGAGGGGGCATGTACACACAAGATAAGACATTATCGAATAACACATAGTTCAACGCATACCAAGAGGAGTGAGGGCCGTGCTCATAAGATGACAATCTATGAGGAAATAGGGGAGACACGAAAGGTAAAACTAAAGTGCTTTGACTAAGATCCAGCCATCGATATAATAAATAGGGGCAATCAAAGAGCGCTGTATGACCCAGTCACCGTGCAGAATCTGTACAGTACAGATATAAAGGGTTACTGAGTGCATGGAAGAAAAAACAGGGGATTGTTAGCGTAGTGAGGTAAGGTGATAGGCTAGTCTAAAGAAATGTATTTTAGGGCATGATTAAAATTGGATACTGGGAACGAACCACATTTTCTGGGGTAGAGCATTCCATAAAACTTGTGCAACACGAGAGAAATCCTGGAGTGGGTGGTTTGGATTGTAGAGAACTAGCTATTAAACCCGATCTATATCCGGGTGGTGAGCATGTATGTAATAGCAGGTACACAGGATGCAGTGACGAGACGCGAGACTGAGTTGTACTTTGAGAAGTAACTTTTATAAATTGAAGCCGCTAGGGCTATACTAAGCAACCAAAACAAAATAACAACAATTGAACTAGCAGGGACTCAGTACAACCGAACACTATTAAAGAGAACACGAATAACCCGGCAAAGGCCGGTTACTATAGGGCTGCGGTATGGCCGACTACGGGTCCTTATTTCCTATAGTGTCACTTATCCGTCTCTGATGAAGCTGCTTTGGCGACGCAGCCACTGGGCCCAGCTGCTGAAGATCTGGCGTAGTCTTCGGGCGCCCCAGCGCCCAGGAGGGGTTGGGGCACAACAGGCCCTGGGTGAGTCCTTTGACGAGGTAACCCCCTGTAAAGACAGCGGGGTTCCGCTCGTTAGCGGGTTCAGGGAGACTCCAGTTCCCAAGCAGGGGTGTGTCGCAGTTACCAGGAGTGGCGGTTGGTAGGCCACGTGCACGCCCTGGGGCTGGGCAAAGAGTCTCTCTGTTGGCGAGGAGCAGGCCCCAAATACCGACCGCAGCGGGGCGATGGCAGCCGCAGGCGGCGATGGACAGGCCGCAACCGCAGGCCGGAGTGAAGCGGCAGCCGCCGCGAGAGGCAGAGGACAGGCTGCAACGGGCTGGAGCACAGCGGCAACGGCCGCGAATGACCGTGGGCAGGTCGTGACCCCGGATTGGAGCGAAGCGAGTCTCTTGCCGGTAAGCTCGGCGACTCCTCCCCGAAGGCCACTGTAAATCTCCCCTTTGTTGCTGGTCTCCTCTCTGGTCACTGTTTGTCGCTCTGGCTCTCTCACGCCCCCACAGTCTCTTGCTACGTGTCTGCCGTTCTGCTAACCGACTCCCTTGCGCGTTCCCTGCCCCTTTTATACTCGCCCCTCCCCTTGTCACTCTCAGCCGTCCATCTTCCTCCTCCGTTCCCCGGGTACAGTTCCCTTAGGAACCTAGATGGCGGTCCCCTTGGTTCCAGCCCGGACGCCCTGCGGGGGCCCTCCTCCCTACACTCCCCCATCCTGTATGCTCGCCAGTCCTCGGGCAAGGGCCTTAGTACACTTGGGTTGGTCTGCGGAGATGTCAGTTTTTGTTGCCATATGAACTGGTCCTGTTCATATCATTCGGGTGGTTTGCCAGCCGTTGACCGCTCGGAGCGTATAAGTTCGACTAGGGTGGAGTCTTCTGGGGTGGTGGACTAGCTTGTTCGGGCAGGCTAATTGGGTCAGTTGAGTTGTCATCGAGTGGAGAGCCCATGGATATTGTGGGGAAGTCTTCTGGCAGACCACTGGCAATGGTTCAGAGACCTGAGGAGTAGGTTCAGGTTGTACCGGGTCGGTGGAAGTACATGGGCGTAACATATTACGGTGCACAATGCGAGTGGGCAGTATTCTGTCTTTCTCGGGTCGTATTTCGTATACAGGTCCTTCAGGATTTATGCTGCGTAGAACTCGGTAGGGACTCTCTTCCCAGCGTGGCTCTAATTTGTTCTGGGTGCGTTGGTCTAGTACGAGTACTCGATCTCCGATTTGGAGGTTGGGAGGTGGAGATAGATTCCTTCCTGGGTGTTCTAAGTCTTGGAGTTTGGTATGAACAATTTGATGGAGAGTTTGCAGCTGGTGTCGGTGATTTCGTACCCATGATGATACACCGGTCCAGGGCTGGGGCTCCTCTGGGTCCAACTCTACCTCCGTGATCCCTTTGCCTTCTCGTCCGAATAGCAGGGAGTAGGGGGTAAGGGGGTATAGCCGGTAACTCGGTGCACCCGGTTGTTATAAAACCATACTAGTTCAGGGACATATTCGGGCCAACGGGCCTTCTTGTCACTCTCCAGAGTACGCAACATTTGGATTAATGTCCGATTAAATCGTTCGCAGGCCCTGTTTCCCTGCGGGTGGTATGGCGTGGTCCGGGATTTGTCAATAGCGTAGAGACGGTGTAGCTCCTCCATAATTTTTCCCAAAAAACAGGCTCCTTGGTCGGAATGTATACGTTGAGGGCAGCCGTACACTTGTATGAAGTTTCTACGAATTGCAGAGGCGGCCGACTCTGCGGTTTGGTCTCGAGTGGGAGTGACCACAGCGAACTTGGTGAAATGGTCTACCATGACGAGGCAATGTTCATACACCTGGAACGCGGGACCAATGGTCAGGTAATCCACCGTCAGAAGCTCGAGGGGCGCTGAGGTCACTATTGTTTGTACTGGGGCGCGCTTTGCGGGCGGTTTGGCTAATTCGCATAGGCGGCAGGCCCGGCAAGTCTCGTCCACAACAGCATGCAAGCGTGGATGGTAAATTATCTGCTGCAACCATTGCAAGGTCTTTTGAGCTCCGAAATGAGCCCCTTTTTCGTGGGCTTCTCGAGCCAGTTCGTTGAGTTGGGCTCCGGGCGCAACTACCTGCCAAATCCTCATAGATGTTGTCCGTGATGTTGTTTTACGATACAATAGTCCATTTCTGATAACCAGCCTTTCCCATTGTTGTAACATCAGCGACATATCCTGAGTCAAAGTCTGTCTTTGGGAGTCAGTGGGCAGTTTGCCAGCAGCTACCCATTGCCGGAGGGGTCCAATTTCTTCGTCTTCTTGCTGCTGTTGGATCCATTTATCACGGGATTGCTCCAGCATGCCCCTTAGGGTTTCCGAGGGGAGTACTTTCTGGGTGGCAGCCGTGAGCACGGCGGCGGTGAGGGCGAACGGTATCTCTTCCCCTTCCAGTTCGTCGTCTCGACCCTTCCCTGGAGTTGTATGTCGGATCCTGGAGAGGGCGTCAGCATGTACATTTTCGGCCCCTCTTTTATAGATGATCTTATAGTTGAATTTAGCCATTCGGGCCACCCACCTTTGTTCCTGAGCCCCCAGTTTGGCGTTCTCCAAATGGGCCAGCGGGTTATTGTCGGTCCGCACCACCACTTCGGAGCCTGCCAGGTACTCTGCGAACTGCTCCGTCATGGCCCACACTACTGCGAGGAGCTTGAGCTTGAAGGAGCTGTAATTGTCAGGGTTGCGCTCGGAATCATGAAGTCAGCGGCTTCCATACGCGATCACTCTCTTCCGGCCATCTTGAACCTGTGACAACACAGCCCCTAGCCCGTAGAGACTCCTGTCAGTGTGCAGGATGAACGGTTGCAAGAAATCCGCATGAGCTAACACCGGGGCACCCGAGAGTGCAGCTTTAAGGTCTTGGAAGGCCTCTTCTTGGGGTTGTTGCCACTGGATTTTCCATCCATTTGCCCCAGCGGGAGCCCCTTTCAGCAGGTCGTGCAGGGCTCGGGCTCGACAAGCAAACGACGGTAGTATCCGGCCAACCCCAGGAAGGCCCGCACGTCTTTTATCGTCTCGGGGGTAGGTTACCCCTGGATGACAGCAACCTTTTCTTGGGACGGTCTTACACCTTCCGCCGAGACGGTATGCCCCAAATATTCGATCTGGGTGCAAAATAGGTGGCATTTCTGAGGTTTTACCTTCAACCCGTACTTTTGCAGCCAGCCGAGTACCTGCCCCAACCGCCTCAGGTGGTCCTCAAACGTGGCAGCATAGATGATGATATCGTATAGGTATATTAACGTGGCCTCGAAATTGAGATCCCCAGACACCGCTCCATCAACCGCTGAAAGGTTCCCGGGGTGTTGGCCAGTCCGAACGGCATCCGAATGAACTCAAATAGTCCCATGGGAAGTATGATCGCCGTCTTAGCCCTGTCTTCTTCTGACATGGGCACCTGCCAGTACCCACTGGCCAGGTACAAAGTTTAAAAGTACGTCGCTTTCCCCAAGGCGGACAAGGATTCTTCTATACGGGGTAGTGGGTACGAGTCTTTGATGGTACAGGCATTCAGCTTTCGATAGTCCACGCAGAACCGTAGAGTGCCATCCTTTTTGCGGACCAACACGATGGGAGCTGCCCAGGGGCTTTGGCTTTCTCGGATAACTCCCTTTCGTAGCAATTGAGCCAGTAAAGTTTTCACCTCTTGGTAGAGCTGTGGAGGAATCTGCCGATATCGTTCGTGGAAGGGGGCCGCTACTGCCGTGGGAATTCCATGGGTGATGGCGGTGGTACATCCAAAATCTTCCTCGTGACTAGCAAATACCTTGTGGTACTGTCCGAGCAGTGTTTTTATCTGAGAAAGCTGGGCTGAAGTTAGACCAGAGAGTTCGGCCCGCATTTGTTCCAGGATGTTTTGACCCTTCTCCTGAGTTGAGATCTCGGCAGCTTGTAGAGTCCGGATAGTCACTGCCCAAGGATCCTCGGATTGCACTCTCAATTGGACCCCAGGGGCCGGCAGCACTTCTTCCATAGGCCTTACTAGTTTGGCCAGTTCAGTCCGGGGCTTCAGGACAATGTCTTGGTCTTCAAGGTTGATGCAGCGCACCAGGACGGTCCCCTTCTGCACTGTGGTCAGGGAGCGAGCCACCAGTATGCCAGGAGGCAAGCGCTCCGAGTAGCATGGCTCCACCTGCATCTCTACCGCCCTCCAAGGGTATCGATGCTCGAATTGGCAGGGCCATCACCGTCTGCCCAGGGGGTAGTACAAGCAGGGGAGCCGCTGACGCGATGACTTTGCCCAGAGCCTCGCCCTCCCGGCAGTCTTGATGTACTCGCGCTTCCCGCACCAACTGCTGGAATACCTGTCCTTGGGCTGTGCGGGAACCCCACTGCTTCAGGATCTCGTGCGTGGGATCATTGAGGAGCAGACTGCCGAACTCCCGCAGTATGTTCATGCCCAGAATGACTGGATGCTGCTTATCGGTTTCCCCTTGGGTCAGAACCACTCCTCTGCGGCCGAGGGCTTTTCCGCACAGAGTCACCTGTACCCACACCACCCAGGCAACAGGGACCAGTAGTTGATTGGCGGCTACCAGTCTGATCATGGGCCCCCACTGGGGTCTCGCTGCCTCAAGGAAATTCTGCCGGAAATAAGTGGAGAAGTGGGCAGCAACTAACAGAATAGTTTTTAACAGGGAGAAATGCAAAGTACTACATCTGGGCAATAAAAATGAAAAAAGCATATATAGAATGGGAGGAATAGGGCTAAGTGACAGCACATGTGAAAAAGACTTGGGTATACTAATAGATCACAGACTGAATATGAGTCAACAGTGTGATGCAGCAGCAAAAAAGGCAAATGCAATTCTAGGATGTATTAACAGAAGCATACAGTCTAGATCACGTGAAGTCATTATTGCCCTCTACTCCTCTTTGGTCAGACCTCATCTGGAATATTGTGTCCAGTTTTGGGCACCACATTTTAAAAAAGACATCAACAAACTGAAGCAAGTTCAGAGAAGAGCGACCAGAATGGTGACCGGTCTGCAAACCCTGTCTTATGAGGAAAGGTTGCAGGATTTGGGAATGTTTAGTTTGCAAAAGAGAAGACTGAGAGGAGACTTAATAGCTGTCTACAAATATCTAAAGGGCTGTCACATTGTAGAAGGATCAACTTTATTCTCATTTGCACAAGGAAAGACTAGAAGCAATGGGATGAAACTGAATGGGAGGAGACACAGATTAGATATTAGAAAAAACTTTTTGACAGTTAGAGTGATCAATGAGTGGAACAGGCTGCCACGAGAAGTGGTGAGTTCTCCTTCAATGGAAGTCTTCAAACAGAGGCTGGACAGACATCTGACTGGGATGATTTAGCAAATCCTGCTTTGAGCAGGGGGTTGGACCAGATGGCCCAGGAGGTCCCTTCCAACTCTACAATTCTATGATTCTATGATTCTAAGTTGCAGGCATAGTTGTTACTTGTGACCCCGTGTCCACTAGGCAACGGACGGCACGGCCCTCGACTTCTGCCCATACCACCGGATACTTTGCGACCAAATCTTCGGGACTTCCACCACCCCTAATCGTGGTTTCTGGCTCCGAGCGGCGTCCCCCCAGCCTGGAGCCCTCTAGTTTAATGGCCCCCGGGGTGGGTATCTCCCACGTTGCGGACACTCTCGGGCGAAGTGGCCCGGCTCCCCGCACTCAAAGCACCGGGTCTGCGACGACCGACCGCCCCAGGTGGAGCGGGGCAACCAGGGACCGGGATTGAAACTAGGCCGTCCAGTCCCGGACTCAGTCCTTCTTTTCACTCTTGTTTCATGTCCTCTACCCATTGAGGCTCCTCAACTGCGTTCACGGAAGCCTCCACACTCCGGACCTTCCCCACGGGGGCCGCCATTCCCTACTCCTGCTCTCGAGCGCGTGCTTGACTTCCCACCTCTGAAAAGTCCATACGTGGGTTCATTCTGACCTGCTCCCGTAATGCCTGCTTTATTAACGGGTCCCGCAGTCCAGTCACCAACAGATCGCGTAGTGTAATGTCAATAGGTCCTACCCCTACGCCGTCCTTCCTTTCGATGGCCGTGTGTAACTCTTGGAGGACATTCATATACTGGGTGATGGTCTCCCCCTGCATCTGACTGAACAACCGGGTCCTTAACTCTCCCACGTTGGTTGGGTCCCCATGGGTCTGTTCTAAAATCTGTAAAACTCTACTGCGGTATCCCAGGGGCCTCAACATTACTGAATTCCGAGCCTCCCCATCTAATGCCATGAGAGCTACTTCGGCTTCCAGGTCAGGAGTCATCGGGTGCATCCGAAAGAGTCGCTGCATTCGCTGTTGTGAGTTCATTTTCCCCTTCACTACTGAGGCCCGAGGAACTCCCTCTTCTGGTAAAGAAAGGTAGTGAGCCTGATTATCAAACACCTGAGGCTGATGATGATGACTGGCTGAGTGGAGTTACTGACTGGATATAAGGCTGCCGACGCCCTTCTGCCCTGCGGGTGATTTCTCTGTGGGATCCTTGGAGACCAGTCTGAATTCCTGCTCCTCTAAAGCTAAGTTTGCTGCTCGGCTTTTTGCATTTGTGCTTTGACTTTGTTTTGCTTTGTTTTTCTGGATTTCTGCCATTCCCTGCTGGGGTGTGCTGAATTCCTTTAGCTCTGTCTTCTGAAAATACCTGAGTGCTGATTTAGTTTTTGAAGCCTAGCTGCTTCAGGGTCTTTTTCATATCAACTTGTTGGCTTTTGTCTTTGATAGGGTTTTGGCAGATTGCAGACAGCAGCCTTCCTGTCCTTTCCTATCTAGGTAGTTTTGGGCCCCGGCTTTGCTCAGTCTATCTTTCTGTCTGTGTTAGTGTTTTCATCTTGCTTCACCGTCATTATATGTTGGGGGCTGCCTATTGCTTTGGGGTCTGCTCTGGGGCAGTTTAGATTTCCCCTTTCTTTCTTTAGGCCTATTTAATTCTCCGGCTGTGATCGAGGGGTCTAGGGCATCGTAGGAACCCCCCACGGCTACTGCTAGTTGTGTTGATAGGTTCAGGGGTCTGCAATCTGATAGTTGCCAACTTCTCTGGTTTTCTGGACTTAGCTTGTATTTCTGTTTTTGCCTCCTACGGTGACTCATTCATAACAATTCGCTCTGTCCAGCTCCATAGTATGGTATTGGAGCCGGAAAACCTAGGCAGGTTGCTCAGCATAGCCCCCAAGGAAATGCTGGAATGGGGGCCATCATTATCTGTTGATAACGCCCCTGGTCTGGGGCATCGTTGTCCGCGCTCGGAGACTGCATCCTGCCAACTACGCCAAATGTAGGTAATAGCAGGTACACAGGATGCAGTGATGATATGCGAGACTGAGTTGTACTTTGAGAAGTAACTTTTATAAATTGAAGCCGCTAGGGCTATACTAAGCAACCAAAACAAAATAATAATTGTCCTCGCAGGGACTCAGTACAACCAAACACTTTTAAAGAGAACACGAATAACCTGGCAAAAGCCGGTTACTATAGGGCCGCAATATGGCCGACTACGGGTCCTTATTTCCTATAGTGTCACTTATCCATCCTGACGTGCCTCGGCGTCTCTGATAAAGCTGCTTTGGCGTCGCAGCCGCTGGGCCCAGCTGCTGAAGATCTGGCGTAGTCTTCGGGCACCCCAGCGCCCAGGAGGGTTTGGGGCACAACAGGCCCTGGGTGAGTCCTTTGATGAGGTAACCCCCTGTAAAGACAGCTGGGTTTTGCTCGTTAGCGGGTTCAGGGAGACTCCAGTCCCCAAGCAGGGGTGTGTCGCAGTTACCAGGAGTGGCGGTTGGTAGGCCACGTGCACGCCCTGGGGCTGGGCAAAGAGTCTCTCTGTTGTTGTCTGTTGGTGAGGAGCAGGCCCCAACTGCTGACCGCAGCAGGGCGACGGCAACCGCTGGCGGCGATGGACAGGCCGCAGCCGCGGGCTGAAGCGGGGCGGCAGCGTCCGCGGGCGGCAGCGGGCAGGCCGCAACCGCGGGCCGGAACGAAGAAGCAGCCGCAGCGAGAGGCAGCGGACAGGCCGCAACGGGCTGGAGCACAGCGGCAACGGTCGCGGACGACCGTGGGCAGGTCGTGACCCCGGACTTGGAGCGAAGCGAGTCTCTTGCCGGTAAGATCGGCGCCTCCTCCCCGAAGGCCACTGTAAATCTCCCCTCTGTTGCTGGTCTCCTCTCTGTTCACTGTTTGTCACTCTGGCTCTCTCACGCCCCCACAGTCTCTTGCTACGTGTCTGCCGTTCTGCTGATTCCCTTGCGCGCTCCCTGCCACTTTTATACTCGCCCCTCCCCTTGCTGTCCTGACACTCTCAGCCGTCCACCTTCCTCCTCCATTCCCCGGGTACAGTTCCCTTAGGAACCTAGATGGCGATCCCCTTGGTTCCGGCCCGGACACTCTGCGGGGGCCCTCCTCCCTACAAGCATTTTTATCGGTACATTTTTATGCTTTATTAAAGGGAACCTGTCACCAGAAATAACACTGTTAACCTGCAGATATGCAGTTAATCTGGAGATTAACAGCATTATTATGCTGCCCAGCACCTGCACACAACTGAATGCAGCAGGGAGAAAATGAACTTTATTCCCGCCAGCATTCGGTTTCACTCATGGGGGCATGGACGCCGCTGGTTCAGTCTCTGCTCTGTGTATACAAAGCGGCGCTGTAACTGCATCCCTGGCCGGTCCTGACACTTGCTCTACATTCATGGCAGTTGTCAGTCAGGGCCAAGGATGTGGTTATAGCGGCCGCGCTGTGTACTCAGAGCGGTGATGGAACTGGCGCCACCCCTGTGACTAAAACAAATGCTGGCTGGGAGAATAAAATTAATTCAACAGCAATTTATTTCACTGTTGATTAAAATGGCAGCTCATGCTGCGACTATGCCCGGCGCGTGCGCACTGTTGAAGGGGTATTTTAGTACTTCACTAAAATGGAAGAGTCTCTCTCGATAGCATGCTCTCTCTTTCTCTCCTCCCCCCACCAATGAAACAGCTGCTGCTCCAACCAATGTCCTGGCATGCGCTGGATACATCGGACAGAAGGACACATCTCTGGTGATATTATAGATATTAGTCTTAGGTCATTAGCGGAATGGAGAAAACAGGTAGGGTGGTAGACTGAGATGAGGATGGAGATGTAGGGTGGTGCAGAATTGTGGAAGACTTTGTGGGTGAGAGTGATAAGTTTATATTGAATTCTCTAGCGAAAGGATAACAAGTGCAATGGCATAACGGAAACATATTGCATCCAAGGTGGTTGTTAACCCCTTAAGGAACGCCGATACGCCTTTTAATGGCAACACTTGAGGGTACCTAGTGCCGCTTTGTAATGACGCTGAGAAATAAGTGTATAGCGCCTCCCAGTATTGGAAATTTTCCGGGGTCTCAGCTACCAGAGATTCGGGTTGGTTTTTACCCACCCCAATATTGCCATTACCGTTATACACGCAATAACGGCGACCGGGAAAAAAAAAGTCCAATTTCCCGTGTAATTTCTGTCCACTCTGATGTGATCTAGCACATCAGAGGAGAGAGAAATGGAGTCCCCCCAGTACCTCCAGTGTCTCTGGACCCTCCTGCATCCCCAGTGATGTCCCACAGCCGTCGGCGTCTTCTTCCGGGAAGAAAATGGCGGGTGCAATAATAGGAAATTGTTGCTGATGAAATCAGCTGTCATGTGCTGGAAAAGATGGGGTCTCATCACGGAGTGTGCATCAATGGGAGAAACACGACATACACTGCATATATACGACACATGTCATGAAAGGGTTAAGTGGACTTGGCAGGCCTGTCTCTTGGAATCTCCCCAAAGGGATACTATTTTAAAACCTGAACCCCTCATACTTCAAAACTGCTGTCAGGAATTTTTTTAACCCTTCAGATCCTATACAATAGTTAATGCAAAGTCAAATGAAAAATAAATAAATTGTAATTTTTTACCCTAAAATGTTGCTTTAGCCCAATTTTTTCATTTTTACAAGGAATAAAACAAGAAAATGGAGCATACAATTTGTTACCTAATTTCTTATGAGCGCGCTGATAACTTACATGTGGTCAGAAACCTCTACTTGGACAAACGGCAGACTTGGAAGGAGCAACAATTTGAATTTTGGAACATAAATTTGACTGAAATACATTGTGGGCGCCATGTTGCTTTTACAGGGCCCCTAAGGCAGGGTTCCCCAACTCCAGTTCTCAAGGCCCACCAACAGGTCATGTTTTCAGGATTTCCCTTGTATTGTACAAGTGATGCAATTATCACCTGAGCAAGACTAAGGAAATCCTGAAAACATGATCTGTTGGTGGGCCTTGAGGACTGGAGTTGGGGAACCCTGCCCTAAGGCACCGAACAGCAGCAAGCCCCAACAAGTGACCCCATTTTGGAAACTAAACCCCTCAAGGATTTTATTCAGGGGGATAGTTAGCATTTTAAACGCACAGGTTTTACATAGAATTTGATAACATTGTTCAGATTAAAGTTCTGAGCTGGAATGTAAGAGGCTTGGCTGATAGGATGAGGAGGGCGACTGTCCTGCAGTATGTTCGAGACCAGAGGGCTTCGTTGATATGTTTACTTGAGACGCACTTGGTTGGTGTGAGAGAGAGGATATGTCGAAAAGGAATTGGATACAGAAGGCTTATCACTCCACCTTCTCTACGTACTCAAGGGGGGTGTCGATCTTAGTTCCCATGGGGACAAGATATGAGGAAATGGAAGTGCATGTTGATGCGGATGGACAATATGTGGTGGTGATATGTAAGATGTTTGGGGTGCTTTTGTGTGTTGTCGCCATGTATATCCCAACCCCATATTCAAGTAGGAAAATCAGAGAAGTGATGGAACTGACTGGTCGTAGGGGAGGTATGCCTCTTTTGATTATTGGGGATCTCAATAACATATATGATGACTTCTGGGACAAAAACAAGAACACTCAAAATAGGACACAGAGTCATGTCACCCCATTTGACACATATATACAGGAGATTGGGTTAGCTTAATGGTGGAGGGTGAGACATATTGGGGAAAGGGGGTACTCATGTTATTCACCGGCACACAGCACCCTGTCTAGAATAGACATGGCTTTGGGAAATGAGATGATGGATTCAATGGTGAACGAGGTGAGGTACCTGCCTAGGGCAGTCTTGGATCACTGCCCAGTTGAGGTGGAGGTGCGGTCAGCGGAGACACTGGTCGGGCGCAGGGGAGAGTGGAAAATTCACCCTACCTGATTGAATAGCTTAGATCTAGAGGGAATACTACGGGAGGTGGTGGAGTATTTTACCTTTAATGAGGGTAGTGCTGAGATGTCTATTGTTTGGGATGCTATGAAGGCGTATCTGAGAGGGTTATTATTTAGAGATATTAGTAGATGTAAGGCAAAGACAAAGCAGCTGGAGAAGGAAGCGATAGAGAGGTTAAAGGAAGCTGAGGACAAAATGGTGACTCTCAACACGGTGGAAGATAGAAATAGAATGAAGGTTGCACAAAAGAATGTAGATAAAATCTTCCTGAACCGAGCCGAAAGGAGAAGGGAATTCCAGCAGCTGGCTTTTTATCAAGATGGTGAGAGTGTGGGACACATGTTGTCGCTGGTGGCTTCGGCCCAGAGGGGTACCTCACATGTGCATTCTCTGTTTTCAGGGGATGGCACTAGAGTGTCGGAAAGTGCTGACATTTTGAATGTTTTCACTGAATTTTACACAGATTTGTACTCCTCTCGGGTGGGAGCATCGGTTGAGGACACTGTGGCTTTTTTAGAGGGGATTGAACTTCCCAGACTGGAGAATGATGACAGAGAATGTCTGGAGGCTCCCATCACTGATGAGGAGTTGAGAAGGGCCCTGGGGTCAATGACGAAAGGGAAAGCACCGGGGATGGATGGGCTCCTAGTGGATATTTTTAAAGGGATGGAAGAGGTGTTCATACCAAAACTTAAAGTGGTGTTGGAAGAGGCCAGAAGGGGATCCTGCCGTTGTCTATGAGAGAAGCTATAATAGTTGTCATCCCAAAGGAAGATAAGGATCCTCAGATGCCAGAATCATATAGACCAATTTCACTGCTCACAACGGATGTTAAACTCCTGGCAAAAGTGTTGGCGATTAGGCTGTCGGGTGTTATTTCTAAATTAGTACACCCAGACCAGTCTGGATTCATGCCTGACAGGTCTACGGCTGTCAACCTGAGAAGGCTTTTCTTGAATATGCAGTTGCAAGCCGATAACTCTGGCCAGAGGGTGGTGGCATCGTTGGATGCCCATAAGGCATTTGACAGTGTGGAATGGAGCTATTTTTGGCAGGTCCTGCTTCATTTGGGATTCGGCCCACAATTTATTTCTTGGGTTCGGTTATTATATACGCAACCACTGGCTAGGATAAGAGTGAATGGAATGCTATCACACACGGTAGAACTTCTCTCCTCTCTTTTATTTGCGCTAGCGATGGAACTACTGGCCACCAAAATTCGGCAATCAAGGGAGGTTTCCGGATTCAAATACGGCCTGGTAGAGGAAAAAATTGCGCTATACGCAGACGATGTCTTGCTATTTCTAAGTGATCCAAAAACATCATTGGGTAATGCCATACAACTTATTGAAGGGTTTGGGAGGTTGTTGAGATTGGTGATCAACTGGGGTAAATCCAATTTGCAATAGACGACACGATGGAAGGTTTAAGGGGAACAGTAGAGGAAGGCAGGCTTAAAGTAGTGGATCAATTTAAGTATTTGGGAATATGGGTATCGCTGCCAAACACAGATTATTTACATAAAAACCTGACCCCCATGATAGATGCTCTCAAGGCGAAAATAGGATCTTGGATTAAGCTGCACTTGTCGGTAGTAGGCCGGGTTAATTTAATTAAATTGATTCTGATGCCCAAAATTTGGTATATTCTGCATAATGCACCTGTCTGGATATTTCAGGGGAAATTTAGACAAATAAACGTCCTGTTCAGGGGATTGGTGTGGGGGAAGAAACGCCCTCGTATTAGACTGGAAACCCTTCAACGCCCTAAGGATGATGGGGGTCTGGCCTTGCCTAATCCTGAAATATACTTCCTTGTGACCCAGTGCCAGCACTTGAGAGGGTGGTCGCTTGAAGCGACTTCTGGTGGGAGGCAACACATTTTGGAAAAACTGACAAATCGGTGTCCAGTGGTACAATGTTTGGAGGATGGCTCACTGGGGGTGCTTGGGAAACAATTCCCCACATTATCTCAGATAAATAAACTTTGGAGAAGGGTTAAACAAATTCGGGGGGTTACTGGCCTGACCCAGTTCTCGCCAATTTGGGATAATATTAATCTACCAGAATTTAAATGCATGGGAAGACTGGGCAAATGGAAGGATAGAGGGATCCATTTTTTTCTCCAGATTGTGGACCCACAGGGACTGAAATCCTTTACTCAGCTACAATCGGAATTTGGGCTCAGAGATCTGGGTGGGTTCCACTATGCACGGATGAAGCACAGATTTATAGCTCAGTGTAATGGTTGCAATCTTGAAATACAGGGGGATATTGTCTTGGAGTATGTATGTGGGAAGGGGTCTACAAGTGGGGTTATATCCTCTTTGTATGGGGACCTGTTGCATGCTTTCTTATTGAAATTCCCAATTGGCGCCAGGGCCAAGTGGGAGGGTGAGTTGGGCCCTTTGGAGGATGAGAGATGGGAATCCGCTCTGGGGTGGATCACAAAATTATCGCTGAGTGAGCCAGCCGTATAGACTGTCTCAGCTCTATATAATACACAGAGTGTACAAGTCCCCGGTTGTACTGTTCAAGGCTGGTCTAAGTACAACATCTGAATGTCCCCAATGCCGAAACGAAGGTGCAGGTATATTTCATATGATGTGGACGTGCCCGAGGTTGTTTTCTTTCTGGATGGTGGTCTTGTGTCGGGTAGAGGGAGTGTACAGATGTGTGGTTCCAAAGGATCCAGTGGTATGCTTGTTGGGTGATGTGGATGAGATTATAGTAGAAAATACTATGAAGACAGCAATAGCCAGATTACTCTATATGGCTTGGAAAGTGATTGCGAGAAATTGGATACAAGAGGAGCCGCCCTCGAGAGGAGAATATCTAAAATATGTGAAAAATACCATTATGCTAGAAAAGGGGGTTTACAAAAAAAGAGGGAAATTGGCGCTATATGAAAAGCTATGGACACCTTGGCTGGAGTTTGGTTAAGGTCTCGGATATATGCTGGGGGGGCCTGGAGGCACCTTGAATATGTGAGATGCTACCTGTAATGTCACGAATAATGGAAGGATATCACCAACCTTTATTTTTCTCTCCAGGTGAAGAATATATGGACAATACAAGCGGTCTTATAGGGTTTGGGGGGGGGGTGTTAGTACACGGGGGTGTTAATATGTAAAAATGTTTACTTTTGGAAAATTTGTATCCTGATATGTTTTTTCTGAATAAAAATCTACTTGAGAAAAAACAATTTGATAACATTAGGTCGTCATATTGAAAATGTTTTTTTTCACAGAAATGTGGCTTTTAGCCCCAAATTTTTCACTTTTTGAAGAAGTAACATGAAAAAGCAGACTATAAGGTTTGTTACCCACTTTCTTCTGTACGCGTTGATACCCCACATGTAGTCAAAATGTTCTGTTTGGATACTGGCAGGACTAGGAAGGAAAGAAACGACATTTGATAGTGGAATGTAAATTTGGCTGGAATGGATTGCAGACACTGTCAGATTGTAGAGCCCCTCAGGTAGCAAAACAGCAGAAACCCCCACACGTGACTTCATTTTGGAAATTAGACCCAACAAGGAATTCATCTAGGGGGGTGTTGAGCTTGTGGAACCCATAGGTGCTTCACATATCTTTTAAAATGTGGATGTTAAAACAAAAATTACGTTTTTTCTGCTAAAATGTTGTTTTAGGCCGAATTTGTAATCTTCACAATGGATAATAGAAAAAAAAGGATCTCATAATTTTTATGCACTTTGTTCCAAACAAACACATATCCCATATGGCAGGGCTCAGAAAGGAAAGTTCTCTATTTGAATTTGGAGCATAAATTTGTCTGGAATAGACTGTGAATTCCATGTCGCATTTGCAAAGCCACCGATATGCCAAAACAGCAGGAACATGTTTCTCTGCAACATGCTTAGGGCGCCCAAGCGGGAACTTCTTGGTTCTTAAACAGATGATGTGTGTGCTCCTAAAATGTCCCCAGCCAATACCTGGGAGGTATCTGGTACTTAAGGCACCTTCACCCATTGGGATGTGCCTGTTCAACATCATGTGCTTTAGTGTCCAGTTTGCCTGTTAGCTGTTAAGTCCGCTGTCAGGTCCACTCTTTGCTCAAACCTTTTTCCACAATTCTGTGGGCTGAATACCCAGACTTGTATCCTGAACCTGTATTTGTTCTTGTCTGAACCTGTGTCCCTGGGTCTGTATGTCAAGGCCTGTGCCTGTGTCTGAATTACATGACTCTTTTCCTGTTTGTATCCAGTCTGTATCTTTCTCTGCATCAGCTGTGTCAGGATCTCAACCTGTCTCTGTATAATTCTGTGTCTGAATCAATACCTGTTTCCACACCAGCTGTGTCTGGTTCAGTTACTTCCTACAAACCTGTGTTCTGAATTAGTCCCTATCCTACACCTGCTGCAACAGAATCCTTTCCTAATCTGCTGTGTCTGACTGCACCTTTCCTGAAACCTCCTGTGTCTGCACCAATACCTATTTCTAAACCTGCAGTGTCTGAACCAGTACCTATCTCTATTCTGTTGTCGCTGTGCTACATTAGTGATCTGTGTGTACACATGCTCTGTCTGACTGGTGTCTACTTGTTCTTATGTTCATCCTGTATGAACTTGGTCCAGGCTGTCCTGTCTGTCCTATGGAAAACTCCACTTCCCTGCCTGATCGCATCTGCGGTTCACTGCCTGTCCAGTCATACCTGCCAATGACCCAGTTCTTCCTGAAGCTATTTCTGTCTTTCTAGTCTGAACTAGGTTCTTCCTGTGCCTGCCCGCACCTGCCTGTCGGTATATCAGTTGTGCCTACCTGCACTGATGTGTCTGCATACCAGCCGTGGCTGCCAGCATCTGCCTGTGAATTAGCTATGCCAGACAGTATACCTACAGTACCTGACGTTAGTGTCCTGTCAATTTGGGGGTCAGGTGCTACTACTGAATGCCGCCCTGCAGTGGTACCTGGAAGCTACCTGCCGCACAACCTTGACCTCACCACTTGAGGCTCCAGCGAAGACCAAGGTAGCTGTTTAGTCATGCTACTCCGGGGAAAGTCTGGTCCATGGCAGAGTGGGTTCACGGTCCATGCTGCGTGAAAAAGTCCAAGTGCGAGCGTAATAGTCCATATGGCCATGTAGGTCATAGGAAGATGAATAAAATTAAATCTTGATATCTGTGATCCATTGTTTTACTCCAGAGAAATCTATGCTTTTCTTACATGTAAATGAGCTGTTAAAAGTCTCTGGGCCGGACACTCATCTGTGAGAGAATCTGCCTACAGAGATTATTTTAAATGAACAGGGGCGTTACTATTGTGAGATGTGTAATGGCCGCTCTCTGTTCTCCTGATCTACATGTCTCACTCAGCTAATGTCTCCTTTCATTTCCAATAGTCTCTGGAGGCAGATTCTCAGGAAGATCAGTGTCCAGCCTATAGATCTTAACAGCTCATTTACATATAAGAAAAACATAGACTACTCTGGAATAAGACATCAGATTTCAGAGATCAAGGAATCATTGTATATTTAAGGCCCACACAACAATTCAATAAATAAAGATGAACAGTAAGAAACAGCACAGTAAGACACTGGCTCTTCTTATATGTACAGTGGGTACGGAAAGTATTCAGACCCCTTTAAAATTTTCACTCTTTGTTTCATTGCAGCCAATTGGTAAATTCAAAAAAGTTACTTTTTTTTCTCATTAATGTACACTCTGCACCCCATCTTGACTGAAAAAAACAGAAATGTAGAAATTTTTGCAAATTTATTAAAAAAGAAAAACTGAAATATCACATGGTCATAAGTATTCAGACCATTTGCTCAGTAATGAGTAGAAGCACCCTTTTGAGCTAGTACAGCCATGAGTCTTCTTGGGAATGATGCAACAAGTTTTTCACACCAGGATTTGGGGATCCTCTGCCATTCTTCCTTGCAGATCCTCTCCAGTTCCGTCAGGTTGGATGGTGAACACTGGTGGAAAGACATTTTCAGGTCTCTCCAGAGATGCTTAATTGGATTTAGGTCAGGGCACTGGCTGGACCAGTCAAGAATGATCACAGAGTTGTTCTGAAGTCACTCCTTTGTTATTTTAGTTGTGTGCTTAGGGTCATTGTCTTGTTGGAAAGTGAACCTTTATCAAGTCTGAGGTCCAGAGCACTCTGGTAGAGGTATTCATCCAGGATATCTCTGTACTTGGCCGCATTCATGTTTCCTTTAACCCCTTCACCCCCAAGGGTGGTTTGCACGTTCATGACCGGGCCAATTTTTACAATTCTGACCACTGTACATTTATGAGGTCATAACTCTGGAACGCTTCTATGGATCCCGGTGATTCTGACATTGTTTTGTCGTGACATCTTGTACTTCATGTTAGTGGTAAAATTTCAATCAAATAACTTGCCTTTATTTGTGAAAAAAACGGAAATTTGGCAAAAATTTTGAAAATTTCGCAATTTTCCAACTTTGAATTTGTATGCCCTTAAATCACAGATACGTCACACAAAAAACTTGATAACTAACATTTCCCACATGTTTACTTTACATCAGCACAATTTTGGAACCAAAATTTTTTTTTGTTAGGAAGTTATAAGGGTTAAAAGTTGACCAGCGATTTCTCATTTTTACAACACCATTTTATTTTTAGGACCACATCACATTTGAAGCCACTTTGAGGGGTCTATATGATAGAAAATACCCAAAAGTGACACCATTCTAAAAACTGCACCCCTTAAGGTGCTCAAAACCACATTCAAGAAGTTTATTAACCCTTTAGGTGCGTCACAGGAATTTTTTTGAATATTTAAAAAAAAATGAACATCTAACTTTTTTTCACAAAAAAAATACTTCAGGTTCAATTTTTTTTTATTTTACCAAGGGTAACAGGAGAAATTGGACTGCAAAAGTTATTGTGCAATTTGTCCTGAGTACGCTGATACCTGATTTGTGGGGGGGAACGACTGTTTCGGCGCATGGCAGAGCTCAGAATGGAAGGAGCGCCGTTTGACTTTTTCAATGCAAAATTGGCTGGAATTCAGATCGGATGCCATGTCACGTTTGGAGAGTCCCTGATGTACCTAAACATTGGAAACCCCCTACAAGTGACCCCATTTTGGAAACTAGACCCCCCAAGGAACTTATTTAGATATGTGGTGAGAACTTTGACCCCACAAGGGCTTTACAGAAGTTTATAACGTACAGCGGTACAATTAAAAAATCATATTTTTTCCACAAAAATGATCTTTTCACCCCAATTTTTATTTTCCCAAGGGTAACAGGACCCTAAAAGTTATTGTGCAATTTGTCCTGAGTATGCTGATACCCCACATGTGGGGGTAAACCACTATTTGGGCGCATGGCAGAGTTCGGAAGGGAAGCAGCGCCATTTGACGTTTTTGGCTGGAATTGAGATCGGACAACATGTCGCGATTGGAAAACCCCTGATGTACCAAAACAGTGGAAACCCCCCACAAATGACACCATTTTGGAAACTAGACCCCCTAAGGAACTTATCTAGATGTGTGGTTAGAACTTTGAACCCCCAAGGGCTTCACAGAAGTTTATAACATAAAGCCGTACAATTAAAAAATCATATTTTTTCCACAAAAATGATCTTTTCACCCTCAATTCTTATTTTTCCAAGGGTAACAGCACCCTAAAAGTTATTGTGCAATTTGTCCTGAGTACGCTGATACCCCACATGTGGGGGTAAACCACTATTTGGGCGCATGGCAGAGCTCGGAAGGGAAGCAGCGCCATTTGACGTTTTTGGCTGGAATTGAGATCGGACACCATGTCGCGATTGGAAAACCCCTGATGTACCTAAACAGTGGAAACCCCCCACAAATGACACCATTTTGGAAACTAGACCCCATAAGGAACTTATCTAGATGTGTGGTGAGAACTTTGAACCCCCAAGGGCTTCACAGAAGTTTATAACATAAAGCCGTACAATTAAAAAATCATATTTTTTCCACAAAAATGATCTTTTCACCCTCAATTCTTATTTTTCCAAGGGTAACAGCACCCTAAAAGTTATTGTGCAATTTGTCCTGAGTACGCTGATACCCCACATGTGGGGGTAAACCACTATTTGGGCGCATGGCAGAGCTCGGAAGGGAAGCAGCGCCATTTGACGTTTTTGGCTGGAATTGAGATCGGACACCATGTCGCGATTGGAAAACCCCTGATGTACCTAAACAGTGGAAACCCCCCACAAATGACACCATTTTGGAAACTAGACCCCATAAGGAACTTATCTAGATGTGTGGTGAGAACTTTGAACCCCCAAGGGCTTCACAGAAGTTTATAACATAAAGCCGTACAATTAAAAAATCATATTTTTTCCACAAAAATGATCTTTTCACCCTCAATTCTTATTTTTCCAAGGGTAACAGCACCCTAAAAGTTATTGTGCAATTTGTCCTGAGTACGCTGATACCCCACATGTGGGGGTAAACCACTATTTGGGCGCATGGCAGAGCTCGGAAGGGAAGCAGCGCCATTTGACGTTTTTGGCTGGAATTGAGATCGGACACCATGTCGCGATTGGAAAACCCCTGATGTACCTAAACAGTGGAAACCCCCCACAAATGACACCATTTTGTAAACTAGACCCCCCAAGGAACTTATCTAGATGTGTGGTGAGCACTTTGAACCTCCCAGTGCTTCACAGAAGTTTATAACGCCCGGGCGTGAAAATAAAAAATTCGTATTTTTTCCACAAACATGATCTTTTAGTCACCATTTTTTTTATTTTCCCAAGGGTAACAGGAGAAATTGGACCCCAAAAGTTGTTGTCCAATTTGTCCTGAGTATGCTGATACCCCATATGTGGGAGAAAACTACTGTATGGGAACACGTCGGGGATCGGAAGGGAAGTAGTGACGTTTTGGAATGCAGACATTGATGGAATGGTCTGCGGGTGTCATGTTGCCTTTGGAGAGCCCCTAATGTACCTAAACAGTGGAAACTCCCCACAAATGACCCCATTTTGAAAACTAGACCCCCTAAGGAACTTATCTAGATGTGAGGTGAGCACTTTGAACCCCCAACGGCTTCACAGAAGTTTATAATGCCCGGGCATGAAAATAAAAAAATCGTATTTTTTCCACAAACATGATCAATTAGTCCCCAATTTTTTCATTTTCCCAATGGTAACAGGAGAAAATGGACCGCAAAAGTTGTTGTCCAATTTGTCATGAGTACGCTGACACCCCATATGTGGGAGAAAACTACTGTATGGACACACGTCGGGGCTCGGAAGGGAAGCAGTGCCGTTTTGGAATGCAGACTTTGATGGAATGGTCTGCGGGTGTCATGTGCGTTTGGAGAGCCCCTGATGTACCTAAACTATTGAAACTCCCAACAAGTGACCCCATTTTGGACACTAGACCCCCCCACGGAACTTATCTAGATGTGTGGTGAGCACTTTGAACCCCCAAGTGCTTCACAGAAGTTTATAACGCTCGGACGTGAAAATAAAAAAATAATTTTTTTCCACAAAAATGATATTTTTGCCCCCAATTTTTTATTTTCCTAAGGGTAACAGGAGAAATTGGACTCCAAAAATTGTTTTGCAATTTGTCCTGAGTAGGCTGATACCCTACATGTGGGGGTAAAACACTGTTTGGGCGCATGGCAGAGCTTGGAAGGGAAGGAGCACCATATGACTTTTTCAACTCAGAATTGGCTGGAATTGAGATCAGACGCAATGTTGCATTTGGAGAGCCCCTGATGTGCCCAAACAGTGGAAACCCCCCAATTCTAACTCCAACCCGAACCCCAACACACCCCTAACCCTAATCTCAGCCCTAACCCAAGCCTTAACCCTAGCCCTAACCCTAGCCCTAACCCTAGCCCTAACGGAAAAATGGAAATAAATACATTTTTTTTATTTTATTATTTTTCCCTAACTAAGGGGGTGATAACAGGGGGTTTGATTTACTATTTATGGCGGTTTTTATTTTTGGCAGCTGTCGCACGCTAAAAGACGCTTTTTATTGTAAAAATAGTTTTTGCATCACCACATATTGAGAGCTATAATTTTTCCGTATTTTGACCCACCGAGTCATGTGAGATCTTATTTTTTGCGGGACGAGTTGACGTTTTTATTGGTACCATTTTCGGGCACGTGACACTTTTTGATCGCTTTTTATTCCGATTTTTGGGACGCAGAATGAACAAAAACCAGCGTTTCATGAATTTCTTTTGGGGGAGTGCGTTTACACCGTTCCGCGTGCGGTAAAATTGATAAAGCGGTTTTATTCTTCGGGTCAGTACGGTTACAGCGATACCTCATTTAGGTCGTTTTTTTATGTTTTGTCCGTTTTATGCAATGAAAACTATTTTATATAAAAAATAATTATTTTTGCATCGCTTTATTCTGCGAGCTATAACTTTTTTATTTTTTCGCTGATGATGCTGTGTGGCGGCTCGTTTTTTGCGGGACAAGATGACGTTTTCAGCGGTATCATGGATATTTACATGCGTCTTTTTGATCGCGCGTTATTACACTTTTTGTTTGGCGGTATGATAATAAATCATTATTTTTTGCTTCGTTTTTTATTTTTATTTTTTAAGGGGTTCGCTATAGGGGTTAACTAATGGGACAGTTTTATAGGGCAGGTCGTTACGGACGCGGGGATACCTAATATGTGTACTTTTATTGTTTTGGTTTTTTTTTATTTTCAAAAAATGAATTTATTGGGGAATATTTTTTTTTTTTTACTAATTTATTTGGCGATTTTTTAAAAATTATTTTTACACTTTTTTTAATTTTTTTTTTACTTTATTACATAGTCCCAGGTGGGACATCACTGTCCTGTGACAGATCGCTGATCTGTCACATCACAGATCACTGTGACAGATCAGCAATCTGTCACAGGCATTGAAGAAGACTTCCTCTTGCCTGCGTTTTGCAGGCACTGAGGAAGCCAGCTTCCACCAGGACCCCGAAGGCCCCCGTCGCCATCTTGGATTCGGGGGCCTGGAGGAAAGGAGCCCCCCGCAGCAGCGCTGCACATTGTGCTGCCGTGGGGGGCTCAGGGAAGCAAGGAGGGAGCCCACTCCCTGCCGATGCTTTCCTTTAACTCCCGGTACACCGCGATCATGTTTGATCGCGGTGTGCAAGGGGTTAACGTGTCGGGGGCGGTCCGTGACCGCCCCTGACACATAGTGCCGGGTGTCAGCTGTGATAATCAGCTGACACCTGGCCGCGATTAGCGGCGCTCACCACGTGGGCGCCGCTGATCGCGGTAGACGTACTATCCCGTCCATGGGCATAGGGGCCCGGGTCCCATGGACGGGATAGTACGTCGGATGTCAGGAAGGGGTTAATTGCATCCATTCGTCCTGTCTCTGCAGCTGAAAAACACCCCCATAGCATGATGCTGCCACCACTATGTTTCACTGTTAGGATTGTATTGGGCAGGTGATGAGCAGTGCCTGGCTTTCTCTGCACATACCGCTTAGAGTTATCACCAAAAAGTTTTATCTTCGTCTCATCAGACCAGAGAATCTTATTTCTCATAGTCTGGGAGTCCTTGATGTGTTTTTTAGCAAACTCTAGGCAGGTTTTCATATGTCTTGCACTGAGGAGAGACTTCCATCGGGCCACTCTGCCATATTATTATTATTTATATAGCACCATTAATTCCATGGTGCTGTACATGAGAAGGGGGGGTTACATACAAAGTTATAGATATCGTTAACAGTAAACAAATTTACAATGACAGAACACTGGTGCAGAGGGGAGAGGACCCTGTCCTTGCGGACTTACATACTACGGCCCGACTGGTGGAAGACTGTAGTGATAGTTGACTTTGTGGAACTTTCTCCCATCTCCCTACTACATCTGTGGAGCTCAGCCAAACTGATCTTGGGGTTCTTCTTTACCTCTCTCACCAAGGCTCTTCTCCCACGATTGCTCAGTTTGGCTGGACGGCCAGGTCTAGGAAGACTTCTGGTGTGGTCCCAAACTTCTTCCATTTAAGGATTATGGAGGCCACTGTGCTCTTAGGAACCTTGAGTACTACAGACATTCTTTTGTAACCTTGGCCAGATCTGTGCCTTGCCACAATTCTGTCTCTGGCCAGATCCTTTGACCTCAAGATTCTCATTTGGTCTGACATGCACTGTGTGCTGTGAGGTCTTATATAGACAGGTATGTGCCTTTACAAATCAAGTCTGAGAAAAGGGTCTGAATACTTATGACCATGTGATATTTCAGTTTTTCTTTTTAAATAAATTTACAAAAAAATTCTACATTTCCGGAGTTTTTTTCAGTCAAGATGGGGTGCAGAGTGTACACACATGAGAAAAAAATGAACTTTTTTGAATTTACCAAACGGCTGCAATGAAACAAAGAGAGAAAAATTCAAGGGGGTCTGAATACTTTCCGTACCCACTGTATTTGATATGGAACATTGGCTCTGTTACAGTTGGTGCAGGACTGTAGGTTATGTTTAAGGCTATGTTTATACTGCGTCAACAGCCCTGGTGAACAAAGACAGAAGAGGGCCCCTATGCAACAACAGTACAGTCATGGCCAAAAGTGTTGCAATTACACGTTTTTTTTATACACATACAGTGGGGCAAAAAAGTATTTAGTCAGTCAGCAATAGTGCAAGTTCCACCACTTAAAAAGATGAGAGGCGTCTGTAATTTACATCATAGGTAGACCTCAACTATGGGAGACAAACTGAGAAAAAAAAATCCAGAAAATCACATTGTCTGTTTTTTTTCCTTTTATTGGCATATTATGGTGGAAAATAAGTATTTGGTCAGAAACAAGCAATCAAGATTTCTGGCTCTCACAGACCTGTAACTTCTTCTTTAAGAGTCTCCTCTTTCCTCCACTCATTACCTGTAGTAATGGCACCTGTTTAAACTTGTTATCAGTATAAAAAGACACCTGTGCACACCCTCAAACAGTCTGACTCCAAACTCCACTATGGTGAAGACCAAAGAGCTGTCAAAGGACACCAGAAACAAAATTGTAGCCCTGCACCAGGCTGGGAAGACTGAATCTGCAATAGCCAACCAGCTTGGAGTGAAGAAATCAACTGTGGGAGCAATAATTAGAAAATGGAAGACATACAAGACCACTTGTATGTCTTCCTCGATCTGGTGCTCCACGCAAAATCCCACCCCGTGGGGTCAGAATGATCACAAGAACGGTGAGCAAAAATCCCAGAACCACGCGGGGGGACCTAGTGAATGAACTGCAGAGAGCTGGGACCAATGTAACAAGGCCTACCATAAGTAACACACTACGCCACCATGGACTCAGATCCTGCAGTGCCAGACGTGTCCCACTGCTTAAGCCTGTACATGTCCGGGCCCGTCTGAAGTTTGCTAGAGAGCATTTGGATGATCCAGAGGAGTTTTGGGAGAATGTCCTATGGTCTGATGAAACCAAACTGGAACTGTTTGGAGGAAAAAGAATACTGAGTTGCATCCATCAAACACCATACCTACTGTAAAGCATGGTGGTGGAAACATCATGCTTTGGGGCTGTTTCTCTGCAAAGGGGCCAGGACGACTGATCCGGGTACATGAAAGAATGAATGGGGCCATGTATCGTGAGATTTTGAGTGCAAACCTCCTTCCATCAGCAAGGGCATTGATGATGAAACGTGGCTGGGTCTTTCAACATGACAATGATCCAAAGCACACCGCCAGGGCAACGAATGAGTGGCTTCGTAAGAAGCATTTCAAGGTCCTGGAGTGGCCTAGCCAGTCTCCAGATCTCAACCCTATAGAAAACCTTTGAAAGTCCGTGTTGCCAAGCGAAAAGCCAAAAACATCACTGCTCTAGAGGAGATCTGCATGGAGGAATGGGCCAACATACCAACAACAGTGTGTGGCAACCTTGTGAAGACTTACAGAAAACGTTTGACCTCTGTCATTGCCAACAAAGGATATATCACAAAGTATTGAGATGAAATTTTGTTTCTGACCAAATACTTATTTTCCACCATAATATGCAAATAAAAGGAAAAAAAAACAGACAATGTGATTTTCTGGATTTTTTTTTCTCAGTTTGTCTCCCATAGTTGAGGTCTACCTATGATGTAAATTACAGACGCCTCTCATCTTTTTAAGTGGTGGAACTTGCACTATTGCTGACTGACTAAATACTTTTTTGCCCCACTGTATTTATTTCCTTTGTGTGTATTGATACGACACAAAATAAAAGAAAAAGGGAAAATTAGACCTAATTTCACACAAAACCACAAAAATGGGCAGGACAAAATTGGCACCTTTCCAAAATTGTGAGTAAACAACTTTGTTTCAATCATATGATGCACATTCAAACTCACCTGTGGCAAGTAACAGGTGTGGACAATATGAAAATCAGACCTGAAACCAGATAAAACGGGGACGTTGACTCAATCTTTGCATTGTGTGTCACACTAAGCATGGAGAACAGAAAGAGAAGAGAAATGTCTGAGGACTTGAGAACCAAAATTCTTGAAAAATATCAATTTCAAGGTTACAAGTCCATCTACAGAGATCTTGATGTTCCTTTCTCCACGGTGTGAAACATAATTAAGAAGTTTACAACCCATTGCACTGTAGCTAATCTTCCTGGACGTGGGTGACAAAGAAAAATTGATGAAAGGTTGCAATGCAGGATAGTCTGGATGGTGGATAAGATGCTCCAATTAAGTTCCAAAGAAATTCAAACTGTCCTGCAGTCTCAGGGTGCATCAGTGTCAGCTTGAACTATCGACGTTTGAATGAAATGAAACGCTGTGT